>NC_058518.1:320299580-320924580 GCF_904849725.1 Hordeum vulgare subsp. vulgare
GGAGGAGGAGGAGGAGGAGAAGGAGGATAAAGAAGAAGAAGAAGGAGGGGAAAAGGATATATATGTCATTTAGGAGGAAAAGCTTAGTATATCATTTAGGAGGAAGATATGCTAAGTTATGAGCTAACAAAGGTTCTTGTGATGTTTTTTACCTAACTAAGATAATTATGTAATTTTGGAGCTAAAGTAGCTAATTATGTCATTTTGGAGCTAAATTAGCTAATTATGTCATTTTGGAGGATAATTAGCTAAGTATGTCTTTGTTGGGAAAATAAGCTAAGGAGAAGAAGAAAGAAGCGAAATTAGCTAATTACGTCATTTTGGAGTTAAATTAGCTAATTACGTCACTTTGGAGCTAAATTAGCTAATTAGGTCATAAATGAACTAGAGAAAACTTACCGTCGTGGTCATCTAGGAGAAGCACCAGGGTTGCTCGGGCTCCTTAAGTTTGGAGACGGTAGCCCTGGAGAAGGGTCGTGCTACGCCGCTCGGGAGTTATTCTGCAGAAAAGATATTTTGCAATGTCTCGTTAGCATGATGACACTCCAATGTTAATACTAGTTTATAATGACCATTGAAATGAAACTCACCGTGCCAATCGCAGAAAAGACACGGATCGGGGGAAGGGCTGACCGGTCTTCTCGCACATAGACTGCACATTTGGTTTTCAAGAGTCGGTTGTATTAGTTACTAATGAAACCGACATTACACGCATGATTTGGCTAATGTGAAACAAGAACTTACCACAATAAGCTCGTACATGGCGAGGTGACTCGCCTGATTCTGGGCCCTCTCCTCCTCCAACAACCGAGTTGTGTTCTGGTCCCTCTCCTCAAGAGCATCCTAAAGAGCAGCCTGGTTTGCAACTCTCTCTTTCTCAAGAGCAGCCTGGTTTGCCGCTCGCTCTTTCTGAAGAGCAGCCCGCAACACCATTCCTTGTTACCACTATAATGATCGATGGCCACACACACAATGAAATGGATGAAAGTTCTCTGAGTCCGTACAACTAACCTCGATGGCGAGATCGACTCGCCGTGGACAAGGTATTATCGGATCTCCAATGGCTATCGAGCCATGGGGCCTCCCGCCGCCAGATATCATCACCAGCTCTGGATCCAAAGGTTCCTGGCTCGAGTTCAAGTCCTCCCCTTTCCTAGCCTTCCGCACGTTCCTGTATTTCATGAGCTTGTGGTGGGAGGAGATGTTGGTGAACATCTCTGGATGATCCAGGTCAGACTAAGTGAATGCCTTGGTCTTCTTGTAGGAGGCTGTATGGGCCATGCCATAAAGGTCGTACAACTCTGGCACCTTCGTCTTATTCTGATGCGCCGAAAAGAGAGGGACAAAGTATTAGTAAAGGGCTCAAGCTAGCATGAAGACTTAATTGCATGAATAAGGAAGCAAACAACATATCCAGTTCCGTCTGAACTGAATTAAGTTGGCGCTGCCTTGATGGTGTGGCACACCAACCATTTGGGCACGCCGCTTCTTCGCATTATCGTGGACGGCTCGCTAGTTGCCTATGCACCACACATCCACCAACGCCTCCCAACAATCCATCTTATCCGCACACCATCTCAGGGGCACCTATAAGTTAGTAAAGAAGAATTTTGAGTGATACGCCTACGAATCAAGTCTAGAAAACTACGTACATGGCCTTAAGAATAGGTAATTACCTTCATGTACTACTCCTTCTTCAGATACTTTCCGCGACAGTCCTTCTGCTCCTTCTTAGCACCACTCATGGAGTAGTAGTCTCGAATAGCCTGCGGCCGAGCCTCATGGCGCAAGTTCTGTAATAGCCTCCTGCACTCTGCCTCGAGAACATTGGCCGCCGCCTCCTCATACCCTCCTTACATCTATAGAAGGTCTGCAATCAAACGAGACAACACCGATTAGTACAATAATTAGCTATATTGTTTATTTTAGATTGTATAAAGTAGAATTTACCTAGAAGGTGTTGATCACCATCTCGGCCCTCGTGTGGCACACGACACCATCTATAATCTCCCCCGGTAGGGCCTGCACATCCTGGTAGTGCTTCCAGGCAAATCCTAGTGCTTCTAGGCAAACCCCGGGAAATTTGTCCGGCAAAGCACACGAAGGACGATGTTCATCTTGCGGACTCCAAGGGGGTGTATCCAACCCCTGCAGTATGACAAGGTCTACACATTACATATTTGAAGTAACTTGAAGGCAAAAGGTTAAAAAAAAGTAAATGCACTTACCTCTCCCCATCATGCTTAATCACCCGCCTCTGATTGCGGGTTGCCGGTACGACCGGGAGACGTGTACTACCACGCTTGTACACGGTGAACCCGTCCACCACGTGGCCCTCACTATCCGTAGACTCATCCCCGCACCAATAGAATGGCCACCCGACCCCTCGGTCTGATCCTGCCCTTCGGTCCGATCCAGCCACGAACCCCATCCGGACGTCTCCACATTATCCGAAGCCTCTGTGGCTGGAGTCTCCTGGGACGTAGCCTCATGAATCGGAGTCTCATGGGCCTAATGCCCGTCGACCCCAGGCTCCTGGACCGGATTCTCATGGGCCGAATGCCCGTTGACCCGAGGCTCCTGGACCGAAGTCCCCGTAGCATCCACCGCAAACGGGTCCACCATAGTGGTCCTGTGCTCGGGTTAATGAGCTGGTGGTGGTGGCGAGGACGGCGTAGCAGTCCGCCTACCTCTCTCGCGGCCACGTCCTATACCCTTCCCCTTCTTCCCTGCCCGACCTCCTCTCGCATTGGGCAGCGCCGCTGACGAAGAAGCACCCGGGGGTGGTGTCGTCAGACCGTCCACCAAGGCTCTACGGAGAGATAGGGGTGGAATGGGAGTACCACCACCCGCGCGGGCCGCCGAGCGAAGTGGACCCGGACCCACCATCTTTCAACACCTGTCATGATAAAGAGTAAAATAAATTAGTACAACATAAAATTGAATACCTGACATGAATAATAATATGTACATATATATTTAACTTGGGAAGCATACAAATTAATAATACCCTCGATCAGTAAATGCATAATCATCATCACTTCATGCGTGTCATCATGAATGACGTGCTCATCAGGTTAAACGACATGATCTTGTGGAAGGCCTTTCTGTAATCGGTCAAGCATTGATAGGTCAACCGCAGTAGTAACCTCTTCTAGTTTCGGCTCCTCTTGTTGCAACTCAGGGGTGAAGTCGAATTCACAATCGCTGTCTACTTCCATGTTCTCGGGTGAAGCACGGTGGTTCTTGAAACATTTCTTGGAAAGACATGTTTCTTGGAAGAATTATCCGTCATATATGTGTGGGTTAATGTGAGGTTCATAATCCTCTTCTTCTGGGGGAGGTGTTCTGACACGTGGTGGCACTTCATAAACAACATACCAACCATTCAGATTCTTATCAGTTTGGCATGCCCACGGTAGATAGAAAATTTGGGTCGCTTGTTCAGCCGTAATATAAATATCGGGAATATCTAAATGTGTGCTTGGATAGATTTCGACAAACCCTATATGTTCACGAGTCCTTCTAGTCTCTTTCGGTTGAAACGAGTAGCATTTGAAGGCTACGACGTTCGGTCGGTTTTCACCATAGAATTTAAGTTCATAAATTTCTTCAACTCTTCCATAATACTCGATACCACCGTCGCCGACAGCAGAGGCAGAATAATTTATAGATTTCCGGTCCGGCATAGATAGCAACTTTGCCAAAGGTACGAAAGTGATACCCGTTTATGTTGTATTTCTCAAATGGACGAACCTTATAGTCAGAACCATTAGCGGCTTGTCTCAATTGGGCATCCGTAGACTCTTAATTAGCCTACAAGTTTAATCCGAAACGATTGTTGCATTAGCCGCAAGTTAGACCAAGGAATGATATGGTATGTTATTGATAATTACCAATTGTTTGAACCAAGAAATGAAACCGGGATAACCGCCTCCATGCTTTGCCAGAAGCTCACACTCTTCAACGGAATCAATTTGGATCACTGCTCCATCCGAGAATTTGGAGACGTATCGAGTGTATCAAATATCTCGGAATAAGAGAAGTTCAAAGAAATTAGAAGTTACGGCAAAATGTGTCGAGAAATTACTCGATGTACGCCCGCACTTCTGTTAGGTTGTTAAAGATATACAATGAAATGTTCCGCCATTCTTTGACATCCAACGTTATTGGTTTCGAAGCACCGGCTGGTGCGAGCTTCCCTATGAATAGGCTGAGGTTGGATCTACCTTTTTTAGGGTCGGCATCATTATACCGGGGCTTCGGATTATGCAAATGACGATTTTTTGCTTCGTAGTGTGCCGACAGAAAGTTAGCCACCTTCTCAGTAATGAATGCCTCGGCCATCGGTGCTTCAATTCTACGTTTATTTGTAAATTTAGCGCGAAGAATATTGTGCATCCTCTCAATTGCATAGCACCAACGATTTTCCACGGGCCCACCCAATCTTACCTCGGCCGGTAGATGTACAATCAAATGCTGCTTCGGATTGAAGAAGACCGACGGAAAGATCTTCTCTAAGTTGTAGATCAACTCCGGCGCCAACTCCTCCATGTCACCTACTGATACGTCCATTTTGCATCATGTTTTCATGTTGATATTTATCGCTTCTTGGACTGTTATTTCACTTCACGGTACAATTCTTATGCCTTTTCTATCTTATTTTGCAAGGTTTACATGAAGAGGGAGAATGCCGGCAGCTGGAATTCTGGCCTGAAATTGGAGCAAGTTTGAGATACCTATTCCGCACAACTCCAAACACCGTAAAAATCAAAGAGGATTTTTTTCCGGATTTATAAAAAATACTGGGCCGAAGAAGCGCCAGCAGGTGGCCACGAGCCTGCTAGGTGCGGCCACCCCCCTGGCCGTGCCTAGGGGGCTTGTGGGCAGCCTGCTGGCCCACTGCCCCCCCCCCCCCCCCGCTTCTGCTATATGAAGGGTTTCATCCGGAAAAAATCAGGGAGGAGCTTCTTTGTGGATTCGCCGCCGCCATGAGGAGGAACTTGAGCAGAACCAATCTAGAGCTCCGGTAGGAAGATCCTGCTGGGGAAACTTTCCTCCCAGAGGGGGAAATCATGGCGCTCGTCATCACCAACACTCCTCTCATCAGAGGGGACTCATCACCATCAACATCTGCATCAGCACCATCTCATCTCCAAACCCTAGTTCATCACTTCTAACCAATGTACGTCTCGCGACTTTGATTGGTACTTGTAAGGTTGCTAGTAGTGTTAATTACTCTTTGTAGTTGATGCTGGTTGGATTACTTGGTGGAAGAGGTTATGTTTAGATCCTTGATGCTACTCATTACCTCTCTGGTCATGAATATGATTATGCTTTGTGAGTAGTTACTTTTGGTCCTGAGGACATGGGATAAGTCATGCTAATAGTAGTCATGTGAATTTGGTATTCGTTCGGTAATTTGCTGTTATGTATGTTGTTTTTCCTCTAGTGGTGTTATGTGAACGTCGACTACATCGCTTCACCATTATTTGGGCCTATAGGAAGGCATTGGGAAGTAGTAAGTAGATGATGGGTTGCTAGAGTGACAGAAGCTTAAACCCTAGTTTATGCGTTGCTTCGTAAGGGGCTGATTTGGATCCACTAGTTTAATGCTATGGTTAGACTTTCTCTTAATTCTTCTTTAGTAGTTGCAGATGCTTGCGAGAGGGGTAAATCATAAGTGGGATGTTGTTCCAAGTAAGGGCAGTACCCAAGTGCCAGTCCACCCACATATCAAACTATCAAAGTAACGAACGTGAATCATATGAACATGATGAAATCTAGCATGACAGAAATCCCCGTGTGTCCTCGGGAGCGTTTTTCCTCCTATAAGACTTTGTCCAGGCTTGTCCCTTGCTACAAAAGGGATTGGGCCACTTTATTGCATCGTTTCTACTTTTGTTACTTGTTTCTTGCTACGAATCACCTCACCACACAATCACTTGTTAGCGACAATTTCAGTGCCTGCAGATTTTACCTTGCTGAAAACCACTTGTCAGATCCTTCTGCTCCTCGTTGGGTTTGACACTCTTACTTATCAAAAGGACTACAATTGATCCCCTATACTTGTGGGTCATCAAGACTCTTTTCTGGCGCCATTGCCAGGGAGTGAAGCGCCTTTGGTAAGTGGAACTTGGTAAGGAAACATTCATATAGTGTGCTGAAATTTATTCTCACTTGTCACTATGGATACTAATCCTTTGAGGGGCTTGTTCGGGGTATCTTCACCTCAAACGGAAGCATAAAGAGTTGCTCCTCAACCTGCTGCAACTACTGAAAATATTTGCTTTGAATTTCCTATGGGTATGCTTGAGAAACTGCTGGCTAATCCTTTTACAAGAGATGGAACATCACATCCAGATTTGCATCTAATCTACGTAGATGAAGTTTGTAGTTTATTTAAGCTTGCAGGTTTGCGCGAGGATGAGGTCAAGAAGAAGGTCTTTCCTTTATCTTTGAAGGATAATGCATTGACATGGTATAGGCTATGTGATGATACTGGATCATGGGACTACAATCGGTTGAAATTGGAATTTCATCAAAAGTTTTATCCTATGCATTTAGTACATCGTGATCGGAATTATATTTATAATTTTGGGCCTCATGACAGAGAAAGCATCGCTCAAGCTTGGAGGAGGCTTAAATCAATGTTATATTCATGCCCCAACCTTGAGCTCTCGAGAGAAATTATCATTCAGAACTTCTATGCTCGGCTTTCTCATGATGATCGCACCATGCTTGACACTTCTTGTACCGGTTCTTTTATGAAGAGAGATATTGACTTGAAATGGAATTTGTTGGAGAGAATTAAACACAACTCTGAATATTCGGAGCTTGAAAAAGGTAAGGAGTCAGGTATGAATTTCAAGTTTGATTGCATTAAATCCTTCGTTGAAACAAATACTTTTTGTGACTTTAGCGCTACGTATGGACTTGACTGTGAGATAGTAGCTTCACTGCGTGAATCCTTTGCTGCTCATATTGATGTCCCCAAAGAGAAGTGGTTTAAATATCATCCTCCTTTAGAAGTCAATGTAGTTAAACCCACTCCGGTTGAAGAGAAATTCATTGCCTATAATGATCATGTGGTTCCCAGTGCTTACATTGAGAAACGACCTTTCCGTGTTAGGATAAAGGATCATTCTAAAGCTTCAGTTGTGATACGTAGAGGCTACATTAGAACACCTACACCCCCTGAGCAAATTAGAGTTGAACCCAGCGTTGCTATTATCAAAGATCTCCTGTCAGACGATGTTGAGGGACATAATATTCACTTTTGTGAAGATGCGGCTAGAATTGCTAAACCTCACGCTACGGACAAACATAGGTCTGTTGTTGGCACGCCTGTTGTTTCTGTTAAGATAGGAGATCATTGCTATCATGGTTTATGTGACGCTAGTGCTAGTGTTAGTGCAATACCTCAATGCATATATGATGAAATTAAAGACGAGATTGCACCTGTGAGATAGAGCCTATTGATGTCACTATTCAGCTTGCCAATAGAGATATTATCTGCCCTGTGGGAATTGTTAGGGATGTTGAAGTCTTGTGTGGTAAAATGAAGTATCCTGCTACTGCACAAGATAGCTTCTGTCCCATCATATTTGGTTGACCTTTTCTCAATACCATCAATGCTCATATTGAGTGTGAGCAGCAAACTGTCACCGTTGGCTTTGAAGGTGTGTCACATGAGTTCAATTTCTCCAAGTTTGGTAGACAACCTCATGAAAAAGAGTTTCCTAGTAGGGATGAAACTATTGCCTTAGCTTCTATTGCCGTGCCTCCTACTGATCCCTTAGAGCAATACTTGCTTGAGCATGAAAATGGTATGCATATGGATGAAAGGGATGAGATAGATAGTGTTGTCTTAGAACAATATCCTATCCTTAAGAATAACTTGCGCGTTGAACTGCTTGGGGATCCACCCCCACCCAAGGGTGATCCCGTGTTTGAGCTTAAACAGTTGCATGATACTCTTAAGTACGCTTATATTGATGAAAAAGAGATATATCATGTTATTATTAGTGCTAGCCTCTCAGAGCATGAAGAAAAGAAGTTACTAAAAACTCGGAGGAAGCACCGTGCTGCTATTTGATACACTCTTGATGATCTTAAGGGAATTAGTCCCACTCTTTGCTAGCACAAGAGTAAAACTGATCCTGACTTCAAACCAGTTGCTGATCATCAAAGGAGATTAAATCCTAAGATGAAAGAAGTAGTAAGAAAAGAAATACTAAAGCTCCTTGAAGCGGGTATTATCTATCATGTTTCTCATAGTGGTTGGGTGAGTCTGATGCATTGCGTTCCTAAGAAGGGAGGCATTACGGTTGTCCCTAATGATAAGGATGAATTGATCCCACAGAGGATTATTACAGGCTATAGGATGGTGATCGATTTTAGCAAAACTATATAAAGCCACTAGGAAAGATCATTACCCTCTGCCTTTTATCGACCGAATGCTAGATAGGCTGTCTAAACACACACACTTTTGCTTTCTAGACGGTTATTCTGGTTTCTCCCAAATACCAGTTGCACAATCTGATCAGGAGAAAACCACTTTCACCTGCACTTTCGATACCTTTGCTTATAGACGTATGCCTTTTCGCTTAGGTAATGCACCTGCCACCTTTCAAAGATGTATGATGGCTATATTCTCCGACTTTTGTGAAAAGATTGTTGAGGTTTTCATGGATGACTTCTCCGTTTACGGGTCTTCCTTTGATGATTGCCTTAGCAACCTTGATCGAGTCTTGCAGAGATGTAAAGACACCAATCTTGTCTTGAATTGGGAGAAGTGGCACTTTATGGTTAATGAAGGCATCATCTTAGGACATAAAATTTCTGAAAGAGGTATTGAAGTCGATAAGGCTAAGGTTCATCCAATCGAGAAAATGCCATACCCCACAGATATCAAAGGTATAAGAAGTTTCCTTGGTCATGTTGGTTTCTATAGAAGATTCATTAAAGACTTCTCTAAGATTTCTAGGCCTCTTACCAATCTCTTGCAAAAGGATGTTCCTTTTGTTTTTGACAATGATTGTGAGGAAGCCTTCGAAATACTTAAGAGGGCTTTGATAACTGCACCTATTGTTCAACCACCTGATTGGAACTTACCTTTTGAAATCATGTGTGATGCTAGCGATTATACTTTTGGTGCTGTCCTAGGGCAAAGAGTTGAGAAGAAGTTGAATGTTATTCACTATGCTAGTAAAACTCTAGACAGTGTCGAGAGAAACTATGCTACTACGGAGAAGGAATTTTTAGCAGTCGTGTTTGCATGTGAAAAGTTCATGTCTTACATAGTTGATTCCAAAGTCACTATTCACACTGATCATGCTGCTATTAAGTACCTCATGGAGAAGAAAGACGCTAAACCTAGACTTATCAGATGGGTTCTCTTTCTACAAGAATTTGATTTGCACGTTGTCGACAGAAAGGGTGCTGATTACCCAGTAGCAGATAACTTGTCTAGGTTGGAGAACATTCTTGATGACCCACAACCTATTGATGATTGCTTTCCTGATGAGCAATTGAATGTCATTAATGCTTCATCTAGTGCACCGTGGTATGCTGGTTATGCAAACTATATCGTCGCCAAATATATACCACCTAGTTTCACATACTAGCAAAAGAAGAAATTCTTCTTTGACTTGAGACATTACTTTTTGGATGATCCTCACCTTTATAAGGAAGGAGTAGCTGGTGTTATTAGACGTTGTGTACCTGAACATGAACAGGGACATATCCTACAGAAGTGTCACTCCGAGGCCTATGGAGGACACCATGCAGGAGATAGAACTGCACACAAGGTATTGCAATCAGGTTTCTATTGGCCCACTCTCTTCAAGGATGCCCGTAAGTTTGTCTTGTCTTGTGACAAATGTCAAAGAATAGGTAATATTAGCAAACGTCAGGAAATACCTATGAACTATCCACTTGTCATTGAACCATTTGATGTTGGGGGCTTTGATTATATTCGACCTTTTCCAAAATCCAATGGGTATACTCATATCCTAGTTGTTGTTGATTATGTCACTAAGTGGGTAGAAGCTATTCCCACTAGTAGTGTTGATCACAACACTTCTATCAGGATGCTTAAAGAAGTTATTTTCCCTAGATTTGGAGTCCCTAGATATCTAATGACCGACGGTGGTTCACATTTCATTCATGGTGCTTCCCGTAAAACGCTTGCTAAGTACGATGTCAACCATAGAATTGCGTCTCCCTATCACTGAAACGTCTCCGTCATATCTACTTTTCTGAACTCATTTACCCTTGTTTTGGACTCTAATTTGCATGATTTGAATGGAACTAACCCGGACTGACACTGTTTTCACCAGAATTGCCATGGTGTTGTTTTTGTGCAGAAATGAAAGTTCTCGGAACGTCCTGAAAATTTATGGAGATTTTTTCTGGAATAAAAGAAAAATACCTGCGCAAAGATCCTCGTGAGGGGGCGTGCCAGTGGGCCACAAGCCCCTGGGTCGCGGCCACCCCCTATGGCCGCGCCATGAGGGATTGTGGGGCCCACGTGGCACCCCCACCCCGAATCTCAGTTCTATATCTTCCATTTCGCCTGGAAAAAAATCAGAGAGACGGTTTCATCGCGTTTTGCGATACGGAGGCGCCGCCACATCCTGTTCTTCATCTGGAGGGCAGACCTGGAGTCCGTTTCGGGCTCCGGAGAGGGGAAATCGTCGCCATCATCATCAACAACCTTTCTCCATCAACAATTCCAAGATGCTCTTCATCGTTCGTGAGTAATATCATCGTAGGCTTGCTGGACGGTGATGAGTTGGATGAGATCTATCATGTAATCGAGTTAGTTCTTGACAGGGATTGATCCCTAGTATCCATTATGTTCTAGATTGATGTTGCTACTACTTGGCTATGCTTAATGCTTGTCACTAGGGCCCGAGTGCCATGATTTCAGATATGAACCTATTATGTTGTCGCCAATATATGTATGTTTTAGATCCTATCTTGCAAGTTGTAGCCACCTACTATGTGTTATGACCCGGCAACCCCGGAGTGACAATTGCCGGAACCACTCTCGGAGATGACCATAGTATGAGGAGTTCATGTATTCACCGCGTGTTAATGCATTGGTCCGGTTCTTTATTAAAAGTAGAACCTTAATATCTCGTAGTTTCCATTAGGACCCCGCTGCCATGGGAGGGATGGAAAATAGATGTCATGCAAGTTCTTTTCCCTAAGCACGTATGACTACATACGGAATACATGCTTACATTAGATTGACGAACGGGAGCTAGTTACATATCTCTCTGTGTTATAGTTGTTACATGATGAATCACATCCGTCACACTCATCCATCACCGATCCACTGCCTACGAGTCTTTTACTACTGGTCCTCGCTACGTTACATTGCCTAGGCTTGTCCCTTGGTACAAGAGGGATTCGGCCACTTTGCTGCTGTCATTTTGCTGTTGCTGATACTACTGTTCCTTGCTACCCTTCTGTTACTTGTTGCAAGATTTTGCTGGGGCCATTGCCGAAGCTAGGTAAGCGGTACTGACAATCCCGTCAACCAAGGCTTTTTCTGGCACCGTTGCTATCATACTACCTTGCTACTGATACTTTGCTTGCAGACACTAATCTTTCAAGTGTCGTTGAATTGACAACTCAACTGCTAATACTTGAGAATATTCTTTCGCTTCCCCTTGAGTGGAATCAATAAATTTGGGTTGAATACTCTACCCTCGAAAACTGATGCGATCCCATACGCTTGTGGTACATCAAGGCTTTTTCTGGCGCCGTTGCCGAGGAAGCATAGCTATATTCTCCGAGTCACTTGGGATTGACGTCTACTGATCACTATGAGGAATCCGAAAGATCCAAGAACTAAAATATTGCCTTCCACTACAAGGAGAGGTAAGGAACTGCCATCTAGCTCTGCACTTGATTCACCTTCAGTTATGAGTAAGTTTGCGAATTCGCCTCTTGCTAGAAATCTTGATATGTCGCCTGTGCTTGATGATGATACTTCTGCTTCTTATGATGCTATGCTAGATACTATGCCTCATGATGCTATGCCTGATACCGCTTTGCCACTTGGTGCCCTTGATGCACATATTGCTAGAGCTGCTGCTAGATGTGATGATACTTCTGAAACTGCTGATACTATTGAAGTAGAACCTGCTACTATGCCTGAATTCCCTGATATGCCTGATACGCGCTATGTTATGGAGGGAGAGATAGCCGAGGATTTTCTTGCGTGTAAGGATAGCTATGATGTTGAGAAACTTCTGCGCAAGTGGAAAGAAAAATCTCTGAACGCTAGGATGAAATACAACCCGAAGTTTGCCACTTCACCTATCTTTGTGACCGATAAGGATTATGAATTCTCTGTCGAATCTGGTCGAATCTGATCCCTTTCAGGGTTACGAGTCATTGTGACCGTTAATCACTCTGGTCGAATCTGATCCCTTTCACGGTTACGAGTCTGAGACGGTTGTAGCCCATCTTACCAAACTATACGATATAGCCCCCCTATTCACTAGTGAGGAAAAGATCCGCCACTACTATATGCTCAAGCTGTTTCCTTTCTCGCGAAAGGATGATGCTAAGATCTGGTTCACTTGTCTTGCTCCTGGTTGTGTGCGTAGCCCCCAGGATATGGTCTACTACTGTGAAAAATATTTCCCTGCCCATAAGAAGCAAGCTGCCTTGCAGGAAATATACAACTTTGCTCAAGCTAAAGAAGAGAGTCTCCCACAAGCATGGGGGACGCTTATCCAGCTACTAAATGCTTTGCCTGATCACCCTCTTGAGAAAAACAAGATACTTGATATCTTCTATAATGGACTTACCGATGCTTCTAAAGACCACCTAGATAGTTGTGCTGGTAGTGTTTTTATGGAATGAACCATAGAACAAGCTGAGATTCTGTTGAATAACATCTTCTGCAATGAGAATGCTTGGACTATTCCCGAACCACCTCCTAAGCCAACTCCGAAGAAAAGAGGTATTCTATTCCTTAGTCCTGAAGATATGCAAGAAGCCAAGAAACCTATGCGAGAGAAAGGCATTAAATCTGAAGATGTCAAAAATCTATCACCTGTCGAAGAGATCCATGGTCTCGATAACCCGATACAGGTAGTAGAAGTAAATTCTCTGCGTAGGTTTGATGAGAGTGATATTCCTTTTGATAAACCTGCTAGCCTATGCATGGATG
Source organism: Hordeum vulgare subsp. vulgare (assembly GCF_904849725.1). NCBI lineage: Eukaryota > Viridiplantae > Streptophyta > Magnoliopsida > Poales > Poaceae > Hordeum > Hordeum vulgare. The sequence continues at coordinate 320,312,779 of NC_058518.1, forward strand.
AATTTGATAACTTTGTTGCCAAACAACAGAGATTCAATGATTATGTTAGCAGACAACTGGAACAAAATGCTCGTGTGCTTAGTTATTTAAGTGCTTGTGTGGACAGAAATGTCAATAATCTTAAGCTTCTAAGTAAACATGCCTCTATGGTTACTACTCAAGTAGAATAAGTACTTATATCTCAGAATGACTTGCTCAATGAGTTGAATGACAATTCCGTCAGAGTCGTCACTAGAGGTGGTAGAATGACCCAGGAACTTTTGTATCCTGAGGGTCATCCGAAGAGAGTAGTACAAGAGTCTCAAGGAGTTAGCACTGATGCACCTAGTCATCCTAGAAAGAAGAAGAAATATGATATGAACTTGCACGCTAGCAACCCTGTTGCTGCTACACCTGAGAGTCCAAAGGATGCCTCTATCTCTGATGCTGAAACACAATCTGGTGATGAACATGAGCCTAATGATAATATCAATAGTGATGTTCATAAAGATTGAAGCTGATCTTGATAACCCACAACCTAAGACTAGAAGATACGATAAGAATGACTTCACTGCTAGGAAGCACGGTAAAGAAAGGGAACCTTGGGTTCAGAAACCTATGCCCTTCCCACCCAAACCATCCAAGAAAAAGGATGATGAGGATTTTCAGCCCTTCGTTGAAATGATCACACCTGTCTTTCTGCAAATGCGTCTGACAGATATGCTCAAGATGTCTCTCTATGCTAAGTACATGAAAGATATTGTGACTAATAAGAGAAGGATACCTGATCTTGAGATCTCTGCCATGCTTGCCAATTACACTTTCAAGGGTGGAACTCCGAAGAAACTAGGTGATCCCGGTGTGCCCACTATACTTTGCTCCATTAAAGGCAACTATGTTAGAACTGCGTTATGCGACCTTGGAGCCGGTGTTAGTGTTATGCCTCTCTCTCTTTATCATAGGCTTGAACTGGATAAGTTGACACCCACTAAAATCTCTCTGCAAATGGCCGACAAATCAACTACTTTCCCTATCGACATTTGTGAGGATGTGCCTGTTGTGGTTGCTAACACCACTATCTTAACAGACTTTGTTATCTTGGATATTCCCTAGGATGATGCCATGGCTGCCATCCTCGGAAGACCCTTTTTAAACACTGCAGGAGCTTTTATAGATTGCAACAAAGGCAATGTCACTTTCCACGTCAACAGTAATGAGCATACGGTGCACTTTCCAAAGAAACAATATCGTGTACATTGCATTATTGCTATCGAAAAACTTCATCGATTCTTATTGGGAGCTTTGAATTCCCTATTCCTCGTGTCAAGATGAAGTATGATTTGCTTGTTGGGGAGATACACATCCCCATTGAGGTGACCTAGTGACTATTCAAAAATTCTCCGTTCTCTTTTGCGATTCGAGAAAGTTTTGTCGAGGGGATTTGATCAACCCCATTGACGGATTTCTTTCGATGACCTTGAGATGGATGAATCGAGGAGTCACAAACCTCTGTTCCAAGCTTTCACTTTAGGTTGCTTAGAAGAAAAATGATAGGTTTAGATTAGTTTTCCCTGTTTTCGGTTTTAGCGTCTAGTACAAAAGTACCCCGAAAATCAAAGTTCTCCGAACGCTGTGAAAATCTAGTATGATTTTTTCTGGAATATTTGAAAAATACTGGGACAAAGAGTCTGTCTAAGGGCCACAATAGTGGGCCACAAGCCCTAGGGGCGCGGGCACCCCCTGGCCGCGCCACCCAGGCTTGTGGGGCCCATAGGCACCCCCTCCACTCATTCTTGCTCCCATCCAGTTCTCCTACCTCCAGAAAAAATCGTTTTGCAGCTCAAACACGTGTTCTTGCTCCTCTTGCTGGGATTTTCGATCTCTTTGCTCAAATCACCATTCTCGGAACTGTTTTGGGGAAATTACTCCTTGGTAAGTGACTCCTCCATTGGTCCAATTAGTTTTTGCTCTAGTGCCTTATGCTCCGCGTATTTTTGCTGCCTTGGTGACCATGTTCTTGAGCTTTGTATGCTGATTCTAGCTGGTCCCAAGTAGTTTTGATGCGTAATATGGTCTCTAGGCACTTGTTGGAGTAGTTGCTACAAGTTTAGTTGAACCTTGTTCACCTTTCCTTTGGGTCACTGAAAATTTCAGAAAAGGAAGATGTTCAAGAGAAACTATCATGGTGGTTCCTCAAGCAAGAGAGGTCCCCATCTTGCAATTCGGGAGCCTGATCCTTACCAACCTAGGGATGCGCAGGTACAACCATGTGAATGGCCTTCTGATGAATTTATGATTGAGGCAGGCTTTAAAGATGAGTTTGATGCATTTGTTCACAACGTCGGACTCGAAGATTTCATCTCTGATAAATGTGAACATTATGTGGCTCTCACTACTTCTTTTGTTCGTAGATTCAAATTCTTAGCTGGCCGTGAGCCATCGGTAGTATTTGATCTCTATGATAAATCGTATACCATGGATTTAGAGGATTTCAGTAGAATTTGCAAAATACCTATTTTGGGTAACCTCAATGATCCTCCTAAATCTTCGGTTAGAGATTTTTGCGCTGGTATTACGGTTGGAGAAACTAGAGACATTACGCAAGCTACCATGGGGAGTATTCATTTTCCTGCCTTGCATTACTTTTCCCTCTTCATAGGCAGATGCATTAATGACAAGATTGAGCATTGTCACCTCTGCGCACCCGACCTTAGTATCCTTAAGAGCTCAATGACAGGTGACAAAATCTTCAACATGGGAGCTATTATAGCAAGGAGGCTGAATAAGAATGCTATTGATGGGGATTTCTTTGGCGACATCTATGCCACTCGCATAGCAAATTTTCTTGGAGTACCCATCCGCGCAGGAGATCCCCCGCTCCATACAGCTTTCCTTGATTGCGTCGCTATCACACGCTACCAGTTCCTTGAGAGGGATGATGAATCCCTCCTATACTGATTGATATTTAACCGGCAGCATGTTTTCCATATTACCCTTCCTGCTCCTGCTCTCTTTGACTTTCAGGTAAAACAGCGATATTACATAACCAGAGGAGAAGCAGAGGAGTATGAGAGGGAGTCGACAATTACTCTTCTTCGTGAGGCAGCTATTCAGGCAGTGGCTGCAGCGCTCCCGTATAACCCCGATTATGATTTTGGGTTTTGCGAGGACCGTCCTTGGGAGTAGACCAAGTTAGGCCAAAAGCCTAACCTTGGAGGAGTACGTGTTTTCACCGACTTTACATTCTTGCTTATCCTTTCACTTTGTTAGCCGGTGTTCACACTTTGCCACTTATCATCCATGCTAGTTTATTTTCTTTTTCTAGTTTTCTTTTCGTGTGTCTGTCTAGTTAGAAAAAAAACGAAAAACATTTTCTTTTTCTTCTTTTGCTTGTTGGGAGCTTTCCGGTGTAGATAGTTTTCTTTTTCTTTGGGTCAAGGTAGAAGATATTGGTTACAATGTTTAGTGGCTCTTGCATGCATACATGTTTAGCTTTCAAAGAGCCATATTACTTTGTCTTCTCCTTTGTGTTTGCCTGCAGATTCCAACGTAGTCAAATGCACGAGCACTCTTATTATTGTTCACATCGTTCGGTCGTGCAACTGAAAGGCAATAATGACGATATATGATGAAGTGACTGAGCCTGGAAAAGCTGGTATGAACTTGATCTATTTTGTTTTTGTAAATATGACTAGCTCATCATGCCTAATTCAGCTTTGTTGTGAGAGAAACATGTTTGCAATGACAACTTAGAGATCATAGTTTCTTATGCCATGTTTATTTAGCTAGGAGCTTATAATGGTCTACATGAATGTTGAGATGACTATGATGTAGTATGATAGGGTGGTATCCTCCTTTGAATGTTTCAAGTGGCTTGACTTGGCGCATGTTCACGCATGTAGTTGAAACAAAATCAACATAGCCTCTATGATATTCATGTTCATGGTGATTTATGTCCTACTCATGCTTGCACTCAATGTTAGTTAATCTCAATGCATTTTCATGATTGTTGTCACTCTCTAGTTGCTCGCTTCCCACTCTTTTGCTAGCCTTCACTTGTACTAAGCGGGAATACTGCTTGTGCATCCACCTCCATAAACCCAAAGTGGTGCCATATGAGTCCACCATACCTACCTATGTGCAGTATCTACCTCCCGTTCCAAGTAAATTTGCATGTGCCACTCTCATCTTCAAGAAATAATCTGTTTTGCATGCCCGAACCTCTCATGTGGTGACAGGGAGCTATTCGTATGTGTTTATCTTCGATATGTGTTTATTCACTATCATTCACGAGAAAGGGGCCGGTAATTGGAATTCCCAGTTCCATGCTCAAATCGAAAAGATAATTGCAAACAGAACTCCCCCAGGATTGATGTTGGTTTGGACGGTACCAGATGATTCGGCTAGCCGTGGAGTGTGATTGATTGGTGGTGGGGGAGTCAAAACTTTACTTTTCTGTTTGGGAACCGCCTATAGCATGTGTAGCCTGGAAGATATTGAGAACTCTTAGTCATTGCGTTGACAATGAAAGCATGCCACCCAAAATTATTATCTCTGTTTTCAAAGCTTGAGCTCTGGCACCTCTGCAAATAAATGCTTCCCTCTGCGAAGGGCCTGGCTATTTATGTTCCTGTTAAGTCATCCTCCTCTTACAAAAGCACCAATTAGAGAGGACCTCTGTCATTTTTATGCTTTGCTTTTAACTATGTTGAGTATGACTATGGTTGGATCTTCATTGCCATGAATTACAATGTTTAGTCAGCCCTTGGTCCTTTAACGTGCTATGCATGTATGTTTTGCGGTCTCAGAAAGAGATAGCGAGATACCATCTATTCGTACTGCTTCATGTTGTTTTGTTTGAAGTGATGACACTTGAGGCTTATTATTATTTGGTCGCTAGTTGACTATGCCATTGATATGAGTTTACCGTGAGACCTAGATGTCATTTGCTTATGTGGTTTGCTTGTGATGTTGCTGAAATTCTGGTTGTGAGTTAGACATAGTTGCAACAACAAGATCAAACAGAGTTCGTCAAAGTTTTTCTTTTGTCTCTCTCAGTTTGTCAACTGAGTTGCTTGAGGACAAGAAAGGCTTTAAGCTTGGGGGAGTTGATACGTCTCCGTCGTATCTACTTTTCCAAACTCTTTTGCCCTTGTTTTGGACTCTAATTTGCATGATTTGAACGGTACTAACCCGGACTGACGCTGTTTTCAGCAGAATTGCCATGGTGTTGTTTTTGTGCAGAAATGAAAGTTCTCGGAACGTCCTGAAAATTTACGGAGTTTTTTCTGGAATAAACGAAAAATACCTGCGCAAAGATCCACGTGAGGGGGCGTGCCAGTGGGCCACAAGCCCCTGTGCTGCGGCCACCTCCTATGGCCGTGCCATGAGGGCTTGTGGGGCCCACGTGGCACCACCGCCCCCAATCTTAGTCATATATATTTCGTTTCACCTGGAAAAAAATCAGAGAGAAGGTTTCATCGCGTTTTGCGATACGGAGGCGCCGCGACATCCTGTTCTTCATCTAGAGGGCAGATCTGGAGTCCGTTTTGGGCTCCGGAGAGGGGAAATCGTCGCCATCGTCATCATCAACCTTTCTCCATCGACAATTCCATGATGCTCTTCATCGTTCGTGAGTAATCTCATTGTAGGCTCGCTGGACGGTGATGAGTTGGATGATATCTATCATGTAATCGAGTTAGTTCTTGACGGGGATTGATCCCTAGTATCCATTATGTTCTAGATTGATGTTGCTACTACTTGGATATGCTTAATGCTTGTCACTAGGGCCCGAGTGCCATGATTTCAGATCTGAACCTATTATGTTGTCGCCAATATATGTGTGTTTTAGATCCTATCTTGCAAGTTGTAGTCACCTACTATGTGTTATGACCCGGCAACCCCGGAGTGACAATAGCCGGAACCACTCCCAGAGATGACCATAGTATGAGGAGTTCATGTATTCACCGTGTGTTAATGCGTAGGTCCGGTTCTTTATTAAAAGGAGAACTTTAATATCTCGTAGTTTCCATTAGGACCCCGCTGCCATGGGAGGGATGGACAATAGATATCATGCAAGTTCTTTTGCCTAAGCACCTCTGACTACATACGGAATACATGCCTACATTAGATTGATGAACGTGAGCTAGTTACATATCTCTCCGTGTTATAGCTGTTACATGATGAATCACATCTGTTACACTCATCCATCACCGATCCACTGCCTACGATTCTTTTAAAACTGGGCCTCACTATGTTACTTTGCCTAGGCTTGTCCCTTGCTACAAGAGGGATTGGGCCACTTTGTTGTTGTCACTTTGCTGCTGCTGCTACTACTGTTCCTTGCTACCCTGCTGTCACTTGTTGCAAGATTTTGCTGGCGCCGTTGCCGAAGCTAGGTAAGCGGTACTGACAATCCCGTCAACCAAGGCTTTTTCTGGCACCGTTGCTATCATACTACCTTGCTACTGATACTTTGCTTGCAGACACTAATCTTTCAGGTGTGGTTGAATTGACAACTCAACTGCTAATACTTGAGAATATTCTTTCGCTTCCCCTTGAGTCGAATCAATAAATTTTGGTTGAATACTCTACCCTCGAAAACTGTTGCGATCCCATACGCTTGTGGGATATCAATCACCCTCAGTCCAGTGGTCAAGTAGAGCTAAGCAATAGAGAGATTAAATTGATTCTGCAAAAGACTATCAACAGGTCTACAAAGAATTGGTCTAACAAGCTCGATGATGCACTGTGGGCTTATAGAACTGCTTATAAGAATCCCATGGGCATGTGTCCGTACAAAATGGTGTACGGTAAAGCATGTCATGTACCTCTTGAGCTAGAGCATAAAGCTTATTGGGCAATCAAAGAGCTCAACTTTGATATTAGCTGGTGAGAAGAGGTTATTTGATATTAGCTCGCTTGATGAATGGAGAACTCAGGCATATGAGAATGCCAAGTTGTTCAAAGAAAATGTTAAGAGGTGGCATGATAAGAGGATACAGAAGCATGAGTTCAATGTAGGTGATTATGTCTTGCAATATAACTCTCGTTTAAGATTCTTTGCAAGCAAGCTTCTCTCTAAATGGGAAGGTCCCTACGTTGTTGAGGAAGTATATCGTTCCGATGCTATCAAACAACATGGAATGTAATTGTCCAAGAGTTGTAAATGGGCAGAGAATCAAGCATTATATCTCAGGTACTGCCATAAATGTTGAAAGCAATATTATCAATACCATAACTCCGGAAGAATACCTAAGGGATATTTATCAGCCTGTTTTAGACTCCGAAAACGAAGAGGTGTGTGATTCGGTAAGAAAACAGAGTCCAAAACTTTTCCAGTAGGAAATTTTCTCCGTTTTGGAATATTTGAAAAAATACAAAAATTGGAAGTAGTCCTGAAAGTGCGCGAGGAGGCGCCAAGCCTGCCAGGCGCGGGCCCGCCCCCCGGTCGCGCCTTGGGCGCTTGTGGCCACCTCGTGCGCCTCCCGGACTCCATTTTCGTGCGGAGTACTCCTTCTGGTTTGGAAAAAATCATTATATATTCTCCCGTGAGGTCTGACCCTTGTATCACGCTGATGACCCACAAGTATAGGGGATCAATCGTATTCCTTTCGTTAAGCAAGAGTGTCGAACCCAACGAGGAGCAGCCGGATCTGAAAAGTGGTTTTCAACAAGGTAAAATCTGGAGGCACTACAATTGTCGGTAACAAGTGATTGTGTGGTGAGATGATTCATAGCAAGCAACAAGTAACAAAAGTAGCAACGGTGCAGCAAAGTGGCCCAATCCCTTTTGTAGCAAGGGACAAGCCTGGACAAAGTCTTATAGGAGGAAAAATGCTCCCGAGGACACACATGAATTTTTGTCATGCTAGTTTTCATCATGTTCATATGATTCACGATCGATACTTTGATAGTTTGATATGTGGCTGGACCGGCGCTGTTCATATGATTCACGTTCGGTACTGCCCTTACTTGGACAAGCATCCCACTTATGATTAACCCCTCTCGCAAACATCCGCAACTACGGAAGAAGAATTAAGACAAAGTCTAACCATAGCATTAAACTAGTGGATCCAAATCAACTCCTTACGAAGCAACACATAAACTAGGGTTTAAGATTCTGTCACTCTAGCAACCAATCATCTATTTACTACTTCCCAATGCCTTCCTCTAGGCCCAAATAATGGTGAAGTGTTATGTAGTCGACGTTCACATAACACCACTAGAGGAAAAACAACATACAACAGATCAAATTACCGAACGAATACCAAATTCACATGACTACTATTAGCATGACTTATCCCATGTCCTCAGGAACAAAACTAACTACTCACAAAGCATAATCATATTCATGACCGGAGAGGTAATGAGTAGCATCAAGGATATGAATATAAACTCTTCCACCAAGTAATCCAACTAGCATCAACTACAAAGAGTAATCAACACTACTAGAAACCTTACAACTACCAATCGGAGTCGCGAGACGAAGATTGGTTACAAGTGATGAACTAGGGTTTGGAGATGAGATGGTGCTGATGAAGATGTTGATGGTGACGAGTCCCCGCCGATGAGAGGAGTGTTGTTGATGACAATGGCGACGATTTCCCCCTCCGGGATGGAAGTTTCCCCTGCAGGATCGTCCTGCCGGAGCTCTAGATTGGTTCTGCTCAAGTTCCGCCTCGTGGCGGCGGCGAATCCACGAAAAAGATCCTCCTTGATTTTTTTCTGGACGAAACCCTTCACATAGCCGAAGAGGGGTGCTAGTGGGCCAGCAGGCTGCCCACAAGCCCCCTTGGTGCGGCCACCTACTGGCGCCCCTCTCGCGCTTCTTCGGCCCAGTATTTTTTACAAATCTAGAAAAAAATCCTCGTTGATTTTTACGGCAATTGGAGTTGCGCAGAATAGGTATCTCAAGTTTGCTCCACTCTAAGGCCAGAATTCCAACTGCCGACAGTCTCCCCCTTCATGTAAATCTTGCAAAATAAGAGAGAAAAGGCATAAGAATTGTACCGTGAAGTGAAATAACAGCCCAAGAAGTGATAAATATCAACATGAAAACATGATGCAAAATGGACGTATCACACGCAGATTTCCTCTGTTTTTGTTTCAAGCCTGTTTTCTGCCACATATTTAGGGCAAGATGTCTTCTCAGGATTCAGAGGGGGAGAGCTATGTGGCTGATTAACTCGCTAACCCCAAGGTCTACAGGGACTTGGATCCTTATGGCTGGACCATTGATGAGGAAGAAGATTATGATCCCAAGGGGAAGGAACAAACAAGTTCCGATGAAGAGGAGGCTCCTCTACCTCAACCTGGACACACGCATGTGGAGTTCAAGAAGTCGAGCCTCCCTGACTCAAGGAAGAAGCCTAAGACTTTGTTTATCCCTTCTCGTTTCTTGCAGGAGAGTAAACAGGAATTATGCCAGAGGGTGTTGAAGCTTGAAGAGGAAAATGATGATCTGAGGGAGCAGAATTTTATGCTCTGGTGGAAATTAAACAAGCTCAAGACCTCTGCAACAACTCCACCACCATCATCTCCATAGGAAGACAACTGAGAATGGGTATGGGCAATCCCCTTGGCTTGTTCCAAGCTTGGGGGAGTTGCCCCGGTATCGTATCACCATCACATCTTTTGTCTTTACCTTTGTTTTAGTTTGTTCCTTTTCAGTTTTCTCTTTCTCTAGTAGAATTAAAGTCTTAGTGTTTTAGTCTTGAGTTTTTCTTTGTGTCACCCCCGATGTATTCGAGGTCGTGAGCCTTATAATAAACAGTGTCTTAGTTGAAGGGCTTTGCCTCATGCCATTATCAAAAGAGAGTGAAAAGAACAAAAGCATGAAAGATCATGTAATGATCTTATGGGAAGTGATGGCTTCACATATAAAAAGAATGATGATTGAAACTTGTTGAGGGTAGGCAAACGTAGAGCTTGGTCATTGTTGCAATTAATAGGAAGTGATAAATAAGGAGAGGTTCACATATAAATATATCATCTTTGACACCATTTATGATTGTGAATACTCACTAAACTATTGCATGCCTAGAAGTAGATGTTGGACAAGGAAGACAACATAATGAATTGTGTTTGCTTGGTTCCGAACAATGTTATATGATTAGAGATCCCTTAGCATGTGACGATTGCTTCCACCTCATATTGGCCAAAACTCGCGCACCAAGTAGAGATACTACATGTGCATCCATAAACCTTCAACCCGGTTTTGCCATGAGTGTCCACCATACCTACCTATGGATTGAATAAGATCCCTCAAGTAAGTTGTCATTGGTGCAAGCAATAAAAATTGCTCCCTAATATGTATGATCTATTAGTGTGTGGAAAATAAGCTTTGTACGAACCTGTGATGAGGAATACATAAAAGCGATAGACTGCATAATAAAGTTCTTTATCACAGGAGGCAATATAAAGTGACGTTCCTCCACACTAAGAGGACACGCATTCAAACCTGAAAAGCGCATGATAACCTCTGCTTCCCTCTGCGAAGGTCCTATCTTGTACCTTTACTTTTTGCCCCTGAAAGAGTCATGGTGATCTTCACCAATTCCTTATCTCGCCTTTATCTTGGCTAACGTCATATGCTAGGGAAAGATCTATATTCATATGTCAACTTGGAGGTAAGCATTCATGAATTATTATTGTTGACATTACCCTTGAGGCAAGCAGTTGGGAGGCGAAACTATAAGCCCCTATCTTTCTCTGTGTCCAGCTGAAACTTTGATCTCATGAGTACCACGTGAGTTGAAGCAATTGTATAGAACGAAAGGATGATTGAGTATGTGGATTTGCTTTACAAGCTCTTATTTGACTCTTTCTGATGTTCTGATAAATTGCAATTGCTTCAATGACTAAAGGCTATCGGTTATTACTTCTCGGTAAGGTTCTTGATCCATGCTTTACTTTGTGAAGGGGTCGTCACTTTAGCATGAGAGATTATATGTTGGTATTGTTGTTCTGATCATGATCATGATGCATGCATGTTCGTATCTTGTTTTGTTGACACTTCTCTCCCTGAACATGTTGACATATTTATTGAGCTAGGCTTTCGCTTGAGGACAAGCGAGGTCTAAGCTTGGGGGAGTTGATACGTCCATTTTGCATCATGTTTTCATGTTGATATTTATCGCTTCTTGGGCTGTTATTTCACTTCACGATACAATTCTTATACCTTTTCTCTCTTATTTTGCAAGGTTTACATGAAGAGGGAGAATGCCGGCAGCTGGAATTCTAGCCTGAAATTGGAGCAAGTTTGAGATACCTATACTGCGCAACTCCAAACGCCGTAAAAATCAACGATGATTTTCTCCAGATTTATAAAAAATACTGGGCCGAAGAAGCGCCACAGGGCCGCCAGCAGGCGCACACAAGCCTGCTAGGCACGGCCACCCCCCTAGCTGCTCCTAGGGGGCTTGAGGGCAGCCTGCTGGCCCACTGGCCCCCCTCTTCTGCTATATGAAGGGTTTCGTCCAGAAAAAATTCAGGGATGAGCGTTTTCGTAGATTCGCCGCCGCCACAAGGCAGAACTTGAGCAGAACCAATCTAGAGCTCCGGCAGGACGATCTTGCCAGGGAAACTTCCCTCCCGGAGGGGGAAATTGTCGCCATCGTCATCACCAACACTCCTCTCATCGGAGGGGACTCATCACCATCAACATCTTCATCAGCACCATCTCATCTCCAAACCCTAGTTCATCACTTGTAACCAATCTTCATCTCGCGACTCTGATTGGTACTTGTAAGGTTGCTAGTAGTGTTAATTACTCTTTGTAGTTGATCCTGGTTGGATTACTTGGTGGAAGAGTTTATGTTCAGATCCTTGATGCTACTCATTACCTCTCTGGTCATGAATATGATTATGCTTTTTGTGTAGTTACTTTTGTTCCTGAGGACATGGGATAAGTCATGCTAATAGTAGTCATGTGAATTTGGTATCCGTTCGGTAATTTGATGTGTTGTATGTTGTTTTTCCTCTAGTGGTGTTACGTGAATGTCGACTACATAACACTTCAACATTATTTGGGCCTAGAAGAAGGCATTGGGAAGTAGTAAGTAGATGATGGGTTGCTAGAGTGATAGAAACTTAAACCCTAGTTAATGCATTGCTTCGTAAGGGGCTGATTTGGATCCACTAGTTTGATGCTATGGTTATACTTTATCTTAATTCATCTTTCGTAGTTGCGGATGCTTGTGAGAGGGGTTAATCATAAGTGGGATGACTGTCCAAGTAAGGGCAGTAACCAAGCGCCGGTCCACCCACATATCAAACTATCGAAGTAACGAACGCGAATCATATGAACATGATGAAAACTAGCATGACCGAAATTCCCGTGTGTCCTCGGGAGCGTTTTTCCTCCTATAAGACTTTGTCCAGGCTTGTCCCTTCCTACAAAAGGGATTGGGCCACTTTGCTGCACCGTTGCTACTTTTGTTACTTGTTGCTTGCTACAAATCATCTCACCACACAATCACTTGTTACCGAGAATTTGAGTGCGTGCAGATTTTACCTTGCTGAAAACCACTTGTTAGATCCTTCTGCTCCTCGTTGGGTTCGACACCCTTACTTATTGAAAGGACTACGATTGATCTCCTATACTTGTGGGCCATCACCTACCACGCCAGGCGACAGTTCTTTCGCACAAAGAGCACGGAAGAAATAGCTCAGCTTCGCTAGTACTAGCCATCCATCATTAGGAATAAAGCCACGTAATATCACCGACATTACCCGCTCAAGCCATATGTGCCTATCACGACTCTTGAGACCAAATAATTTTAATTTTTCAAGACTCGCTCCCATCTTTAGATTTGTTGCATACCCATCGGGGAACATCAAGTGCATTTTGAGCCACAAGATAATTTCCCTCATAGCTGGGCTTCCAAGATTGAACGAGGCCTTTTGCTTCGACCACTTCTGCTTTCCTTTTCCTTCTCGCATGTTTTGTAACGGTCTATGACATAGTGTCTCTTGTTAGACTCTAGCCTTAGGATTATCCTTTGTCTTCTCATCTATGCCGAACAATGTACCAAAAATGGACTCTCCGATATTCTTTTCAGTGTGCATTATGTCGATATTGTGTGGAAGAAGGAGGTCTTTGAAGTAAGGCAGATCCCACAAGCATGGCCTGTGAGTCCAGGCGTGTTCAGCTATTTTTACCCCTTGAAATACCTTGGATGCTTTGGATCAGGCTCGAGGGCATCTAACTGATCCAGGATTTGTTGCCCTGTCAACGCAGGTGGTTCCAAGGTTTTGATAACTTTACCTTTGGCAAAGTTCTTCTTGTCTTTTCTGAACTTATGGTAAGGATCTAGGAACTGTCTATGCAAGTCAAAGCAAGAATACTTCCCAACCGCCTACAACCAATGAAATTGAAGAGTAGCCTTATACAAGGGGCACGGAAACCTTCCATGCACACCCCATATAGAGAATAGCGGATACGTCGGCAAGTCATGCATCGAGTACATGTACCACACATGCATTTTGAAGTTTTTTTTCTAGCGGCATCGTATGTCTTGACCCTGTTATCCCAAGCTTCTTGCAATTCATACTTAAGAGGCTACATGTACACATTCATATTCTTCCCCGGATAGTTGGGCCCTGGAATTGTCAACGTCAGGAATATGTTCTTTCTTTGCATAATTTGCCCGAGGGGAGAGATTGAGTGGAATGACAAATACAGGCCAACTACTATATTGGGTTTCCATCATGCCGAAGGGATTGAACCCATCAATGGTGACGCACACTCGAGGATTCCTTGGATCTGCCGCTTTATCCTGATGTAATCCATCAAAATGTTTCCACGCTTCCCCATCCGATGTGTGTATCGCCATCTTATTCCCATCCGCATCTATTTCGGTTCTTTTGCCCAATTTGTGCCATGTCACCCATCTCGCTTTCTCTTCGACCATGAAAATACGTTGAAGTCTTGGAACATTTGGCATATACCGAAGAACACTAACTACGATTTTGGTGTGCCTCTTCTCACCCATACCATTGTCTACCACAAGATACCTGCAAGACATTCAATTGGGACAATAGTCCAAGTGTGCATACTCCGTCCTCAATAAGACACATCCTTTCTCACAGGCATCTATCTTCTCATAGGGCATCTTAAGTACATGAAGTATTTTGTCTGACTGGTACAAGTTTGCACGCATGACATAGCCTTTGGGTAGAAAGCGTCCAAATAGTGTCTCAATCGCGTCATAGCATTCTCTTCCCAAGTTGAACTGAGCCTTCGGAGCCATCACTTGTGCAATGCAATCCAGCTGACAAAGCTCAGTGTGCTCGTGGAGTGTATGTTTTGAAGACTCCCACATTTCATAGAAGGCCTTTGCAGATTCCTCCATCTCTTCGTCTGAATCCCGAGCATCATCAAAGTCTTGCACCATGTCTTCGATCCCGGTACCATGCTCGTCGGTGGGACGACGAACCACCTCAGCTCTAGTGCGTTGTGTAGAATCACCATAAAATGTCCACAGGTGTTTAATCATTACACCCTTTGTCCTCTTTTTATAGTTGTTGCACTATGGACAAGGGCACCAGTTTGTTTCCTGGCCATTTTCAAATGCAACTTTCATAAAGTCCTTGGTTTTTAGAAACCATTCTTTCGTCATCTCTTTCTGACTAGGGTGACCGGTGTACATCCACGCACGATCACTCGTCTTGATAGCTACTAAACACACAAGATATATATATATATATATATATATATATATATATAATTCAGCATATATGTTCATCAGTACATCAAGTTCGCCAGTTTTATTACGTCCATGCAACCTACACGCTAATAGGTAAAGATAGGTCCTAATCCCACCCGATTATGTCTAGATTGGGTTCGTTTTCCAATGCTTTGCTCCGGATGCAACACAAAATTTCAGCAGCACCTCCCCGCTATTCTCCTGATACACGTCTCGGCAATAAACAGACAGGATGTGTATCCAGAGAACAACAGGGAGGCACTGATGAAATTATGCATCTGATCCAGAACAAAGCATATGGGAAAACAAACCCAATCTACACATACTCGGCTGACCTTGGATAACGTTGGACAATTCGGAAGAATCACGGTTATAAATATATGGAAATGCTTGCATATCTATAACTGTAACACTTTCGAACGAGAGACACATATTGCTCAGGCATACTGATAATTTAATGTACCTATATCTAGGAAGTTTCATCCGAAGACCGACCAAGAGCAAATTAAGGGGAAAGGAGGAGACGACATTTGTACTCACCCACGAACGCAGGAGCGGAACTCATGGAATGCATGGGGAGGTCTGCGAACAACAAACGAGACAACTGCACATGTAAATCCACCCGATCAACACAAATATTTTGTGTTCAGTAATAAAATTGAAAAGTATATGACCTAACACAAATATATGACCTATATATATGTCATTTAGGGTTCTATCGACGCCGAGGAACCCACTAACTCGCTCGTCCCCGGTGCCCTCAGGTATGGCGACGCACGATGGAAGGGTTAGCACGCCATCTTTTCCGGTTCTAGAGACGTCTCCTCTCTGCCTCTCCTCTCCTCTCCGACCATTCTCCTGGTGAGATCCACCATCGGCGTCCTGTGGAAGGACAAAAAGCACCTTATCAGTCAACAGGGTGCCGAAGAGGTGTCGGGGGTCGGGGGTTGGGGGTAAGTGCCGTCGAGGGCGGCCTATTAACACCTCACTACAAGAGATACACACTGTAGAGACTTTATCATGGGTTTCTAGAGACACTAAGTAATGTATCTACATACCTAATGATCTGTAATTAAAGACAAAGAGGGGAGAAGCACTTACGTGTGGCTGGGCTGACAGGTGACAGCCCGTTTTGGACAGAAGCAGCCCAGTTCAGATAACTCGTCGCATAGTCGAGTTTCCAGTACAACCGGCGGCGATGGCACCATGATATTCAGGCTTTGGTAGCGGTGTTCCCTCGACGACGGCGTCGCTCGCAGCAACTAGTCCCGCTGCAAAGGCCCCCCATAGCTGTGGGGAGTGGACTCGCCTGACGGTCGTGGACTAGTAGCCGAGCCTGCCCCGCGTCGGCCCCTAGCAGCAGCTTGGCGTAGAGGCGGAGCACCGGGCATGCCCTTGATCAAGGCAGCGCGACTGCGCGAGAACGGTGCGGGCAGGGGCACCAGCTGGGAGAATGGCGCGAGATCGATGGAGCGATTGGAGCTGGGAGGGCACCAGCTGGGAGATAGATGGAGCGATTGGTGGAGATGGGCGGCGACAGGAGTCATGGGCGGTGCCGATGTCTAGTATGTTCGGTGCAGATTTGAGATGGGAATTTTTTTGGCACTATAGATGAGATATTTACAGATGAATGAGCGTGTCAGGCGTGGATGGCCGAGTGCGACCAACCCTTTTTCGCTTAATTGAATTATTTTGTATCTTCGCGTTTAATAAAAAATATCCTCCGTTTCTAGATATAGATTTTTAAAGATTTTATAATAAACTATATACGAAATGAAATAGGAAAACGCTAGCATCCGTCAGTTGATTTCTAAAATTAATTCATCACCTGGGCAGCCGTTTGATGACCCACCTAACAACCGTTTGAGCTAGGGTCCGCATCTAGCGGTCGCGTATGGTCCTTTTTTTACAACAAAGATTTATATGTAGTCCATAGAAAAATTTCTAAATAAATTTATATTTAAAAACGGGGGGAGTATAATCAATAACATCAAAATGGTCGTTGCATCAGATTTTAATGAGATGGCCCCCACGCACCCACAGTGCGCCACCGCTGACACCGGCAAGCACCCGCGTCGCGCCATCACTCATGCTCCTCCCAAGCAACCCCACTGTGCCACCGCAGGCATCGGCAAGCACCCGCGTCGCGCCACCACCAAGCATCCTCGCTGCATCCCACCACTAATGTCATCGGACACGCGCCACCACCAAGCAGCCCCCTTTAAGATTATATGTGAATTGGATATAAAAATATTATATGTGGAATTAAGAATGGTGGCAAAATTATTTTTTGAAAAAATGTTTTTTAGGGTAAAAAATATATGAATCATTTATAAAGGTTTACGTGAAGTATAAGTCACCACACACATAATAAAAAAATCAAGATTGCTAAATCGTTGAGCGATCACTACCGTTGTTAAGACGAGGTGATGACATGCCGATGTAGTTGCTCCCTTACCGAAGCTGGCAATACCCTTATCTTTGATATCCGACAAGTCTTCAAGCATGTGCCCTTGAATACCGGCGCCCGATAGCCATAAACGTCATCATCAAACGGGTCATAGGTTGTCGATACCCCGGCAGAAGCGTCCACTCATTTGCAGCGATGTCGTCCTCGTATGAAGCGTCGGCGGCAGCAGCGTCCACTCCATTGCAGCGCCGCCGTCCTCGTATGCAGCGCCGGTGGCAGCAGCGCCGCCGTCCTCGTATGCAGCGCCGACGGCAGAAACCCGCTCTATTGCAGCGCCGCCGTCATCGTATGCAGCATCGACGACAGCAACATCGATCCATTGCAGCTTCGGTGACAGCTTCATTGCAGCCACGACAAGCTCCAACGATCCCGACATCGCTCCGTTGAAGCTCCGAATAAACTCCATTGCAACCATGACAAAGCTCGAACGACTCCACGGTGACGCTCCATAGAAGCCCAGCACCGACGATGACGGCAGATGCTGCGACACAACAGGCAGTGGCCATGGCGGTATTCGTATGCTGCGACTAAATTTAAACATGTTTGCGTTTTTTAGTTTGAATCCGTGTCGGACCCGTTTGACCAGTTATGTACGAGTGCTTGTGTTGTGTTCAAAAATATGTACCTAATGTACAAGAGAAAAATAGTGGTGAAAGAGTATACATGAAAAAGTGAAACAGAGTAAATGAAAAAAATGGAAACGCGAGCATTTAACCGCCGCCCTGACCAATCTCCCCCAAATCGACCTGCCCAAAACAAAATTCCCCACCTGCACCACCACCTCACCGATCTGGCTTCCTCCCCAACCGGCGTAGTACGAGCTTCCTGGGTGGAGCCGGTGGACATCCCCATGGCGGAGCTGGCGTCCGGTCCCCATAGCCTGGGGAACGAACGAGCTGCGGGCTGCGCCATTGGTCGAGGCGCATAGTTTCTTCTCGGCGAGTGCTGCTTGCCTTCTCCTCGAGCTGATCCCCAGGTCCGACACCCCTCGACGCTGGCCATCCCGGAGCTTCCCTCGTCGGCCCAGCATAGGATCTGCGGGGGAGAGCTGCTCCTCGAGGTCATCCGGCAGGATTGCTGCCCCTCGAGGTCATCCGGCAGGAGAGCTGCCCCCCGAGGTCATCCGGCAGGATTGCCGCCCAGCCTCACGACGGCCATGTCGGGCTGGTGGTCCAATGTGAGGATGATGATTCGGCACAGGTAAATGTTTGATCATTCTTTGCATTTTGAGGTTGGATTATTTGAGCAGGGAGTTTGAACAATTCGGATTATGTCTGAATGCATAATAGGCCATGGACGAAGTTATAATTTGAAGCGCGTTTTAATTAACACAGCCTTTGCTCATACAGACAAAGGAGAAGTGTGGTGTACAGGTACTTATACTAGGCCCCTATTACCTTATACTGTCACAATGTTCATTTTCAGTACTCATAATAAAAGTATGACATTGATTGTCAATTGTGTGTTCATGCAGGTAGGGATATCGAATGGTGAAACTATATACTTAAAAGCATGGTTGCTTTCCAGCCAACAACTATTGTTGGGGTAAGCCATTTCAATACAGAGAACTTCCAATGGATAAAAAATGTTTTGTTTGTGTACAAAAACTTCAAATAAGGCAATATAAGTAAATAAAACATTAATTTCACAGTAAATGTCAATATGGTTCGGGATCTTATTTCCATCTACATCCGACACTTCTAAACTGCATTATTCAAAGATGATTCCGTACCCGTGTCAAATAGATCTCTTGGCCTGAATTGCCTCACCACATGCCATTCTTCAGTTTTTCCATCTTCTACGTAAAATATTTGTTCTGCTTGAGAAGAAAAAACGAATGGTTCGTCTTCTAGTTCTTCTCCTGTGTGCATCATTCGAGAAAAGTTTACAAGAGTGAATCCAAATACATCTGTTTGCAGACCTGCACGGTGGTGTACGTCATACCACTCACATTTGAAGAGAACAACCTTGTATTGGTCTTCATATGATATCTCTATTATATCAGACAATCTGCCATAGTAGTTAATGCCCTTATCTGACCTCATTACCACACCACTGTTTTGTGTCTTGCGTCCTTCCTCACGACTAATAGTGTGGAACCGACACCCATTGATTACAAAACCACTATACCGCAGCCCAGACTTGTTTGGCTTTCTAGCTAGTGCGCATACCTTCTTGCTTAAATTAGGTGCGTCATCGAATAGCACCTATAACACAACAATATTTTACCCATAGAACAATAAAATTTGTGATGCTAAGTTAATTGTGATGTACCTTTTGCTCCAACCAATCACCAAAGTGTTCATTGATAAACTGCTCCTCATCATGTGACGTCAGATCTCGTGCAACTTCTTCTTTACTTTTCTCCATGTCCAGAAATTCTCCATATAAGTAAGATGGATTACTATCAGTGTAATTTTTAGAAAAAATAACTATTTAGCATTACTCAAGTGCAAAGTAAAAAATATATACTCCCTCTGATCTAAATTAATTGACGCACACATACTACAACTTCAGTACAAAGTTGTACTAAATGTGCATCAATTAATAAGGATCGGAGGGAGTAGTTGATTATTCTCGCGCACCTTCGAAGGTCGGCGAGTTCATCACAATGTCGCAGAACATAGCGATGTGCTTGAACAAGCGAGTGATCATTAAAGTGATACACACTGTCAATTTTTCCTACAGGTTCACCGGCACTCTCAAACATATAAGAATCATGTATCTCATCTGATGGATTTGGGTTTCTCTCTGGTCTTGTAAACCTAGTTGGTACATCTATAAATCTTGAACAAAACGTCATACATTCATCAGCAATGTATTCTTGTGCCATAGATCCTTCTGGATGAGCTCGATTGTGCACAAATGCCTTAAGTCGAACAAAGTACCTGGACATAAATTGTACACAATCTGTAAGATAGAATCATGAACTCAACAAGATACAAAGTACAAAATACTAGATTACTTGCCTTTCTATAGGATACATCCACCTATAATGTACTGGTCCCCCAAGCTTAACTGCATCCACTAAATGCACCATTAAATGTACCATGATGGTAAAAAATGAGGGAATGAATATTCTTTCCATATTGCAAAGTGTCTGGACAATTCTATTTTGTAGTTTGTCAAGCTCGGCGACACTTAATACCTTAGAGCACAAATTCTTGAAGAAATCAGCTAACTCACAAACAATGTTCATAACATCTTTCCTTGGATGACACGAGCGCAGTGCGGCTGGAAGAATATCCTCAATAAGACATGACAATCATGACTTCTCATGCCCTTTATTGTAAGGTCCTTCATATCGACACATCTTGATAAGAATGATGCATTACCGTCGGGTGTTCTAAGTTTTTGAATAATTGAACAGAGAACCTCCTTTTGTTCCTTTGTCATATTAAAGGGTGCAAGTGGCAGTTGTTCTTCACCTTTGTCATCTTCATCGGGATGGAGTGCAACTCTAATTCCCATATCTACCAGATCAAGTCGAGCATTTCGATTATCTTTCGACTTAGAATCAATATTTAGTAGTGTCCCTATTAAATTATCACAAACATTTTTTTCTATGTGCATCACATCGAGATTGTGCCGCAACAAGTTGAGCTCCCAGTATGGCAAGGAAAAGAATATTGATTTCTTCTTCAGCCACTCCTTTGGCTCCTTTTTGTTCTTAGTTGAGCCTCCAGTTAACTTTCTCTTGCATGTTTCTCTTTTTCTTTTGTTTTTACCCGTATTTCATTTCCTTTGGCCTTAGATTTTGCTTTCTTTCCAGTACGTCCTTTCTTCGACGGATCATCTTTTTTTCCATACACAAATACCCTTCCTTCCAACATTTTCAACACTGAACTCCCACACATAGTTTTTGGTGCAAGTTCATTCTCAACAGTTCCGTCAAACTTCTTCTTTTGCCGGCGATAGGAGTGGCCTTGTGGCAACCATCGACGATGGCCCATATAAGAAAATTTCTTCCCTTTCTTTAGGTAAACTGATCTTGTAGAATCCCACAAGATGGACATGCATATCTCCCCTTTGTACTCCAACCATATAAGTATGCTAATGCAGGGAAATCATTAAGTGTCCATAGCAATGCATCCTGGAGGCGAAACTTTTTTTTAGTAGTACAATCAAATGTGTCCACACCTTTCCATAGTTGCAAGAGCTCTTCAACTAATGGCTGCTAATACACATCTATATCATTCCCTGGACCACTCGGTCCTGGTATGATCATTGATCAAATTAAATATGTGTCTTTCATGCAAATCCAGGGAGGTAGGTTCTAAGGAATAAGCATCACTCGCCAAGTACTATGCTTTGAGCTCATGTTTCTGAACGAATTGAACCCATCACTAACAATGCCAAGACGTATGTTGCGACAATCCTTGGCAAAGTCAGGATAACGAGCATCCAAATCTTTCCATGCTTCTGCATCTGCTGGATGGCGCACCAATCCATCTTTTGTACGACCCTCTTCATGCCACCTCATATCATTTGATGTTTTATTAGTGGCATACAACCTCTGCAGCCTAGGTATCAGTGGAAAGTAGCGCAATACCTTCGCAGGCTTTTTCTTATGCCTTGAATTTGTTTCGGTATTATCATTGTCTCTATCAGCCCATCGGGAGCTTTTACAGACATGGCAATACTGTTGGTTAGCCCTCTCAACCCAATAGAGCATGCAATCTCTCGGACATGCATGAATTTTCTGGTAGTTAAGACCCAAACCGCGAATAACTTTCTTTGCTTCATGGTAGTTCTTGGGTAGACTTGCATCTTAAGGAAAAGCATTAGATAATAAATCAAGTACCGATTTGAATGATGCTTGAGTCCACCCATGTAAAACCTTCAAGTGAAATAACCTGACTAAGAAGGATAGCTTTGAAAAAATTTGACATCCCTCGTACAAGTTTGAGTTTGTATCCTTCAAGAAGCTTAAAAATGTTTCTTCTTTTTTGCTCCCATCTTGACCTTCAGTGGCAACATTCTCTTCTGCTGGTGACGTAGCCATTCTATTAGGGGCCTCAAGTTGCTCATCATATAAAACTGGAAAATTTCCTTCTTCATTGGAGAGCACAACTTTATCATCATCTGATATGCTATCCAGTGAATCATAATCTCGCATGTTGAAAACAGCATTAAGGAGCCCTCGTGTGTCATCTAGTCTTCTAGAGTCGCCTTGTCTTGGAACATACGCATGGATATCTGAAATAGATGCATCGTTTGAGGTATGTAGCACATCTTCAAATACATCTTCACATGAATGAAATTGCTCTCCATGGCAGATCCATGTTGTATATCCTTGTAGGATGCCATGGCATCTCAAATGGGTTTTTACTTCATCGTAAGTTTGCATCCTCTTGTTTGCGCAATTTACACATGGACACAGAGTCTTGCAACCATCTCTTACATCATGGAATGCATAAGAAAGGAACTGCTGAACACCATGTTTGTACTCCGCACTGGTTCTTAGTTTACTCATCCAGCTCCTATCCATCATTTAATGCAAAAGCTGAAATGGAATAGCTAAAATATCACTTGTTCCATATCTATTCAGTGAACAAACATTATTGGCGAATAAATAAGAAGCTAAAATATACTCCCTCCGTTTGGAAATACTTGACGTGGTTTTAGTTCCTTGTTTCAATGAAATATCTCTGTATGGTTTTCCATTGACTCAACCTTTGTATTCAATTATTCTTATCTATCATCATACTGCTTGTTCTACATCTTTCCTCAAAACAGGCAGCTTCAAAAAAGTGAACTTCATACCACCCACTGTTCTTTATTTAACTTTTATGTAGTCTCAATTTCATTTTAAGTAATGGTATGTAGAAAGAAACAATAGATATAGTTTTATTTGTGGAAGTTAAATTGTTGTAAGATTTGATGTCTAGCCATGAATTGGACCTTGGTTGTACTTCACTTTGCATGTTGCAGTTTAGGGCAGCATACTAAATTTATGTTTGTCTATATATTGCCTTTCACAGGTATGGCAAATACTGGATCACGGCATTGCAGAAAAGCTATATGCTTTAAGTAATTGTCCCTGTATCATATCAGTTGAGAAAACATGTATTTCCCTTTGAAAGATGTTCAAGTAACTAAAGTATTGTCCCTGGAACATATATTTCAACAAGTTCTACTATTCCGGTGACGCTTTCTAGCATCTCAACTTTCAGAGTAGAGTAATCTTGATTTTAGTGTATCTTGTGCTAATTCATCATTGGAACTCAATAGTGACATGCTGTATTTCGTAGCCATGCCTAAAGTTCAGTCAAACGGAACAACTAAAATCTGATGTATAATCTCGACAATGGTAAGAGATAAGAATTGACAGATATTACCTGCTAGTTCGTTGGCTGAAGCAATGAAGTAGGTTGCATCGCTGACTCGTCGTTCGAATCAGATCGTGAGTGGCAGTGCAGGGAGATCAGAGGGAGATGGTGGCAGTGCAGGGAGATCAGAGGCAGATGGGTGGCGGCGGCGGCGGTGTCTTATCTGACCCACGTTGAAACTAATCACGATGAGAGAAGGTAGTTCCGTTGTTTCAGAGATCAGAGGCAGATGGACGGCGGCGACGACGGCTAATCTGACCCACGTTGAAACTAATCATGATGAGAGAAGGTAGTTTAGCTGTTTCAGGAGACAAGATTGATCTAGATCTGAACGACAGTGGGCTTTTAGTATGGGCTTTTTAATTATATTCTTTTCATGTATATGTAAACGATGGATAGGGGTCCAAGTATCAACGTGAAAGGTTGTGTACAGCGGTGGCAGGAATCGGTCAATATTTGGTGTCGTGAACAAAAAAAGAAAGATGAATTCTTCATACCATGCAAAAAAAACAGATGGATTGTTCATTTTCTTTATTTGATGCAAAAATATATATATCTTTATTTTGACTTGTACATGTGAATCGGTTGGATATATTGGGAATGAATAAAGTTTGTGAATACGAAGCTATGCATTGAGCTCTTTTGCTTTGTTACTAAAAGTGAGGATAACAATTTATTTTGTTGGATTTTTTAGAGCTTTCTTTGAAAATAGGACGAAATGCATGGAGCAGAAAAACACCAATAAGCTAAATCTTTCACCTTGCAAAGATCAATTCATTTTCTGAAGATTTTGTCATCCTGGGAGAAGAAAATTGTTCTGCAAGTGAGCACACACCATCGCGTAGGGGTACGATCGGGCTTGCCGAGTAGGCTTTGCGACACCGGTGCCATTCTGCCGCTGTTAAAGTCGGCGACCGGCTCGCCATCCTCTTCAAGGGCTTACGAGAGGTACCTTGCCATCTAATAGAAACAACAATGGCACAACTCCATGCAGCAGTGTCAACGATAACTTTTGGTGACCATAACTCCTGGACGATAGAAATATACAAGCAGAAACATACAAGCATACGACACAGGGAACACCCAAATAATCCGCCTGATGTACTTCCGATGACAATATACGCACGTTCATTTCTTATATACGTGAGTGCATAAATTTTAAGGGCGCATTCAGTTCTCCAATGAAGTCCTTTTTTACAAAGGCTTTATATGTTCTCTTTTGCCCATGGCAGAATATGTAGTTTTCCTATATGAAAATTTGCATGTATGTAAAAGACATAGATATGCATTAATATATCATTTTTTGAAATTATAAACATTTTAAACACTTGTACAGTTCACACCGAGAGGGTGTAGTCCCGAGAGCCAAAATGTTAAGGCATTCTCTCAAATGTCTCTTTCGGTGTCTTTGCATAATCACTAAAGGACATCATGGACAATGTCTCTTGAAATTGCTTCTATCATATTAAGGCATTATCTAAATGCCTCTTCTAGTGTCTTTACACTAGCGCCTATGAGACATCATGGATAATGTCTCTATCTACGTGCCTCTACCATTGAGCCATTCTCCAAGCTGTCTCTTCTAGTGTCTTTACCTAAGTCACAAGGGACATAAAGCGGTGTGACTCAACGAAGATGTCTCTATTGATGACACACTATCTATAGTGTCTCCCTTAGAGTCTCTACACCATGGTTGAATTAGATACTAAGAGGCATAAGGGGGAGTGTCCCTAGGTATATGTCTCTATCGCATGTTTTTGGTGTAGTGCATGTGCGGACTTTCATGCGGGGTTGTCAGGATGTCTTGTCGGGGTGTCGTGTGAGGGTGTCGGGGCGTCGTTTCGGACTCCAGGGCATCGTGTCGGGGTGTCAGGGTGTCGTTTTCTTCTTCCTCCTCTTCTTTTTTCCTCTTCTTCCTTTTCTTCTTCTTCCTCTTCTTCCTTCCTTTTCTTCTTATTCTTATTCTTCTTCTTCTTCTCTTCTTCTTCTCCATCTTCTTGTTCTTCTTCTTCTTTCTTTTCCTTTTTCCTCTTCTTTTTATTCTTCTTCTTCTTCTTCTTCTTCTTGTTCTTGTTCTTCTTCTTCCTTCTTTTCCTTTTCCTCTTCTTTATTCTTCTCCTCTCTCCTCTTTTTCTTCTTCTTCTTCTTCTTCTTCTCCCCCTCCTCCTCCTCCTTCTCCTCCTCCTCCTCCTCTTGTTCTTCTTCGTCTTCCCTTATCTACTTATTCTTCTTTTATTGTTCATCTTTTTCTAGTTATTTTAATTATGACTAAGTGACTAAACGTAGCACTAAACAACAAAAAATAACAAAAACAGAATCTTCCACTAATTAACTAAAAAAGAATCAACCACTAACTATCAAAAACTGCAAAAAATAACAAATAACCTATCACTCATTAACTAAACCTACTACTAAATCTACTAATTAACTAAAGCAGTTAACTAAACTCCCACTAAGTCTGCTAATTAGCTAACCTACCTACTAAACTGAATATACCACTAAATCTATTAATTAGAAAAAAAGAGAAAAGTTTTAGTAGATTCTGTACCTGAGGGTAGTCGGGGTGGTGGGGGTGCGGGCAGGTGGGGCGCCGGGGCCGGCATGGGCGCCCAGTGCGGGGAGGGGCGCCCACTGCAGTGAGGGGCGCCAGATGCGGAGAGGGGCGCCAACTGTGGGGAGGGGCGCCGGTTGTGGGGAGGGTAAGCAGCTGCGGGGTGGGCGTAGCGAGGGGCGCCGGATGCGGGGAGGGCTGTCGGCTGTGGGAAGGGGCGCCGGTTACGGGGAGGATCACCGGCTGCGGGGTGGGTGCAGCGAGGTGCGCCGGATGCGCGGGGGCGACACAGGGAGAGGGAGGGGTGAGGGGTGTCCGGCGCGGGGGAGATCGGGGGCTGGCGGCGCGGGTTGGGAGCGAGGGCGAGGGAGAGAGATAAAGAGTGGTGGGGGTGGGCTAGCCGGCCATTAGGGAGATAGGGGAGAGAGAAGAGAGGGGGCTAACGGGTGCCGTTAGGGTAGTTAGGCTTTTCCGTCCGCGGTGGACGACAAAGAGGTGGTGTGGAGGGGGCGGGGGTGCGTCGGCCGTTAGGCCTGATCTTTGTTGTCTGTCTGCCCCCTCTTTGCCATCACCTGGCAAACGACAAACTGGGAGGGTGGGTTCTCGGCCCTTTGCCGTCTGTCTTACACTTCTTTGCCATCAGCCATATCTTTTATGTCAGTTTTGTGGAAGATGACGGCAAACACGGTCTTTGCCATCAGCCAGCAAACGGCAAAGAACAGGCTAATGGAAAATTCTCTGATTCCAGTAGTGCTACCACCTTATTATATTTCATCTTTATGATGTATCCATGGTTCACACTCATGTATTAAGTGAGTAGTAAAAAGTTGAAGTGTCTTGAAAAGTACGATGCAATTGATTGTTTTGACACCAGGGTACTCATGATTTATACTTTATGCTAGGAAGACAATTTTTTGATAAGAATCCCCTCAAAATTTCAGCCCAGTCAGAGTTACAAATCTCTATATATTTAAGAATGAGTGAAGGGACCATAAAAAAGTCATGAGAAGAGAAGATAAATAGAAAGAGATCCAATCTCGGAGGTGTTGATGCCTTTTTGGAGCCATCACGGCCATGAACGAGAGGGAAAACTCTCGTCCCATCTAGAGGGAGAGCAAGGAAGAAGAAGAAGCACCACTGGAATTCAGAAATTTGCCGTCTGCCATGCCTTTGCCGTCTTCTTACACATGGCAAATAGTTTCTTTGCCGTCAGCTGGCACAAAGCAGACGGCAAACACAACACCTAAGGCAAAAGTTTTGTTTGCCCTCGGCCTTCCGTTTGCCGTCAGCAACCGGACGACAAAGGAACAAAAGGCAGACGGCAAAGGGGTGGCAGACGGCAAAGGGGGTGCCACCCTAACGGCCGGAGCATACCCCACCCCACCCACCCCTTTGCCATCTACCACCCAGCATTTGCAGACGGCAAAGGGGCTCCATCTCTAACGGTGCAGAACCCCCTGACAGCTCACAAGTATAGGGGATCGCAGCAATTTTCGAGGGTAGAGTATTCAACCCAAATTTATTGATTCGACTCAAGGGGAACCCAAAGAATATTCTCAAGTATTAGCAGTTGAGTTGTCAATTCAACCACACCTGAAAGATTTAGTATCTGCAGCAAAGTATCAGTAGCGAAGTCGTATGATAGCAGCAGTAGCAACAGTAACCAGTAGCAGCATAGTGACAGCAGTAGTAGCAAAGTAACAGTAGTAGCAACAGAGTAACAGTAGCAGCAATGACAACAGTAGCAGCAAAGTAACGTAGCAAGGACCAGTAGGAAAAGATTCATAGGCACTGGATCGGTGATGGACGATTATGCCGGATGCTATTCATCATGCAACAGTTATAACACGGAGAGATATGTAACTAGCTCCAGTTCGTTAATCTAATGTAGGCATGTATTCCGTATGTAGTCATACATGCTTAGAGAAAAGAACTTGCATGACAACTATTGTCCATCCCTCCCATGGCAACGGGGTGCTAATGGAAACACGAGATATTAAGGTTCTCCTTTTAATAAAGAACCGGACCAACGCATTAACACTTGGTGAATACATGAACTCCTCATACTATGGTCATCTCTGGGAGTGGTTCCGGATATTGTCACTCCAGGGTTGCCGGGTCATAACACATAGTAAGTGAATACAACTTGCAAGATAGGATCAAGAGCACACATATATTGGCGACAACATAATAGGTTCAGATCTGAAATCATGGCACTCGGGCCCTAGTGACAAGCATTAAGCATGGCAAAGTAGTAGCAACATCAATCTTAGAACATAGTGAATACTAGGGATCAATCCTCGTCAAAACTAACTCGATTACATGATAGATCTCATCCAACCCATCACCGTCCAGCAAGCCTACGATGAGATTACTCACAAACGGTGAAGAGCATCATGGAATTGGCGATGAAGAAAGGTTGGTGATGACGATGGCGACGATCTCCCCTCTCCGGAGCCCAAAACAGACTCCATATCTGCCCTCCAGAGGAAGAACAGGAGGTGGTGGCGCTTCCGTATAGTAAAACGCGATGAACTCTTTTCCTGGATTTTTTTCCGGACGAAACGGACTAAATAGAGCTGGATTTGGAGGCGCTGAAGTTTTGTGGCCCCCCCCAAGCCTGCCAGGCGTGGCCATGGGGGTCTGCGCATGGTGGGCTTGTGGGCTCCATGCTCCACTCCCTCAGCTGATTCTTGCGCCAGTATTTTTATATATTCCATAAAAATTCTCCGTAAATTTTCAGGTCATTCCAAGAACTTCTATTTCTGCGCAAAAACAACACCATGGCAATTCTGCTGAAAACAACGTTAGTCCGGGCTAGTTCCATTCAAATCATGCAAATTAGAGTCCAAAACAAGGGCAAAAGAGTTCGGAAAAGTAGATACGACGGAGACGTATAAACTCCCCCAAGCTTAAAGCCTTGATTATCCTCAAAAAATTCAGTTGACAAACTGAAAGAGACAAAAGAAAAACGTTTACGAACTATATTTGATCTTGTTGTTGCGACTATGTCTAACTCATAACCAGAATTTCAGCAAGATCACAAGCTAACCACATAATCAAATGCATCTAGGTCTCACGGCAAACTCATATCAATGGCATAATCAAGTAGCAAGCAAATAATAATAAGTCTCAAACGTCAACACTTCAATCAAAACAATCATGAAGCAGTACGACTAGATGGTATCTCGCTAGCTCTTTCTGAGACCGCAAAATATAAATGGAGAGCACCTTCAAAGACCAAGGGCTGACTAAACATTGCAATTCATGGCAAAGAAGATCCAGTCATAGTCATACTCACCACAATTAAAAGCAAAGCATAAAAATGACAGAGGTGCTCTCTAATTGGTGCTTTTATAAGAGGAGGATGACTCAACAGGAACAGAAATGGACATGCCCTTCGCAGAGGGAAGCATTGATTTGCAGAGGTGTCAGAGCTCAAGCTTTGAAAACAGATATAAGAATTTTGCGTGGCATGCTTTTATTGTGAACGCAGTGACTTAGAGTTCTCACTATCTTCCACGCAACACATGCTATAGGCAGTTCCCAAACAGAAAAAGTAAAGTTTTGACTCCCCCACCACCGATCAATCACACTCCACGACTAGCCGAATACTCGGGTGTCGTCCATACCAACATCAATCCAGGGGGAGTTTTGTTTGCAATTATCTTTTCGATTTGAGCATGGAACTAGGAATTCCAATTACCGGCCCCTTTCTCGTGAACGATAGTGAGTAAACACATCTCGAGGATAACATGCCTAGCATGGAAGATACTGATAGCCCCCTGTCAGCACATGAGCGGTTTGGTCATGCAAAACAGATTATTTCCTAAAGATTTAGAGAGTGGCACATGCAAATTTACTTGGAACGGCAGGTAGATACCGCATATAGGTAGGTATGGTGGACTCATATGGAATAACTTTGGGTTTAGGGAGGTGGATGCACAAGCAGTATTCCCGCTTAGTACAAGTGAAGGCTAGTAAAAGACTGGGAATCACCAACTAGAGAGCGACAACATTCATCAAAATGCATTGAGATTAACCAACGTTGAGTCCAAGCATGAGTAGGACATAAATCACCATGAACATGAATATCATAGAGGCTATGTTGATATTGTTTCAACTACATGCATGAACATGCGCAAGTCAAGCAACTTGAATCATTGAAAGGAGGATACCACCCTATCATACTACATCATAGTCATCTCAAAATTCATGTTGGCATCTAAGACAAACCATTATAAGCTCCTAGCTAATTAAGCATGGCATCAGAAACTATGATATCTAAGTTGTCATTGCAAACATGTTTCTCTCAGAACAAAGCTGAATCAGGAACGATGATCTAGTCATATTTACAAAAACAAAATAGATCGAGTTCATACCAGCTTTTCCAGGCTCAGTCACTTCATCATATATCGTCATTATTGCCTTTCACTTGCACGACCAAACGATGTGAACAATAATAAGCGTGCTCGTGCATTGGACTAAGCTGGAATCTGCAAGCAAACACAAAGGAGAAGACAAAGTAATATGGCTCTTTAACAGATAACCAGATATGCATGCGAGAGTCACTAAACATTGTAACCATGGTCTTCTACCTTGACCCAAAGAAAAAGAAAACTATTTACACGGGAAAGCTCCCAACAAGCAAAAGAAGAACAAGAAAATCTTTTTAGGTTTTTTTAAACTAGATAAACACACAAAAAGAAAACGGGAAAAAGAAAATAAACTAGCATGGATGATAAAGTGGCAAAGAGTGAACACCGACTAACAAAGTGAAAGCATAATCAAGAATAGAAAGTCGGTGAGAAACACGTACTCCCCGAGGCTTAGGCTTTTGGCCTAAGTTAGTCTACTCCCAAGGAGGGAAATAACCAGCTCCGGGTTACTTCGGAGTGGACTGAGGATGCCACTGCTGTGTGAGCTCGTCTGGCTCCCATTGATAAACTGGCGTCTGGTACTCGACTGGTGGCTCGGGCACGAGCACCTGTGGTTGGGCTATGCCCCAATATGCGTAGATCTCCGAGGGCATAATAATGTACCTGCCTGCATGAAGATTGAATAAAGAAGGAGCAGGCAAAGTAATAGTCTCACGAGTACCCTGACTAAATACCAGGTTATAAATCATCCTTCTATTTATATCCCCTATCAAGAAAGTCATGGTGAACCATGCTATCATAATCTAGAT
Organism: Hordeum vulgare subsp. vulgare; assembly: GCF_904849725.1. Taxonomy (NCBI): domain Eukaryota; kingdom Viridiplantae; phylum Streptophyta; class Magnoliopsida; order Poales; family Poaceae; genus Hordeum; species Hordeum vulgare. The sequence continues at coordinate 320,344,010 of NC_058518.1, forward strand.
ATCTCTCGGGAAGAAGAATCTCTTCTTCCTCGTCCAGTCTAATAGGTATCTCAAAATGTCTAGCAAGATGAGTAGCATAGATACCTCCATAGACAACGCCTTCAGAACGGTTCGTGTTCAACCGTTGAGCTACTATAGCGCCCAAGCTATAGGTTTTATCATTATAAAGGGCTGCGCGCAAGACCGCAAGTTATGGGGAGCTAAGGGAACAAGCGTTCCCATGGCCAATTAAACATTTTCCCACAAATAATGAGAAGTACCGAAGCACGGGAAAATGAATGCTAGCACCTCTAGCGCAAGACACTCCTCTCTCCTCTCCTACAACAATAGTATCTATGAATGCTTCCATGTCTCGTTGACGAGGTTCATGAATATCCCCAACATAAGGTAATTTGCAAACATTGCAAAAATCCTGCAGTGACATGCGCTGGGGGATATCATATAATTTGAACTCAACCATAGGAGGATTCTTCCTTGGATAGAAGTTAAAGCTTTGTACGAAGATATTAGTGAGGAGGAGGTATTGCGGACACTTATCTTCAACGAAGGCAGTAAGGTCTGCGTTCTCCACCAAGTAGTAAAAGTCCTCATAAAGTCCGGCGGCGCGGAAGAACACATCGCTTGGCCACTCGCACGCTCGAACTTCTGCAACTCGAGGGACCGATACTTGGGTTTCTTCTTCTCACTTCTATCATCCTTGGGGTCACCGCTCGAAGAGCCTCTTAAGATTCGAAGGAAAAGTGAACAAGGCTCAACGAAACTAGTAGCAACTACTCCGACAAGTGCCTAGAGGCCATATTATGCATCAAAACTACTTGGGACCAGCTAAAATTAGCATGCAAAGCTCAAGAACATGGTCACCAAGGCATCAAAAATACGTGAAGCATAAGGCACTAGAGCAAAACTAATTGGACCAATGGAGGAGCCACTTACGAAGGAGTACTTTCCCCAAAACAGTTCGGTGAATGGGGCTTTGCACAAGGAGATAGAAAATCCCAACAAGAAGAGCAAGAACATGGGTTTGAGCTGCGAAATGATTTTTTCTAGAGGTAGGAGAAGCAGATGGGATCTAGAATGAGTGGAGGGAGTGCACGTGGGACCCACAAGCTTGTTAGGCGGGGCCAGGGGGGTGCCCGCGCCTCCAGGTCTTGTGGCCCACTGGTGCAGCCCCCAGACTAGCTCTTCGTCTAAGTATTTTTCAAAAAATCCAGAAAAAATCATACTTGATTTTCAGGACGTTCTGAGAACTTTTATTTTCAGGGTACTTTTCTACGGGACGCAAAAAAAGAAAATAGGGAAAACTAAACTAAATCTATCACTTTTCTTCTAAGCAACCAAAAGTGAATGCTTGGAACAAAGGTTTGTGACTCCTCGATTCATCCATCTCATGGTCATCGAAAGAAATCCGTCAATGAGGTTGATCAAGTCTCCTTGTCAAACTTTTTCGAATCGGAAAAGAGAACTGAGAATTATCGAATAGTCACTAGGTTACCTCAATGGGGACTTGCATATCCCAGACAATCAAATCATACTTCGTCTTAACAGGAGGTATAGGGCATTCAAAGCTCCCAATAAGAATCGACGAAGTCTTTTCGATGGCATTTATGCAATGTACTCGATATTGTTTCTTCGGAAAGTGCACCGTATGCTCATTACTGTTGACATGGAAAGTGACATTGCCTTTGTTGCAATCTATAACAGCCCCTGCAGTGTTTAAAAAGGGTCTTCCGAGGATGACCGCCATGGCATCATCCTCGGGAATATCCAAGATAACAAAGTCTGTTAAGATAGTGACATTAGCAACCACAACAGGCACATCCTCGCAAATGCCGATAGGGAAAGGAGTTGATTTGTCGGCCATTTGCAGAGAGATTTCAGTGGGTGTCAGCTTATCCAGTTCAAGTCTACGATAAGGAGAGAGAGGCATAACACTAACACCGTCTCCAAGGTCGCATAAAGCAGTTCTAACGTAGTTACCTTTAATCTAGCAAGGTATAGTGGGCACTCCGGGATCACCTAGTTTCTTGGGAGTTCCACCCTTGAAGGTGTAATTAGCAAGCATTGTGGAAATCTCAACCTGAGGTATCCTCCTCTTATTAGTCACACTATCTTTCATGTACTTAGCATACGGAGACATTTTGAGCATATCTGTCAAACACATCTGCAGAAAGACAAGTTTAATCATTTCAACAAAGCGCTCTAAATCCTCATTATCCTTTTTCTTGGATGGTTTTGGAGGAAAGGGCATGGGTTTCTGAAACCATGGTTCCCTTTCTTTACCATGCTTCCTAGCAGTGAAATCATTCTTATCGTATCTCTTAGTCTTAGGTTGTGGGTTATCAAGATCAACAGGTTCAATCTCCACATCCTTATCGTTGCTAGGTTGAGCATCTTCATGAACATCCCTATTGATATTATCATTAGGCTCATGTTCATCACCAGATTTTGTTTCGGCATCATAAACGGAGGCATCGTTTGGACTCTCAGGGGTAACTGCATCTGGGTTGCTAGAGTGCAAGTTCCTATCATGTTTCTTCTTCTTTCTAGGATGATTAGGTGCATCAGTGCTAACTCCTTGAGAATCTTGTTCAATTCTCTTTGGATGACCCTCAGGATACAAAGGCTCCTAAGTCATTCTACCGCCTCTAGTGACGACTCTGACAGAATTGTCATTCAACTCATTGAGCAAGTCATTCTGAGCTTTAAGTACTTGTTCTACTTGAGTAGTAACCATAGAGGCATGTTTACTCAAAAGCTTAAGATCATTGACGTTTCTGTCCACACAAGCTCTTAAATGACTAAGCATACGAGCATTCTGTTCCAATAGTCTGCTAACATAATCGTTGAAACTTTGTTGTTTGGCAACAAAGTTATCAAATTCATCCAGGCATAAGCTAGCAGGTTTATCAAAAGGAATATCACTCCCATCAAACCTATGCAGAGAATTTACTACTACTACCTGTATCGGGTTATCAAGACCATGGATCTCTTCGATAGGTGGTAGATTTTTGGCATCTTCAGATTTAATGCCTTTCTCTTTCATAGATTTCTTGGCTTCTTGCATATCTTCAGGACTGAGGAATAGAATACCTCTTTTCTTTGGAGTTGGCTTATGAGGTGGTTCGGGAATAGTCCAAGCATTCTCATTGCACAAGATGTTATTCAATAGGATCTCAGCTTGTTCTACGGTTCGTTCCATAAAAACACAACGAGCACAACTATCTAAGTGGTCTCTAGAAGCATCGGTAAGTCCATTATTGAAGATATCAAGTATTTCATTCTTCTCAAGAGGGTGATTAGGCAAAGCATTCAGTAGCTGGACGAGCCTCCCCCAAGCTTGTGGGAGGCTCTCTTCTCCAGCTTGAGCAAAGTTGTATATTTCCTGCAAGGCAGCTTGCTTCTTATGGGCAGGGAAATATTTTTCAGAGAAGTAGTAGACCATATCCTGGTATGCACACAACCAGGAGCAAGAGAAGTGAACCATGTCTTAGCATCATCCTTTAGTGAGAAAGGAAACAGCTTGAGGATATAGTAGTGGCGGATCTTTTCCTCACTCATGAATAGGGTGGCTATATCGCGCAGTTTGGTAAGATGGGATACAACCATTTCAGACTCATAACCGTGAAAAGGATCAGATTCGACCAGAGTGATTAACTCAGGGTCGACCTAGAATTCATAATCCTTATCGGTCACAAAGATAGGCGAAGTAGCAAACTTCGGGTCGTATTTCATCCTTGCATTCAGAGATTTTTTTATTTCCACTTGAGCAGTAATTTCTCAACATCATAGCTATCCTTGCAAGCAAGATAGTCCTCAGCTATCTCTCCCTCCATAACATAACCCTCAGGCATATCAGGCAATTCATATCTAGGAGAGCTAGTTATAACAGGCAAAATATCAGGTTCTACTTCAATAGTATCAGCAGTTTTAGAAGTATCATCACATCTAGCAGCAACTCTGGCAATTTGTGCATCAAGGAATGCACCTAGTGGCAAAGCACTATCAAGCATAGCATCATCATAAGCATCATGGGCAGGAGAAGTAGCATCATCAAGCACAGGCGACATATCAAGATTTCTAGCACGAGGTGGTGTCGCAAACTTACTCATAACTGAAGGTGAATCAAGTGTAGAGCTAGATGGCAGTTCCTTACATGTCCTCGTAGTTGAGGGCAACACTTTAGTTCTTGGATCTATCAGATTCCTCATAGTGACCAGCAGATATAAATCCCAAGTGACTCAGAGAATATAGTTGTGCTTCACAGGCAACGGCGCCAGAAAAAGGCACGTTGACGGGAGAATATTCTTGACTTGGCTTCCCCGGCAACGGCGCGAGAAAAAGGTCTTGATAACCCACAAGTATAGGGGATCGCAACAGTTTTCGAGGGTAGAGTATTGAACCCAAATTTATTGATTCGACTCAAGGGGAAGCCAAAGAATATTCTCAAGTATTAGCAGTTGAGTTGTCAATTCAACCACACCTGAAAGATTTCATATCTGTAGCAAAGTATTAGTAGCAAAGTACTATAATAGCAGCAGTAGAAACAGTAGCCAGTAGCAGCAAAGTGACAGCAGTAGGAGCAAAGTAACAGCAGTAGCAACAGAGTAACAGTAGCAACAGTGACAGTAGTAGCAGCAAAGTGACGTAGCAAGGACCAGTAGGAAAAGACTCGTAGGCATTGGATCGGTGATGGATGATTATGCCGGATGCTATTCATCATGCAACAGTTATAACACGGAGAGATATGTAACTCGCTCGAGTTCGTCTATCTAATGTAGGCATGTATTCCGTATGTAGTCATACGTGCTTAGGGAAAAGAACTTGCATGACATCTATTGCCCATCCCTCCCGTGGCACCGGGGTCCTAATGGAAACCACGGGATATTAAGGTTCTCCTTTTAATAAAGAACCGGACCAACGCATTAACACTTGGTGAATACGTGAACTCGTCATACTATGGTCATCTCCGGGAGTGGTCCACGCTATTGTCACTCCGGGGTTGCCGGGTCATAACACATAGTAGGTGACTACAACTTGCAAGATAGGATCAAGAACACACATATATTGGTGACAACATAATATGTTTAGATCTAAAATCATGGCACTCGGGCCCTAGTGACAAGCATTAAGCATGGCAAAGTAGTAGCAACATCAATCTCATAACATAGTGGATACTAGGGATCAATCCCCGTCAAAACTAACTCGATTCATGATATATCTCATCCAACCCATAACTGTCTAGGAAGCCTACGATGAGATTACTCACGAACGGTGAAGAGCATCATGCAATTGGTGATGAAGAAAGGTTGGTGATGACGATGGCGATGAGCTCCCCTCTCCGGAGCCCGGAACGGACTCCAGATCTTCCCTCGAGAAGAAGAACAGGAGGTGGCGGCGCCTCCGTATCGTAAAACGCGATGAACTCTTCTCCTTGATTCTTTTTCAGACAAAACAGACTATATAGAGCTGGATTTGGAGGCGGTGTTGTTTTGTGGGCCCCACAAGCCTGCTAGGCGTGGCCAGGGGGCCCCGCCTGGTGGGCTTGTGGGCTCCACGCTCCACTTTCTCTGCTGATTCTTGCATCAATATTTTTTATATATTCCACAAAAATTCTCCGTAAATTTTCAGGTCATTCCGAGAACTTTTATTTCTGCGCAAAAACAACACCATGGCAATTCTGCTGAAAACAGTGTTAGTCCGGGTTAGTTCCATTCAAATCATGCAAATTAGAGTCCAAAAATGGGCAAAAGAGTTTGGAAAAATAGATACGACGGAGACATATCACCCCCACCCCTCCCCTAATGGCTCTCGCGCCCACGTCTACCCGCTCTCTCTCTCGCCTGCCCACCCGCCGCCGTCGCCGCCGCCATCGGAGCCGCTCCGGCCCACCATCCCGCGCCGGCCGGCACAGCCGCCCCCGGCCACCCCAGCCCGCTCCGGCCCTCGCGGTGCCCTTGACGCCCCCTGCTGTCACCCATGCTGCCCCCCTGCCGTCGTCCACCACCGCCGATGCCGCCCCCCTTCCGCCCCCTGTAGTCGTCCACCGCCGCCCACGCCACCCCGCCGGCCACTGCCGGTAAGTTCTTAGGTTAGTTCTTTTTTATTAAATTAATTACTCTAATTAGTTTATTAGTTTAGTTTTTTATTATAGGTTAATTTAGTTAGTTTATTAGGTTAGATTATTAGGCTAATTAGGTTAGTTAGTTAGGTTAGAAGAAAAAAATAGGAAAATAAGAAGGAAAAAAATGAAAAAGATAAACGGAAAAGAAGAAAATAATTAGAAGAAGAAGGAAAAGAAGGACAAGAAGAAGAGGAAGAAGAAGAAGAGGAGGAGGAGGAGGAGGAGGAGGAGGAGAAAGAAGAAGAAGAAGAAGAAGAAGAAGAAGAAGAGGAGGAGGAGGAGTAGGAGAAAGAAGAAGAAGAAGAAGAAGAAGAAGAAGAAGAAGAAGAAGAAGAAGAAGAAAACACGAGGAGGAGGAGGAGGAGAAAAAAGAAGAAGAAAAGAAGAAGAGGAAGAAGAAGAAGAAGAGGAGAGTTGAGAAGAAGAAATAATAGGAAAAAAGGAACCCCGGCACCCCGACACTGACCCTCAACTCCTGACCCGTGACGCCCGACGCCACTGACCCGCGACCCCTGACGCCACTGACCCCCGACCCCCGACGCCACTGACCCTCGACCCCTGACCCACGACGCCATTGACCCCCGACCGCCGAGGCCACTAACGCCGACCCCCGATGGCACTGACCCCCGACCCCTGACCATCGACCCCCGACGCCACTGACCCTCGACCCTCGACGCCACTGACCCCCCGACCCCCGACCACCGGCCCACGACCCCTAACGCCCGATGCCACCAACCCCCGACCCTGGACCCCCGACGCCACTAACACCTGACCCCCGACCCCCGATGCCTGACGACACTGACCCCCGACCACCGCTGACTCCCGACCCATGACGCCACTGACCCCCGACCCCCAACGCCCGACGCAACTGAGCCTCGACTCCTGACGCCACTAACCATCAACCCCCGACCCCCGAGCCCTGACGCCACTAACACTCGACCCCTGACCCCCTACCACCGACCCCCGACGCCACTGACCCCCAACCCCCGACCCCCGACACCTCTTCGACTTCTTGTTGACCGAAAATAACCCCGACCCCCACACCTCTTTCGCCTCTTGTTGACCGAAAAGACCCCCGACGCCACTAACCCTCGACCCCCGATGACACTGACCCCAGACCACCGACACCACTAACCCCCAACCCAGATGTCACCGACACCCGACACCACCGACCCTCGACGGCACTGACTCCCGACGCCACTAAGCCACGACCCCCGGCGCCTCTTCTGCCTCCTGTTGAATGAGAAGGTGCTTTTCGGCCTTCTAGAGGCCGACGCAGTCATAGTTTTGGAAATTATGAGTTGGTCACATATTTTATGATTATGTTAATTATAAAAACATCATATTTGTGTTGATCGAGCGCATTTCAATGTGTAGTTGTTCGACGACCTCCACGTTCATTGGACGAGCTCCGCCCCTACGTTTGTTGGTGAGCACAAATGACTTCTCCTCCTACCCCCTTAATTTGCTCTGTTCCGGTCTTCGTGCCGATGAAACTTGCTAGCTATAGGTTTTTTCAATCATGAGTATGCGTGACCAATATGCGTCCGCCGTTCAAAAGGGCGACATCTATAAATATGCATGCCTTTGCATATTTATAACCACCATCCGTTCAAGTTGTCCAACATTATCCATGGACAACCCAAGTATGTGTAGATTGGGTTTGTTTTCCCGTATGCTGTGCCCCTGATCTGATACGGAATTTCGTCAGTGCTTCCCTGTTGTTCTCCGGGTAGACATCCTCTCTGCTTATTGCCGAGACGTGTATCAGGAGATCAGCGGGGATGTGTTGTCGAAATTCTGCGTCGGATCTGGAGCAGAGCATGGGAAAACGAACCAAATCTACACATACTCGGGTGGGATTAGGACCTATCTTTACCTATTATCGTGTAGGTTGCATGGACGTAATAAAACTAACAAACTTGATTAGCGGATGAATATAGATGATGAATTACGTATTTATTTCTTGTGTTCCCATAGGTAGCTAGGCAAGATGAGTGATCGTGCTTGGATTTGCACTGGTCACCCTAGTCAGAAAGACATGACCAATGAATGGTTAACAAAAACCAGGGGGTTTGTGAGAGCCGCATTTGCAAATGGCCAGCAAAAAACATGGTGCCCCTGTCCCAACTGCGACAACTGGAAAAAGAAGCCAGAGTTTGAAATGGGTAAGCACCTACAGAAGTGGGGTTTTATGCCTAATTATACGGTGTGGACCTTTCATGGTGAGTCTGACCAACGTGCCAAAGCTGAGGTGATTCGTCGTCGCACCGACGAGCATGGTACCGGGATCGAAGACATGGTGCAAGACTTTGATGATGCTCGGGATTTGGACGATGAGATGGAGGAATCTGCAAAGGCCTTCTATGAAATGTTGGAGTCTTGAAAACGTCCTCTCCATGAGCAGACTGAGCTTTGTCAGCTAGATGCCATCGTCCAAGTAATGGCTCTGATGGCTCAATTAAACCTAGGCAAAGAATGCTACGACGCGATGATGACGATATTTGGACACTTTCTACCCAAAGGCCATGTACTGCCTGCAAACCTGTAAAAGTCAGAGAAAATCCTTCGTGTACTTAAGATGCCCTATGAGAACATACATGCGTGTGAGAATGGATGTGCCTTATTTAGGCTTGAGTATGCGGCCTTCCCATTTGCAATTCTTCCACGTATATTGTGGTAGACAACGGTATGGGTGAGAAGAATCAGACTAAAATCCCCATTAGCGATCTTCGGTATCTGCCAATCATACAAAGACTTCAATGTCTTTTCATGGTCAAAGAGATGGCCAGACAGATGACATGGCACAAATTGGGCAAAAGAACCGAACTAGATGCGGATGGGAACAAGATGCTGGTACACACTTCGATGCATTACATAAGGATAAATTGGAAGATCCAAGCCATCCCAGAGTTGCCATCAGCACGGATGGGTTCAATGTGTATGGTATGACGACAGCACAATACAGTTGTTGGCCTGTATTTTTATTACACTCAATCTCCCACCCGTGGAGATTGCGAAAAGAAAGAACATTTTCCTGACATTGATAATTCCAGGGCCCAACTACCCGGGGAAGAATATGAATGTGTACATGCAGCCACTTAAGGATGAGTTGCAAGAAGCCTGGGATAATGGGATCAAGTCCTAAGATGCCGCTACCAAAACAAATTTCAAAATGCATGTGTGGTACATGTACTCGACGCATGATTATCCGGCGTTTGCGCTATTCGCTGGCTCGTGTGTGCATGGAAGGTTCCCGTGCACCACATGCAAGGCAACTCTTCAGTATCGTTGGCTGCAGGCTGGTCGCAAGTTTTCTTGCGTCGGCATGCATAGACAGTTCCGGGATCCTGACCATAAGTTCAGAAAAGACAAGAAAAATTTCATCAAAGGTAGAGTTGTCAAAAACACTTGACCAGCTGCGTTGAGAGGCCAACAGACCCTTGATCAGTTAAACGCTCTCGAGCCTTATCCTTTGCGTCCAGGGTACTTCAAAGGGTATAATACGGAACACGCGTGGACTCACAAGTCATGCTTATGGGATCTGCCTTACTTCAAAGACCTCCTTTGCCCACACAACATCGAAGTGATGCACACTAAAAAGAATATTGCGGAGGCCATTTTTGGTACATTGTTCGACATAGAGGGAAAGTCAAAAGATAATCCTAAGGCTAGAATCGACCTGGAGGCTCTAGGTAATAGACCGTTACAAAACTTGCGACAATAGAAAGGAAAGGAAAGCATAGCGAAGCCAAAGGCATGGTTCAATCTTGAAAGGCTAGCTATGAGGGAAATGCTATTGTTGGTGAAAATGCGGTTGATGTTCCCTGATGGGTATGCTGCGAATCTAAAGAGGGGAGCGAGTCTTGAGAAATTGAAAATATTTGGTCTCAAGAGTCATGATTGGCACATATGGATTGAGCGGGTAACGCCGGTGATATTGCGTGGCTTTATCCGTGAGGATGAATGGCTAGTACTGGTAGAGCTGAGCAATTTCTTCCGTTCTCCTTGTGCGAAAGAACTATCACCAGGCATGCTAGATGAAATGGAAGAGTTGGCGGCGGAGTTGATCTGCAAATTAGAAAAGATCTTACCCCCGGGCTTCTTTAATCCAATGCAACATTTGATTTTACATCTCCCGACAAAGGTAAGATTGGGGGGCCATTCAAAATCGATGGTGCTACTCAACTAAGCGGATGCAGAAGACGCTTCGAGCTAAATGTAAAATAAACGTAGAATTGAAGCATCGATAGCCGAGGCATTCATTACTGAGGAGGCGTCAAACTTCATGACAGCACAGTACGAAGCCAAAAATCATCATTTGCATAACCCGAAGCCTCGGTACAATGTTGGCGATCCTAAAAAAGGTCGATCCAACATCAGCCTATTCAAAGGGAAGCTCGCACCGTCCGGTGCTTTGAAAGGGAAATCGTTGGATGTCGAAGAATGCCGGACCATTTCATTGTATATCTTCACCAACCTAACAGAAATGCGGCCATACATCAAGTAATTTTCTCGTTAAATTATTGTTCCGCAACTTCTATTTCCTTTGAACTAATCTTATTCTTGGATATTTGGTATAGTCGATACGTCACCGAATTCTAGGATGGAGCGGTCATTGGAAAGGATTCCCTCAAAGAGTATGAGCTTCTCGCAAAGCATGGAGGCGACTATCCCGGTTTCATCTCTTGGTTCAAACAAACGGTAATTAATTACCATTGATGGGCCATTTGATGTCTTAGTCTAATTTGTGGCTAATGCATCCATTCTTTTGTATTAAACTTGTAGGCTGATGCAGAGCCTATGGACGCCGAGTTGAGACAAGTCGCTAATGGTTTTGACTATAAGGTCCATTCATTTGATAAATACAACATCAACGGGTATCACTTTCGTACCTTCGGCAAAGAGCTATCTATGCCCGACCTAAAGACTACAAATTGTTCTGTCTCTGCTATCGGCGAAGGAGGCACCGAGTATTATGGAAGAGTTGAAGCAATTTATGAACTTCTATTCTATTGTGAAAACCCACCGACCGTCATAGTCTTCAACTGTTATTGGTTTGAGCCGAGGGAGACTAGAAGGACTCAAGAACATATAGGTCTAGTCGAAATCAACCAAAACACCCACTCAGATGTTCCCGATGTCTATATTATGCCTCAACAAGCGACACAAGTTTCTATCTACCGTGGGCCTGCCAAACTGATGCAAATCTGAAAGGTTGGGATGTCGTTCATGTTAGGTATTCAATTTTTATTAGTCATGTTGGTATTTATGATGATGATAAACTTAAATTATATACATTTTATTACTCATGTTGGTATTTGTGTTGTACTAATTTCTTTTACTTTTTGTCATGACAGGTGTTGAAAGATGGTGGGAAAGGGTCGAAAGCACTCCGCGGCTCCGTCTTCGTCGGCGGGTGGTGGGATGCGTACTTCCATTCCTTTCTCTCCTCTTAGGAGAGCGTTGCTCTCTACTCTACATGGAGTGGCCGCTTCTTGGACTCTCGCGGCCCCCGTGAGAGGAGGTCGACCCCCCGTGAAGCCGAGAGGTACTAAAGGTATTATTGATGTTGGTATTTATGTTGTACTCATGTTGGTATTTTGTTGTACTCATGTTGGTATTTATATACATTTTATTACTCATGTTGGTATTTATGTTGTACTAAAGGTACATGTGGCCGCGAGAGAGGTAGGGAGGTGGCTGCCACGCCTTCCTCGCCGCCATTCCAAGTCGATTCACCTGAGCACAAGACTTCTAGAGTTGATTCGTCTTAGGTGGAGGCTACACGGTCTCTGGTTCAAGAGCCTTAGGTCTACGAGCCTTAGGTAGACGAGCCTTCGACCCACGAGACTCGTGTCCCAGAGGGTTCGTTCCAGGCGACTCTGGAGCAAAGCAGGGATGAGGGTCCGTCCCCAGAGACCCAGTGGAATACCTGGGCTGATTTGGGTCAGCCTCAGCCAAGTGGCCATGCTGATAGCGACGAGGAGCTGCGTGAGGGGCCCACCGTCTACCAGCGTGGTAGTTCGGGGCTCCCTCTCGTGCCGGCGACCCGCAAGCAGATGTGGTCGATTAAGCCAAATGGGGACAAGTAAGTTAATTTACTCTTATTTAACATTTTGCCTTCACGTTTTCTCAAATATCTAATGTTTTGGCTTTAATTTGTCAGACTCTAGGGGTTGGATTGTTGCCAAGGGTGTCCGCAAGCCCAAAAGCGTCCTTGGTGTGCTTTGCCGTCAAAACTTCCTGGGGTTTTGTTACGTTGCCCGGTCGGGAGCGAGAGGTAGGAATGACCTGGGAGCACTACTTGGGTGCCCCGGTCCCGTCAATGGTGGAGATCGACGGTGTTTTGTGCCACACGAGGGCCGAAATGGAGACCCGACAATTCTAGGTAATTTCTCCTTTCCACAATTATAAATCAACCATAGCTAGTTATTGTACTAATCGATGTTGTATCGTTTGTAGACCTACTACAGGTGTGAGGAGGGATACGAGGAGGACGCGAGAAAGGTTATCAAAACCGAATGTCGCCGCCTACTTCAAAGTTTTCGGCACGAGGCTCGGGTGCAGGTTGTTCGAGACTACTATGCCTCGCGGCATATTAGGAAGGACAAGGCGAAGTGCCGTGATTCTAAGATGGAGAAGGAGCATTATATGAAGGTAATTACATATTAGTAAGGCCTTATAGTTAGTTTCCTTGATTTGATTCTTACGTGTTGCGCTCAAATTTCTCTTTATTAACTTAGGTGCGCCCGAGATGGTGTGTGGATAAGATGGATTGTTGGGAGGCCTTGGTGGATCAGTGGTGCTCAGAACCGTGGGATGCCAGCCACAACAACGCCAAGGAGAGGCCTGGCAAAATGGTTGGTGTGCCACACCATCTAGGGAATGTCAAATTAATCCATTTTGACGAGAACTGGGTATGTGGTTTGCTTCATGCCTCATGCAATTCATTCTTAATGCTATCTTGAGCCCTTTACTAATACATTTTTCCTCTCTCTCTCTCTTTTTGGCGCGTCACAATAAGACCTGTATGCGATGGCCCATACTGCCTCGTACAAGAAGGTCAAGGCATTCTCTGAGTCTGACCCCGAGCATCCGGAAAACTTCACCAACATCTCCTCCCACCACAAGCTCATTAAATACAGAGATTACGGGAAGGCGAGGAAAGGGGAGAACTTTAACCCAAGCGAGGGGCCTATTGACCCAGAGCTCGTGACGATAGCTGGCAACGGGAGGCCCCATGGCTCAATCGCCATTGGAGACGGCCTTATACGTTGTCCTAGCACTCTCGTCACGCCAAACGAGCTCCTGTCCTGAGATAACACCTCGTCCACGGCCAGTCGAGCTTGCCATCGAGGTTAGTTTAATGGACTCAACTATCTTTCCGCATTATGTTGTGCATCGGAACCAATATGATTACAATGATAACAATGAGTTGTGTTGCAGGCTGCTATTCTGAAAGAGAGAGGGAGGCAATGCACGCACTTTTGGCGGAGAAGGATAAGGAGATGAAGGACCTAGAGGAGAGGATGGTTGCATTGGTGGAGGCGGAGAGGGCACGGAATGATGCGTCTAACATGGCTATGTACGAGCTCTTCGTGGTAAGTTTTTCTTCATATTATTTCGAATCTTGCATTTTAATGTCCGTTTCATTAATAACTAAAAAAATTGACTTGTCGAAACCAAAAGTATAGTCTATGTGCGACAAGACCGGCCACGTCCCTCCGCCGATGCCAATCATTAACATATCGGGGATAGTGAGTTTCATTTGAATGCAGTGATCTCAAGAGTGTCATTATGCTAACGACACATTGCAAATGATGTTTGGTGCAGAATATCTCCCGAAACGCATTGCACGACCCTTCTATAGTGGAGCCTTCTCTACGGAAGCCTTCTCCAGGTGAAACAAGCCAAAGCCACCGTGCTTCACCGCCGTGATGACGATAATGGTATGTTATTTCTAGTGTTTTGCTTAACAACCGTATAATGGTCCAATATGGCTTAATAAGCATACTTTGCTCCAAAATGACATATAGTTAGCTTGGCTTCCACCTAAATGACATAATTAGCTTAGTTAGCTCCAAAATGACCTATTTAATAAAAAAATGACCTATACTTAGCTAAGTTCTCTCCTAAATGACATAACAAGGCTTACGTAGCTCCAAGATGACGTATTCCCCCTAACTTAGCTATTAAATGGCCTATAATTAGCTTAGGTAGCTCCAAAATGGCTTAATAAGAATAGCTAGCTCCGAAATGACCTATTGTACCCAAGTTAGCTCCGAAATAACCTATAGTTAGCTAGGCTTCCACCAAAATGACATAATTAGCTTAGTTAGCTCCAAAATGGTCTATTTAATAAAAAATGACCTATACATAGCTAATTATCCTCCAAAATAACATAATTAGCTCCAAAAAGGCATACTTAGCTAATTTAGCTCGAAGAAGAGCACAAGAGGAGAAGAAAGAGGAAAAATGAAAAGAAGGAAGAAGAAGAAGAAGAGAAGAAGAAGAAGAGAAGGAGAGGAGGAGAAGAAGGAGAAGGATCCCTCCTTCTTCTCCTTCTTCTTCTCTCCTCCTTCTTCTCCTTCTTCTTCTCCTTCTTCTTCTCTTCTTCTTTTCTTCTTATTCTCCTCCTTCTTCTCATTCTCCTTCTCCTCCTCCTTCTTCTCATTCTCCTTCTCCTCCTCCTCCTTATTCTTCTTCTTTTTCTTCTCCTTCTTCTTCTCTTCTTGCTTCTTCTCTTTCTTCTTCTACTTAGCTTATTTTCCCCAAAAAAGACATACTTAGGTAATTATCCTCCAAAATGACATAATTAGCTTAGTTAGCTCCAAAATTGTGTAGTTAATAAAAATGACCTATACTTAGCTAATTATCCTAAAAAATGACATAATTAGGTCCAAAAAGGCGTAATTAGCTAATTTAGCACGAAGAAGAAGACAAGAGGAGAATAAAGAGGAAAAATGAAAAGAAGGAAGAAGAAAAGAAGAGAAGCAGCTGAAGAGAACAAGAAGGAGAAGGAGAAGGAGAAGGAGGAGAAGGAGCCCTCCTTCTTCCTTCTTCTCCTTCTCCTTCTCTCCTCCTTCTTCTCCTTCTTCTTCTCCTTCTTCTTTTCTTCTTCTTTTCTTCTTCTTCTCCTCTTCCTTCTCGTTCTCCTTATCCTCCTCCTCCTCCTCCTTCTTCTTCTTCTTTTTTCTCCTTCTTATTCTCTTCTTGCTTCTTCTCTTTCTTCTTTTATGTAGTTTATTTTCCCCAACAAAGTCATACTTAGCTAATTATCCTCCAAAATGACATAATTAGCTTAGTTAGCTCCAAAATGGTCTATTTAATAGAAAATGACCTATACTTAGCTAATTATCCTCCAAAATGACATAATTAGCTTCGTTAGCTAAAAACATCATAAGAACCTTTGTTAGCTCATTAAAATGACTAATTTTGCTCTAACATGACATAATAAGGTCAAAATGGCATAAGAACCTTGGTTAGCTCATGAATATTATATAGTTAACTTGTTTTTCCTCTAGAATGACATAATTGGCCCATTTAGCTCCGAAAAGACATACTTAGATAATTTAGCTCGAAGAAGACGAGAAGAGGAGAAATTAAAAGAAGGAATAAGAAGAAGAGAAGAAGAAGAGAAGAAGAAAAACAAGAAGGAGAAGAAAGAGAAGACATACTTTTGGAGCTAAATGGATATGAAACATACTTATTTCTTCTCCTCTTCATCTAGTCTTCTTCTTCTAACTTACTTATTTCCCATTTTGCAGATTACATTCACTTCACGGAAGCTTGGATTATATTGATGGAGTGCTTCAATATGGTTTCTTCTAAAATGGCTTCACGGAAGCTTGGATTGAAACTATTGTAGTAAATGGATATGAAACTTTGTATGTATGGATGAAACTTGTGTAATATATGGTTTGGTACGAATGAAACTTGCATAATATGTATGTTTTATGGATGAAACTTATTTTAATATGGTTATGAGTATGGGGTAGTTTGTGTGAAATATATTATGTATTATGGATTATGGATGAAACTATCAAATATATATTATGTATTATGGATGAAACTGTCAAATATATATACATATATATATTCCTGATTTGTGTGAAAATTGATGGATATTATTAAAAATAAAATAAACAGTGGCAGTTTGGACCCTTTGCCGTCTTCCCACCGACGGCAAAGGAGCTACAACAGAGGGCAAAGGGCCCAAACTGGACTTTTGAATCAAACTGGGTGCCCCCTTTGCCGTCTGCCATGCTTGTGGGTAGACAGCAAAGGGACAAAGGGCATACGACAAAGGGGCAAACGAGGGGCTTTGGTGGCACCTTCGTCGTCAGCCCACTAGCATGGCCGACGGCAAAGGGGTCCATGGCAGATGGCAAAGGGGTTTGTGGGCCCAGCTGGCTACCGTTAGCACTTGACGGAGGTGCCCGTAGATGTGCCTTCCCATATTCTTTGCCGGCTGCCCCCTCACGACAAAGATCCTTTGCCGTTCGCTGTCCCAATGCAGGCGGCAAAGAGGCCCTTCACCAGATTTTTGTTTGCCGTCCAGTTTGCCGTCTGCTGACGGACGGCAATGGCCTTTGCCGTTTGCCATGGCACACGACAAAGTATCTGCTCCCTGTAATGAAGGAGCAAGACCTCAATAAAGCATTCCCTAATGTGCCTTTTCACTTACCCGAATAAACTAGATCATCGATGCAACAACAAGACACGACTCCCTGTGCTTCCTCGACGCTTCCTCCAGATACCATAAGATCAAAATGAAGGAATGCGATTAGGCCGGAACTACCTTCTTAACCCCCTACGGGCCGTTCTGCTTTAATACAATGGCTTTCGGGTTGAAAAATGCAGGAGCCACTTACGAGTGCATGATACAGACGTGATTGGAAAAGAAATCAGTAAAACCGTGGAGGCATACATGGATGATGTGGTCGTTCAAACCAGGCACGTTAGCTAGCTGGTAGACGATCTCTAGGAAACATTTTCCAACCAACGGACATACGACATACGGCTTAATTCTAAGAAATGTGTCTTCGGTGTCCCACCCAGCAAACTCCTCGGGTTTACAGTGTCACAGCAAGGAATTGAGGCAAAATCCAGCCAAAATTCAAGCAATGTCACAGCTCGCTATCCCAACAGAGCTACAACACGTCCAAAAATTGACAGGCTGCATGGCGGCTTTAAGCCGATTCATCTCTTGCCTTGCCGAGAAAGCCCTCTCACTCTACTGGTTGCTGTAGGAGACTAAGAACTTCAAATGGTCCAAGGAAACCATGACGGCTCTGGAATAAATCAGAATACTACTAGCTAGCAACCCCATCCTCGCGGCACTCTATCCAAGGGAGCCGATGTTTCTATACATCGTAGCCACCAACCAAGTGGTGAGCACGGTCCTCATCGTAGAATGAGAAGCTAAGGGTCACCAACTATGGATATAAAGGTATGTTTACCATGTATCCAAGGTGCTCTCCCCATGCAAAACCAGATACTCGGACTACCAAAATGTCGCCTACATAATATTTATGGCGTCGCGCAAACTCAAACACTATTTTCGGGAATGCGCGGTCATGGTGACATCAGAAGTACCCTTGAACGACATAATTAACAACAAGGACGCCGCTCGTCGAATTGCCAAATGGGCCATCGAGCTCCTGCCGTTTGAGATCACCTACAAGCCACGACGAGCTATCATATCTCAACTGCTGGACGATTTGTCGTTGAATAGATAGAGGCCGAACTCCCAGAGAGTATAGCAATTATGCTCATTGGACCATGTATTTTGATGGGTCCAAAATTCTCACTGGTCTGGGAGCCGGGGTGATCCTCACATCCCCTACCAGGCATAATGTTGGGTACGTGCTACAAATTATGTATGTTGACTCAAACAATGCATCAGAATATGAGGCATTACTACATGGCCTTTAAATGGCAGTTTTAATGGGCATACATTGGCTCGAGGTATAGGGAGACTCCAACCTTTCCATCTCACATATCAACGGTGAATTCGATGCAAAAAATCCAAAAATGGAAGCATATAGACACGCCGTCCTCAAGATATCAGCACGATTCGAGGGGTTGGAATTCCACCATGTCTCAAGAGACAACAACCAAGTCGCGAACGTTCTCGCCCGCTTAGGCGCAAAGCACGACCCCATCTCCAGCAACACATTCCTGGAGAGGCTCTTTAAGCCATCCATGGTATGGCAGGACGAGTCTGGTGGTACATGAGTCGATAGTGTAGCGCAAACTGTGCCCCCCACAACTGAACAATACGATCAAGTCATGAGCGGAACTTCAATTGAGGAAACGCCCTCGGCCCACGAGGTCACTGCATGATCGCCCCATGGACCGAACCATTCCTTGCATGTCTCTTGTGCAAGGAACTCCGTGGAGACAAGACCGAGGTGCAACGCATCATGTGACAATCAAAGGCTTACAAGGTCCATGAAGAGAGATATATAAAAAGAGCAACATAGGAGTTCTCGAATGGTGCATATCCGAGGAAGAAGGGAGGCAGCTTTTGGCCAAAGTACCCGCATGTATGGGTGGTCACCATGTAGCAACGCGGGCCTAGTCAGCAAGGCTTTCCGACCTGGGTTTTTCTGGCCGACACATCGAGAGGATGCCTATGCACTCGTTCAACATTGTGCGGGATGTCAACTCTTCGCAAATCAATGCCATCTGCCGCCAACAGCTCTTCTGACAATTTCGATCACCTGGCCCTTCACGGTATGGGGTCTTGATATGGTCGGCCCACTTAAAGGGGGGACCAAGAAAAAGAAATACCTCGTGGTTATGGTCGATAAATTTACCAAATGGATCAAGGCAAAGCCGGTCTGTTCCACTATAGTCGGCTTGGTCATTGATTTTATATCCGGTGTAGTACATCGTTATGTTGTCCCGCATAGCATAATAACCGATAATGGATCCAATTTCACCACCCAGGAAGTCAAGGATTGGTGCGCAAATTTGGGCATAAAGCTCGACTATGCCTCAGTATAACACCCACAAACCAATGGACAGGTCGAACAAACCAATCATCTCATCATGAGTGGTATTAAACCACGGCTAGTCCGCTCTCTCACAGATTCTGACTGCCTTTGGGTGGAGGACCTCGACTCCCTGCTATGGGGCTTGCGTAACACCCTGAATCATTCAACAGGGTACACGCCATTTTTCATGGTGTATGGGGCCGAGACGGTTCTCTGCTGTGATATTATCCATGATGCAGCTCATGTGCGCATGTATGAGGAAAATGAGACCAAGTTAGATCGGCAGGATGACTTGGACACCTTAGTAGGAGAGCGTGATAGAGCTCGAACCTGATCCACCTTTTACCAGCAGAAAGCTCAACGGTATCAAAGCAGAGAAGTTCGGGCAAAAGCATACAACATGGGCTGAAAGGACGTGGATGTCGCCTAGAGGGGGGGGTGAATAGGTGCTTTAAAATAACTACAGTTTAGGCTTGAACAAATGCGGAATAAAACTAACGTTTAATTTGTCAAGCACAAAACCTACAACAACTAGGCTCACCTATGTGCACCAACAACTTATGCTAAGCAAGATAAACAACTAAGTGATAGCAAGATATACGACAATAAACAATATGGCTATCACAAAGTAAAGTGCATAAGTAAAGGGTTCGGGTAAGAGATAACCGAGGCACACGGAGACGATGATGTATCCCGAAGTTCACACCCTTGCGGATGCTAATCTCCATTGGAGCGGTGTGGAGGCACAATGCTCCCCAAGATGCCACTAAGGCCACCGTAATCTCCTCACGCTCTCGCACAAGGCAAGATGTCGTGATTCCACTAAGGGACCCTTGAGGGCGGTCACCGAACCCGTACAAATGGCAAACCTTGGGGGCGGTCACCGATACCCGTACAAATTGCTCGGGGCAATCTCCACAACCTAATTGGAGACCACGACGCTTTCCCGGAGCTTTACACCACAATGATTGAGCTCCGAGACACCACCAAGCTTCTAGGATGCCAAAGCATCCACGAAGAACAATAGCTAGGGTACTAAGTACCAAAGGTAATAAGCTTCTCAAACTTCACTTCCACGTATCACCATGAAGAACTCAAACAATGCAACTAATGCAATGGCAAGGGCACACGGAGTGCCCAAGTCCTTCTCTCCCAAATCCCACCAAAACAACTAATGCTAGGGAGGAAAATGAGAGGAAGACCAAAGAAGAACACGAAGAATTTCAAGAACTAGACCCAAGGGGTTCACCTCACTTAGAGGAGAAAGTGATTGGTGGAAATGTGGATCTAGATCTCCTCTCTCTTTTCCCTCAAGAACTAGCAAGAATCATTGGAGGGATTGAGAGTTAGCAAGCTCGAAGAAGATCAACAATGGGGGAAGAACACGACCTAAAGTGATAAGGTTCAATGGG
Source organism: Hordeum vulgare subsp. vulgare (assembly GCF_904849725.1). Classification (NCBI taxonomy): domain Eukaryota; kingdom Viridiplantae; phylum Streptophyta; class Magnoliopsida; order Poales; family Poaceae; genus Hordeum; species Hordeum vulgare. The sequence continues at coordinate 320,364,550 of NC_058518.1, forward strand.
GAAGAAGACACCCTTTTATAGGTGGGGAAAATCCAACCGTTAGGCCTCACAGCCCGCACAGAGCGGTACTACCGCTCATGGAGCGGTACTACGTCTCGGTAGGTTCACCAACCATGCTGAGGCCAAAAAGTATGCAAAAAACAGCCGACGGAGCGATACCGCTCCTGGAGCGGTAGTAAAAAATTACTACCGCTCCGGGGGCGGTACTACCGCTGGCACCAGGAGCGGTACTACCGCTGGATACTGAAAGTGATGTAGCTTTCGCATACGGACTCCGAATTCAACGAAACCAAGTTCGTTGGAAAGCTAACGACATGGGCTAACCCAATATTGATATAAATATCAATAAGAAGCAAGTGAGAAAAGTCCCATAAGAAAATGGTGAGAACCCTTCTTGGAATGAGATCGGTAAAAACTCCCAACATCAAAACATGATAGAAGATGCATATGGACTCCGTTTTCGATGAACTCGAGCTTGTCATGAAGATGAACATAAGCTCTAAAACTTACAAAGAGAAACACAAAACAAGAACCAATAAGTATGATGCAAGGATGCAAATGGTTTGAGCTCTCAACGAATGATACGATCAAGCTACTCACTTGAGAGCCCCCCTTGACAGTACGACAATCTATCCTAAAAGAGAAAACCTATCAAGGGCAAACCTATACCTTGCACCTCGTCCTCTTGAGCTAGATGACGATGATCTTGGCTTCCTCAAGATGGACCACCTTTCTTTCTTGCGTTGGCTTGATGAAGACTAGTTGATTGCTCCCCCATACACACTATGGGTGAGCCGCTCTTCACCATATCTTCACAAGTCCATTACCACCATCCTCCATCACTTGACGTCATCCTCCATGGGTTGTATGAGATATTCCTATTGCTTGCGTTGGCTTGATGAAGACTAGTTGATTGCTCCCCCATACACACAATGGGTGAGCCGCTCTACACCATATCTTCACAAGTCCATTGCCACCATCCTCCATCACTTGACGTCATCCTCCATGGGTTGTATGAGATATTCCTCTTGCTTGCGTTGGCTTGATGAAGACTAGTTGATTGCTCCCCCATACACACTATGGGTGAGCCGCTCTTTAGCATATCTTCATAAGTCCATTGCCACCATCCTCCATCACTTGACGTCATCCTCCATGGGTTGTATGAGATATTCCTCTTGACGCAAACCCATGGAAACACACCTAACCCCACATAGAACTCTCAAGAAGACCATGGGTTAGTACACAAATACGTACTGGACAATGCTTACCATACCATGGGATCACTTGATCCCTCTCGGTACATCTTGTATGCTTTGTGTGTTGATCATCATGATTTACTCTTTGTCTAACGGTCTTGATCAACCTTGTGTCTCTATGACCATTCTTTGGATAATACCTTGAATACCACCTTGGTCATCATATAAGCTCCTTGAACCCAACAGATGGACTTCAAGAAGTGCCTATGGACAAAGCCTATAAATATAACTTAAGGCAACCATTAGTCCATAGGAATTGTCATCAATTACCAAAACCACATATGGAGATATATGCTCTAACAATCTCCCCCACTGTGGTAATTGATGACAACCACTTCAAGAGAGTTTATATAAGGAAATAAGGATAACCAAGCGCACAAATACAAAGCAATAATGCATGCGTGGAAGATGTAAATGCTTACGCAATAAAAGCAAAACCCTCTAAACATATCCAAAGTAAACTCTCTAAACTTCTCCCCCATTGGCATCGATTGCCAAAATGGACGAAAAGTTTAGAAAGCCAATATAGTAGGTGGTCCTCCAAAAAGTGTGTACTTCTCAGCAAATGAGTGCAAAGAAATACACAAATACAATGATAAGTAGTTGGAGGAAAACAAACTATATTGAGGACCCAAAGATTGCAAAAAGAAGGATCGTATGGCACAAAGACATACAAAATAGAAGCAAGCAATCAAAAGATACCATATGGAACAAACAATCACATGGTCCTTCGAACCACATGAATAAAGATACTACGATAAAAGCAAAGGAGTGTTTTATCAAAACTAGAGAAGCTCCCCATGATTTGTGCACTAATAAGAGATTTTTGTATTTGATACAAGCGCACAAAATAGGATCATTGCTCCCCCAGAAATAATAAGAACACACAATGAGTGCAAGAAAATAGATGAGACAATAAGCATATCAATTGCACAAAACAAATGGTTGAGCAACATGTAAAAGAAGCAACTTAAGAATAGGATCAACCAAAGTAATGTGTGTGAGTCATGGCAAAACACTTGAGAAGACTAAGATAAGGATGAGCATTACTCATCAACATAGTCTTGATGAAATGAGACACAAAGTGCAAGACATATCATTCCCACACACACATACCAGAAAATGGGTTCACAAGCTTACTAATAAACAAAATAAGAACCAATGCTTGTGACAACCCATGGCGAAGATAGGAAGGAAGAACCTTGTCAAGAGGAGGGATACCAATCGAAATGGCAAAACCCTCATCAAGACAAGCATGAGGGAAAATAATCTTCACGGCCAAAGAGTGCATCAAGATGTAGGAAAATAAGATACGCACTCAAGACAAACCCTTTCACGAAGCCACCAAAAACTGAAAAAGGAAATGCAACGGTGGACGTGAAAGAAAAGAGGATATCAATTAGAGATGTAACTTCTCTCATGTGTAAAAGATTCTAAGTAGAAGACCATCATGATGATATATTTCCACAAAGAAGGATGTACACACGAAATGGTTACAAGAAGGAATAAACTAGATATCCAAAAGGAAGTCATAAATATATCAATAAGATCTTTTGCTTGGAAGCATAGCACATGGCCTAATATTTTCTTATTGTACAATATGAACTTCCAACATACGAACATCAAATACATCCCAACTAGTAGTAAGACAGCATCGTTCGGATGCTTTGAGAAAGGAAACAAGTACTACAAGAACGAATCAAGAGATTCATGCCATGATGCAACCTAGAAAAGAAAAGACAGGTTGGGGCCTTTGCAAGAAAAGAATGCATGAAGTGGATACTTGTTACCGAGACAACATTGGATTGATGTAGTATATAGTTGTTCTTTGATCATCCTTACTTGGCTCCAATAATCACATGGTCTCAGCACCTTGCTTATAGGTGAGCCGGGCATCCAATGCATCTCCAGTTGTTCCTAGAACAGCAAAACAAACAAAATGGTGCCCAAACTCATTGGGACCAAAGAGTTAGAAAACCAACAATACATAAGACAAACTCCACATACATATGTGCATATAGATATGAATTTGAATTTCATGCACACTTTAGCCAATTTATGACAAGGTGGAGTTTCCCCTATATTTTGGGTCAAAGAAAGAAAGCAAGCAAAAGAAGTTGTATATAGTAGATATGCATGCTCAAGACTCTCAAGAATCAACTCAACACAAAGTTGCTAAGTCACCAAAAGACAAGGTATCAAGTGATAATAAGATCCCAAACAAAAAAACTATCACTTGAAGGATATCAATTAAAAGATACCTCAAGGAATGAGATATCCATTGACACATGCCAAATAAAAGGAAACCAGATACCAATTGAAGGAAAACAAACACGAGGTATCTAATTTCCAAAAGAGAGCTAGGTTCCAACAAACTGAACCCTCGACAAATTTTCATGATGGCACAAAGCATCATAAAGAGCAAGACTTTCCTCCCATCAACACACACTTGATGGGATCAAAAGATTTTATGATGGGTGAATAAAGAGAGTGTTCTAAATAAAATAGGATAGCTCCCCCATGGGACGTGCATTATATAGAATTTGCATTTAAATACAAAATGCACAAGATGGGATCATCACTTTCTCTATATCTATAAAAACACTAGACATGTTAAAAGAGATCCACAAGAGGCAAGGAAGACAAACGAAACACAAAATCCAATGTAAAGACGATTAGCAATTCCTACCACATGATGGGAATACCAATTGCCAAGGACAAGAAGTATTTTGGAAATGATACTCATTGGTAGATCGCAAATATTTCCAAGATCATCTTTACCCATAAAACGCAAGCAAATGACACTTGTAGAGCAAACATGCCACCTAGGAACAAGATAATTTACAATATCAACACTAAGTGGCAATACCTCAAATGTACACATTCTCTAGGCTTGTAATATGCACATAGCATATTACTCCCCCATAATGTGATAACCCAACTATATTAACAAGTGGCAAATTAAAACCAACAAGAGATAATTAATGGACCATATAGAATTTGAATTTCTCATGAGTAAGACATACCTCATAGAAACTATATAATCTTGAAATATCAATCCTAAGTGGTATTCCCCATGTATACACACATTTATATGATTGTGAGGTGTGCAAAGCACATCACTCCCCCACAATGGGATAATCCATTAATCTCTCACAAGAGCCAAGAAAGATACAAACAAGATGCAAAAAGGCTCAATACAAGACTCACATGTACATGATATGCAGACCAACATACACATACTCGATTACTCAAAATAAGCAAGTTGGAATCACAACATGTACAGACACATGCAAGGTATAAAACCACAACATGCAAAGGGGCAAGCAACTAGCAATGTAAATAGTTTAAGTACAAGTTACCGTAAGGAGGCGCATTGGATATAAGATAGAAACTCGATAATCCAAATGACTTGGCATGAGAAAATATGAATGATGAAGACTCCTTAATTCTTCATTATGTATCCAAGTCTCTAATGTCCTCCACAAACACCTATTGATAAAGTTTGAGCTTGTTGGTCCCCAACCATGTTGGGTCCTAAGAGGTTAGTCACAATAGGCTTGGCAACCCAAATGGTACTTTTCTTGACACCACTTTGAGTACCAACAAACTTGGCAAACACATTGCCAACCTTATCCTTCCCAAGTGAATAGATATCATCAATAATGATTGGGTTGGATAAATTACCTCTCGTGCAAGAAGAAGCGAAGTGACCCTTCTCACGACATAAGTAGCAACATCTACCCTTTAATTTCTTCCCTATTGATTTCTCAACATGAGGAGTGTTGGCTTGGGTATTCTTGGGAAGGGGCCTTTCTTCAACTTGTAGTTGAGTATGTGAGTGCACTTGTGGCCTCTTCCCTTGTTGCTTGTGACTTTGGGGCTTCTTCTTTAGTGGGCAAGATCTAACATGGTGCCCTTCAATTTTTCACTTGAAGCAAATAATCTTGGCCGAATTCTTGACTTGTTCTTGGCCCTTCTTCTTGAAGATTTTGGACTTATTCTTCTTGTTGGAGTTGAATCCAAGTCCATATTTGTCATTTGAGGATTTTGGCCCACACAAGACATTGTTGAGTGTGGACATTCCTTCATGACTCTTTTCCAAGTCTTTCTTCAAGGAACTGACTTGGGCCTTCAGCTCTTTGATTCCCTCTACATGGTTAGTATCAACACAAGTACTAGAGGAAGTATAAGCTTCATTGTTAGAGCAACAAGGCATGGAAAGTAATTCATCACAAGATGTAGCAACATTGTGAGTAGATGAATTACGAGGACTAGCACATGGCAATATAGCTTTTTGACTAGAAGTAGTGCTAATGTCCACATGAGGCTCACACGATGTTACCTTGGTAGTAATAGCCTCATGAGCTAATTTTAGCACATTATGGGATACTAGAAGATCATCATGAGAGCTTGTGAGCATTACATGACTTTCTTCCAATTTCCCATAATTGCTAGATAGCAACTCGAGTTGAGCCCTTAGCTCAACATTCTCCTTTAAAATGGCTGCTTCACAAGAAGTAGAATTAGTAGCACAAGCATCATTATTAACAATAAGAGGAGAAGGCAACTTTGCAAGATCTTTAGCATATGAAGCTTCAAGTTGAGCATGAGACTCGGTGAGTTCTATGAGTGAACTCTTAATAGCCTTTGAGCCATTTTCGATGTGCTCATAGTCCTCAACAAGTTTAGCATCTGAAACTTCAAGCTTATCATTTTTAGTTCTAAAATAATTAGCCACCTCGAGAGCCCTATCATGGGATTCCTTTAATCTAGATAATTCTATAGCAAAGGTTTCCTCAAGAGATTCCTTGGTGGTTTGTTCATTTTCAAGAGCTTGAGATAGCTTCGCGATCTGGTTAGCGTATTCAAGCTCATGACCTTCCATTGTCTCAATGGTGGCCTCATGCGCCTCGAGATGAGCTTCCAACTCCTCAATGTATTTCTTGTCCTCAGTGGCAATAGACATGATTTCCAAGAAGTTGGAACAAGCAAGTTTATTCTTATAAAGAAATTTAAAAATCATTTCACCCTTACTTTTTAAGGATGCAATATTATCACTCTCTTCATCATTATTCTCATCCCCATTATCATCAACATCATCATCATGAGATATATTGGGATTTAAAGTAGGAGATACCTTTGAAGCCTTAGCCATAAGGCAAAAGTGAGTCACAATAGATGATGATGTAGGATCCCTTGAAGCATCATTCAAGGCCACATCTTGTCCCATGGAGTGATGAATTTCCTCTACATTGTTAGCACAACAACTTGAGGAAATATATACATTTTTATCATGGCAACAAGATATAAGAAGCATATCATCATGAGATTTAGTCAAGCAGTATTTACATGATATGCAAGGACTATCAACACAAGCATGTTAAACATTTAGAGTGCTCGAAGTGTTAATGCCCAAAGATGAAGCATTGCAATAATATAGTGATGAAGGATCAACAACAATAAACCCACTATCATCGTTGCAATGATCACCACTACTCACCATATCATTACCTTGTGACAATCCACATGTAGGTGAAGTAGATGAAGTTGAGAAGACCACACGACCAGAGATGGAGGGAGAACAATCATTCCCACAAATCTTGGACATACCATATTTATCTTGAAGCTTTGTCCACAACTCATGAGCATCCCGGAATGGCATGAGTTGAAATATAACTACATTGCCCAAAGCATCAAAAAGCACATTAGAAGCTTGAGCATTGAGATAAGAGTTTTTCTCATCCTCTAAAGATATATTTTGAGAATCCTTTGGAGGAGAAAAACCCATATCTACAATTTTCTCTAAATTTGGGTCCAAGACCCGAAAGTGATTAAGCATGCGAATTACCCAAACATCAAAATTTGTGCCATCGAAACTAAGAGTGTTAGTGAATCCTAAACCCCTAGTCGACATCCTTACTCTCTGGGTGGTTAAACGTAATAAAGAGAGACCTAGCTCTGATACCAATTGAAAGGACGTGGATGTCGCCTAGGGGGGGTGAATAGGCGCTTTAAAATAATTACAGTTTAGGCTTGAACAAATGCGGAATAAAACTAACGTTTAATTTGTCAAGCACAAAACCTACAACAACTAGGCTCACCTATGTGCACCAAAAACTTATGCTAAGCAAGATAAACAACTAAGTGATAGCAAGATATACGACAATAAACAATATGGCTATCACAAAGTAAAGTGCATAAGTAAAGGGTTCGGGTAAGAGATAACCGAGGCACGCGGAGACGATGATGTATCCCGAAGTTCACACCCTTGCGGATGCTAATCTCCGTTGGTTCGGTGTGGAGGCACAATGCCCCCCAAGATGCCACTAAGGCCACCGTAATCTCCTCACGCTCTCGCACAATGCAAGATGTCGTGATTCCACTCAGGGACCCTTGAGGGCGGTCACCGAACCCGTACAAATGGCAAACCTTGGGGGCGGTCACCGATACCCGTACAAATTGCTCGGGGCAATCTCCACAACCTAATTGGAGACCGCGACGCTTGCCCGGAGCTTTACACCACAATGATTGAGCTCCGACACACCACCAAGCTTCTAGGACGCCAAAGCATCCACGAAGAACAATATCTAGGGTACTAAGTACCAAAGGTAATAAGCTTCTCAAATTTCACTTCCACGTATCACCGTGAAGAACTCAAACAATGCAACTAATGCAATGGCAAGGGCACACGGAGTGCCCAAGTCCTTCTCTCCCAAATCCCACCAAATAAACTAATGCTAGGGACGAAAATGAGAGGAAGAACGAAGAAGAACACGAAGAACTCCAAGAACTAGATCCAAGGGGTTCACCTCACTTAGAGGAGAAAGTGATTGGTGGAAATGTGGATCTATATCTCCTCTCTCTTTTCCCTCAAGAACTAGCAAGAATCATTGGAGGGATTGAGAGTTAGCAAGCTCGAAGAAGGTCAACAATGGCAGAAGACCACGAGCTAAAGAGATAAGGTTCAATGGGGAAGAAGACCCCCTTTTATAGGTGGGGAAAAATCCAACTGTTAGGCCTCACAGCCCGCACAGAGCGGTACTACCGCTTGGTAGGTTCACCAACCATGCTGAGGCCAAAAAGTATGCAAAAAACAGCCCGACGGAGCGGTACTACCGCTCGTGGAGCGGTAGTAAAATTTATTACCCCTCCGGGGGCGGTAGTACCGCTCGCACCAGGAGCGGTACTACCGCTGAATACTGAAACTGTTGTACAGTTCGCATACGGACTCCGAATTCAACGAAACCAAGTTTGTTGGAAAGCTAATGACATGGGATAACACAATATTGATAGAAATATCAATGAGAAGCAAGTGAGAAAAGTCCCATAAGAAAATGGTGAGAACCCTTCTTGGAATAAGACAGGTAAAAACTCCCAACATCGAAAACATCATAGAATATGCATATGGACTCCGTTTTCGATGAACTCGAGCTTGTCATGAAGATGAACATAAGCTCTAAAACTTACAAAGAGAAACACCAAAACAGAACCAATAAGTATGATGCAAGGATGCAAATGGTTTGAGCTCTCAACGAATGATACTATCAAGCTACTCACTTGAGAGCCCCCCTTGACAGTACGACAATCTATCCTAAAAGAGAAAACCTATCAAGGGCAAACCTATACCTTGCACCTCGTCCTCTTGAGCTAGATGACGATGATCTTGGCTTCCTCAAGATGTACCACCTTTCTTGCTTGCGTTGGCTTGATGAAGACTAGTTGATTGCTCCCCCATACACACTATGGGTTAGCCGCTCTTCACCATATCTTCACAAGTCCATTGCCACCATCCTCCATCACTTGACGTCATCCTCCATGGGTTGTATGAGATATTCCTCTTGCTTGCGTTGGCTTGATGAAGACTAGTTGATTGCTCCCCATACACACTATGGGTGAGCCGCTCTTCACCATATCTTCACAAGTCCATTGCCACCATCCTCCATCACTTGACGTCATCCTCTATGGGTTGTATGAGATATTCCTCTTCCTTGCGTTGGCTTGATGAAGACTAGTTGATTGCTCCCCCATACACACTATGGGTGAGCCGCTCTTCACCATATCTTCACAAGTCCATTGCCACCATCCTCCATCACTTGACGTCATCCTCCATGGGTTGTATGAGATATTCCTCTTGACGCAAGCCCATGGAAACACACCTAACCCCACATAGAACTCTCAAGAAGACCATGGGTTAGTACACAAATACGTACTCGACAATGCTTACCATGCCATGGGATCACTTGATCCCTCTCGGTACATCTTGTACGCTTTGTGTGTTGATCATCTTGATTTACTCTTTGACCATTCTTTGGATAATACATTGAATACCACCTTGGTCATCATATAAACTCCTTGAACCCAACAGATGGACTTCAAGAAGTGCCTATGGACAAATCCTATAAATATAACTTAAGGCAACCATTAGTCCATAGGAATTGTCATCAATTACCAAAACCACATATGGAGATATATGCTCTAACATGGGCGAACTCAATCTACGCTTCCGAGAGAAGCAGAAGCATAAACTTCACCCAAATTGGGAAGGGCCTTTTATAATTGTTGAAGTGTTAATAGGAGGAGCTTATCGTCTATGCAACCAAGGAGACAATCACCTCGAGCCAACCCATGGAAGGCAGCCCGCCTTCGGTGTTTCTATGGCTAGCCCAACATCATCACCTTCTTCATATTATTCCTTTTTATTTTGTCAAACATTCCTTGTTTTCTTTTGTAGGGTTTTCTTAGACTGTCCTCGGATTTGTTCGGCTTAACCGAACAACTTGGGTCTCATGTTTGAATATTCATGTCAAATAGAATGTTCAAAAAAGCACCTAGGGGCTTCGTAACGACGCAGTTCGATGTGTTCTTCATGCCTACATGTATATATATAAACATTGACTCAAAATATATTCTAGCCACTTTATGCATCAATTGTACTTAAGATCCTTGCAGAGCTGGGTTGCCTCGCTCCTGTGCTTACCCTCTACTTTCCCGATATGTTCGGCTCGAGGGTAAAGGGAGCACGTTTGCGATTGTTATGACCGGTCGGCCGCGAATGAGGTCCATCTAATCGGTAATTCCTGCCACACATAATGCATATCCGTATTCCATGGAAGCATAGCTACGACGACTATAGATTATGTAGCAGCCCGGAAAAAGGAACCCATAAAGGAACTATTTTTCCCGGAAGATGTTTCTTACGTCATATCGTAATATAACATAATCCCCTCATACACCATTTGTATGTTAGTACCACATGGCCAGATTGCCTGGTTATCAGAAATTGATTCCTGTTATCATAGGACACAAAGTACGAAACACTGCCTCGTTATTAAACAAGGGAGGTAGAAGCCGATGGCCGGTTAATGACAAATATTTTAAAAAATGAAGGGAAGTGTCTTCATACACAAATATAACATTATACAAGATTACACCCTTGGTTGGTCAAGGTTATCTACCATAGCATCTAAAGCACAGTCTTCTTGCGACAAGCAGGCCACTGGCATCACGTGGACATACACCAGGTGTAGAGGAATCTCCGCACCATAAGGCCCGGCTAGACCAACTCGGGGCATGTGTTCGGGATCAAGACGGGCGAAGCGGGTCTTCACCCGTGCTTCCCGAGCTCCTTCTTAGTAGGACGAGATCTTCCATAGATCGAAACGGCTTTGGGCTCCTTTGACTAGCGCGGTAAGTTCAGCCATTCCTTGTGGAGGAATTGATTTGGCCATAAAGGTTAGATCATACTCCGCATAGCCTTTCGAGCCCGCTCATGCACAACGGAGAGCTCCTTCAGAAGATCCCTTCTGACGGAGCTGATTTCTTACTCGGGATTCCAGTCAAGAGACCTTTCAGAAGATAGACACAAGTTTTTTAGATTATGGTCATCAAAACAGTGATTTGAAACACAACAGGTCAGGGATTTTACATACAGTATATACCACTCTTTAAATTCTGATTCTCTTCATGGTTTTGCGCCAATTGGGCGTTCAAAGTCTCAATATCTTGGGCTTGCCTTTTCTTATCTTCTTTGAGCTGGGTTTTTTCCTCCCGGCATCACGTTAATATGCGATGACCAGCGTCAAGCTGAGATTCGACATACCTTTGGGAATCTTGAGCTGCGTCTAGATCCTTTTGCAATTGGCATATGGATTTGCCTGCTATATAAAAAATCCTCTGTTATACATGTAGTCCAATTGAAATTTGGCACATCACAAATGATTCCCCTTACCATGTGCTTCTTTGGTGAATTTTTTCACATCCTCAAGTTTTGTCCTGTTGGCTTGTAGTTCAGCTTGGATTAGCTGGAAATCCTTCGATAATTTGTCATTTCCCTGCTTTAAAGCCCGCAGGGGGTAAAAGGTCATGTCGAGCCTTAACTCGGCTATACCGACCAAATTAAGGCTCGGGGGCTGTTGGGTCCGAACTTTTTGTTCGGCTATCAAAATACCAATTACATACGTGTAGTTTGGCGGACATCTGGAGGGCCACTTCTTTAAGACCGGTCCATGCAGCCCCAAGGTAAGCATCGGCCGAGTTGAGAGCATTATACTCTTTATTGGAGAATACAGGGTGTCGTAAGGACTCCTTGCGCTGCCAATGATTCATAATACTCTCAATTTCAGAGTTTGTCATTGAGAATCCTTCGGAAGTTTCAGGCACCGGATCTGTGTTCAGGGGCCCTGTGTTGGCCGAAGACCTCGGGTTTGGTTGGCTCCCCAATACCTCGACCACTTCTTCGGACGAGGAGGGTCGCGCTCATTTTCTGCACTTATCGACAAAGGGTCATGGACTTTTAAGAAGGCAACTGCTACCGTAAGTCATAAGTGGTTGATATGTGTACCTAGCCGGAAGGATAAGTGTCGTATTTTCCACCACCTCCTGTTTGGGAATTTGATTCTCGGTTGGTATGAGCCCGGCTGGAGAAGCACGAGCAGCTGTTAGACGCGTGTTCCAACGATGCCTGGGCACTGTCCCTCGATGGGTAGTTGTTTTCCTCTTGCTTGTCGAAGATGGAAGAGACCTCGGGCGATCGGCCAGAAGGGCCACCTTTTTTCTCATTGATACTCTGTTGATAAAACACCCCATCTTAAAAAATAATTGAAATCTCCGGATCCTCATGGAATCGGGGTCGTCATCACGGGAAAACTTCTCGAACTCTTGGCGGGACAGATTACGGTCGCAATCCAGTGCCTCCAAGTCTGCAAAAAAAGATCAGTGGTCCGCGATCAGCGATAACAGACATGAATGAACGAGCAGTGAACATAGTCATACTTACCCAATCAATAGGATTATACACCACGAAGCCTTCCTTGAAACAAAGGGGGATCTTCCTTTCCCTCCTGAAGAGATCGACCAGAATGGCTGCTAAAGCCTCCCGATTGTCCGGTCCCTGCCGCCTGGAATAGGTCAAATCGATCGCCCCACTGTATTGCCAGAAAGGGTGTTTGCAATGCTGAAGGGGTGACACGCACCAGGTAATTGCCGTGGCCATCACATCGCCTAAGGTCTGCCCGCTGTGAGCAAGCATCCTAACCTTGGTGGACAGGTGCTTCACTTTGTAACTCTCTTCTTCGGAAGAACTCCTCGGATACCAGTTGAATCGCTCCTTCAAAGGAGCCTCGGTGTATTCGGGTAGACCCCTTCGAACTTGTTCAAATAGGGGGACATCTTCGATATAGAACCACTACGAAGACCACTCAATGGTGTCCTTCTTCGGTGTCCGTCCGGGTATCCGGTAGTGGCTATACGCCACACCTCGGCTCTGCCCACTTCCCAAATAAACGTTCCCTTAGTCTGGGGGACGATACAGAAGTACTTTCTCCATAGGTCAAAGTGAGGCTCGTAGCCCAAAAACATCTCACATAGGGCCACAAAACCTGACATGTGAAGGATGGAGCTTGGGGTGAGGTTGTGGAGCTACAACCCATAGAACTCCAACAAACCCCTCGGGAAGGGGTGCATAATGAATCCCAGCCCGCATAGCAGGAAGGAAACGAAGCAGGCCCTTTCGCCCCTTTGTGGGATAGGGAAATTCTCTTTGAATACTTCACCATTTGCAGAGGTTAAGCCGACACGTGTGGGTGCGAGATCTCACATGGGAAGGTCTCCTTGAATTTCAAGATCTAGTAGCCGGGGTTAGGAGACGGAACAACGTGCCCAATCCCCTGGGATAGGGCCAAGGGGAGGGGAAGAGGATCCCGCCATGGTGCTGAGAGCTGAATGTCTAGGGCATTTCGGCGGCACTCGGGAGGGGATGATGGAGCTCTAGAGCTGATTCTTGGTTTATTTATAAGAGAGGTCACCTCCCTCAGTTATAAGGGGCCGTTCTACCGGGAACTGCTAAGACGCTTTATTTCATCAAGGCACATGAAGCTCGAGAGTTGTTATTAATCCGGGGGCGGAATTGAAAGTTGTGGTCCCCGCGATGCTTCGGTACTTGTGGGTTCGTCGCTTTACGAATCAGATAAGGAACTTGCCTTCCAAGTCGAGCACTCTGGGTACAAGCTACCGAAGACCATCATACATCATTATTGGAGGCAGTTTGGGGGCTACTGGAGGAGTCCGGGATAAAGCGGTCCTCAGGCGGCCGACTGGCTAGTTAATAGGCCAACCCTATGAATGTGTTTATTGAAGATAGGACTACATGCATGTCTCGTATCGAAGAAAGAAAGCACCGTAGACTATAATGACGATCAAGCAAGGTAGCGTAGGTGGGAACATCTGTCCCTGGCTGAGGTCGGCAACTTGTAAACCCTAGGAACCCCGATATCTATATAAACTAGAGGTTCTCATCTATAGAGAAGGGGCTGAATCATCTAGGGTTTAGCTTATGTGATCTCGAGGTACATCAACTCTATAATCATCTAGATCAATATAATCGAGTAGGACGTAGGGTTTTACCTCATCAAGAGGGCCTGAACCTGGGTAAACTACTCTCTGCCCTTTCTCCTTCAACCCATCGAACCAAGGTCCACAGTTCGGGAGCCCCTACCCGAGATCTACCTATTTCGACATGAATACTTGTGCTAAGAGTCATGCCTTGTTGCGTAGAACTTAACCTTCTTCAGCTTGCTTGTTTCGAAACACCCATTTAGTTTCGATGATGTTGTGCTCATCTTTAGGTTTCTCCACTAGAGTCCACACGTCATTCCTCTCGAAGTTTTGTAGCTCTTACTGCATGTCAATCACCCAATCCGGGTCTTCAAGTTCTTCTTCTACTTTCATAAGCTCAATACTAGAGATAAAGAGTAATGCTCACAAAAGTTAGCTAAACAAGTTTTAGAGAGAGTGATGATCCTGCTTTGTATGCCACCAAATATTTTCTCTAAGCGATAATTCTTGTTCCCTCTTGCTTGAACACATGGTAGCATTTTCTTGTTGGATGGTGGAGCTTCATAATCACCATCCTCTTCTTCGTGTTCTTGAAGGTATCATTTTCTTATGGGATTGGCGAAGGAGGTTGGGGTGGATCATATTGATGTGATTCTTCTTCCTCTTCCTCTTGTCATGTACCGCTTTTGGAGGCCTCCATGTCATTTTGTGGTTTGCCTTGACGCGAAGTAGGAGCTTCTAGTTGTGTTGATGAAGTTATTTCATTCACCTCCATGGCACGAATCTTGCCGATGGACAAGTATTGAATGGCTTCCGAAGGTTCCTTATCTCCTGTATCATTTGGCAATTGTTCAACTTGCGAACCATTGGACTCATCAAACTTCACATCTACCGTCTCTTAAACTTTTCAAGTAAAGTTGTTGCAGACATGGTAAGTGTGAGAGTTTGATCCGTAACCAAGTAGGAAACGTTCATGAGATTTAGGAGAAAATTTAGAGCGGGGATGCTTATCAAGGATGTAGCTATTTGAGCTCAATGCTCTTAAGTATCCAACTTTGGGCTTGTTACAAGTGAGTAGTTCATATGCCGTTTTACCAAGAAGTTGTGTAGATAACGTCGGTTTGTAGCGTGACAAGCTATTTCCACGGCTTCTGCCCCAAAGTGTCTTGGAGTCTTGTATTCGTCGAGCATCATTCTAGCCATACCTATGACTGTTCGGTTCTTCCTCTCAACAAGTCCATTTTGTTGAGGTGTGTACGTAGCCGAGAACTCATGTGAGATACCTTATTTGTCAAGAAAGATATCCACATTAGTGTTCATGAACTCTGATCCATTGCCGCTTTGAACTTTCTTAATCTTCACTTCAAATTTATTTTGGGCTTTGCGAGTGAAGTTCTTGAAGATCTTTTGCACCTGTGACTTTCATCAAGTAAGAATACAACATAAATCTAGAAAAATCATCAACTATAACCACACCAAAGTAATTTCCACCGAGGCTCTTCTAAGCATTGGGACCAAACAAATCCATATGAAGCCACTCGAGTGGTCTCCTAGTAGTCATGATTTTCTTCACGGTATGACTTCCACCTACTTGTTTTCCTTCTAGACAAGCACTACAGATTCTATCTTTGCCAAAGATAACATCTTTAACACCAAGTACATGATCACTTTTGATGAGCTTGTCTAGATTACGCATACCAACAAGTCCTAGCCTTCTATGCCAAAGCCAACCTTTAGAATATTTTGCAATAAGACAAGTAAAAGGTTTGGATACCTTAGTGAAACCAACAATGTATAGATCACCTCTACGGAAACCGGTAAATACCATTCTATTATTTTCTGGACAAAATACTTGGCAATCAACTTTAGTAAATAGCACATTGAAACAAAAATCGGCTAGTCTGGATACAAATAGAATATTGTAACCAATGGATTCAACAAGCATGACATTTTGAATAGAACTATCATGAGATATCTTCGCAATATCGAGTAATTTACCCTTGGAGTTTCCCCAAAATTCACATACCTTTGTGGTCCATGATTTGGTGTGACCTCTTCAAACATGTCAATATCTCTAGTCAGGTGATCGGTTCATCCACTATCGAGAATCCACTCTTTTCCTCCGGACATGTATTCCTTGAAGTTTGCCATGAGACTTATGCTCTTCATAGTCTTCTCACATACGATGTCAAACTTCTCATCTTCATCATAGCCATCTTCCACATTTTCATCATCAAGGGAAATATCCTCATCAAACAATTATGAGATTCGTCAAAATTGTGACCATGACAATGTTCAAGTTTATGAATGTGAATGGCTTCAACAATGATGTTATTAATGGTAATGACATCTCCTTTAGCATGCATGAGGTCATGAAGCTCAAACAAGCATTTATCAAAGTTTGGATCAGCAGGCTTCATTTTGTGAAAGACATTAGTTTATGGATAATGACATCAAGAATTTTCAATCAGTAGTATGGATATCTTTTCTCCAAGTCATTCCATAAAGTATAAGCACACCCAAAGTTTTTCATTTGATCAAGCACTATTCTTGGGAATCCTGTAATGTTCTAAGATTACGATGCATATCAATTTCTTCCTCATATGAATGATGTAAGGAATCAGTGGGAGGCACATAGGGATTTTCAACATACTTTCTTAAATGGAATTCATCGAATAGATCAAGCACTTTTGTCTTTCCATTGACTATAGAACTGCCCATTGAGAATATGCACTCTACGACCAAGACTCCCCAAACTAGACACACCCATCTTCCTCCAATGGTGATAAAACCAAAGCTATGGAGGCCAAAGCTCTGATACCAATTGTCAGATCGAGAAGGTATGTCTAGACCGGGGGTGAATAAACTAGTTGAATAATTAAAAACTTAGCCTTTTCCCAATTTTAATGGTTGGCGAGTTTTAGCAATTCTAGCAAGTCTAGTACACCCTACATGCAAGTCAATGAGTATGGCAACGGATAGTAAAGACAAGCGCATGAAAGTAAAGACTAGAGATAGGAAAATCAGATGCAATTGGGGACACAAAGATTTTTCCCGTGGTTCCAATAGGTGGTGCTATCGTACGTCAACACTGATGGAGACTTCAACCCATGGAGGGTAAATGACGCGATAGTCCATGGAGGGCTCCGCCCATAAGGTTCCACAAAGTAGCAACCTTTTATATTTCACCATGGCTTACGTCCACAAAGCACTAGCCTCACTCGGGGTAGATCTTCACGAAGTAGGCAATCTCCTTGCTCATACAAACTTCTTGGTTCAACTCCACATGAAGACAGAGGCTCCCGAGCAACACCTAACCACTCTCCAAAAGGTAATAGATGTCGTAAGAATGTTGAACTCCTTGATCTTGTGGTTCAAAAGATAGCCTCATCAACACTCAATCATCTCTCACAGATTTGGCTTGGTAGAAGAGATTGATTGCGTGGAAAGCAACTTGCGGAGTCTACAAATCAAGTTCATATGATTGGACTAAAATATCTTGATCTCAACACATGAGTACGTGGCTCTCTCTAAGAAAATGGATAGGGCAAGCATTGGTTCGTTGTGAGTGCTTCCTCTACGAATGAGTGGTAGGTGGAGGGGTATATATAGGCATCTCCAAAAAATCAAACTTTTACAACCTTATTGCCCAACTTGGTGAAACCAAAGCAAAAACTCGGTTGCACCGACTAGTGCAAAATGTGGCATCTTTTGGCGTTTCGGTGAGACCGATATATAATTCTCGGTGAGTCTCACTTTTGGATGACCTAGGCAATTTCTAGTTTCGGTCTCACCGAATCCTAAAACTCGGAAATTAAGATTCTTAGAAATAGATTAACACAAAGTTGGTCACTCATTTTGGTTTCACCGAAATCAAATTTGGTATCACGGACACATTAGGGTTCGGCTTGGAATCTGTTTAGGGTGAAACTCGGTAGGGACAAAATGAAAAAGTTGATGGCACCAAATTTGAGTGTTACGGTTTGCACAGAATATTTTTGTGGGATAGTTCATGATTATTTTTGGTGGCTAGCTCTAACCACTCGAGCAATCAGATCATCATGGATACCTCATCCCCTTTTAATAGTATTGGCTTTCCTATGGACTCAAATTTGATTTCTCACAAAATGTGAAATGTAGAGTCTTGAAGATTGAAACTTGGCCAATCGTATTATTATCCTTCCTTGGGGCTTCTCCTCACCTTTCCAGCCATTCCTCTATCTGGACTTTATCTGAAATAAACTAGGTAAAACTCTTAGTCCAAGAGACAAAGTATGTTTTCATGAATTATCCAAACCGCCATGGGACCATATGTGCTTTCAAATGCCTATATACATGATAATTGTCGTGAATAAATATTTCATAACTATGTGTTATTCTATCGGTTAACTGATAGTAATTTGTCTACCCACCATATGCTTTCTTCGTGGGAGAATCCTCTAACAAAAATTATGTCCCTAGGGTCTACACAAAATATATTACTAAGAACCAAAAAATATTTCTTCCATTCAACTTTTGTCATTTTATTTTATATTTATATGAAGTATCTATTAGTATTTAATTCTTGCAAGTAACGAGCTCAAGGGACTTGACAACCCTCTTGCCCATTGGTTCGATAAACTTCGTTCTCACTCCGCGAAATACTTATCTCTACTATGCTGCATCTCCTCTCCTCTTTGGGGATTAACCCAAAACAATTTACAAGTAACAGGCTTGCAGTGTCCCTTTCCCCCACATCCCCATCCCCTACTCTGGAGAGTCTCAGCCTAAGCCGTGCACATACCCCGAGAGCCCGAGGAGCATAGGACCAAAAACAAGTCTATCAGACGATGGCAAGGTGCCCATCTATCGATCCCGGAGGAACGCCTCGCCGAGGAAGGTGATGAGGATGTTGACTGTAACGCCATGTGTTTATCTCTCCTAACTGATTTAACTTATCTCAAAATGAATACCATTTAATTTTTTTGTGAAATTCTTGTGATGGTTGATGTGATATTTGCTTGCTTCCCTATTGCTTGTGTTTGAATCCAATGATCCTGATAATCTCCAAACTCACCTCCTTGACCCAAAACCTTGCCTAATGATCATGCCATGTGTATAGGACCAGAAACTATTTTACCAAATATAATTTTCACCAAAAAGCATTTCCTTGATTTAAGCCTTCAAAACCCGCGAGTTGGGATTTGTACTACAAGTCGTCAAATTAGGGAAGTTATTTTGCACCAAATGTTTTATTGAAATCCCATTATCAAAATGTCTTCCCAAAACCACAATATTATTATTTTAAAAGTTATTTTACTATTTTATTTAAATACCTTTCTCTTAGGCCGGAAATGGTCCCTTATGACGGAAAGTTATTTTTATTGTTTTCAAAATATTTGAGAAAATTTAGGAAAACTCAGTGGACATATAGATTCCATATATGAGAGTTTGAACACATGGTCATGTTCAAAATATTGGGAAAAACCCTTCAAAACCCTGCCTGCCTATTTCAAGCTTTTGGAATATTTCTATAAGAAATATTCTCCATAAATTCATGTAAAATTCTAGCATGTCACATATGATATATGTGATGATCTTCCCAAGTTTCATCTCAGTCCAAGTTGATTTGATCCACTTAATCATTATAAAACCCTATGTGTCCAGATCCAAATTTGAGCAACTCTACATTGCCAAGTGTCTCCAATTGTGCTCACATTTGGTGGACATGTTACGATACTCCAATAATGCATCCACATCAAGTGGTGCATCAAGGAGAATAGAAGACGGGGAGGAGGGAGAGAGAGAAAGGAGCTTAGCGGGGCCCGCCTATAAGCGGCACAGTGGTCGGGCCCGGCCAATAAGTGGGGACGCCCCTGGCGCTCTGCGCCTCCCCCATGTCGAAGGCGTATTCGACTGAATACGGCTGGTGCGTGGCCTGGTGCCCGTGGACGAGTCGCTTGGCCGCCCATCTTTCTGTCTTGCGCACTGAGCGCAGTATAATCCACTAGTATAGCTTTTCCTTTCTTTTATATTTTATCAGAAAGTTCTAAAACTCATAGAAATATCATTTGAAATCCAAATCTCATGATTCAAAATTCAGTAGGTTCAGAAAATCAAGATCTGTCCAAATATGTGTTTTGCACATTTTTTCAGATAACTATTATATGGTTTTAATATTCAAATGGATACTTGAATATATTTAGCCTACGTACCTTTCAAAAATCCTAGAGGATTCAAATCAACTCCAAGTTGAGAGATTCCAATTTCCAAAGCCTTCTTATATCTTGCACTATTTTTGAAGCCTTAGTCAACATTTTTATCTGGCACGTTTCTGTTGCATTAAATAAATAGCTTCCTTTTGTTATTTATCCAATATTAGAAAATCCCTAGAATATTAATGACAACTCGAAATCCCATGAAATAACTTCCTAAATGTTTCTAAAATCATGCTCTGTTTATTGAGTGCCTCCACTCATTTTTAACAGAATGTTTTCTGTAAGCTTCTTAAAGGACCACCTATTCCCCCTTTCATCCATTCAAAAACCACTGATGGTCCAAATCTCATATAGCAAGCTTCAGGTATTTTTCTTATGACGAGAGAGGTCCAAGAAAAATAAAACTTCCATTTATATAACACTTTTGTTTCTGCCTGATGTGTGGCTTACTGTGGTTGTTTCCGACGATAGTTGATGGGTAGACGGAGCACTCAGAGTTGGACCGGAAGACCTCGAAGACCCCGAGAACTTAAATGAGCAAGGCATGCAGCCCTTTGACCATGTTTGAGCAAAATATTATTTGCATGCCAAGTAGAGTAATATTCCCGTTGCATATGATCATGAGTATTCGGTAAATCATCGATATGGTGTTACCGATGGCTCCTCTGGAGCTCTTGCATTTGAGCATGATCCTACCACCTATGAGGGGCACGCTAATATTATTTTGACAAGTATATAGTAGAGCTACGCATAGTAGAAGCATATGCATGATGATGGTCACACATAGTTGATAATAAAGGTTTTATGAAAACCCCATCGGGTGCCACTAATGCTCGAGGGTGATGATGAGTTAGGTGGCTACTTGTGAAGAAGTGGTCCACCGGGTAAAGTTTTGGTGTTAGTCGTTTCGGAAATGGGATTAGATTTATGATGTGTCGACCGTCCCAACCTTACATGTATGAACACGATACCCCTTTATGGGATGGGGCCTTGTTGACTACTTTGGTCGGTGCTAGCAAAGAGGCCACATTACTAGTGGCGGGAGTGATATGTGGTCACTCTCGTGACGGGGTCGTACCAGGTAGGTCGACTATGCCATTTTTATGTGTTACGGGCACACCGTTTGTCCTCACATGGACGATACGGTCTAGAGTTGGTGCTCGTAAGACGTACATCATGTGGGTTGGGTACCAATCGAGTGGAACTCTTTATCTAGTGTCGTCAGTGGAAAGGTAATGATCGCGTACTTACCTCAAGTATGTTATATATCGCGAATCGTGGATGACATGGAAGCTTCCCGGATCTCGTGGGTACAGCGTACAACCTCTGCAGAATGTTAAACTCTACGAATAGCCATGTATGTCGGATTTAGGTCTCCGCAAAACCCTAAGGATTAGAACACAGGGGCGTGTATGATGATCTCTCCCACCTACACCTCACCTAGCCCGCTACCCGATGCAAACGACGAAGGACTCACTCGATTGTGAGGGGAACACATAACACAACAGTTTACCCAGGTTCGGGCCGCTGCGAAGCGTAAAACCCTACTCCTGCTTTTGGTGGATTGCCTCTCACGGAGGTTAGTGGATGAACTAATACGGTGCTCTCGAGCCTCCGTAGGCCAAGTGGCTTGGTGTGTTGCCCTTGGGTTGGAATGAACTCGCTTTAGTCTGTCCTTGGTCTCAATGAACTCTCTCCTCTCAAGTATCCTACTCTCTCTATTTATAGTGGAGGCCCGAGTCCTCTTCCCTTATCGTTAGCAGGAAGGGATCCCACAACGGTCAGTTTCGGTGGGGGACAAGGGAACATGCTTCCCCTGTCAAAAGTGGTATGCGCCTGCAAAGTAGTTGCCAGTGCCGCGGAGGTGGGCACATGTATGACGCTCGTCCTGCTAGCAGGCAGCCGTGGTCTTGTTGCACCGGAAGGAAAACCTTTGGAAGTGGCCTTTGGATCCCTGGTACGCTCCCACCTCCTTTGCACTAAAGGGGAAACTGTCCCGTCCTGCTATATACTGATCGCTTGTCCTTCCCTGGCGTCGTCGTTGACTCCTGAGGCCCAGCCTTGCCTCGAAACATCCGCTTCTCCGTAGGGGTCCTCAGGAGGCCCCCTGCGGGTCTTGATATCGCTCTTCCTCACGAGGCTTGGCCCCTCGTGAGGGCCTTGTCTCGGGTGGTGCCGTCCTAGTCGATCTTGTGTTGATGAAGTGGGCCAACCCTGGGTCGCAGGCAGGCAGGTCTGGGTACCCCCATTCCCAGAACGCAGACAGTTGCCCCGGGGCCCAAGGCGCGCCTGGGTTGGCTTCTCGGCGAAGCCTTGAAGGCGGCCCGAAGCGTCGCAGGCCCCATTTTCTTGCGGGTCAGGCGACCAACGTGTCCCGTAGCTGCGCGGGGACGCTCTCGCCCCTCAAGGTGCCCGGGTGGTGCCAGGCCAGCACAGTGCGATCCCCAATTGTCACGCATGCCATCATGTTGCTCATTGAATGGCATGGGTGGTGCCGTTCTAGTCGATCTTTTGTTGATGAAGTGGGCCAGCCCTGGGGTGCAGGCAGGCAGGTCTGGTACCCCCATTCCCAGAACACCGACAATGTCCATGGTCAAGGACAGTTGGGTGGTGCTTCTTAAACTATGTCTAGTTGTTTCCGCATAAACCAAGTGTGAGTGTGTGTGTATGCTTAAAGGTGTTGTCTCTGGAAGATGATATGACAAGTTTGGTGACTTGGTATATAGGGTGAACCGGTGGTGTTCAACCCCTAGGAGATATGTTGATATCTGTGACATGTTATTATGATTACCATCCAGTTATGATGCATGTCCATACAAGTATTTGATCATGCTTATTTGTAGTCAAAACCTGCTTTCCGCAAAGGCTGCATACTTATGCTAGTTCATGTTCCTTTATTACCTTGTTCCACATCATGGGCACTTTGCGAGTACATTCAAAGTACTCACTGGCTTGCGACTAGTTATTTCATTAACCAGGTATGAGAGATTAGGATATGGTGAAGAGAAACTTGCTGACGTTCCTGCGAGCTAGGACGCTTCCCAGTCAAAATGACTATTGGGTAAGGCAGATAACATGGGTTCAAGCTTTCGACCAATATTTCCAGTATTGGTCAAGTTTGGTGGGTTGGCCTTCAAGGCCCTATATATGTATGACACGACCACGATGGTCATTTATTGTATCAAATGGTATGAATGGATGTAAGACTCTTGTTATTCAGTTTCTTTGTGTTCGGTGGGCATTGATCTCTGGGATCACTGAGCACGTTCATTCGGCGATCTCAACTCATAAGTCGGGGTCCCCACATTGACTATGTTGCCATGCTGAAGGCTTCAAGTCTGTAGGCTCACGTATTCCCGTATCTCAGGAGAG
Source organism: Hordeum vulgare subsp. vulgare (assembly GCF_904849725.1). Lineage (NCBI taxonomy): Eukaryota > Viridiplantae > Streptophyta > Magnoliopsida > Poales > Poaceae > Hordeum > Hordeum vulgare. The sequence goes on from NC_058518.1 coordinate 320,388,209, forward strand.
CCAGCTACGACATCAAGATCGTCAACGGTGATGGCTTCATGCGGTCCATGTCATAGGTTAAGTGGTCCATCCCCAACGCCTCAGGTTTAACCATCGTCGATCTCTTCGAAGGCCTCGCCGCTGATCTCCTCCGCTTTGCGGTAAAGGATGTGCGATCCTTGTACGTCATTGATCCCCTTTTGTTATTTCTAAAGGACATGTTGTATGATGGTGGCTTGAGGTCCTTAGTTGCTAAGTCAAATCTCTCGACCAAGACAACAAGAAGGGAATCCACTATGGATCTTTGAAGGGGAAATAATCCATCTGCAATAACCCATCTTTGAAGTTGCGTGATGCCAGGAGCGAGCCAGTGGGCACAGACAGAGAGGCTTTCCCCTTTCATGTTAAAAGAGCCGAGCCAGCCCGCTTGGTTCCCAAAGCAACCCACAAATATTTCCCGGTCGGTGCAAGAGGTCCAAGACCGGGGCTCGGCTGGAAGGAGGTCATCCCCAAGCCCCCTAGTGCCTCATGGTGAAGGGATTTGGCAGGAATAGACCACCTTTGTTAGGACAGGCTGCAGTCATGTCCCCTTCCGAAATAGTCGTCGTGGCAACCCTTCCCGTCAAAAGAGAATTATTAGGTGGAAGAGGGGCGGGGCTTGCATAAAAGAGAGGCCTGGCTTCCAGAGACTCTCACACACTCCCCCAATTTTGCTAGGGCAAGAACCCACCTTTGTACTCATGTTCCACCTCAAGCAATCTAGAGAACCAGGAGTATGGTATTACACGGCAAGGTGGCCCGAACTTGGGTAAAATGTGCATGTTCTTGTCATTCTTCCTTAGCTCTAAATATAAGAGAGTAGAGATGAGGTTGAGAGATGGAACAGGGTAGGAGAGCGAGCGCACCCGAGTGTTTGAACCTTACTAGGTGTGGGGAGCCCCGATTCCGACATGTGGCGTGCCACGTTGGGGTGCACAAATGCCGACACCATCGCCGAAGCTAGGAAGCATGCCACGAGCGCTTGGTCCAGGACATCTATCATAGACCTGTCGACGTCATGGCCGCCACCGTCTTCGCCCCCGCCACTCAAGGATAGAAGGGCTTCCTGTGGCTCCATGTGCGGCAAGGTGGCTGCCCCACTGTGTACACCATGGTGCCTGCCTCGGTCGGTGCTTGCGTGGGAGACTTGAAATACAGGGTTCGCTGCTCATGGCGAGCGATATACTTCAACACCGCCCAATGAACGGAGGGTACGATGCCTAGGTGAACCACATCGTCGAGCACATCACCGTCACTAGGTGGTCCTTAGCTCCCAACGTCCCGTTGCGGCCCCTAGCGCCGGAGGCAGGGGGTCATTGAGCAAGCCATGTAGCAGCTCACTCGGCCTGCAGCCCACGGGGCCCGGGCAGGGCCCCCTTGTGTAGTGCTCCTGCTCCTTTGGATCCCGGTGACCGGTCTCGGGCCACAACCAGGCCTCGACGGCATTGCGCCCAAAGGAGTTGGCGGGATGTTATGCGCCCACTACGACTCACATGACCAAAACATGTAGTACTGTGAGGTAATCCAGACTTCACGTGGTACGCGCGTCGCCCGACACTAGGAGCATACGTGTCGCTGAGCGTAGGGCCACTTCCATAGCGGCGGAAGGAGCTACCCCGGTGGCCACACTCACCGACCCCGCGGTGGCGGTGGGAGTATTCAGTCTCGATAGGACAACCGGCACAGACAACCTTGCAACGCGCTGATGTCAGCTGTGCTTCCCTTGCAACGGCGTCAGAAATTGTCTTGTCGACGGCACCAGGAATCCTTCAGTTGCGGCTACGCCTTAAGGGACTTCCTAGGCAAGTATGCAAAGGATTTCCCTCATGGCCTTGCAGCCTTGCGTTGGTGTTCCCTCGAAGCGGAAAGGGTGATGTAGCACAACGGTGGTAAGTATTTCCCTCAGTTTGAGAACCAAGGTATCAATCCAGTGGAGGAGTATCTCAAGATCCTGCACAAACACAAAAGTTTGCTCCCAACGCTATGAAGGGGTTGCCAATCCCTTATAGATTGTTTGCCAAGTGAGAACTGAAAGCAACAAAGTAACAAAGCAATGTAAAAGCGGAGGTGTAAACGATGGATGTGAATAGACCCGGGGGCCGTAGTGTTTACTAGTGGCTTCTCTCATGAAAACAAGTAGACGGTGGGTGAACAAATTACTGTCGAGCAATTTATAGAACCGCGCAAAGTCGTGATGATATCTATGCAATGATTATATCTATAGGCATCACGTCCAAAACAAGTAGACCGATACTGTCTGCATCTACTACTATTACTCCACACGTCGACCGCTATCCAGCATGCATCTAGTGTATTAAGTCCATAAGAACAGAGTAACGCCTTAAGCAAGATAACATGATGTAGAGGGATAATCTCAAACCAATGATAAAACCCCCATCCTTTTACCCTTGATGGAAACTACTTGATGCGTGCCTTGCTGCCCCTACTATCACTGGGAAAGGTCACCACAAGGTAGAACCCAAAACGAAGCACTTCTCCCATTGCAAGAATCATAGATCCAGTCGGCCAAACAAAATCATTCATATAAGAAATCGACAAAGACTCAAATATATATCATAGATAATCTGATCACAAATCCACAATTCATCGGATCTCGACAAACAGACCGCCAAAGAAGATTACATCGGATAGATCTCCATGAAGATCATGGAGAACTTTGTATTGAAGATCCAAGAGAGAGAAGAAGCCATCTAGCTACTAACTACGGACCCGTAGGTCTGAAGTGAACTACTCACGAGTCATTGGAGGGGCGATGTTGATGATGAAGAAGCCCTCCAACTCCAAAGTCCCCTCCAACAGGGTGCCGGGAAGGGTCTCTAGATGAGATCTCGCGGAAACGGAATCTTGCGGCAGCGGAAAAGTATTTTCAAGGCTCCCCTGATTTTTTGCTGAATATTTGGGAATATATAGGCCAAGGATCTAGGTCAGGGGGCGGCCTGGGAGGCCACAAGACCTGACACCGTCCCCTCCCCCCTGGTGGTGGAGTGGGGGCTTGTGGGCTCCCTGGAGCCCACCATGCTTGGCCCAAAGGCCCCCTGATCTTCTTCCGTTCGGAAAAAAATCATTTCAAGGTTTTTCTTCCGTTTGGACTCCATTCCAAAATCAGATCTGAAAAGTCAAAAACACAGAAAAACAGGAACTCGCACTTGGGACTGAATTAATAAGTTAGTCCCAAAAAAGATATAAAAGGTATATAAAACATCCAAAGAAGACAAGATAACAGCGTGAAACCATCAAAAATTATAGATACGTTTGAGACGTATGAAGCATCCCCAAGCTTAACTCCTGCTCGTCCTCGAGTAGGGAAGTGATAAAGAATGAATTTTTGATGCTTTCATGCTACCTAGAATAGGTGTCCTTTGTAATTCCTCTTATGTGACGTGAATGTTCAGATCCATTATATTCAAAACAATAGTTTGCTTTTGACGTGGAAACAATAATAATTCAAGCAAACTAGCAAGGTAATCATGAACTTTCAAAATAACAAGGCCAAAAGAAAGTTATCCCAACAAAAGCATATAGTCCGGCTATGCTCTATCATCATTGGACAACGAATTTAAACCATGCACAACCCCAGTATTGGCCAAGTAATTGTTTCACACCTTTACTTTCTCAAACCTTTTCAACTCTCACGCAATACATGAGCGTGAGGCATGGTTATAGAACTATAGACGGTGTGGAGTGTGGTGGAGGTTGCAAGACAAAAAGGAGAAGATAGTCACATTAACTAGGCATATCAATGAGCTGTGGAGATGCTCATCAATAGATATCAATGTGAATGTGTAGGGATTGCCATACAAATGATGCACTAGAGCTACGAGTATGTGAAAGCTCTTAAAGAAAACTAGTGTGTGTGCATCCAACTTGCTTGCTCACGAAGACCTAAGGAAATTTTGAGGAAGCCTATGATTGGAATATACAAGCCAAGTTATATAATGAAAAATTCCCACTAGCTATATGGTGGTGACAAAATGAGAGACTCTCAATCATGAAGATCATGGTGCTTAATATGCACAAGTGTGGAAAAAGTGGTAGCATTGTCCCTTCTCTCTTTTTCTCTCATTTTTTTGGTGGGCTTTTTGGCATCTTTTTTTTGGTGGGCTTCTTTGGCCTCTTTTATTTCCTCACATGGGACAATGCTCCATTAATGATGATCATCACACTTTCAACTCAAAACTTAGAGCAACTATGATTCTATATGGAATGCCTTCGGTAGTGTACCGTGGCAATGATCTAGCATGGCATAGGCATCAATGGAGACATCATGCTAGCTATCTTACGATCATGCAATGGCAATGTAGACATGGTGGCACATGTCATGGTGGTAGTTGCATGCAATATATCTCGAAATGACTTTGAAAAATCCATAGTAGGTATGTATGGTGGCTGTTTTGAGGGAGGCTAATGGTGGGTTTTGTGCACCGGCGAAAGTTGCATGGCACTAAGAAGATAGTGATGGTGGAAGGTTAAAGTGCATCTAAACCATGGACTCAACATTAATAATGAAGAACTCATATACTTGTTGCAAAAGTTTTATTATTAATCGAAACAAAGCATTCAACGCATACTCCTAGGGGAAGGATTGGTAGGTATAAACCATCGCGCGATCCCGACCGCCACGCAAAGGATGACAATCAATATACTAATCATGCTCAGATTTCATCACATAGCGGTTCACCATACGTGCATGCTACGGGAATCACTAACTTCAACACAAGTATTTCTAGATCCACAACACCTTACTAGCATGACTTCAATATTACCATAACCACAACTCAAAAGTAATTGAGATGAATCAAACTTCTCTAACTATTCAATGCACATGAAGGTGGAAGTTTTCGTATCCCTTTGGATAACTACCCCTTTTGAGACTACTTTCGAAGCATAGATCAACTACCAAGCCACGCACCGATGTTCTCTAAAAGATATAAGTGAAGCACACAGAGCAAAAGTATCTAGCTCAAAAGATATAAGTGAAGCACATGTGAGCTGAATTGTCTACCAAAAGATATAAGTGAAGCTCGACAAAATCACGGTGAGTGCATGTCTCTCTCTAGGTGTGCAGCAAGGATGATTGTGACATAACAAAAATAAAATACTCTTACGATACAAGATGCTCCAAGCAAAAACAAATAACATGTGGTGAATAAAAATATAGCCCCAAGTAACGTTACCGATGGATTGAAGACGAGAGAGGGGATGCCTTCCCGGGGAATCCCCAAGCTTAGGCTTTTACGGCATCCTTGAATCTCTTGGGGTGCCTTGGGAATACCCAAGCTTGTGCTCTTGCCACTCTTTATCTCTTTGTCCATAAGAACTTCACCCAAAACTTGAAAACTTCACAACACGAAACTTAAACAGAAACTCATGATAACATTAGTATGAGAAAGCAAACCACAACTTCCTTAGGTACTGTAGCAACCTTAAATTCTACTTGTGCTGATGTTGGGTTACTGTACTTTCAATCTTCCATGGCTCATACCCCCCGATACTATCCATAGTTTCATCAATATAAGCAACCAACACAACAAAAACAGAATCTGTTAATAGCAGACAATTCTGTAGCAATCAGTATATTTTGTATACCTCTCATACATCAAAAATTCTTTAAAGTACGACAGTCTGAAGAAGTTGTGTAGAAATCAGCAGCAAAAAGAATCAACTCAAAAGCTCTTACAAAAAAATGAAAATTCTTTTCGTGAGCAGAAAGTTTCTGTCTTTTCCAGCATGACCAAACGATCATCCCCAAGACTAATCATAACGGTTTTGCTTGGCACAAATGCAAAAAGAAACTCAACAAAACACAATCATAACAGAATTATGAAAGTGTGGAAAACACAAAATAGAAAGAAAAAAGATAGATTCGTTGGGTTGGCTCCCAACAAGTGCTTTTGTTTAACGCCCTTAGCTAGGCAAATAGTGATGGAATCTAAGTCTAACATACTTCCTATGTATAGGCATTTTATAGGGAAACAAATTGGTAAGACAACGAATAGTTGCCATAGGCAAGGAAGAAGAAAGAGACAATGTCAATATCAACATAACGAGAGGTAATTGGGTAACATGAAATTTTCTACCACAATATTTTCCTCTCTCATAGCAATTACATGTGGGATCATATTCAAATTCAACAATATAGCTATCCCATAGGATATTCTTTTCATGATCCACATGCATGCAAAGTTTACACTCTTCAAAAATAGTGGGGTTATCATCAACTAAAGTCATGACGTCTCCAAACCCACTTTCAATAATATTCCAAATATCATATTCATCTTGAGGCTTGAACAAATTTTCAAGATCAAAAGAAAAATCATCACCCCAATCATGATCTTTGCAACAAGTAGTGGTCATAGCAAGACTAGCATCCCCAAGCATAGAGTATTGCAAAATTTTAGCATGATTTTCACTAACAAAATTATAGTGAAACCATTGCAATCGTGCTTTTGATCCAAGGAGCCCTCGTGAATCACTTCATGAATTTCTTCATCACGATTTTAAGATTCACGCATCTGAAGCAAAACTCCATAAAGATAGTCAAGTGCCCTCAACTCACTAGCAATTTGTTCCACATAAGTGTGTCTCTTAAAGAGACTAGCTAGTGGATGAGGATCCATATCACTAGATTTTTAGCAAGCGAAGATGCAAGCATATTGAAGGCACATGGCACAGAAGCGAACAGAAAGCAAGCGAGAGAAAAGGGCGAACGAAAAAGGAAAAAGGCAAAAGAAAACGGCAAAGGAGAAAGGCAAATGAAAATGGCAAATGTGAAGTGGGGGAGAGGAAAACGACAGGCAACTGGCAACAAAAGTAAATGCAAGAGATGAGTTTGTGAGACCTACTTGGATAGATCTTGATCTCTCCTCCTCGGCAACGGTGCCAGAAATAGGCACGTTGTCGGGAAATTATCTTGACGTGCTCCTCCCCGGCAACGGCGCCAGAAATACTTCTGATGTCAGATGTGCTTCCCTTGAAACGGCGCCAGAAATTGTCATGTCGACGGCACCAGGAATCCTTCAGCTACGGCTACGCCTTAAGGGACTTCCTAGGCAGGTATGAAAAGGATTTTCCCCGTGGCCTTGGAGCCTTGCGTTGGTGTTCCCTCGAAGCGGATAGGGTGATGTAGCACAACGGTGGTAAGTATTTTCCTCAGTTTGAGAACCAAGGTATCAATCTAGTGGAGGAGTATCTATAGATCCTGCACAAACACAAAAGCTTGCTCCCAATGCTATGAAGGGGTTTTCAATCCCTTATAGATTGTTTGCCAAGTGAGAACTGAAAGTAATAAAGTAACAAAGCAAAGTAAAAGCGGAGGTGTAAACGATGGATGTGAATAGACCCAGGGGGCGTAGTGTTTACTAGTGGCTTCTCTCATGAAAGCAAGTAGACGGTGGGTGAACAAATTACTCTGGAGCAATTGATAGAACCGTGCAAAGTCATGACGATATCTATGCAATGATTATATCTATAGGCATCATGTCCAAAACAAGTAGACCGATACTGTCTGCATCTACTACTATTACTCCACACGCCGACCGCTATCTAGCATGCATCTAGTGTATTAAGTCCATAAGAACAGAGTAACGCCTTAAGCAAGATGACATGATGTAGAGGGATAATCTCAAACCAATGATAGAAACCCCATATTTTTCCCCTTGATGGCAACTACTTGATGTGTGCCTTGCTGCCCCTACCGTCACTGGGAAAGGTCACCACATGGTAGAACCCAAAACCAAGCACTTCTCCCATTGCAAGAATCATACATCTAGTCGGCCAAACAAAACCCAAGGCTCACAGAGACTTAGAAGGATATCAAATCATGCATATAAGAAATCAGCTAAGACTCAAATATATATCATAGATAATTTGATCACAAATCCACAATTCATCGGATCTCGACAAACACACCGCCAAAGAAGATTACATCGGATAGATCTCCATGAAGATCATGGAAAACTTTGTATTGAAGATCCAAGAGAGAGAAGAAGCCATCTAGCTACTAACTACGGACCCGTAGGTCTGAAGTGAACTACTCACGAGTCATTGGAGGGGCGATGATGATGATGAAGAAGCCCTCCAACTCCAAAGTCCCCTCTTGCAGGATGCCGGGAAGGGTCTCTAGATTAGATCTCGCGGAAACGAAAGCTTGCGGCGGCAGAAAAGTATTTTCGAGGCTCCCCTGATTTTTTGCTTAATATTTGGGAATATATAGGCCAAGGATCTAGGTCAGGGGGCGGCCAGGGAGGCCACAAGCCTTGCCACCGCCGCCTCCCCCCTGGTGGCGGAGTGGGGGCTTGTGGGCTCCCTGGAGGCCACCTGGCTTGGCCCAAAGGCCCCCTGATCTTCTTCCGTTCGGAAAAAAATCATTTCGGGGTTTTTCTTCCGTTTGGACTCCGTTCCAAAATCAGATCTGAAAAGAGTCAAAAACATAAAAAACAGGAACTGGCACTTGGCACTGAATTAATAAGTTAGTCCCAAAAAAGATATAAAAGGTACATAAAATATCCAAAGAAGACAAGATAACAGCGCGAAACCATCAAAAATTATAGATACGTTTGAGACGTATCACGCGCACCCTCGGAATGGTGTCGCCCTGCCATGATGGTCGCGAACCCTCCGAGGGGGGAGTGTCACGGCAGGCGTTGTTCCCCTGGGCCTTGAGCTCCAAGCCGACGCCCGCCTCCCTCCGGCATAGGGGGACGCGTCGGCCCCTCTCGTCATGTTAGGCTCGGGGGTTCCCGCATGGAGCAGCCTAGCTGGGCCGGACTGACCGGGGGGGGGGGGGGTGCGGAGACCCAGCGGGGTGCAGCCAAACATGCGCTCGCACGGGCCCGGAGGTGTCACCGAGCTAGAGGTCACGAACATCGTCAATTAGGAGATCGCCATGGCGTGAGGAGAGAGAGCCGCGCGTGTCTCACGGGGTGTCGAGACCCCGAGTGTTCGCAAAAGCCTCAAGAGTCAGGAGCCTCAGGGGCTGGATGCTTCAAGAGTCGGAAGCCTCAGGAGCCAGCAACCCCCGCGGCCTAGCGCCCCCTAGCTAGAGCGATCGACCCCCGTGGCGCGCAACACCAAGCGGCACGGCGCGCCAGCATCAGTCTAGCCGTCAGGTGACCTTTCAGGTTGTTCAAACCAAGTAATTCCATGTGTTTTGCTCTGAGCACGGAGTTCCTGGGATATGTAACGAACTTGATTAACCTTCACTTGAGATGGTGTCATTTGTCTGGACCTTAAGCTTTTGTGTGTCGTGCCGCCATGCAACTGCGTTCACCCGAACGCTTGGGTGCGGGGGCACTCTCGTCTAGGCCACGGAAGCACCACGCCAACACACATGTTCCCGTGCCGGAGCGTGCAGGAACACCCGAGGCAATCCCTTGATGGGGAGACCCCTTCATGGGCACCCATGTCTTGAGGCCAAACTCCGCGAGCCTGGAGAAGGAGTGCGGGAGTGTGGAGTCATACATCTAGAAGTCTACTGTGACACTCTCACGAAAGAATAAGTGGGATGTCTACACCCGAGGCCTCCAAAGTGGAAGCGCACGACTAGCCGTGTCGTTGCCTCGGTGGAGGGCCCCTCCCATGCCCAAGTGGAAGTCCCTATGGTTAGTGCTGGCGGAATGACTGTCGAACTGCAACTATGCCCACGCCCTAGTGGATCCCCTAGCATGGTGCGTGGGGATCGATCTAAGAAGACGTCCCGCGGGCCGCAACTAACACTTCTTTCAGGATGACCTGTGCTAGATACAACAACCACCATTCTTTCTAGGTTGACCCATGCTAGATACGACAACTGCTTTTATTCCTTACTTTCTTGGACCTGTAAGCGAGCTCGTCAGGCTGACCCATGCCGAACACGACGGTCGCATCTTTTATTTCGTTTCTGGCTTGCGAGGGAGCTAGCCTCGGACTTTGTGGAGGTCTTGGTTTTCTAGCTTTCATGGAGTTTCCTGGATTTTCCCTCTTCGTACCATGCCCGTAACTGGTGGAAGCCCCATGTCTCGGGCTGGGAGAAGGCGTCGAAGGTCCCCTCCCGCGGTACGCATTTTCTTGCCTTATCTTGGGCCTCGCGCTTGCGGGTGTTGGGCATAGCAGCTTTGTCCGGCCCTAGCCTGGCGGTGCCAGGAACCAGGAGGAGTGTCCTGACTCATAGGCGAGCACATAATGATCGGACCAAAAGTGCTCGCTTCATAGGACCTCGCTTGAGGGGCCTCATGAGGCGGCCCCTCTCCAGTGATAACCCCTTGCGCGGGCCTGTCGTGTGGAGCCGGAGTGCGGGCTGGCGAACATGCAAGATTTGGAATAGGGCACCTCGCAGCAAGGCTCCTTAAGACAAGGCACGATGAAGAATAGCGTCCCAACTAGGTAGCAGTAGGCACCGAAATAATGCTCGTGGCTATCGCTTTGCAGCCTTCGACACACGTTAAGACTAGAGCTTTGGGAGACATGCACTACGGAACGCCTGTGGCTAGAGCGCTGGAAGCACATGGTGGCAATGGAGAACCTTACGGAAGAAACGAAGGTGCCCTAAGAATAATAGTCACACGTAGTACAAGACGAAGGTATATTACACAATGTCTGACATACCATGGGGGGAAAATGATTCTTTGGTACAATAGGATGAGGATGGGAGAACTCAAGCTGAGGAGGCACCGTCTTCACTGTGGCTCACGGGGGCTGCGGCGCCTAGGTTGTCGCTGCCTCCGTAAGGCGCCGCTGGGGTGAATCTCCCGACCAACGATTCCACGTCCTCGCGCACCTCGTCCCCGAAGGGGCTCTAGAGCTCCTCAGGCACCGGCTCCATGGTGTGGTACAGGTTGAATGCGGGGTTGTAGCAGCGCAAGTTGGAGAAGACGCGCGTGAGCGCGTTGCCCAGCAGGTCACGCACGCTCACCTCAACGTCCTCCTCCACTCTGGAGACACCAGACTCCAGCGCCTCCACCATTGTGAGGAAGGAGTCGGGTATCCTCCGTCGCAAAGCGCTTGCAGCAGCGCATGTGCGCCCCAGACAAAGCAACAAAGTGCATTGCTTGCGCGGCGGGAAAACTCCTGGAACTGTTGGGCGTGCTCCACCTCCATGCGCTGCGCGTGCGCCACTCCTTCCTTGGTCACCTGCACAACGTTGAGAGCTTCTCCAACCTGGGCCAAGAGTGACTCTTGGAGAGCATCGTACCTAAGGTAGTGGCTGGCCTCCCGTCAGGAGAGCTCGTCATGGTACTCCTCCCATGCAGCTGCCCGCTCTCGAGACACCTTCGCGTCGACATCGGCAGAGGCTTCCTCGTGTGCTGCCGCGAGGGCGGCCTGGAGGTATCCCAGCTCCGCCGCCTGATCATGGGCGGTCCAGGCGGACTCCAGCTCATGGAGGGCCACGACCGCCTCTTGCTCAGCGATGATCACCTCCCTAAAAGCAAGGTCGGCCTCGCGCCCGGTGCCCCGAGTGGAGGACATGGCGGCTTGGGCTGCACACCCCATGGCTCCTACGTCCCCCCCGAAGGAGACCACAGATTCTCTAGGCACCGTTGGTCCAAGTGCGGAAGGAGGGGCCTCGCCTACGAGCAGCACACGGAGAGACGCCCATGGTAGGGCATCCCTAATCTTCTTCGTGTAGGTGCCCTGGAGTGTCATGGTGGTCAGATTCTTCTAGCCGGATGGAACATGTAAGAGAAAGTAATGATGGCAGCGGACTTACTCGTCACTAGCGGCCAAGTGCCAACGCATCGGCGTTGTCCTCGGTGGCTGGTCCCCGCTGCCACCGAATGCCAAAGGCCCCGCCCGGGATGCGGCGCTCGCAGCATCCTCCCTGGCTTCCATGGGAAGGGGGAGGAGAAGGCTGCATTTGCATAGGGATGATGAAGGAGCTTGGGAAGAAGGCAGATAAGGGAAGTTGCACGGTGGCAGCTCCACCCCTCCGGCACGACGGATTTTGCAGGCATAGTCGTAATTCCCATGGCGCCATGGGGACTGGAAGAGGCGCACACCCTATTGGGTGCCACTTTCCGAGCCGAGCCCACGGACCTTTGGGGGATCGCTCCTTCGACAAACTACGTTATAGACATCGGGGGCCAAGAAGCGACCTTATGCGAGAAAGATGGCGCAACTCGGTGGCAATTGGCAAGGCAGCAATGATGGCTGGTGCAGTGCATAGGCTTTTTGTCAACCTGCTCGGGGAGGTTCCCGAATGCCACGCGTCGAGCCTGACCCATGGAAGGTTGGGGCCCGCATCGTATTGCCCCTCGCGTTGGGTGGGGTCATGCGCTATGCGGACGCAGGGGCTACTGTCGGGCCCTTGGGAACTGGGGTACCCAGGCCCGTCAGCCTGTGGCCCCGGGCACGGCGCATTACATAGGCCCCGCTATGCCCATGGTCAAGCCCAACAAGGGAGATCTTCACGATGGCTAGCCTCGCGAGGCGAGCACGCGAGGATCATCGCCATGGACTGGTCCCAGGGTCAACCCTGAGGCCCTCACGGGACAGGTTGGTCAAGGGCGTCCACGTGAGGCCGTAGGGACCTGCCCCCTCACGTGGGCGATGCAAGCCACGTTGCATGGTGATAGGAGCGGAGCCAGTGGGCAGGGACAGAGAGGCTTTTCCATTTCACATTAAAGGAGACGAGCCAGCCCACAGGTTCCCAATGAAACCCCGAAAGGTTTGTCGACCAGTGCAAGAGGTCAAAGGCTGGGCGCTCGATAGGATGGAGGTGACCCTCGAGCCCACCAGAGCGTCACGGTGAAGGGTTTTTTAAATGTGGAGACCACCTTTGTCAGGACAAGCTGCAGTCGTGTCCCCTTTCGAAATAGCCATTGTGGCAACCCTTCCCACCAAGAGTATTATTGGGGGTAAGAGGACCGGGGCTTGCATAAAAAAAGGCTCGGCCTCCACGGACCGACTCTAGCATACTCACCCATTTCCGCCGGGGGAAGAACCCACCTTTGTACTTGTCTTCCACCTGAAGCAATCGAGACAAGCACGAGTAGGGTATTACACCGTGAGGTGTCCCGAACCTGCGTAAACTGTGCAGGTTCTTGTTCTTATTCCTTAGCTCGAACTATCAGAGAGTAGTGGTGACATTGAGAGATAGAACAAGGTTGGAAAGTGAACACACCCTAGTGTTCAAACCTTAATGGGTCTGCGGATCCCCGATTCCGACATCGACATCTGGGAGTACACCCTCGGTATGTGATCTTCCAAGTGGAAGGAGCCCATCCATGACAAGTGAGGCAACATCTTGTGAGCAAATATTACTTTTCCTAACTAGCCCACTCACACCCGTTGTTTGAGTAGCTTTTTCCATGCGATGTTTTAATTATGTCGTGTTTAATTATTTAAGTTATGCAAAAAATTGTTATCCAATAGGGCAACTTGATGTTTAAGTATGATTGGCCAGTACAATTTCAGGAATGATTATATTTGGTTATATATAGGGAGTATATGCCTTGTTTATCTACATTTGGTTTTTAGGTTGGTTGAAGTGAGCGTATGTCTAGTTTTCAAGTAGTTGTCTTACTTTTCTTTATTTAATTGTAAGTTCCATTGTCGTGAACATTTGTCCAGTTTTCAAGAAGATGCCTTGTTTGTGTGCATCTGGTTGTTAGGTTGGTTGCGTTAAGCATTTGCCCATTTTTCACTTTTCATTGGCTATATTTGATTGTTATATTGAGCATATATGTCTTGTTTATTACAGTTATTCACAATGTGATGTTAATTATGTGCAAGTATGAACTGTACAGTTCCATTTCATCAATACAACCTGTTATGCCTAGTACAGTTAACATGTGCCCTTTACTTCGCATTTTACACATTTATCTAGTGTGATGTTTAAGCATGAGCTACACTCGGTTCATTTGCAACAATACATGTTTGAATTACAATATTGGGTCGCTCTTAAGTATGTTGTAGCAAATACCCCCTTCATTTTTTGTTCGTTTTAATAGCATATTGAAACGAACACATTGAAGCTATCATTTGGATATGATGTTGTTTACCTGACTATATTTGGTTGATGTTAAGCCCATTGTATTTATCATGACTTTCCATGTACTTACATAGTACAACAATGGGAGTGACCGACATTTTCTACCGAGTTTAGTTTCATCCCTCGACTTATACTCCCTCAAGATCAGACACGTTCCTCCACTCACGACGTGTGGGATGAATCTCTACTCCACACACGTTCACCCAAGAAATAACCTATGAGATTAACAATAACAACACGCATACTTCCTTCCTAGCAAATTTTTGTGATAGTCTCCTTATCGCACATACATTGGAATCATGAACTCATTATGATGTCGCCCCTCTCGTAAACGTTGGTCGTAAAAGAACACGTGTGACATGTCTTCATCTCACACACATAGTACTGTTGAAATATTTGGGACATTTTATATATCACAAACATTTATCAACGGTGGGATAGATTCAACTATACCATACTATTTTAAACAGACAACGGTATGCGCTCTTTGATCCTATCACATACGATACAGTAGAAATATTGTGTGTGATAGTCTCCTTATCATACACACTTTACAATCATGAACCGTTTGTGATGCAACAAAGCATCACGAATGTTTCACAACAAAATAGCATGTGAGATGGAAATGGGATCCCAGTCGAGTAGCGAGAATGGACTGTTTGGGAAATATGATATGCCACAAGCGGTTGACGGAGGTCTCTCGTCTCTGATAGAGGCATACATGGCATACACTTAGTTATGCGAAACATTTGCATTCTCGGTCGACATCGTGGATGATTTTTCTATGTCGTGTGGGGTGGACCCCCTATCGCCCGCGCGCACACACACACACACACACACACAAGGCGACAGTTTAAAACTCTGTCGGGGAAAGGGGTAAAAACCATTTGTATAGGATGTCGCTGCACCAATGAGTTGCGCCACGGGTCCTAAACGCCACAAAGTCCATAGTAGCTAAAGTGAGTCATGTGCGTGTGTGCTCTAAGGCCGGGATATTGGTTTTCCACAAAGTTTTCCATGCACCCTCTTCTACATTAGTACATGAAGGGCCGTCCGGTGCCGCCATCCATGCCTCACGGTGTTCCTTTGTTGCTACTAAATTTGCACGTTGAATTCACACAATAAAACACCATGTTTCTCACAGTTCCATGCCCAGAAATTCCGCAATATCATGTGCACAATGGTATACTCAGTACGTCCATTGGTATGAACATTGGTTCCACTAGTGCGTCCATTGGCATGAACATTGTGTCGGGACCCCGATCCTAAGCCATAGGAATCCAGCCTGTAACACATCGCATCTCTTTGCGGTCTCACGCACGGTTATCCCCACAACTACAGCCTTACCTTAGCCGAGACCGTTTGCACCTTTTGACTCGCGTATGGAATTGTGTCGCTAGCAATCCAATGACAAAGAACCCGGATCGACATCTCTAGTCATAAACCAAAGCGGCAGTTCCGCACAGGGACAGGCATACATGACCCAGCAAAGCAAGTGTCGGTCACCAGCGAATGTAGATGAGTCGTAGCAAGCTACAAGGACTCCATTACATCGCGTGACATTTCCCCAAAGGGGACAGACACATCAGCTAAGAAGGACACATGCCGGTCAACCAATGTGTCCGGTGCAGTAGCGAACTACCATGGCTCGTTGGATCACAAAGGGGCATTTCCCTGTAAGGAGTGCTACTAAAGCCTACGGCTAGGTAATCGAACCCCATACATATCAAGTACAACACACGTACGCATGGCATACCGATATGTATAGATACATCGATGGCATCACAACATAACCATAAACATACAAACTTTATTTAGAAGGCTCAGAAGAGCCACACGCATAATATTACAAGGTAGGGGTCTCACGTCCCATCATCACAAGTCATACACGCAATTCTTACAAACCAGCGGAAGAGTAAAGCTGTCTGAGTACAGACAGATGAAAAGATAAAGGCACATGGCCTGACTATCTACAGACCCATCCTAGGGCCAGATCGTAGCTGGGATACTAGCTACTCGTTGTCGTCGATGTCTAGATAGAACCCTCCATTAGGATCATTAACAACCTCTGCAACAATTATTAAACAAACGTGAGTACAAAAGTACACAACAAGACTTTAGGATAAGCTGTCTACTCATACAATGTATCAATAAGGAATTGTGGGGTTTCATGCAGAAAGCCAGCATTTGACTCGTGGCTAGACAACTTGCATTTTTAAATACTTTTGACAACTTTAATTTCTCGCACACGAGTCCACTAACACCACAACAATACTCCATCGGGGAATCATTCCGTCTCCATATGGAAATGTCGTCCACGACACTCACGCTTATCTTGATAATTTTATGAGTAGCCATTAAAGTTATCTATGAACAACATATGTCTCGCAGGAGTCCATATTCGCGGACGCGGCTATTCGAATAGATCATAACCCTGCAGGGGTGTGCTTCTTCACACACGCTCTCGCCACTTATCGCCATGTGCACGTCATGCACCTCGGCAACCTTCAAGTGGAAGCCCAGCGAGGGAGTCGGCCACGACCGTTAACCACGCTAATACTTAGTCCAGGTCCATCGCCTATCTGAGGGTAACTCGCACGGAAGTCCGGCCGAGGTTTCCACCACGGCCCCAAACGATGTGTGCAGGGTTCCCAAGCCCACCATCCGGGTGCCACTTGGTACACCGTGCCACTGCCTACCGCATCATAGCCCACCTCTTAGGTCAGTGCTACGCACGGCCTCCAACATGACTATAAACACCAGAAACTACTTGCAACTCATGGACCAAGTACTAAGCGATTAATAAGTCGAGAGGGTCAATTAAGTATCCCAACGTGTGGTAGTATCTAGTCTTGGATTACATACACGAAACTCTGTTCCTAAGGACGGTTCCAATGAAACAACCCGCCATGTACTCCTACATAGCCTTTCACCGGTACCTTTACAGAATCAGGTTCATCACACAACCTTTACTTGCTGAACACATTCTCACAATTCGGTTCATCACCCAGATGACATACCATACACAACTCTAAGCATAGCATGCATAGCAGGATAAGGCACATCATGGCTCAAGAATCTACCAGGTATGCTAGGTTGCAAGGTTCAGCTATTCACTGTGACAAGGACAGGTCATGCAAAGGAAGTGGGTTCAACTAACGTAGTAAAAGAAGGGAAAGCATTCTCCCTAATGCAAGAATTAAGAGCAGGAGCGAGAACATGGGATTTATTGGGATTGTCGAAATAGTTGCTTGCCTTGTTGCTCAGCAGAGGGACAATATCCGTCACTCGGATATTCGGTGGAATCCGGAGGAGCGGGGCCTACTGGTAAAACAATATCAATCAATAATAATCATATGCAACAAGATGAATCATGAGCATGGCATGGAAATTAAAGGTGTTAGGCTAATGTAGCTACCATTTCTTAAGTTGAAGTTGATTTGAATCAAGATTCAAATATCACTTCAAACAAGGTATTTTCAAATACCTTTTTAATTGATTCAACCTGATGCTCAGGTAATCTTCTTATAGCATGCATGATGATGGTATGTTGGGTTGCTGGTTGTGCTTGATCATGGTTTGGTCATAATATTTGAAGTGGAATTCAAATGGATTTCAAATCCCAACTCCAATTTATTTAATAAGGTTATCCTAATCATCATTTAATCTGTTTGGTGATGTTAACATTTTCAGATTCCTTGAATTTTTCTGATAGTTTTTCATATATAAATTATTTTCATTGGAGTTACATATTATTTTCTATGATTTTTAGAAGTTTTGGGCATTTTCTGGAATTCTTTTAAATCAAAAAATCTCTTTATTGCGTCATAACCACGTCAACACTGCGTCAGCAGGTCAACCGACCTGGTCAGGTCAAACCTGACAGGTGGGGGCCACTGGTCAGCGTATTAGGAGTTAATCCCGCGCTTACCAGCCCCTAAGTGGGTTTGACCCACTGCTAGGGCCCACTGTCACTGGCTAATTAGCGTTATACCACCGGGATTAAGCCGGCCACATCGTCCCCCGCCGGAGACTGACAGGCGGCGACCAGATCCGCGGCGGACCTTCGCCGGAGATGCACCAGATCTTGCTGTCGTGCTCGGAATCGAGTGCCGAGAGCACTTGGATGATCCCCAGGCTCGGCCTCATCCACTACGGGCATCAGGAGGGGCTATAGGTGGCCGGAGCATGCCGGCGACGAGCCGAGGCGGCTGCCGGAGCTCGGGCTCGTCGGCCCCGTGGCCAGAGTGCCGGAGATATAGGGGAAACAGAGGGGAAATGCTCGCAAGCTCACAGTGGTGACGAAGCTGGGCTCAGACTGCTCGGGGAGGGGCTGTAGCCGGCGATCCACCATCGATTTGCCGGCGGCTGGAGGTTGAAGACGACGGCGCTGGTTGTGTTGCAGGGCTTGGGGAGGACGGTTCCGTTGACGTGCGCGTCGAGCTCGACATTGCGGAGAGGATGGAGCACTCGAGGGGGCTTCCTGTCAATGGCGGCAGGAGGAGAGGAAAGAAACCGAGAGGAGGGGGAGGAATGGAGAGCGGGGATAGATAGGGACGCGCTCGGGGAAGTCATCCCCGTTGTCGCGCTGTCCTGGGGGCACTGGAGGACGCCACGGCGAAGCAGGAGGTGGAGGAGGCCGCCGTGGTCGATCTCTCCTGTGCGAGAAGGCAGAGGAAGAAGACGACCCTGCCCCTGGTGGGCTGGGCCTCGCAGGTGAGCGTAGTTTAGGGTTTTTTCTTTTCTTCTGTTTTTGTTTTCTAGTTTTCTTGCTGACTTTGCTATCATTTATTTTTGGCACTAAATCAAAACTAAAATTAGTTCAAAAAATGCTAGGGTGTTAGTTGGAATATTTCCAATCACCCATAAAGTTTTCAGCATTTTTTAAAACTTATATATTTTTGAATTCAAATATAAGTTTGAATTCAGGGACTTGCTGGTTTTAAATAAAATGCCAAAAGTGATTTGAGAATAGTTTTCTCCCCTGATAATTTGTTTTCAATATTTATCAGAAATATTGAACTTTTAAAAAGGCCATTTTGGGTTCATTGATTTTGACAAGATTTGAATTTCCTTTGAGTAAGAAGTGGCTCGGGTTTTTGGTTTGAGTTCACCACTTCTTTGGAGTTTGTTTCAATTTCTTGAATGCAATGGAAGAAAACATGAGCACAAATGATAAGCCCTAGTTAGGGATCCAGGGATGTGACACATTGCTTCCACAAGTTGATTGTTCTAGTTAGCCGAAGTTTTGTTTATCAGTTCACACACCATCGTGGAGGGATTCGGTCCAATGCAGGGGGAACCATCTCATCCCTCGAAATTCTGTTGTCATTCCAGATGTTGGTTGAAGACCCATTACCAATGCGCCTAATTAGCCCTTGTGAGTGTTTCAGATGCTAATTCTTACACACACATTTGTACGCTGGATTAGATTAATTTTAATAGTTAAATTTAATCATGGTGGGCAAATCAATGGTGGTAATTTGTGTGTGTGGATTTGTTGGGTGGCTATAAGAAAAATAAAGTTTGTTTTGTCATCAGTAGTAATGAACTAAAGATAAAGATAAATATAGAGGTTTTTTTAGATGAACTCCGAAGTT
This sequence comes from Hordeum vulgare subsp. vulgare, assembly GCF_904849725.1. NCBI lineage: Eukaryota > Viridiplantae > Streptophyta > Magnoliopsida > Poales > Poaceae > Hordeum > Hordeum vulgare. The sequence goes on from NC_058518.1 coordinate 320,407,814, forward strand.
TTTTATTGCAGTGTAACAACGTTTATTGGGATGAATAAAAAACGATTAAACTGGCCTAACCAAACATGATTGCTAGAACATAAGGATAAGTATGCTTCATGAGTCTGTGAGCTTCCACATTTGAGCTCTTAAATTCATGATATGTAAGGCAACTAATAAATGCAGCATTCCGACGTATAATTTCATGTGTGATTGCTCGATAACTCGATGCATTTTTCTATTGTATGTCCTTCACCACAAACTTACAATCTGAGAACACGTGTATCCTTCTCTCATAAAAGATCATTATAAGTGACATGACCTCTCTAATATCCAGAGCTCCTTCTCTCATAAATGATCATCAGTAAGTGACATGGCCTCTCTAATAGCTAGGACTTCAAGAGTTTTTTTCCGAATTTTAGCAGTTTAACTCCTAAATTCATTGAATAGATAGAAGAACATTGGTCCAATTGAGGAAAACCATACCCAAAAACCATACACACAATGCCTTTTTGCAAACACAACACAAATCCTCACAAGCCACGGGTCCCTCTAGCCGCATCCACCTCCATGACGATGCCCCCAAAAGAGAGAATCATGCCGGATAGCACTGCCATCATCCGATCTAAAACTAGATTAAGGGTTTCCACCGGAACACGTCGGGAAACACAAGGTGGGAGCAGCTACATCAATGCCAAGGACAAGGGAATGACGCCTCGAGGCACTACCATCGAGGAATCCGACCACAATCGGAGTATGAGTTTCACTAATAGTCTAACCTACATAGCCCGAACGCAGGATCTGATTAGCCAACACATCAAACCGCAATCCTGCCTCCGCGGCCAACCGCACCTCCCCGGCAAGTTCGATGTGCTGCGAAACCTTGCTACCGCAACCTCCACTTGATAGAGGATGCAACATCGCACTGCCGCCATTCTTCTCCCATCGAAAGGATGCAACCAAGCATGACACCATTCTTCTCCTTGAGGATGCAATGCCTGCAGGCCATTCATCTCCTGATGAAGGATGGAAAAACCACAACGCTGCCATTCCTCTCCAGCCAGCCACCCCCATCCTGTCCTCCCACCTGCAACATCATCGAGTGTTTTGAACCACCATCAGGAGGATGCGACACTGAGCAAGGGTGCCATTCATCTCCCATGGCTTCTCCTTCCGCATGGATTGTGGCCAGTAGCAATGTCGACGAGCCCATCCGGCAACCACCAGCCTGACATGCATCTATCTGTTACATCTTGCCTCGCGCAACCAACTGGCAGCCGACAGCAAAGACCTCCACGCTATAGGACCCACTACAAGAAATATGCTAATACACGACGCTATATTTTCATCCACATCGTCACGGTTTTTAATTTACAACGATATTACGACGAAAAACCAAGCGTCAAAAACAAAGCTTCAAAAAATGACAGCAACGACTTTTGATCGAAATCCTCATAACTTTTACGACGATTCCTGGATCGTCATAACCTTTACGATGATCCTAAATCATCGTTGGCAATCTAACCCAGTCCTACGTGGTAGTGCTACGTGGAAAAATTACGACAGAATGAAAACATCATGGTTGGAATCATCCCAACCCATTTCAATTGATCACATGGGCTGTTTTTATTTTTGGGGCTTTTTCTTATTGGGCTTCTTTTTGGGCCTTAGCGTATTTACACCCACTTCTAGTATTTTTTTCGAATTTTTTTGTATCATTTTAATTTGGGCCCTGCACTTTTAGTGCCCAAATACATTTGGTCCAGTGTTAGTTCTGACCTTTTTTCATTTTTGAATTCAGCAACTTTTTGTTATAGAACTTGGTTTCATTTCTATTTGTTCGGCCCTTTACAATATTAAATCCAACACTATTTCGTATTCAAATCAAGAAAACTCCAAGTCGAATTAAAATCATCCATCATATGACATCACATAATACATCTCACAGGTTTACAGAACACAATAACTCATCTCATGAATACATTTCCTTACACAGGAATATAGCAAGAACGGACATAATTGCACAATAGAACAATGGCACATCTGCTAACAATGGAGTTCATTCCACTCTCCTATGAGACATAGGTTTAGAAATTTTTATGTTGCGTTGATTTGAATGTACCAAGTAGGCATCATCAACATCTTCTCACCACTTTCCTAGCAATAGAAAAAGAGACAAAACAAAAAACATTAGACCGTAATATTACACCAAAATGCATACTCACAAAATAGTACATGCATTTACGAATATAATCACAGATTTCTTTAAAGGCTAGGATGAACCAAGATAGCTGAAGACTTACTTAAAGTTAACAATATATATTCTTATCCAGAGTCAATCAAAGTAAGAAGTCTTCCACTTCACATGTAATAGGTCGGAGTGTCAACAGTTTAGAAATGGGTATATGTATTATCACTTGCGGGCTCCTGGGATAGCGTTTTTCAGGTGGCTGTTCTGCTGTACATAGTAGGGACAGTGGTGTTGAACCTCTTTTCGATGGGAGAGAGGATCCTCGAATAAGCCACAGACGGTCGCTATATGAAAAAGTAGGTGATTTTGCTGATACCTGTCTTTTTTGGTGTACTCCTACAAGAAGTAAATCTATCTTCCAGAGCGAGAGATACCCGTAAAAAAACTCTCGTTTTTAGCAAGAGATTTAGCTAGACAATTGCATTCGATGTTTGGGGTACGGAAGGAGTGAAGATCACACCGAAGGGCTGCATTTGATGTTTTCACCGGGTTAAATTTATGCTGTGAAAGTCAAGATGCTAGACTTGGAACCAAAGAATTCTCTGAAGCTGAAAGCGGTTATAGCACGAAGGGAATTAATGCCAGACCTTGCACCAAATCGTAGCACAGCACCTGTTTGTTGCTGGACAAGTCCAAGACTCCAAGCTAGCTACTTCCCTGATTCACCTTTTCCACCAACTAAAGAACTCCACATGGTTTTCTATTTTCCTAATGAAACCGATGTTTTAAACTAACAAAGAGAACCACTTGCCTTACAACACTCACTAAAATGAAGTGAAAGATATATACGACCGAGTGATACATACTCTCTCCATTCAAAAATAAGTGGCTCAACTTTTTACTAAAGATAGTACAAAGCTGAGTCGCTTATTTTGGGATGGAGGGAATATATTACAGTGCTCATAGAGTCATGCTGCACATTTCTTCTAGAGTCCTACAGGTACAACAATCAGAAGTTGTTCTAGCTGTTTAGTTAACTTCCAAGAACACCCAAGGCATATCCAGCAACTACAATGTAGGTGGAAAAAGCCATCAGAGGGATGTACAGATCTGGAGCATTGATGTCTTGAACTGGAGACTTGTATGACAGCCTTCCTCCCACTGGCTCAGTTATCCTAGTCCAGTGTCCCTGAAGGAAGAGAAACAATACAAGGATTGAATGAGACCTCACAAACTGCACATACAACACGAAAAGAGATTCATTAGAAAAAGGAGGCAGTCAGTCCTTACCCGATGCAGAAAAGGAAACAAGACAACCTTCAGCTAGTTCCTCACATACTGGTTTTTCACTTCAAAGTAATATTGTGGATTTGACAAATATTGGGTGATCTATATACGCAATCAAACAAAACTTACATTGAATAGTTTTCGAAAATATAACAACAGATATATCTATGAATGAAATGCGCCCATGGCTTACATTGCTTTGCATAAAGCCAGAGCTTAAACCTACAAACTTCTCACTGTATGCTCCTAGTCCACTTTGGATGAGTCTAGATCCAGCTCCATACAAAGCACTTTGAAAAGGATCCCCCTATGAAGTAGTAGGTCTACCTACCAATCCTTCCAGATCAATGTTCATTGCTTCCATCACGGCTTAATAAACAAAGATTGTTCAAACCAATAGTGACACAACAAGATATCAATTGTGAATGGTCGTAATTGCTGAACCCCCTCTTGAACCACGGCGTGAGCATGATCTCCGGGATGGAGATGCGCTTGGTGGGGTCGGCGGTGAGCAGGCGGTCGATGAGGCGGTGCGCCTCGCCGGAACCCAGGGCGGCATCTGGTACTCGTCATTGAAGATCTTCTAGTACATCTTGACGTAGTTGTCATGCTGGAAGGGGAGGAAGCCGCATAGAAGCACGTAAAGCATGATGTCGCAGGACCACATGTAGGCGCGCGCGCCGTCGTAATCACGCTTCTGGAGCACCTCCGGCGCGACATAGGCCGGGGTGCCGCACTGCTTGTGGAGCAGGCCATCGTGGCGCAGCTGCTCGAGCAGCGCGGGGAGGCCGAAGTTGGTGACGTTGAGCCAGTCCTCCTCGTCGAGCTGGAGGTTCTCGGGCTTGAGGGCCCGGATCGCAACACCGCGGCTGTGGTAGAAGGCGACGGTGGCGACGAGCTGCGGGAAGTACTTTCATGCAGCATCCTTCATGGTTGCTGCAGGGCATCTTCGCCATGCAGTGGTGGTCGATGGTGGGGTGGGGGCGGCGGCGGATCGAGATCTGAGGGAGGGAGATGGGGATCGACGGGAGGGTCAGGCACCTTCTGGAGAAGGAGTGCGTGGGAAGTTAGGGTTTCGGTAGGTGGCTGCGGGTGTATGGATAGATGGATGGAGAAATGGATGGATGGATGGATGGACGCCACGTCAACGATCCGTGTGACAACGAATAAAACCAATGAGAATAGAGCACATATAATTGTATTTTTTCTTTTGTTTTTCTTCTACTTTTTCACGTGAATAATTCAAAAAAATGATCACATATTGTGCACAAGGATGAATTTTGGAATTTTAAACAATGTTGCCTAAGAAAGTTTTCATTTTCTTTGGACGGAAAATTCATTTTTCATTTCTCGAGTGCCAAAAATGAGTTTTTTCATGAATGACATGCCATATATTTGTTGTAAAATTGGACCAAACCATTTTTTCTAAAATACTATGCCACATTTAATGTATAGTTCACTAAATGGTTGGGTGTCAAAAGCTTTGATGCACCTCTCGTGAAAAAGACAAATTTTCATCGAATCGGCTGGAAGCGGGTCAAATTTGAACTGTAGCTGCCTCATAGATTGCTCTTTATTTTTTCCAAAAATGATTTTTAGGTACACAAGTATCTATTTAATCAGAGAAATATCAAAAGTTTTCCAAGATTCAAACACTAGTTAGGAACGGTCATACCCACTGTTTTGACAACATTTTGAAATGGCCATGAAAAATTAAAAAAATCAAAAACTAGAAAACCTTTGCATTGTGTCATTATATGTGACAAAGTTACCAGGTAAAATAATAACCTTGTACTACGGGAATTGTTTTTCAGAAGTGTTCTCAGAAATGGGCTATCATGTGTGAAGATTCATGGGTGTCAAGCCAAATGATCATTCTTATGGCCACATTCATGGCATAGTTTGTTCAAATGATCTAATATTGTGCATAAGGGTGCGTATTGGAATGGCAAGCAATGTCAAATGCTTTGATGCACCTCTCGTGAAAAAGACAATTTTTTGTCGAGACAGTTGGAAGCGGGTCAAATTTGAACTACAGCTGCCTCATAGTTTGCTCTTTATGTTTCCCAAAAATGATTTTTAGGTACACAAGTATCTATTTAATCAGAGAAACATCAAAAGTTTTCCAAGATTCAAAGAATAGGTAGGAACGGTCATACCCACCGTTTTGACCCCATTTTGAAATGGCCATGAAAAATTCAAAAAAATCAAGAAAAATGGAAACATTTGCATTGTGTCATTATATGTGACAAAGTTACCAGGAAAAATAATAACCATGTAATACGGCAATTATTTTTAAAAGGTGTTCTTAGAAATGGGCTATCATGTGTGAAGATTCATGTCTTTCAAGCCAAATGATCAATCTTATGGCTACATTCATGACATAGTTTGTTGAAATGATATAATATTATGCACAAGGGTGCATATTGGAATGGAAACCAATGTTGATTAAGGAAGTTTTCATTTTCCTTGTATGTAAAAATCATTTTCCATTTTTCAAGTGCCCAAAATGATTTTTTTGTGAAGGACCTACCATATATTTGTTTCAAAATTGGACCAAATCATTTTTATAAAATACTAGGCCATATTTAATGTACAATTGACAAAATGGTTGGGTGTTAAAAGATTTTATCCACCTCTCTTGAAAAAGACAAATTTATGTCGATTTAGCTCGAAGCGGGTTAAATTTGAACTGCAGCTCCATTATAGTTTGCTCTTTGTTTTTCCCAAAAATTATTTATAGGTACATAAGTATCTATTTAATCAGAAATACATGGTGTGGTGGCTTGATGTCGAGGTTTTGATGGTGGTCGAGGGCCCCAACTCCAGAGCGCGTGAGCTTGCATGCGAGCCGCATGGTCACCGCCTGACCGTTGCGTTGCCACGCGTTCTGGGTGGAATAGGCATGTCTGGTGGGTTGGACCATCCCTCAGTAGGTGTTAAGAAGAAGAATACAATAGAAGAATCTCACGAGGAGAGTGAACTAAGCTCAAACATGAATTAGTAGCCAAGTGTTTGATTAAGAGTGTGGGTAATTCAGATAGACAATGGGCCTAAATTTTGGCTAAGGATGATCATCTACTAACGATACTCTCTTGGTAAATTTTTAGCTCAAATGGATGAATCTAGGTTGCACTTCTTTTCAAAGTAACACATTGTGCAGAAATATGGATGTTGAAGCTGGGATCAAATGAATGAATGGATTTAGCTGAAATTTGGAGTATGATGTTAATTTGGGCATATGAAGGCATTGCCAAAAAAATTATACCATTTGGACTTGCCAAAATGACACTTCCTTCACAATGTGCCAATCTGGACAGGAAATGGTAATTGAAACTGGGCTCACATAGATGATTGGATTGAGCTGAAATTTGGATGAGGATGATAATTTGGGCACATTAAGGCACAGTAAAAATTTCATAAAATTTGGACAAAAAAAATGTACTTCCTTCACAATGCTCTCTACTGAACAGAATATTGGGAAAAATATTTAGGGGAAATAGCTGAATTAAATGAGCTAAAATTTGATAGAGTGAGGTTATATGGTCAATTTCATCCCGTGGTAAATTTTCATCAACTATAAAGCAATATAAAATGTAGTTGCTTCACAAAAAGAAAATATTACATGAAACAAAGATTGGATGATGAGCTCACATGGATTGTTAGATGGAGATAAACTTTTGTGGAGAGCTATGTTTTGGGCACATAGACGATGTGGAAAAAATTCAACTCATCAGGATATTCCTATCTAGTACTTCCTTCACAAAGTTGTTAGTTGAACACAAACTTTGGAAATTTGCATAGAAAGATTTACTAGGTAAATCGTTACGAAAGTTTCATGAGGCAATGATTTGGATAGGAAAAAGTGCCCAAGAAATATGAGGGTAATTAAAGAAATAGAAATAGAACTTCCTTCACAAAGTGCTATTCTGAACAGTATAGGAAAATGAATATTGCTGAAATATTTTTGAATTATGGAAGGAAGGGTTTTCGCATCTTTGTGCAATATATGTGTTGGGGAACGTTGCATGGGAAACAAAAAAATTCCTACGCACATGAAGACCTATCATGGTGATGTTCATCTACGAGAGGGAGATTGGATCCACATACCCTTGTAGATCGCTAAGCTGGAAGAGTTTAAGAAACGCGGTTGATGTAGTGGTATAGCTTCGTGATTCAAATCACCGTCGTCCCATGATCCGTTCCGATCTAGCGTCGAACGGACGGCACCTCCGCGTTCAGCACAGGTACAGCTCAATGACGATCTCCGCCTTCTTGATCCAGCAAGAGAGACGTGGAAGTAGATGCTTTCTCCGGCAGCGTGATGGCATGCCGGTGGTGGTGATGAACTACTCCTGCAGGGCTCCGCCTAGCTCCGCAGAAATCCGATCTAGAGGAATAACTACGTGGTATAGGTTTGAGTTGCATGTGGCAAAGTTGTGTGTCAAAAGCCCTAAAACCACCTATATCTATAGGAGAAGGGGAGGCGCTAGCCTTGGTGCTCAAGGGATCCCCAACGGCACCGGCTGAAGAGGAGGAGGTGGACTCGCACCCTAATTCGGTTTGGGGGAAGGAGTCCACTCCTTCCTTGCCACCTACCTGGCCTCTTTCCTTTTTTTCTTTCCTTTGGTATTTTTCTCTTCTTGCGCCATGGCCCTCTTGGGCTGGCCTCACCAGACCACTAAGGGCCGTTGCGCGACCCTAGGGTTACTAGGCTCACTCCCGGGTGGGTGGGCCCCTCCCGTTGAATACCCGGAACCCATTCGTTACTCCTGGTACACTGCCGGTAACACCCGAAATCTTTCCAGTGACCAAATGAAACCATCCTATATATAAATCTTCGTTTACGGACCATTCCGGAAACCCTCGTGACGTTCGTGATCTCATTCGGGACTCCAAACAAACTTCGGTCACCAACACATATAACTCAATTATACAAAACGTCACCGAACCTTAAGTTTCCAGACCCTACGGGTTCGAGAACTATGTAGACATGAGCCGAGGCACTCAATATCCAATAGCGGGACCTGGATGTCCATATTGGATCCTACATATTCTATGAAGATCTCATTGGTTGAACCTCTGTGCCAAAGATTCATATAATCCTGTATAACATTCCCTTTGTCCTTCGGTATGTTACTTGCACGAGATTTGATCGTCGGTATCCCTATACCTATTTCAATCTCGTTACCGGCAAGTCTCTTTACTCATTCTGTAATACAAGATCCCGTGACTTACACTTGAGTCACATTGCTTGCAAGGCTTTATATGTGATATTGTATTACCGAGTGGGCCCCGAGATACATCACACGGAGTGACAAATCCCAGTCTTGATCCATGCTAACTCAATGGACACCTTCGGAGATACCTGTAGAGCACCTTTATAGTCACCCAGTAACGTTGTGATGTTTGATACACACAAGGTATTCCTCTGGTGTCAATGAGTTACATGATCTCATGGTCATAGGAATGAACACTTGACACGCAGAAAACAATAGCAACAAAATGACAAGATCACATGCTATGTTCATAATTTGGGTCTAGTCGATCACATGATTCTCCTAATGATGTGATTCAGTTATCAAGAGACAACACTTGCATATGGTCAAAAAAACCTTAACCATCCTTGATCAACTAGCTGGCCAACTAGAGGCTTCCTAGGGACATTGTTGTGTCTATATATCCACACATGTATCTATGCTTTCATTCAATACAATTATAGCATGGATAATAAACGATTATTTTGAAACAAGAAATATAATAATAACGATTTTATCATTGCCTCTAGGGCATATTTCCAATAGTCTCCCACTTGCCTTAGAGTCAATAATCTAGCCTCACATTGCTATGCGATTTACATTGGAATGAATCTAACACCCATACAGTTCTACTGTTGATCATGCTTCTCTCGTGGAAGAGGTTTAGTCAGCGGATCTTCTACATTCAAATCCGTGTATACTTTGCAAATATTTATGCCCTCTCCTTCGACGTAGTCGCGGATGAGGTTGAAGCGTCGTTTGATGTGTCTGGTCTTCTTGTTAAACCTTGAATCCTTTGCTAAAGCAATGGCACCAGTGCTGTCACAGAACAAAGTTATTGGATTTAGTGCAATCGGCACAACTCCAAGATCCGTCATGAACTGCTTCATCCAAGCACCCTCCTTAGCTGCCTCCGAGGCAGCCATGTACTCCGCCTCACATGAAGAATCTGCTATGACACTTTGCTTGGAACTGCACCAGCTTACCGCACCCCCATTAAGAATAAATACGTATCCGGTTTGAGACTTAGAGTCATTCGGATCAGTGTCAAAGCTTGCGTCAACGTAACCCTTTACGACGAGCTCTTCGTCACCTCCACAAACGAGAAACATTTCCTTAGTCCTTTTCACGTACTTCAGAATATTCTTGACAACCGTCCAGTGATCCATTCATGGGTTACTTTGAAACACGCCTGCCATACTTATGGCTAGGCTGACGTCTGGTCTAGTGCACAACATTGCATACATGATAGACCCTATGGCTGAAGCATAGGGGATGGTACTCATCTTTTCTCTATCTTCCGCGGTTACTGGACACTGAGTCTTACTCAATTTTATACCTTGTAATACTGGCAAGAACCCCTTCTTGGACTGTTCCATTTTGAACTTCTTCAAAACAGTATCAAGGTATGTGCTTTGTGAAATTCCTATCAGGTGCCTCGATCTATCCCTATAGATCTTAATGCCTAGAATGTAAGCATCTTCTCCTAGGTCCTTCATTGAAAAACATTTGTTCAAGTAATCTTTTATAGTCTCTAAAAACTCCACATTGTTTCCAATCAGCAATATGTTATCCACATATAATATTAGAAACGCCACAGAGCTCCCACTCACTTTCTTGTAAATACAAGATTCCCCAACAACTTGTATAAACCCAAATTCTTTGATCACCTCATCAAAACGCTTATTCCAACTCCGAGATGCTTGCACCAGTGCATAAATGGATTGCTGGAGCTTGCATACTTTGCTAGCATTCTTTGGATCGAAAAAACCTTCGGTTTGCATCATATACAACTCTTCCTTCAGAAAACCGTTAAGGAACGCCGTTTTGACATCTATCTGCCAGATTTCATAATCGAAAAATGCAGCTATTGCTAACATGATTCGGACGGACTTATGCATCGCTACCGGTGAGAACGTCTCATCATAATCAACTCCTTGAACTTGTGAAAAACCCTTTGCCACAAGTAGAGTTTTATAAACGGTCACATTACCGTCTGTGTCTGTCTTCTTCTTAAAGATCCATTTTTTCTGAATACCCTTGCGGCCTTTAGGTATTACTTCCAAATTCCACACTTTGTTTTCATACATAGATCCTATCTCGGACTTCATGGCCTTGATCCATTTGTTGGAATCCGGGCCCACCGTTGCTTCTTCATAATTCGCAGGTTCATTGTTATCTAACAACATGATTGAAAAGACAGGACTACCGTACCCCTCACGAGCAGTATGTGATCTTGTCGACCTGCGAGGTCCGATAGAAACTTGATCTGAAGCTTCATGATCATCATCATTAGCTTCCTCCTCAACCAGCATAGCTTCCACAGAGGTTTCCCCCTGCCTTACGTCACCATCTAGAGGGAGTAGAGGTTCTACAACCAAATAAAGTTCTATCTTCCTCCCACACAATTCTTTCAAGAGAAAGTCCTTCTCAAGAAAAGCTCCGTTCTTAGCAAGAAACACTTTGCCCTAGGATCTGAGATAGAAGGTGTACCCAACTATCTCCTTTGGGTAACCAATGAAGACACACTTTTCCGCTTTGGGTTCTTGCTTTTCAGGCTGAAGCTTTTTAGGCTGAAGCTTTTTCACAGCCCCAAACTTTAAGAAACGACAACTTTGGCCTCTTGCCATACCATAGCTCATATGGTGTCGTCTCAACGGATTTTGATGGTGCCCTATTTAAAGTGAATGCAGTTGTCTCTCATGCATAACCCCAAAATAATAACGGAAAATCATAAGACACATCATAGATCGCACCATATCTAACAAAGTACGATTACGATGTTCGGACACACCATTACGCTGTGGTGTTCTAGGTGGTATCAACTGTGAAAAAATTGCACATTGTCTTAAGTGAGCACCAAACTCGAAACTCACATATTCGCCCCACCGATCAAAACTCGGGAACTTGATCTTCTTGTTACGATGATTTTCAACTTCACTCTGAAATTGCTTGAACTTCTCAAACATTTCGGACTTGTGCTTCATCAAGTAGATATATCCATACCTACTCAAATCAGCAGTGAAGGTGAAAAAATAACGATATCCGCCGCGCGCCTCCACACTCATTGGACCGTACACATCGGTATGTATGATCTCCAACAAGTCACTTGCATGCTCCATTGTTCCGGAGAACGGAGTCTTAGTCATCTTGCCCATGAGGCATGGGTCGCACGTGTCAAGTGATTCAAAATCAAGTGACTCCAAAATCCCATCGGTATGGAGTTTCTTCATGCGCTTTGCACCAATATAACCTAAGCGACAGAGCCACAGAAACGTGCGCTATCATTGTTAACTCTACATATTTTGTTCTCAATATTATGTATATGTGTATCATCACAATCAAGATTCAATATGAACAATCCTCTCACATTGGGTGCATGACCATAAAAGATATTATTCATCGAAATAGAACAACCATTATTCTCTAACTTAAATGAGTAACCATCTCGCAATAAACAAGATCCACATATAATGTTCATGCTTAATGCAGTTAATCAATAACAATTATTTAAGTTCATAACTAATCATGATGGTAACTGAAGTGAGACTGTGTCGATGGTGATTGCATCAACCTTGGAACCATTTCTCACGCGCATCGTCACTTCATCCTTCGCCAGCCTTCGTTTATTCCGTAGTTCTTGCTTCGAGTTGCAAATATGAGCAACAGGACCGGTATCAAATACCCAGGCACTACTATGAGATTTGGTTAAGTACATATCAATAACATGTATATCACATAAAAACGATTTTTCTTTGGCTGCCTTCTTATCAGCCAAATACTTGGGGCAGTTGCGCTTCCAATGAACAATCCCCTTGTAATAATAACACTTTGTTTCCAGCTTAGGTCCAGCCTTGGGTTTCTTCGTCCGATTGGCAACAGTTTTGCCGCTCTTCTTGGAGTTACCCTTCTTGGCTTTGTCGTTTCTCTTGAAACCAGTGGTCTTATTGACCATCAATATTTGATGCTCTTTCCGGAGTTATGACTCTGCGACTTTTAGCATCGCGCATAACTCGCCGGGTGACTTGTTCATCCCTTGCATGTTATAGTTCAACACAAAGCTCTTATAGCTAGGTGGCAGTGATTAAAGAATTCTGCCAGTGATAGCCGCTTGCGGGAGTTCAATCCCCAGCTCAGCTAGACGGTTTGAGTACCCAGACATTTTGAGCACATGTTCTCTGACAGACGAATTCTCCTCCATCTTGCAAGCATAGAATTTACCGGAGGTCTCATACCTCTCGATCCGAGCGTTCTTCTGAAAGATAAACTTCAAAGCGCCGTTGAAGTCCAGGTTCCAAGCCATACAACACTGCAGATTGAACTACTGAGTAGTCCTCCTTACGCAATTGCCAAGCGTTCAAAACATCTTGGTCAGACGTAGCGGGTGGTTTATCTCCTAGCGCAACATCAGGGACATAATTCTTTTTCCCAGCTTGTAGGATGAGTCTAAGATTACGTGTCCAGTCTACAAAGTTGCTTCCATCATCTTTCAACTTAGCTTTCTCTAGGAACGTATTGAAATTCAGGGTTGCTACTGCGTGCGCCACTGATCTACAACATAAAATATTGCAAAATGGACTTAGACTATGTTCAAGATAGTTAGAGTTTAACTAATCAAATTACTCATAAACTCCCACTCAAAAAATACAACCCTCTAGTCATTTGAGTGGTGCATGATCCAAATCCACTAAGTCAAGTCCGATCATCACGTGAGTCGAGTATAGTTTCAGTGGTAAACATCTCTATGCTAATCATATCAACTATACATGTAGCGACCCGACTCAAAATGAGTCAAGCCTCTGTGTATCTGTGCCATCCCTGGATCAGTATGCTGGCACACACAGTACATCAATGTATATATCAAAGTGCAATCACATGTAAATAGCGTAAAACTGATATATACCTTAAATATCTCAGCGGAAGCAGTCAAGGGAGTGGAGTCCCAATAAACACCAACGGCAAGTTGAGTGTAGACCGTAACCCTGAATCGTACTCTTACTCATCGAAGAAAAATATCTACAAAATAAGACGTTGCAGCCATGTAGGTCAGCATATTGAATATGCCGGCAAGTCACATAAGGGAGGGGTGAAAAGTAATCATCTATACTATATGCATATATGGCAGGTGGGGCTATAAGTTTTTTTAGCGAAAAGCAAGTTTTCTCCTACATCAAGAGAGGGCTAAAGCAAAATGTTACTACATTGTTGGTTGTTAACGAGATGGTTCCGCCAACCAATTCTCGTACCCAAGTTGTCAATAATTCCCACATCAATATTATTATTTGTGTTGAGAATTTCAGATAACTTCAGTTCCTTTGGCTCAAGTTGTCCATGACCGTGGACACGGCTAATCGATTAGGTTTGAGTACTCTGCAGAGTTTTGCACACGTTCCCCACAAGATTTGATCGCCTCCGTGTATGTCCTCGCACTTCAGGGTGTTTGAAGACCGGATGATCAAAACATGGTCTTTCAACGGGTCCCTATGAATCCCTATCGGTGCCCATCCATTCCTACCGTTCTTCTACATCTGCTAGCACCGCCTGTCCAGAGTCGCCGCGTTGTCCAACCAAGCCAGAGCCCATAATGACTTGTGGCTGTGCAGGTAAGCCTTGGGTCTTGAAAATATCCGTCCGTCTCTTTGAGCCTGGGTGAAGCTTTCCGCAGGATGTCATGGCCGTCCCCAGGATCCCGGGCATCCACTAGGTTCTCCAGGGAACCGATCAACCGTCCTTCACCCAGAGTTGCATTGCGTCCGAGGTCTTGAAAATCTTGTCTTAACCGGTCTTGATTATTTAATCAACCTCGCATCACTCGTGTTATGCACTCAACCGAAATCCCGTCTTCTCAAGCATAGCAATATGAAATTTGTCGTCCCGGGCCAAGTATCGGGGTTGTTGTGTGCCTACCACATGATACTACAATCTATACTAAAATTTCCAAGTACCTACTCAGCATGCAAATTTGGGCATAGGAAGGTAGAACTACGATGCATAAAACATAGGTGATAGTATGATCAAAGTGACTTGCCTGGTGATGTTGACGAAGAAGAATTTCTCGAGAAAATAACTTGATAGACTACTCGTCACTCTCTGATGAAATCTATATAACAAACATATCATTCACATAAGCACTCATACTAGCAATCATTCTAGCAATCAAAACAAAAGAGAGAGCGAATAGGAATCCGAAAGAAACTTCAAATAAGACTAGGGAGTCTTCTACTACATCAAACACTAAATGATTTTTGTCCAACAGAAAATTATAACAAGGAACTAAGATATAAATCTAACTAAGATAAAATAAAGTATTTTTCACAAAACTGTTGAAAGTATTCCCAAACGGGATTTGAAACAGTGCGGAAACCAATTGCAAGTTACTAAGGAACTAGAATTGATTTCATGATAACAAATAAAAATAAAATAAAAATTGTTGCAAAACTACTGTTTATGTAACAGAAACAAAACATAATGTTTCTGAAATAATAAAAAAATATTTTAAAACAAAAGTAGAAAAGGAATTAGCCGAAATCCTAAAAGAGGTGAAACAGAAATTGTTTCACATGAAACAGTGAGCTAAAATACTCAAACAAATCTCACATTTTTACCACTGAGAAATAAGATCACTAGTGATCAGTACCAAAAGGAATCAAATTAAAATCTATATTTAAACTCCTGGAATAGGCAAAACAAGGTTTAAACTAAATCTGATCTAACTTATATTTGCAAATTTCAAACATAGACAAGTTATATGTTTTTAGAAACTACAGAAATATTGGAGTCTACTGGAACAAGAATCAATGTCATTGACTTCGGGATCAAACGTTGTGGCCAAAAGAAAACAGAAACTTTTCTGTTTTTGCAAATAGGCAGAAAAAATGAAGCTAACTAGTAACTAACAGGGGTACACGTGGCGCGCTACGATAGGCTGCGGAGGGTGTTTGTTGCAAGGTTAGGAGCAAACGGCCTAGTTCTAACCGAAGCTACTGGCTAAAGAATAAGTGAAATAAAACCGCCGGTTTTCTACTCTAAACCGAAGGGGTATTCTAAAATCTAATCTAAACCATCTAATAAGGATCTAAGGGCTACAAAAGAAAAAGAAGAAACAAACAGAGGGAAGAGGAGCTACCGTGGCTGGGCTGGCACTCCGACGGGGAAGAGGTGGTCGCCGGCGAGGGGAGGGCTCCGGGGGGCGGTGGAGGGGACGGGGCAGCGGTGGCGGCAGTTTTCCACCGAGGGGGGACATCGGGCGGAGCAGAGGGAGGCTCGGGGCGCTGCTCCAGGAGGTGGCCGAAGGTTGCAGCTGTGTTGCTGCCGGCGAGGTCTCGGTAAGCGGCGAGGGGACGGGGCGGTGTGGCGGCGAGGGTGGGAACGAGGGCGGCCGGGGCTAGGGAGTACTTATAGGCCAGGGAGGGGCGAGGAAAGGAAGGAGGAGAAGGGATCGGCAGGGGATCCTGAGTTCCTGGTGCTGGCTCGGTCTCGGGCATGGATTTGGAAAGAGGAGGAGGGAGAAGATGACCGCGGGAAGGGGGAATCGGCCAGTGGGCCCCAGCGGCATAGAGAGAGGGGGCGGGGCAGGGTCGGTCGACCGGCAATTAAGGGATTCATTCCCTCGCGGTGGAGATTCGGCCCATGGCCTTATAATGCGCTCGGGGCGGCGGCTAAAACTTTCCTATTTTTAAATATTTTCAGAAATAAAAAACAAAAGCGAATAAAAGGAAATAAATAAAAATGTTTAATATAGGGTATTATATACCAAAAAAATAAGAAAAATATCCTCTACCCGAATAACATTTTTCCAAAGCAAAAATAAAAACTTTTTTAAAAAATGTTTTTTTTTCAGAAATCCCCAAATTTGCTTTATTTCTTTTTGCAATTATTTTTGCAAATGATCTTTGGATTTTCTTGGCTCCAATATTTCAGAAATTGCCCGCACTTTTGGAGGGTCATGCTCCTCCGCTCTAGAATGTATTTCCCGGCATTTCTTGCACGAAGAAAACGAATGGAAATGCAAAAGAATTCAATGCAAATATCTCCGTTCAAATTCTTTATAGTTAAAGAAGTCATGTCATCTTCTCTCTTTACTTTTAAAAGATTGAATTTGAATTCACCGGAGAAGGGGAACGTCATTTTATTCCCTCTCATTCAAAAGTTTCGAAATGTTTCAAATTTCACACAATTTTCAATCACTCAGCAAACAAACAAACAAAAAATCTAATAATTATATTAACATTCCAAAATTTATAATTTTGGGATGTTACAAAATACCACACTTAAAATGAATCTCGTCCTCGAGATTCGAAGAGGCTAGAAAGAAAGGTTAGGGTTTGGGGGTCTTCTAACAAATCCAATCTCCGGCAAGGTGGGATGCTACCACACTTAAAATGAGAGATACTGGTCCCTCAAAATGCTTTAACGATCCTCTCGGTTTTGGCAACTGACATCGCACAGTCTTCATATTAAATCCTTTGGTGATGCTCTCCCGTTGATATAAGATTCTTTCGTCACTAGGTCTTCTTAACTGACAGTCTCGTGGTCAATTCTAAATAACATATCGATGGTTCTCGTGGTGGTCTACCATTTGTGGTTATCCTGCAGAGAGAGGGGTCTTCGTCTCATTCTCACCGTAAAATTTCCTACGCGTGACAACAAGTGCCAAGTACATGGGATTTTCTTATACCATTCTAAGGCTTAAACAAAAGCTTCAAAGAACGTCGTCTCTCTATATGGGTAAGTCTCTCAGATTTACCATTCCGAATAGCAAGATAAATGATAAGAGTAAGTCGTCATGGTGATCAATCCATTCCGCACCCATATCATTTCTCTGTATAAGGTTTAGCAAATCTCGCATTCTAACATTTGGGCATCCTCACAAGCGTTGCAGAATTTCTCTTGTCCACGAACGAAGTTCGGATAATCCATTGGTTCTGCAAGCTAAACGAAACATCTATCGTATCTTCACAACTCTCAGGTTTTCGTATGCTCCTAAGAAAACGTTTGCTGATACAAGTTTCCTTCTGCAAAAAGATAGTACTTGATCCTTGTTAGTCCCGGGGTCCGTGGGTTTTAGGCATACTTGGGGTAAATGTGACACGCCGCTTGGTAGTGGGTGGTTCCTTCACACAAGAAACAAGTCACCTGACTAGTTGGGCATTCCTCAGCTGGGTTATTTTCTTCACAATGAGTGCATCCATCCTTGTGTTCCTCCTGGGTGTGTCCTATTTCTCCACAGATCTTGCATGCCCAAGTCTTCTCCTTCGGATTATCATAGCACTTCTGAATAAGACGGGATCTTAACAGAGTCTTCTTGAATTCGTCCCAAGTTTCTGCTCCACTAAATCCTTGTATGGCTTGGTGCATTTTCCACCAGATAGCAGCACTTTGGGTAAAGTACTGGAGAGCATGTTCCACTTCATACTTCCTTGAGTCAAGTTGCTCCCGAAGTGGTTCTCCATGTTCTGAATCCATATTTCAGCTTCCAGCTGGGTCATTGGTCCAGAGACTACAAGTCCAGCTTCATACTCCATCTGGTAGGGTTGAGGTTTTGGGGATGAGACGGGTAAGAGAGGGAGGGAGATACACACAATACAAACAACATTTTTTGAGAATAGGTTTTATTTGTGGCCGTCGGAAAACACACACCAAAGACGGCTCACAAATCATCGTATCTAACGTGGGTACATGAAAGGGGTTTGGACTTCTAATGGTCATATAATTATTCGAACACTTCAGGGACTTCGAATTCTTCAGTTCTTGAGAGTCCTCTGTTGGTGTAGCGTCAATTCTTCAAACGCGTGGTGAAATCCTCTTTACTTTGAAGTAGAACTCTGTTGATTCTTCCTGAGGTCAAAGGGGTAAGGGGGTCGTATAACTATTTGAGGTGAGAGAGAACATTTGATGAAATCAGAAGAGATGAGAAGTAAAAGGTGTTCTCGAAAATAAGATTTTTTTTGAGAGATCCTATCCTAAGAAATTTCCAGTTTCTAGGGTCACGTCCTACAGTCAACATGTGCTGTGAATACCATTTCTGTAGCGACCCGACTCAAAACGAGTCAAGCCTCTGTGTATCTGTGCCATCCCTGGATCAGTATGCTGGCACACACAGTACATCAATGTATATCTCAAAGTGCAATCACATGTAAATAGCGTAAAACTGATATATACCTTAAATATCTCAGCGGAAGCAGTCAAGGGAGTGGAGTCCCAATAAACACCAACGGCAAGTTGAGTGTAGACCGTAACCCTGAATCATACTCTTACTCGTCGAAGAAAAATATCTGCAACATAAGACGTTGCAGCCGTGTAGGTCAGCATATTGAATATGCCGGCAAGTCACATAAGGGAGGGGTGAAAAGTAATCATCTATACTATATGCATATATGGCAGGTGGGGCTATAAGTTTTTTTAGCGAAAAGCAAGTTTTCTCCTACATCAAGAGAGGGCTAAAGCAAAATGTTACTACATTGTTGGTTGTTAACGAGATGGTTCCGCCAACCAATTCTCGTACCCGTGTTGTCAATAATTCCCACATCAATATTATTATTTGTGTTGAGAATTTCAGGTAACTTCAGTTCCTTTGGCTCAAGTTGTCCATGACCGTGGACACGGCTAATCGATTAGGTTTGAGTACTCTGCAGAGTTTTGCACACGTTCCCCACAAGATTTGATCGCCTCCGTGTATGTCCTCGCACTTCAGGGTGTTTGAAGACCGGATGATCAAAACATGGTCTTTCAACGGGTCCCTATGAATCCCTATCGGTGCCCATCCATTCCTACCGTTCTTCTACATCTGCTAGCACGGCCTGTCTAGAGTCGCCGCGTTGTCCAACCAAGCCATAGCCCATAATGAATTGTGGCTGTGCAGGTAAGCCTTGGGTCTTGAAAATATCCGTCCGTCTCTTTGAGCCTGGGTGAAGCTTTCCGCAAGATGTCATCGCCGTCCCCAGCATCCCGGGCATCCACTGGGTTCTCCAGGGAGCTGATCAACCGTCCTTCACCCAGAGTTGCATTGCGTCCGAGGTCTTGAAAATCTTGTCTTAACCGGTCTTGATTATTTAATCAACCTCGCATCACTCGTGTTATGCACTCAACCGATATCCCGTCTTCTCAAGCATAGCAATATGAAATTTGTCGTCCCGGGCCAAGTATCGGGGTTGTTGTGTGCCTACCACATGATACTACAATCTATACTAAAATTTCCAAGTACCTACTCAGCATGCAAATTTGGGCATAGGAAGGTAGAACTACGATGCATAAAACATAGGTGATAGTATGATCAAAGTGACTTGCCTGGTGATGTTGACGAAGAAGAATTTCTCAAGAAAATAACTTGATAGACTACTCGTCACTCTCTGATGAAATCTATATAACAAACATATCATTCACATAAGCACTCATACTAGCAATCATTCTAGCAATCAAAACAAAAGAGAGAGCGAATAGGAATCCGAAAGAAACTTCAAATAAGACTAGGAGTCCTCTACTACATCAAACACTAAATGATTTTTGTCTAACAGAAAATAATAACAAGGAACTAAGATATAAATCTAACTAAGATAAAATAAAGTATTTTTCACAAAACTTTTGAAAGTATTCCCAAACGGGATTTGAAACAGTGCGGAAACCAATTGCAAGTTACTAAGGAACTAGAATTGATTTCATGATAACAAATAAAAATAAAATAAAAACTTGTTGCAAAACTACTGTTTATCTAATAGAAACAAAACATAATGTTTCTGAAATAATAAAGAAAATATTTTAAAACAAAAGTAGAAAAGGAATTAGCCGAAATTCTAAAAGAGCTGAAACAGAAATTGTTTCACATTAAACAGTGAGCTAAAATACTCAAACAAATCTCAAATTTTTACCACTGATAAATAAGATCACTAGTGATCAGTACCAAAAGGAATCAAAATAAAATCTATTTTAAACTCCTGGAATAGGCAAAACAAGGTTTAAAGTAAATCTGATCTAACTTATATTTGAAAATTTCAAACATAGACAAATTATATGTTTTTAATAACTACAGAAAAATTGGAGTCTACTGGAACAAGAATCAATGTCATTGGACTTCGGGATTAAAAGTTGTGGCCAAAACAAAACATAAACTTTTCTGTTCTTGCAAATAGGCAGAAAAAATGAAGCTAACTAGTAACTAACAGGGGTACACGTGGCGCGCTACGATAGGCTGCGGAGGGTGTTTGTTGCAAGGTTAGGAGCAAACGGCCTAGTTCTAACCGAAGCTACTGGCTAAAGAATAAGTGAAATAAAACCGCCGGTTTTCTACTCTAAACCGAAGGGGTATTCTAAGATCTAATCTAAACCATCTAATAAGGATCTAAGGGCTACAAAAGAAAAAGAAGAAAAAACAGAGGGAAGAGGAGCTACCGTGGCTGGGCTGGCGAGGGGAGGGCTCCGGGGGCGGTGAAGGGGACGGGGCGGCGGCAGCGGGAGTCCTCCACCGAGGGGGGACGTCGGGCGGAGCGGAGGGAGGCTCGGGGCGCTGCTCCAGGAGGTGGCCGAAGGTTGCAGCCGTGCTGCTTCCTGCGAGGTCTCGGCATGCGGCGAGGGGACGGGGCGGGGTGGCGGCGAGGGTGGGAACGGGGGCGGCCGGGGCTAGGGAGTACTTATAGGCCAGGGAGGGGAGAGGAAAGGAAGGAGGAGAAGGGATCGGCAGGGGATCCCGAGTTCCTGGTGCTGGCTCGGTCTCGGGCATGGATTTGAAAAGAGGAGGAGGGAGAAGATGACCGCGGGAAGGGGGAATCGGCCAGTGGGGCCCAGCGGCATAGAGAGAGAGGGGGCGGGGCAGGGTCGGTCGGCCAGCAATTAAGGGATTCATTCCCTGGCGGTGGAGATTCGGCCCATGGCCTTATAATGCGCTCGGGGCGGCGGCTAAAACTTTCCTACTTTTAAATATTTTCCAAAACAGAAAACAAAAGCGAATAAAAGGAAATAAATCAAAATGTTTAATATAGTGTATTATATACCAAAAAAATCAGAAAAATATCCTCTACCCGAATAACATTTTTCCAAAGCAAAAATAAAAACTTCTTTAAAAAATGTTTTTTACAGAAATTCCCAAATTTGCTTTATTTCTTTTTGCAATTATTTTTGCAACTGATCTTTGGATTTTCTTGGCTCCAATATTTCAGAAATTGCCCGCACTTTTGGAGGGTCATGTTCCTCCGCTCTAGAATGTATTTCCCAACATTTCTTGCACGAAGAAAACGAATGGAAATGCAAAAGAATTCAATGCAAATATCTCCGTTCAAATTCTTTATAGTTGAAGAAGTCATGTCATCTTCTCTCTTTGCTTTTAAAAGATTGAATTTGAATTCACCGGAGATGGGGAAAGTCATTTTATTCCCTCTCATTCAAAAGTTTCGAACAGTTTTAAATTTCACACAATTTTCAATCACTCACCAAACAAACAAACAATCAATCTAATAATTATATTAACATTCCAAAATTTATAATTTTGGGATGTTACAATACAATTCATGCTCGACCTTTCGGTCTCTTGTGTTCCAAGGCCATGTCTGCACATGCTAGGCTTGTCAAGTTTAACCCGAGTGTTCCGCGTGTGCAACTGTTTTGCACCCGTTGTATGTGAATCTTGAGCCTATCACACCCGATCATCACGTGGTGTCGCAAAACGACGAACTGTCGCAACGGTGCACAGTCGGGGAGAACACAATTTTATCTTGGAATTTTAGTGAGGGATCACCTTATAATGCTACCGTCGTTCTAAGCAAGATAAGGTGCATAAAAGGATTAACATCACATACAATTCATAAGTGACATGATAGGGCCATTATCTTGTGCTTCCTGATCTCCATCACCAAAGCACCGACATGATCTTCTTGTCACCGGCGCCACACAATGATCTCCATCATCGTGCCGCCATCGAGGTTGTAGTGCTATCTATGCTATTACTACTAAAGTTAAAACCTAGCAATATAGTAAACGCATCTGCAAACACAAACGTTAGTTTAAAGACAACCATATGGCTCATGTCGGTTGTCGTAGCATCGACGTGCAAGTCGATATTAACTATTACAACATGATCATCTCATATATCCAATATATCACATCATGTCTTTGGCCATATCACATCACAAGAAAAAACAAGTTGGACTCTTCTAATTTGTTGTTGCATGTTTTACGTGGCTGCTATGGATATCTAATATGATGACATCTTACTTACGCAAAAATCACAACAGAGATGTGCAAATTGCTATTTAACATCTCTCCAAGGACCGCCTCGGTCAAATCCAATTCAACTAAAGTTGAAGAAACCGACACCCGCCAGTCATCTTTATGCAAGGAGTTGCATGTTGGTCGATGAAACTAGTCTCTCGTAAGCGTACTAGTAATGTCGGTCCAGGCCGCTTCAATCCAACAATACCGCCAAATCGAGAAAAGACTAAGGAGGGCAGCAAATCGAACATCAACGCCCACAAAAACTTTTTTGTTCTACTCGAGATTATATCTACGCATGAACCGAGCTCATGATGCCACTGTTGGGGAACATTGCATGGAAACAAAAATATTCCTACGCACATGAAGACCTATCATGGTGATGTTCATCTACGAGAGGGAGATTAGATCCACATACCCTTGTAGATCGCTAAGCAGGAAGCGTTTAAGAAACGCGGTTGATGTAGTGGTACAACTTCATGATTCAAATCACCGTCGTCCCACGATCCATTCCGATCTAGCGCCGAACGTACGACACCTCCGCGTTCAGCACACGCACAGCTCAATTACGATCTCCGTCTTCTTGATCCAGCAAGAGAGACGGGGAAGTAGATGAGTTCTCCGGCAGTGTGACGGCGCGCCGATGGTGGTAATGATCTACTCCTGTAGGGCTCCGATTGAGCTCCGTAGAAATATGATCTAGAGGAAGAACTACGTGGTATAGGTTGGAGGGGAGGGGTGGACTCCCACCCCAATTCGGATTGGGGGAAGGAGTCCACTCCTTCCTTCCCACATCCCTCTTTCCTTTTTATTTCTTTCCTTTGGAATTTTTCTCTTGTGGCGCCATATCCCTCTTGGGCTGGCCTCACCAGCCCACTAAGGGCAGGTGCACCACCCTAGGGTTACTGGGCTCACTCCCGGGTGGGTGGGCCCCTCCTGGTCAATACCCGGAATCCATTCGTCACTCCCGGTACACTTCAGGTAATGCCCAAAATCTTTCCGGTGACCAAATGAAACCATCCTATATATGAATCTTCGTTTCCGGACCATTCCAAAAACCCTCGTGACATCCGTGATCTCATCCAGAAATCCGAACAACCTTCGGTCACCAACACATATAACTCAACTATACTAAAACGTCACCAAACCTGAAGTGTGCAGACCCTGCAGGTTCGAGAACTATGTACACATGACCCGAGGCACTCCCCGTTCAATATCCAATAGAGGGACCTGGATGTCCATATTGGATCCTACATATTCTATGAAGATCTCATCGGTTGAACCTATGTGCCAAGGATTCATATAATCCCGTATAACATTCCCTTTGTCCTTCGGTATGTTACTTGCCCGAGATTTGATCGTCGGTATCCCTATACCTATTTCAATCTCGTTACCGGCAAGTCTCTTTACTCGTTCCGTAATACAAGATTCCGTGACTTACACTCGAGTCACATTGCTTGCAAGGCTTTATATGTGATGTTGTATTACCGAGTGGGCCCCAAGATACCTCTCCGTCACACGGAGTAAGAAATCCCAGTCTTGATCCATGCTAACTCAATGGAAACTGTCGGAGATACCTATAGATCACCTTTATAGGCACTAAGTAACATTGTGACATTTGATACACACAAGGTATTCCTCCAGTGCCAGTGAGTTACATGATCTCATGGTCATAGGAATGAACACTTGACACGCAGAAAACAATAGCAACAAAATGACACGATCACATGCTACGTTCATAGTTTAGGTCTATTCCATCACATGATTCTCCTAATGATGTGATCCAGTTATCAAGAGATAACACTTGCATATGGTCAGAAAGCCTTAACCATCCTTGATCAACTGGCTAGCCAAGTAGAGGCTTGCTAGGGACATTGTTTTGTCTATATATCCACACATGTATCTAGGCTTTCATTTAATACAATTATAGCATGGATAATAAACGATTATCTTGAAACGGGAAATATAATAATAACTATTTTATCATTGCGTGTAGGGCATATTTCCAACAATATGATCCAAAGTATTTATGAGAATTTTCCGAGAATTTTTGGAATGACATAGTAGTAGGTTGCTTCACAAACTAGCATGATGTGGGATAGAATGGACCAACGAGTGACATGTCAACATAGTTAGAACATGTTATGACATTTTTATAATCGTCGGAAAAGTTATGACGATCTCATATTATGCGGTTACGACGTTTCTGACTCACATCATCGTAATTTATGTGTAGATTTGATCCCCTCAAACGGCTTGCGACAATCTTGGATGTAATCGTCATAGATTTATGATGAATTCATCAATGACCTCTTAAAGAACATCATCTATGAGCATATTTCTTGTAATGCCGGCCAGGAACCAGATTGGTCCCTGTCATCAGCGGATCTCGAGCCGCCACTGCTGTTGTGCCACAGGAACCACCCAGGATACGACCGGTGGCACGCTGGCCGACCAGATGGGCCTCAACCCTCATAGGCGCGCCCATTGGCTGCCCATCAAATGTGCCACCGACAGCAGATCCGACGCCGCACACGCCCCTCTCCCAACAGGACACCGCCAAGACCTTCTCTCATGCCCTATGCACCTCTCCAATAGCAGCACCACTCGCGCCCTTGTCTCGCCCCGACGCCGCAAGCCAGCGCTCGGGCCACGCCGCCTGCGTGTCAGGGTCGGCTTTTTTGGGATATTCAATTCCCATCAAAATGACAGTTCTCCATAGCATCTCCAGGAATACTGTTAGCTGGTGCACAATTCCTTGATACAAATATCCAAGCAAAAAACAAAATTTGAAATACAAGACCATGATGGCCTATGAAGTTCAATAAAAGGTTTCTAGTGGTTGATAGAGGAAGCGGTTCGGGGATCTCCAATCTCTATGGGACTCCATTTCCTACAAGAACATTTGACCTAGATAATTCCTGTCTCATGCGGTTTCTACCTTCGATGCCTAGTTTATGGGGCTATTGTCGGGATGCTGCTCTCCAACATAAAATCTGGACAGGCCGATAGCCAGGGACAAGCGAGTGAGTACTTCGAATGTACTCGCAAACATCATGAAAACAGACATAAAATAGCAGGTGATTAACATGCACTTGCAATAATTCAATGGTTTTCCGTCAGACATAAGTTAACTTCATAAATGCAAGTAAGCATGAAATTTATCCATACTGAGATTTAAATAAGCAATCAATGAAAGAAAAGTAAATGGAACATCGGGGGGTAATCCTCCTGAATAGTTCCAAGAACATGAAATGGTCCGATCGAGTGTGTGAAGCAATGCCTCAAAAGGGTAAAGATATAAAGCATGCCTCAGTCGGGCGTCTGAGCAACACCATATAAAGGGTTATATAAGAGATTAAAATACGGGTCACAGTCGAGCGTCTGAGTGACACCACATAAAGGGCTTATATGAAATAGTAACATGTATGCCATAGTAGGGCATCTAAGAGACACCACATAAAGGGTATATATGAAATAATAGCATGTATGCCACAACCGGGCATCTAAGCGACACCACATAAAGGGCTTATATGAAATAATAAGATGCATGCCATGGTCGGGACTCTAAGTGACACCACATAAAGGGCTTATATTGAATCATAACAATGAATATCCAGGAGGTAGAACTATTCTAGGAATATTCAACATTCATATACAAGAAAGGGTTAGTCCATGGTAAAATAATAAATATGATCATCCACCACATTTCACCATTATTCTCATGGTTAAGTTAATTTCCCCCGAAGACCGATTCTCATACCCACACTTGACCTATCCGAGAATGTAGTCCTTAACAGCGGACACTTCTATCCGAATAGATATAAAATTCTGCAAAGGGTGTACTCTTTACCCATGAGTAACGGATTTCTTTCGTGAACCAGAGATGTCAACTAATTCCGATTATGGTCTTTGAGTTGAAAACACACCTGACCTGCACACACCAGTTCAAAATTCCCGATGCCTAGAATCACCCATGGCGCTCGTTAAGATATTCTAAGTGGTAAGATTAAGATCTACACTAGCATGGGATCACAGTATTTATAACGCGCGCACACGAGGGAGCTAACCTCTTCCGTCCAACTGAAACACCCATGCCCCCGGACCAAGTGACATGCCTACTAGGGACCACTGGTATCTTTCACTATGGTCTCTCTGTACGGTGTGTGCCAAGGAAGGGGTTGACGACTTACAGAACCATACCTTGCCTTCGATGGAGACAAGCGGTAGTACAAAACAAGTAAGGGAGGTTATCCTCGACCCAACGAGATGTCAGTTCCAAGGTCGTGTCTTCCCGAGATAGAGATTCCTCCGGATCTCATCAGATAGGCATGTGTGGCATAAAGTAGTGGCTATGTCACATGCATCTCAAATTCAATAGAAAGAAATTCTCATCATTTACTTATAAGCATGATTATACATCCACATAAAATAATGTCACTTCACTTTAGCATAATGGTAAAGTTGAAAGCACATATGCTCCCTTGGTGGTTCTAGTAATTCATGAAAACATACGTTGTCTCTTGGACTAACACGTTCACCTAGTATATTTCAGGTTTAGTTCACAGAGAGCATTGGGTAAAGGATT
This sequence comes from Hordeum vulgare subsp. vulgare, assembly GCF_904849725.1. Taxonomy (NCBI): domain Eukaryota; kingdom Viridiplantae; phylum Streptophyta; class Magnoliopsida; order Poales; family Poaceae; genus Hordeum; species Hordeum vulgare. The sequence goes on from NC_058518.1 coordinate 320,435,313, forward strand.
ATGTGGAGAATCCCCTTGATGAGGCAAAAGGGATAGGATTGGCTCAAGCTTCAAGATGGAAGACTCTTTGTTTTATATTTTTGAGAAATCCTTTTGAGGCCATAGGAAAGCCAATACTATTAAAATGGCATGTGGTATTAAAATGAATTGGTTGCTAAAGTGCTAAGAGAAAGCCACCAAATATACCGAGCCATTCTCCCACATAACACTTCTGTCTCAAGCCAAATATCCAAAATTGGTGCCACCAAGTTTTCAGATTTGTCCATACTGATCTTTATCCCGGACAGAAAACTAGCCAAACCCTACCATTTCGATAAAACTGATTTTGCATTGGTGTTACCGAGTTGAGGTGACCAACCTTCTGTTACCTCGGTACACAAAATCAGAATTTCTGAGTTTGATTATCGGTGTCACCGAGTTGTGTCATCTCACGGTTACTCGCCTTTTTTGTTCTACCAAGTTGTGTATATTGGTTCCAGCAAGATTAAAAAGTTTCTACTTTTTAAACAAGTTGGTACCACCGCGTTTTGTAACTTTGGTGTCACCAAGTTGGTCATTTTAGGTGTAACGGTTGGATTTTGGGTGCTGCCTATATGCACCCCTCCACCTACCTCTCATTCGTAAAGGAAGCACTCGGAACACACACTTCATTGCCAGATCCATTTTTCTTAGACAAAGCCACCTACTCATGTGTTGAGATCAAGATATTCCAATCCATCCATTTGAAACTTGATCTCTAGCCTCCCCAAGTTGCTTTCCACCAAATCAATCTCTCGTACCCATGCTAAATCTGTGAGAGAATGATTGGTTGTTGAGGAGACTATCTTTAGAATCACGAGAGCAAGGAGTTCATCGTTCTACCACATCTATTACCTTTTGGAGGGTGGTGCCTCCTAGTTTGGTTAGGTGTCGCTTGGGATCCTCCTACTTCCTATTGTGGTGTTGAGCCAAAATGTTTGTAAGGGCAAGGAGATTGCCTACTTCATGAAGATCTACAGTGAGTCAGGCTAGTCCTTCATGGACGGAAGCCGTGGTGGAATAGACAAGGTCTTTTCTTCGTGGACCCCTTATGGGTGGAGCGCTCTCTGGACTCTCGCAGCTGTTACCCTCCGTGGGTTGAAGTCTCCACTAACATGGACCCATGCAAAAATTTGTCTTGTCAGCCTCTTTGCATTCGATCTCCTAAACTCTACTCCTTATTACATGTGCAAAGTCTTTATTTTCCGTTGCCATATATGTTCACTAGCATGTGCAGGGTGCAGTAGACTTTATAGAATTGATAAATTCTGCCAACCATAAAATTAGGAAAAGGATATGATTTTAATCTTGTCAAGTAGTCTATTCACCCCCCATCTAGACCCGCCTTCTATCGATCCCACAATTGGTTTCAGAGCAAGGTCTCCAAATCCTTGGTTAATCATCATTGGAGGAAGATGAATGTGACTAGTTCGGAGATTTTGAGTTGTAGAGTGCCCATTCTCAATGGTGAGTATTATAGATAATGGAAAGATGAAATACTTGATATATTTGATGAATTACATTTTCCCAAGTATGTTGAATATCCCTATGCACCTCCCATTGATCCCGTACATCCTTCTCATGATGATGAAATTGATATGCTTGGTACTCTTAACACTGTTAATATAATCATTAGAGGACTAGCAAGAAAGTAGTGGATACTTGAAAGTGGATGCACCCATCACATGACTGGAGATAAATACATGTTTCATGAGCTCAGACCAAACCATGGACCTCGAAGGTATGTGACCTTTCGAGATTACTCCAACGGTAAGGTACTTTGTCTTGGTAAGGTGGTTGTATCTCATGATAGCTCCATTAAAAATGTCATGCTTGCTGAATCCCTTGGCTACAATATTCTTTCGGTATCTAGAATAGCAGACTTTGGTTTCGATATGCTATTTACGAAATTTGACTGCCGAGTGTTACATAGCGACAATCATACCATAGTCTTTACTGGTTTCCGTAGAGGTGATCCATACATTGTCGATTTCACCAAGAAATGCATACGTCGTACATGTATTTATGCAAAACCTTCTAAAGGTTAGTTGTGGCATAGAAGGTTAGGACATGTTGGTATGCGTAATCTTGACAAACTTATCAAAGGTGATCATATTGTTGGTGTTAATGATGTTATCTTTGACAAAGATAAACTTTTTAGTGCTTGTGAAGCAGGAAAGCAAGTCGGTGGAAGTCATCCCGTGAAGAACATCATGACTACAAGAAGACCACTTGAGCTACTTCACATGGATATTTTTGGTCCCAATGCTTACAAGAGCCACGGTGGAAATTCTTATGGTTTAGTCACTGTTGATGATTTTTCCAAATTACGTGGGTATTATTTCTTGATGATAACTCGCGGGTACAAAATATCTTAAAGAACTTCGCTGAAAATCTCAAAATCAGGTTGAAGTGACGATTAAGAAGGTTCGGAGCGACAACAGAACAAAGATCAAGAACACGAATGTGGATACTTCTCATGATGAAGAGGGTATCTCATATGAGATCTCAGCGACGTACACACCTCAACAAAATGGAGTTGTTGAGAGGAAGAAATGGTCTCTCATAGAGATGGCCAAAACAATGCTTGACGAATACAAGACGCCGATGCACTTTTGGGCAGAAGGCGTGGAAACAGCTTGCCATGTTGTAAACCGACTTTACCTACACAAGCTTCTTAGTAAAACGTCATACGATCTACTCACCTATAACAAACCACAAGTTGGATACTCTCTAGTATTCGGCTCTAAGTGCTACATTCTTGATAAGCATCGTCGCTCTAAATTTGCTCCTAAATCTTATGAAGGTTTCCTACATGGTTATGTATCGAACTCTGACACTTAAGGTGTCTACAACAAGTTCACTCGAAAAGTTGAAGAGATGGTAGATGTGAAGTTCGATGAGACTAATGGTTCGTAAGTCGAACAATTGCCAAATGATGTAGGAGATAAGGACCCTTCGGAATCCATGAAAGATTTATCTATTGGCAAGATTCGTACCATGGAGGTGAAGGAGATTACTTCATCAACCCAAGTGGAAGACCCTACTTCATGTCAGGGCGAACCAAAAAATGACATGGAGGCATCCAAAAGCGGTACTCGACATGATGATGAAGAGAAAGAAGTACATCATGATGATCCACCTCAACCTTCCTCACCACCACCTCAAGGAGATGACACCATCAATGACAACGAGCAAGAATATGATGATGAATAAGCTCCACCATCCAACAAGAATAAGCTACCACGAGTTCGAGAAAGAGTGCATAGAAATCATTCGCTGAATCAAATCTACGGTGACATAAAAACCGGGAGAATCACTCGCTCTAAATCTCGTTTAGCTAACTTTTGTGAGCATTATTCTTTCATCCCTAGAATTGAGCCTACGAAGGTTGAAGAAGCCCTTCAAGACATGGATTGGGTGAATGCCATGCACGAAGAGCTACACAACTTCGAGAGGAATGAAGTATGGACACTGGTTGAGAAGCCCAACGAAGAGCACAACATTATCGGTACAAGATGGGTGTTTCGAAACAAGCAAGATGAAGATGGATAGGTCATACGCAACAAGGCATGTCTCGTAGCCTAAGGATACACGCAAGTCGAAGGTATGGACTACAGTGAGACTTATGCCCCCGTTGGTCGACTTGAAGCCATTCACATTCTTCTCACTTATGCCAATCACCATGCTATTACTCTTCACCAACTGGATAACAAAAGTGCTTTTATAAATGGTGAAATTGAGGAGGAAGTTTACGTTAAACAACCTCCCGAGTTTGTGAACCCTAAGAAACCTAATCATGTTAACAAACTTCGTAAATCTTTATATGGTCTTAAACAAGCCCCTAGAGCTTGGTACAAATGCCTAATGAAGTTTCTCATTGAAAAGGGTTTTGAGATTGGTAATATTGACGCAACCTTATTTGCCAAAAGAGTTAATGGAGAACTATTTGTGTGCAAAATATATGTGGATGAAATTATCTTTGGTTCTACTAACCCACATTTCAGTGAGAAATTTGGAAGGTTGATGTCACACAAGCATGAGATGTCAATGATGTGTGAGCTAATATTCTTACTTGGTTTGCAAATCAAACAATCGAGAGAGGGTACGTTTATCTCTCAAACCAAGTACGCTAAGGACTTAATCAAGAAGTTCAACATGCAAGAGTGCAAAGGTATGAGAACCCCCATGCCTACTAGTGGACATGTTGACCTCACTAAGGAGGACAAACCAGTTGAAAAAAATGTTTATCGATCAATGATTGGTTCATTGCTATATCTATGAGCCTCCCGTCCTGACATAGTGTTGAGAGTTTTGATGTGTGCCCGATATCAAGTGGCACCTAAAGAGTGGCATCTATCGGCTGTGAAAAGAATAGTGAGATACCTGATACATGCACCAAACTTTGGCATATGGTATCCCAAGGGACCTTCTTTTAATCTTGTTGGCTATTCCGACATGGGCTATATTGGAGACAAGGTTGATAGAAATCCACCCCGGGTACATGTTAATTTATTAGGATATCTCTTGTGTCTTGGTCATCCAAGAAACAAAACTCGGTATCTTTATCTACTGCCAAAACTGAATACATTGCCGCTGGATCATGTTGTGTGCAATTACTATCGATGACTCAAACTCTTAAGGATTATGGAATTCGTTTTAGAAGACTTCCATTGTTATGTAACAAAGAAAGTGCTATTAAAATTGCCTATAATCGTATCCAACATTTTGGAACAAAACATATTCAAGTGCAACATCATTTCATTTGTGATCATGTTGGAAAAGGATATATAGATCTCAACTATGTTCGTATTGACAAACAATTAGTTGATATCTTTACCAAACCACTTGATGAGGAAGAGCTTTGTCATTTGTGGAGTGAGTTGAACATCATTGATACTTCAAACTTGAGCTAGACTCACTCGGATGCATACATGGGCATGAGCTTGATTGCCTATTCGATGACGCTATTGATATGACTATCTTATATCTTGGAAAACCATGCTCCCTTTTATTGCATCTAACCTTTTGTAGTGACTTGGAAGAACTACACTCTGTAAGATTTCAAATCAAATCTCATCAAAAGCAATCTTGACATGGCCAAGTATCAACAACACCTTCTTTGGATATGAAGGAAGAAGACAACAAAATCATATCCTTGACAATCATATGATATTGAAATTCACTCATGTCATTTGCATATATTATGGTATTCCTTGCATGACTAACAAATGTAGGAGAAAAGTGAACCAAAACTAAAAACATAGCTCCCAACTCAAGATGATCTTCATCAACATTGAGCATCCACAACAAGTTCACCTACATGTCACGTCATCAACATCATTCGAAGGTATGTACTAATATTCTTGATAAAGCTTTACTCCAATTCATGAGGTAAAGCAACTCAAGTAATATAAAGACATTGAAATGCTTAATCTAAAAGTGGTAACCCCATTTTGTGCTTAACGATGAGTATGACCTATGGTCAAGCATTCTTGCTTGACTCCTCAAGTCAAATACTCTAATATAGGTGACCTAGTCACCGCCCAACATCTAGATGGATCTTCTTGTCTGGTTCATGTTTTTGATGCTTGACTTCTTGGAACCATTCAACATTCATCTATATGTGTTTAAAAAATAAAAATAAAAATATATCTTACTGTGTTATCTTGAATTTCTTAAATTGGTATTTTCAAGTTGAATTTATTCTACAATTTGTATCTGTTACAGTTGGTAACCTTTCACTTGGTATCTTACAATTGGTATCCATTTAAGGAGTTGATGTTCAATGCAACTTGGTTTCACCGAATTGAAAAATTGGTCCCACCGATTTCTTCGAGAGGCCTATTTCACATACTCGGTTCTACCGAATCACAGTGCCTAGGTGGCTCTGAAAATTATCAATACTTATCATTCTTTCTACATTTTTTTCAATATTTGCCAAAGGGAGAGAAATTTTTTCTGTGATCCCAAGTTTATAACCTCCAGAGTTTTATTGAACATCTGACCTTTTCAAAGGAGGATATAATCATTTTCATAATTTTCAAAAGAGGGAGAAGACCTCAGTGATCCCACAATATAAGAGGGAGAAACATCAAGGATCCCTAACAAACACGGGGGGATCTTTCTAGGAACTCTTATCCATATAAAAGGGGGTAGAACATTGAATGGACTCTTACCTATACCTAAGGGGGACATGAATCCATGAAATCATATCCATATCTAAGGGAGAGAAATATTTCAAGGAACCATTAGTAGAAAGAGATGAATCGAGGATCCCTTACTCTCAATGAGCCCTTCCCTCTGACCTTTTTGCAATTTAAGCCAAAGGGGGAATATAAAAGCTTCCAATAAGCTTATAGAAAGGGGGAGAAATATTTACATGAAGGGAGAAATATCAAGAGGGGAGATATAGGTTCCTAAAGGAAGGTCCACCTAAGGGAAGATCTACCAAGAGGGAACATATAACAAAAATTACAGACTTAGGGGAAGCAACACCATTAAGGAGGAGAGAGAATTACAAGTTGGTACATTTGGTATTACTACTTACCACTACTAGGGAAAAGCCTAGCAGTACACTAATAGGGAAAATCCTAGCAGTAGCGCGGTTTGTAGGGGTATCAGTACCCTGCGCTACCGATACGGCGCTACAACTAACGCTTATCAGTAGTGCTTTATGGCACGCGCTACTGCTATAGCTGCTTAGCAGTAGCGTTGTCCATACCAGCGCTACTGCTAAGTGGCTTAGCAGTAGCATTTTTTATTTTTAGCGCTAAAGAGCGCTACCACTATGTTTTCACATTTCTTTTTTTTTGCTATGTATTTGTGATGCTTTTATACAGTATTCTATGATAATCATATTGTGAGTTTATGATATGATTATCATACACGTAATAGTCTCATCATACCATCCAACACAAATCATGTCTTCACATCATAATCATGATATAGCTATACAAGTTACACGACATGTCTCATCATACATAATGTAGTATTTCTTGAGGCACCGGTTCGTATACACATGGTTACACATATTAGTATACAACATCAATAAATATTGTGCCAACAACTACATTTAGATTAAAATGGATGGATGTAAGTATTCATGTTGAATTAGAAGAAAATATGATGTTGCCAATCGCAACATCATATTTTCCACTAATTCAACTTGGTCACTTGCATCCATCCACTTTAATCAAATATATATCATATAACTCATCATCATATTACGTACTCATCTAACAACTCATCATCATCTTAATCATATATTAAGTTAAAATCTCAGTAAACAGAAAATCATCATAATAGTCATCATATGCATGCATCCTTATAGATAATACCAAGTTAATATAAATAAGAAAAACTTGTCCCTTATAAGACCTAGTCCTCGCTCCTAGGTATAATGTCATAAAACAGAATAACACCTATATCTCCGTGATGAAGCACAGAGATCCAACGGTCTCCAACTTGTGGCTTGCGATCCTTCTTTATTTCTCTCCATGCTTCACTTTGGAGCCTTCTTCAATTGCGGTCAGTCGAGTATGGAGAATCGAACGCAGCCCTCAGTGGGCTTTTAATTTTCATCTAACCTTCTGGGTGCATCAACAGAGGCACTACATAATTTGGCATTTGTTGTTGAAGAACATAATAATAACCTAGTTAGCACAATGCAATCAACACCATTTATGCAATAGTAGTGCGTACTTAATTAGCAAACTCTTACCAAGATATTTCGGTGAATGTCATCCGCCCTCAACTGATGCACTAGTGGCATGTAAAATGTATAATTTGGGCCAGTTCCCAAATTATACGAGAAGTTCTCCCTACCAACCAGGACACCAACAAGAAACTAGAGAAGAACATCCTTCTCCTCCCAAGTTAAATATGATCCATGCATGTAGTTTGTTGTGTCAATTTATTTCTGTAATTTACTCAAAGAAACAAAATAACCTGTAAATTATAATTTAACAAATTTAGTATATCGATGAACACCAGCTATTTTTAAATATAGGATGCAAATTACTTGACAAATATGATTGAGGAACTCACATGGAGGTAAATCGGGAAGCATATCGATAACCACCCAAATGTCGATGTTACCTCGCATGTTATCTTCAGGACAAAGATCGAAGGTTATTTCCATACCCTCCTGAAATCCATATGCCTTGCAAAGATCTTCCCAATTTGGGCACCATATTTCTGTGTTAAAAACTTAATTCATTACTTTGATCACAAATGTGTGACCATGTATAGTGCTCAGGTTAGCTCTCCTCATCTCCATACTCTCGTGGTCTTCGAAACCGAGCCTCTCCAACACATACTTTCTTGCATGGCAAGGGGGGAACTAGTAGAATTCTATAAAATAGAAATTACACATTGAAGCAAAGAAATAGAATTCATGCATGCTTAATTACGAAAAAACTTGTCATCATTTCGTACCATAGAAACTTCGAAGGTATCGTGAAGCTTCATGCTAAAGAACCTGTCGTCTCACAGGTGAGGCCTGTTGCACATACCCCGATAGACTCCCCAATATTCACACCCCCAATATTCGTCGTCACACATTTCCTGTGTTCATGATTAAAAAAATCAGCAAGATCATTATTCCAATAAGACAAATTGAGCACGTGAAATTTGCCGGAATGGAAATGAATCAACATTCCGACAAAACATACGCACTAGGAGGTGTTCCATGCAATAACATACACACATCAAATATGTGACATATAACTCATCATCATCTTACTCATTTAACAACTCATCAACATGAAAGTCACGATTCCTCGATCAAGAACATATATGAAAGTCATACAAGGAGCAACGAAAAACCGAAAGATAACTGATATTATCACTAATACATCTCGAAGATATCATATAATATCACTAATACAAATCCACTTGACGTCTCACAGCGCAGGAGGTGGAAACCCAAAAGGGAAAATAACCGATATTATTACTAATACATCTCGAATATTATCATATAATATCACTAATATAAATCCAGTTGATGTCTCACGGCGCACGCGGTGGCAACCCAAATATAAGGAACCATCACCGGATCATAGCTCGGGTGATGTCCGTGAAGAACCTGCCAGGTATTGGAGAACCTGGCATCCAACGCAGCCATGTAGCGACGGATGTGCTCGTCCTCCTCCCTGTCACGACAATGTACCACCTCCGTGGGGGCTGGCTCCCTCGGCACCAATAGTGGCCCACGCAACCACCACCAAAGAAGCTCCGGGTGGACGACAAGTCCTGGATTCCTCACCAAGGTGCGCACCCCGGAAGGTAGCACCTCCTAGTGCCAGCCTGGCGGAGCCCAGTTCTGGACATGGCACCTATAAAGCAGGCTATCGCCGACCACTCAACAACGAGGATGCGTGCCGGGCATCATTGACGTCGAGACAAATTCCTATGAGAAAATTTTCTTATTATTTAATGTTTTACTTTCTAGTTATCATTTGTACAAAAATCATCTCATTTTAATTTAGCTATCTCCCACTACCTATTATTCTCAACATGCAAGTATGACACCAAATATACAATAATATAATGTAATATATATTTTCCAAATATTTCTGCAACAACGTTCGGGCTTGAGCAAATAAAATGAATAATGACCTAAAAAGGCCTATGTTTTTGCAGGAATGTTGATTCATTCCCAGTCTGGCAAATCCCAGGCACTCAATATGTCCTAGTATGTAGCACAAGTCATGTCGAAATTGACGAAAAAATTCGGCATCACCTTTGCTAAAAACTGGACTAATCGAGCACCTGAAATTTGCCAGAACGGAAATGAATCAACATTTCGGCAAAACATAGGCCACTTGGTTTCATTCCTTGGAAACAACAAGAGGCCACTTGGGTATCCATCTCTCTCCCTCTCCCTCCCTCTCCATCTCCATCTCTCTCCCTCTCCCTCCCTATCCATCTCTCTCCCTCTCTCTCTTTACCTATCCATCTCTCTCCCTCTCCCTCCCCCTCTCCCTACCTCTCCATCTCTCTCCCCCTCCCTCTCTCACTAAGTACATTGCCCTAAAATAACCTAACTAACAACATTTTCACTAAGTACATTGTCCTCTCCCTCTCTCACTAAGTACTATATAAATTGCTCTAACATAACCTACCTAACAACATTTTGCTCTAACATGACCTAACTAAAAACATTTTCACTAAGTACATAACTTAACATAACCTAAGTACTATATAAATTGCTCTAACTAGGTTTCATAACTAAATTTATTACTAGGGTACATAACTAGGGTTCACCTAAGTTAATTCCTAGATTTCATAACTAGGGTTAATAACTAAATTAACCTAGAGAGGAGAGTTGGGGTTACCGAGATGCAGGGACTTTGAAGGTGGCTCAGGGGAGACGCTGACGCGGAGGGTGGCTCTGGTGGCGGCGAGGCGGCGCCAGTGACGGCGAGGGAGGCAGGGGTGGCGAGGAGTGGAAGAGGGTGGCTTCGGGAGCGCACGGCTCCGGTGGCGGCGATGGCGTGCAGGTCCGGTGGCGGCGAGGGAGAAGTTGGAGACGAGGGCGAGAAGGATGGTGAATTGGGGGATGGACGCCCGCGCGCAGGGGCAAGTCAAACTTACTAGTAGCCCTCTTACCTACCTAGCGCTATAGCTAATTAGCTCTAGCGCGCTATCTAAAAACATGCGGCTGCTGGAAAACTTAGTAGTAGGGCGGTTCTCAGAACAGCGCTACTACTATACCAAGGCTGGCAGCAACAGTTAGAACAGTCATAGTAGTAGCGTGTTTTACTGGAGCGCACTACTGCTATTTTTGTAGCAATAGCGAGATTTTTATCTATGTGTGATACGTCTCAAACGTATCTATAATTTTTGATGGTTTCATCTTGTTATCTTGTCTTCTTTGGATGTTTTATGTACCTTTTATATCTTTTTGGGACTAACTTATTAATTCAGTGCCAAGTGCCAGTTCCTGTTTTTTCTGTGTTTTTGACTCTTTTCAGATCTAATTTTGGAACGGAGTCCAAACGGAATAAAAACCCCGAAATGTTTTTTCCCGAACGGAAAAAGATCAGGGGGCCTCTGGGCCAAGCCAGGTGGGCTCAAGGGAGCCCACAAGCCCCCACTCCGCCACCAGGGGAGGCGGCGGTGTCAGGGCTTGTGGCCTCCCTGGCCGCCCTCTGACCTAGATCCTTGGCCTATATATTCCCAAATATTCAGCAAAAAATCAGGGGAGGCTCGAAAATACTTTTCCGCTGCCGCAAGTTTCTGTTTTTGCGAGATCTCATCTGGAGACCCTTCCCGGCGCCCTCCCGGAGGGGACTTTGGAGTTGGAGGGCTTCTTCATGATCATCATCGCCCCTCTAAAGACTCGTGAGTAGTTCACTTCAGACCTACGGGTCCGTAGTTAGTAGCTAGATGGCTTCTTCTCTCTCTTGGATCTTCAATACAAACTTCTCCATGATCTTCATGGGGATCCATCCGATGTAATCTTTTTGGCGGTGTGTTTGTCGAGATCCGATGAATTGTGGATTTGTGATCAAATTATCTATGATATATATTTGAGTCTTTGCTGATTTTTTATATGCATGACTTGATATCCTTGTAAGTCTCTCCGAGTCTTGGGTTTTGTTTGGCCAACTAGATCTATGATTCTTGCAATGGGAGAACAGCTTGGTTTTGGGTTCTACCATGTGGTGACCTTTCCCAGTGACAGTAGGGGCAGCAAGGCACACATCAAGTAGTTTCCATCAAGGGTAAAAAGATGGGGTTTTTATCATTGGTTTGAGATTATCCCTCTACATCATGTCATCTTGCTTAAAGCGTTACTCTGTTCTTATGGACTTAATACACTAGATGCATGTTGGATAGCGGTCGACGTGTGGAGTAATAGTAGTACATGCAGAAAGTATCTGTCTACTTGTTTTGGACGTGATGCCTATGATATAATTATTGCATAGATATCGTCATGACTTTGCGCGGTTCTATCAATTGCTCGACAGTAATTTGTTCACTCACACCGTCTACTTGCTTTCATGAGAGAAGCCACTATAAACACTACGGCCCCCGGGTCTATTCACATCCATCGTTTACACCTCCACTTTTACTTTGCTTTGTGACTTTGTTGCTTTCATTTCTCACTTGGCAAACAATCTATAAGGGATTGACAACCCCTTCATAGCGTTGGGAGCAAGCTTTTGTGTTTGTGCAGGATCTTGAGATACTCCTCCACTAGATTGATACCTTGGTACTCAAACTGAGGGAAATACTTACCACCGCTATGCTACATCACCCTTTCCGCTTCGAGGGAACACCAACGCAAGGCTCCAAGGCCATGGGGGAAATCCTTTGCATACTTGCCAAGGAAGTCCCTTAAGGCGTACCCGTAGCAGAAGGATCAAGCCAAGTCCATTGGAAGGTCTTTTGTTGCAGTAGCAGAAGTATTTCGGGCGTTGTTGCCGGGGAGGAGAAATCAAGATCTATCCAAGTAGGTCTCACAAACTCTTCTCTTGCATTTACTTTTGTTGCCAGTTGCCTCTCGTTTTCCTCTCCCCCACTTCACATTTGCCGTTTTCATTTGCCTTTCTCCTTCGCTGTTTTCTTTTGCCTTTGCCGTTTCACTTTGCCGGTTTTCTCGCTTGCTTGTGTGCTTGTTTGTTTGTTGAAGTCATCATGGCTGAAAACACCAAACTTAGCGACTTCTCGAGCACTAATAATAATGATTTTATTAGTACTCCGATTGCTCCCGCCACTAGTGCGGAATCGTATGAAATCAACGTAGCTTTGCTGAATCTTGTTATGAAAGAGCAATTCTCTGGCCTTCCTAGTGAAGATGCCGCATCCCATCTCAATACCTTCACTGAGCTTTGTGATATGCAAAAGAAAAGAGATGTGGATAATGACGTGATTAAGTTGAAACTTTTTCCTTTCGCGTTGCATGATTGCGCAAAAACTTGGTTTTCTTCTTTGCCTAAAAATAGTATCGATTCTTGGGATAAGTGCAAAGATGCTTACATATCCAAGTATTTTCCGCCGGCTAAGATCATCTCCCTACGTAACGATATCATGAATTTCAAGCAAATTGATCATCAACACATTGCACAATCTTGGGAGAGGATGAAGCTTATGATTAGAAATTGTCCCGCTCATGGCTTGAGTTTGTGGATGATTATACAAATCTTTTACGCTGGCTTGTATTTCGCTTCTCGCAATATCTTGGACTCCGCCTCAGGTGGAACATTCATGGAAATCATGTTAGGAGACGCTACAAAACTCCTAGACAATATCATGACCAACTACTCTCAGTGGCACACTGAAAGGTCGCTTGCTAGCAAAAAGGTGCGCGCTATAGAAGATATTAACTCGCTTAGTGCTAAGATGGACGAGGTGATGAATTTGGTTGCTAGTAGAAACGCTACCGTAGATCCTAATGACATGCCACTATCTTATTTGATTGAGAGTAGCAACGCTAGTTTGGACGGGAATTTTGTTGGTAGGAACAATTTTGGCAACAATAATCCGTTCAGAGGAAACTATGTTCCTAGGCCTTTTCCTAGTAACTCCTCTAACAATTATGGCAATTCCAACGGCAACACTTATGGAAATCACAACAAATTACCCTCTTATCTAGAGAGTAATATCAAAGAGTTCATCAACTCTCAAAATATTTTTAATGCGTCCATAGAGGAAAAACTACTCAAAATAGACGATTTGGCTAAGACCATTGATAGGATGTCTTGTGATATTGATGCTTTGAAAGTTAGATGTGCTCCTCCCAAGGTCAACTTGGATGGAACTTCGAAAGCTATGCGTATCTCCATGAATGAGAGCAAAGAAAGAACCGCCCAAATTCGCGCTAGGCATGAATGGTTTAAAAGGGTGTGTTCTAGTGAGGCAAATCATGAAGATCTTAAAGTGCTTGGTGTGTCTCCTCTTGAATCTTTGTTTTGGATATGAATCCACTTTGGTTGAAAAACTCCCCAATGATTCGGAGACCACCTACCTTGATGATAAAGGTGTGGAGAGTGGAGCAGAAGAAGTCAAAATTTTGGGTAGTAATGAAACTCCCACTTTGGATTTCAAGGAATCAATTATGATAATTTCTCCTTGTTTGAATGCATTTCTTTGATGCAATCCATTGCAAACTCTCCACATGCTTATAGCCAAAGCAAAGCCTTTACCGCGCATATCGTAGATGCTATGATGAAATCTCTTCAAGAGAAGCTCAAACTAGAAGTCTCTATACCTAGAAAATATCATGATGAGTGGGAACCTACTATCAAAATCAAGATAAAAAACTATGAGTGCAATGCTTTGTGTGATTTGGGTGCTAGTGTTTCCGCGATTCCAAAGTCTTTATGTGATATTCTTGGTTTTCATGAGATTGAAGAGTGTTCTCTTAATTTGCATCTTGCGGATTCTACTCTCAAGAAATCCATGGGGAGGATCGATGATGTTCTTATTGTTGCAAATAAGAACTATGTACCCGTGGATTTCATTGTACTTGACATAGATTGCAATCCTTCATGTCCCATTATTCTTAGTAGACCTTTCCTAAGGACTATTGGTGCTATCATCGATATGAAGGAAGGGAATATTAGATTTCAATTTCCTTTAAATAAGGGCATGGAGCACTTTCCTAGAAATAAAATAAGATTGCCTTATGAATCTATGATGAGGGCTACTTATGGTTTGAGCATCGAAGATGACTATACGTGATTCCATCACTTCTTGCCTAGCTAAGGGCATTAAACCAAAGCGCTTGTCGGGAGTCAACCCAACGAATCTATCGCTTTTCTTTCTGTTTTGTGTTTTCCACACTTTCGTAATTCTGTTATGATTGTGTTTTTTGTGTTTCTTTTTGCATTTGTGCCAAGCAAAACTGTTATGATCAGTCTTGGGGATGATCGTTTGGTCATGCTGGAAAATACAGAAACTTTCTCTCACGAAAATAATTTTCATTTTTTCTGTAAGAGATTATGAGTTGATTATTTCTGCTTCTGATTGCTACGCAAATTATTCAGACTTTCGCATTTGTTCATAATTTTTGAAGTACCAAAGGTATACGAAATATACAGATTGCTACAAACTGGTCTGCTGTTAACAGATTCTGTTTTCGTTGTGTTGGTTGCTTATTTTGATGAAACTATGGATAGTATCTGGGGGTATTAGCCATTGAAGATTGAAAGTACAGTAACCCAACATCAGCACAAGTAGAATTTAAGGTTGCTACAGTACCTAAGGAAGTGGTGGTTTGCTTTCTTGTACTAATGTTATCACGAGTTTCTGTTTAAGTTTCGTGTTGTGAAGTTTTCAAGTTTTGGGTGAAGTTCTTATGGACAAAGAGATAAAGAATGGCAAGAGCTCAAGCTTGGGTATGCCAAAGGCACCCCAAGAGATTCAAGGATGTCGTAAAAGCCTAAGCTTGGGGATGCCCCGGGAAGGCATCCCCTCTCTCGTCTTGAATCCATCGGTAACGTTACTTGGGGCTATATTTTTATTCACCACATGTTATGTGTTTTTGCTTGGAGCGTCCTGTATCGTAGGAGTCTTTTATTTTTGTTGTGTCACAATCATCCTTGCTGCACACCTAGAGAGAGAGAGCTGCACTCACCGTGATTTTGTCGAGCTTCACTTATATCTTTCGGTAGACAATTCAGCTCACATGTGCTTCACGTATATCTTTTGAGCTAGATACTTTTGCTCTATGTGCTTCACTTATATCTTTTAGAACGCAGCGGTGCGTGTCTTGGTAGTTTATCTATGCTTTGAAAGTAGTCTCAAAAGGGGTAGTTATCCAAAGGGATACGAAAACTTTCACCTTCATGTGCATTGAATAGTTAGAGAAGTTCGATTCATCTCAATTAGTTTTGAGTTGTGGTTATTGTAATATTGAAGTCATGCTAGTAAGGTGTTGTGGATCTAGAAATACTTGTGTTAAAGTTTGTGATTCTCGTAGCTTGCACGTATGGTGAACCGCTATGTGATGAAATTTGAGCATGATTAGTATATTGATTGTCATCCTTTGCGTGGCGGTTGGGATCGCGCGATGGTTTATACCTACCAACCCTTCCCCTAGGAGTATGCGTTGAATGCTTTGTTTCGATTACTAATAAAACTTTTGCAACAAGTATATGAGTTCTTCATGACTAATGTTGAGTCTATGGTTTAGATGCACTTTCACCTTCCACCACCACTATCTTCTTAGTACCGTGCAACTTTCGCCGGTGCACAAAACCCACCATTAGCCTCCCTCAAAACAGCCACCATACCTACCTACTATGGCTTTTTCAAAGTCATTCTGAGATATATTGCCATGCAACTACCACCATGACATGTGCCACCACGTCTACATTGCCATTGCATGATCGTAAGATTTCTAGCATGATGTTTCCATTGATGTCTATGCCATGCTAGATCATTGCCACGGTACACTACCGAAGGCATTCCATATAGAGTCATAGTTGCTCTAAGTTTTGATTTGCAAGTGTGATGATCATCATTAATGGAGCATTGTCCCATGTGAGGAAATAAAAGTGGCCAAATAAGCCCACCAAAATAAAAAAAAAAGAGGCCAAAGAGCCCACCAAATAAAAAAATTAGAGAAAAAGAGAGAAGGGACAATGCTACCATGTTTTCTACACTTGTGCATATTAAGCACCATGATCTTCATGATTGAGAGTCTCTCGTTTTGTCACCACCATATAGCTAGTGGGAAATTTTCATTATATAACTTTGCTTGTATATTCCAATGATAGGCTTCCTCAAAATTGCCTTAGGTCTTCATGAGCAAGCAAGTTGGATGCACACCCACTAGTTTACTTTAAGAGCTTTCACATACTCGTAGCTCTAGTACATCATTTGTATGGAAATCCCTACTCATTCACATTGATATCTATTGATGAGCATCTCCACAACTCATTGATATGCCTAGTTAATGTGACTATCTTCTCCTTTTTTGTCTTGCAACCTCCACCACACTCCACACCATCTATAGTGCTATAACCATGGCTCACGCTCATGTATTGTGCGAGAGTTGAAAAGGTTTGAGAAAGTAAAGGTGTGAAACAATTACTTGGCCAATACTGGGGTTGTGCATGATTTAAATTCGTGGTGCAATGATGATAGAGCATAGCCAGACTATATGCTTTTGTAGGGATAACTTTCTTTTGGCCTTGTTATTTTGAAAGTGCATGATTACCTTGCTAGTTTGTTTGAATTATTATTGTTTCCACGTCAATAGAAAACTATTGTTTTGAATCTAATGGATCTGAACATTCACATCACATAAGAGGAATTACAAAAGACACCTATGCTAGGTAGCATGAAAGCATCAAAAATTCATTCTATATCACTTCCCTACTCAAGGACGAGAAGGAGTTAAGATTGGGGATGCTTGATACGTCTCAAATGTATCTATAATTTTTGATGGTTTCATGCTGTTATCTTGTCATCTTTGGATGTTTTATGTACCTTTTATATCTTTTTTGGGACTAACTTATTAATTCAGTGCCAAGTGCCAGTTCCAGTTTTTTCTGTGTTTTTGACTCTTTTCAGATCTGATTTTGGAACGGAGTCCAAACGAAATAAAAACCCCGAAATGATTTTTTTCCCGAACGGAAGAAGATCATTGGGCCTCTGGGCCAAGCCAAGTGGGCTCCAGGGAGCCCACAAGCCCCCACTCCGCCACTAGGGGGGAGGCGGCGGTGTCAGGGCTTGTGGCCTCCCTGGCCGCCCCCTGACCTAGATCCTTGGCCTATATATTCCCAAATATTCAGCAAAAAATCAGGGGAGGCTCGAAAATACTTTTCCGCCGCCGCAAGCTTCCGTTTCCTCGAGATCTCATCTGGAGACCCTTCTCGGCGCCCTACCGGAGGGGACTTTGGAGTTGGAGGGCTTCTTCATCATCATCATCCCCCTCCAATGACTCGCGAGTAGTTCACTTCAGACCTACGGGTCTGTAGTTAGTATCTAGATGGCTTCTTCTCTCTCTTGGATTTTCAATACAAAGTTCTCCATGATCTTCATGGAGATCTATCCGATGTAATCTTCTTTGGCGGTATGTTTGTCGAGATCCGATGAATTGTGGATTTGTGATCAGATTGTCTATGATATATATTTGAGTCTTTGCTAATTTCTTATATGCACGATTTGATATCCTTGTAAGTCTCTCCAAGTCTTGGGTTTTGTTTGGCCAACTAGGTCTATGATTCTTGCAATGAGAGAAGTGCTTGGTTTTGGGTTCTACCATGTGGTGACCTTTCCCAGTGATAGTAGGGGCAGCAAGGCACACATGAAGTAGTTGCCATCAAGGGTAAAAAGATGGGGTTTTTATCATTGGTTTGAGATTATCCCTCTACATCATGTCATCTTGCTTAAAGCGTTACTCTGTTCTTATGGACTTAATACACTAGATGCATGCTGGATAGCGGTCAACGTGTGGAGTAATATTAGTAGATGCCGAAAGTATCGGTCTACTTGTTTTGGACGTGATGCCTATAGATATAATCATTGCATATTTATCGTCACTACTTTGCGCGGTTCTATCAATTGCTCGACAGTAATTTGTTCACCCACCGTCTACTTGCTTTCATGAGAGGATCCATTAGTAAACACTACGGCCCCCGGGTCTATTCACATCGATCGTTTACACCTCCTCTTTTTACTTTGCTTTGTTACTTTGTTTCTTTCAGTTCTCACTTAGCAAACAATCTTAAAGGGATTGACAACCCCTTCATAGCGTTGGGAGCAAGCTTTTGTGTTTGTGCAGGATCTTGAGATACTCCTCCACTGGATTGATACCTTGGTTCTCAAACTGAGGGAAATACTTACCACCGCTATGCTACATCACCCTATCCGCTTCGAGGGAACACCAACGCAAGGCTCCAAGGCCACGGGGGAAATCCTTTGCATACTTGCCCAGGAAGTCCCTTAAGGCGTAGCTGCGGCAGAAGGATCAAGCCAAGTATTCTCCCGTCGACGTGCCTATTTTTGGCGCCATTGGAAGGTCTTTTGTTGCAGTAGCAATCTCCTACTGTTATCTAGTAGTAGCACTTTGTTCTAACAAGCGCTACTACTAATATTTTTGTGTATAAGCTTTTTCCTAGTAGTGGTAGCGAGGTTTTTAGGGATATCAGTAGCGCGGGGTACATCGCTATAGTTACGACACTATAGCTAACGCTTATCATTAGCGCTTTTTGGCCTGCGCTACTGCTATAGATACTTAGCAGTAGCGTTGTCCATACCAACGGTACTTCTAAGTGGCTTAGCAGTAGAATTTTTTATTTTCAGCGCTAAAGAGCGTTACTACTATATTTTCACATATCTTTTTTTTGCTACGTATTTGTTGTTGGGGAACGTTGCATGGGAAACAAAAAATTTCCTACGCACACGAGGACCTATCATGGTGATGTTCATCTACGAGAGGGAGATCGGATCCACATACCCTTGTAGATCTCTAAAAGGGAAGCGTTAAGAAACGCGGTTGATGTAGTTGTACAGCTTCGTCATTCAAATCACCGTCGTCCCACGATCCGTTTCGATCAAGCGCCTAACGGACGGCACCTCCGCATTCAGCACACGTACAGCTAGATGACGATCTCCGCCTTCTTGATCCAGTAAGAGAGATGAGGAAGTAGATGAGTTATCCGGCAACGTGATGGTGCGACAGTGATGGTGATGATCTATTCCTGCAGGGCTCCGCACGAGCTCCGCAGAAAACTGATCTAGAGGAAGAACTACGAAGTAGAGGTTTGAGCTGCACGTGGCAAAAGTTGTGTCTCTAAAACCCTAAAACCTCTAGTATATATAGGAGGAGGGGAGGGGCTAGCCTTGGGGCTCAAGGGAGCCCCAAAGGGCGCCGACTGAGAGAGGAGGGGAGGACTCCAACTCCAATTCAGTTTGGGGAAGGAGGAGTCCTCCTCTTCCTTCTCACCTCCCCTTGTTTTTTTGGTTTTCTATTTCCTAGCCGACATAGCCCACTTGGGCTGGCCTCACCAGCCCACTAAGGGCTCGTGCGCCACACCTGTGCTATTAGGCTCACTCCCGGGTGTGTGGGCCCCTCCCGGTGAAAACAGGGAACCCATTCGTCATTCCCGATACATTGCCAGTAATGCCCGAAATCATTCCGGAGACCAAATGAAACCATCGTATATATCAATCTTCATTTCCGGAATACTCCGGAAACCTTCGTGACATCCATGATCTCTTCCGGGACTCCGAACAACCTTCGGTCACCAACACCTATAACTCAACTATATCGAAACGTCACAGAACCATAAGTGTGCAGACCCCGCGGGTTCGAGAACTATACATACATGACCTGAGACACTCCCCGGTCAATATCCAATAGCGGGACCTGGATGTCCATATTTGATCCTACATATTCTACGAAGAGCATATCGGTTTAACCTTTGTGCCAAGGATTCATATAATCCCGTACAACATTCCCTTTGTCCTTCGCTATGTTACTTGCCCGAGATTTGATCGTCGGTATCCCTATACCTATTTCAATCTCGTTACCGGCAAGTCTCTTTACTCGTTTCGTAATACAAGATCACGTGACTAACACTTGAGTCACATTGCTTGCAAGGCTTATATGTGATGTTGTATTACCGAGTGAGCCTCGAGATACCTCCCCGTGACACGAAGTGACAAATCCCAGTCTTAATCCATGCTAACTCAAAGGACACCTTCGGAGATACATGTAGAGCACCATTATAGTCACCCAGTAACATTGCGACGTTTGATACACACAAGGTATTCCTCTGGTGTCAGTGAGTTATATGATCTTATGGTCATAGGAATGAATAATTGACACGCAGAAAACAATAGCAACAAAATGACACGATCACATGCTACGTTTATAATTTGGGTCTTTTTCCATCACATCATTCTCCTAAAGATGTGATCCAGTCATCAAGTGACAACACTTGCATATGGTCAGAAAACCTTAAACATCCTTGATCGACTGGCTAGTCAACTAGAGGCTTACTAGGGACATTGTTTTGTCTATACATCCACACATGTATCTATGCTTTCATTCAATACAATTATAGCATGGATAATAAATGATTATCTTGAAACAGGAAATATAATAATAAGTATTTTATCATTGCCTCTAGGGCATATTTCCAACAATATCCCCCTTGCACTAGAGTCAATAATCTAGTCTCACATCGTTATGCGATTTATATTGGAATGAATCTAACACCCATACAGTTCTGGTGTTGATCATGCTTTGCTTGTGGAAGAGGTTTAGTCAGTGGATCTGCAACATTCCGATCCGTGTGCACTTTGCAAATGTTTACGTCCTCTCCTTCGACATAGTCGCGGATGAGGTTGAAGCATCGTTTGATGTGTCTGGTCTTCTTGTGAAACCTTGGTTCCTTTGCTAGAGCAATGGCACCAGTGTTGTCATAGAACAGAGTTATTGGATTTAGTGCGCTCGGCACAACTCCAAGATCTATCATGAACTGCTTCATCCAGGCACCCTCCTTAGCTACCTCCTAGGCAGCCATGTACTCCGCTTCACATGTAGAATCTGCTACGACGCTTTGCTTGGAACTGCACCAGCTCACAGCACCCCCATTAAGAACAAATACGTATCCGGTTTGAGACTTAGAGTCATCCGGATCAGTGTCGAAGCTTGCATCGACGTAACCTTTTACGACGAGCTCTTCGTCACCTCCATAAACGAGAAATATTTCCTTAGTCCTTTTCAGGTACTTCAAAATATTCTTGACCGCCGTCAAGTGATCCACTCCTGGATTACTTTGGAACCTGCCTGCCATACTTATGGTGAGGCTGACGTCCGGTCTCGTGCACAACTTTGCATACATGATAGACCCTATGGCTGAAGCATAGGGGACGGTACTCATCTGTTCTCTATCTTCCGCGGTTACTGGACACTGAGTCTTACTCAACTTTATACCTTCTAATACTGGCAAGAACCCCTTCTTGGACTGCTCTATTTTGTACTTCTTGAAAACTTTGTCAAGGTATGTGCTTTGTGAAACTCCTATTAGGCGCCTCGATCTATCCCTATAGATCTTAATGCCTAATATGTAAGCAGCTTCTCCTGGATCTTTCATTGAAAAACATTTGTTCAAGTAATCCTTTATGCTATCTAAAAACTCCACATTGTTTCCAATCAGCAATATGTCATCAACATATAATATTAGAAACGCTACAAAGCTCCCACTCACTTTCTTGTAAATACAAGATTCTCTAGCAACTTTTATAAACCCAAATGCTTTGATTACCTCATCAATGCGCTTATTCCAACTCCGAGATGCTTGTGCCACTCCATAAATGGATCGCTGGAGCTTGCATACTTTGTTAGCATTCTTTGGATCGACAAAACCTTCGGGTTGCATCATATACAACTCTTCCTTAAGAAAACCATTAAGGAACACCGTTTTAACATCCATCTGCAAGATTTCATAATCCAAAAATGGAGCTATTGCTAACATGATTCGGACGGACTTAAGCATCGCTACCGGTGAGAATGTCCCATCGTAATCAACTCTTGAAATTGTGAAAAACCCTTTGCCACAAGTCGAGTTTTATAAACAGTCACATTACCGTCCGCGTCTCTTTTCTTCTTAAAGATCCATTTGTTCAGAATAGCCTTGCGACCTTCAGGTAATACTTCCAAAATTCACACTTTGTTTTCATACATAGATCCTATCTCGGACTTCATGGCCTCTAACCATTTGTTGGAATCCGGGTCCACCATTGCTTCTTCATAATTCGCAGGCTCATTGTTGTCTAACAACATGATAGATACGACAGGATTACCGTACCACTCAGGAGCAGTACGTGATCTTGTCGACCTGCAAGGTCCGATAGTAACTTGATCTGAAGCTTCATGATCATCATCATTAGCTTCGTCCTCAACCGGTGTTGCCTCGACAGAGATTTCTCTCTGCCCTGCGCCACCATCTAGAGGGAGCAGAGGTTCCACAACCTCATCAAGTTCTATCTTCGTCCCACTCAATTCTTTTGAGAGAAAATTCTTCTCAAGAAAAGCTCCGCTCTTAGCAACAAACACTTTGCCCTCGGATCTGAGATAGAAGGTGTACCCAACTATCTCTTTTGGGTAACCTATGAAGACACACTTTTCCGCTTTGGGTTCCAGTTTTTCAAGCTGAAGCTTTTTGACATAAGCATCACATCCCCAAACTTTAAGAAACGACAACTTTGGCCTCTTGCCATGCCATAGCTCATATGGTGTTGACTCAACGGATTTTGATGGTGCCCTATTTAAAGTGAATGCAACTGTCTCTAATGCATAACCCCAAAACCATAAAGGGAAATCGGTAACAGACATCATAGATCGCACCATATCTAACAAAGTACGATTACGACGTTCGGACACACCATTACGCTGTGGTGTTCCAGGTGGTGTCAACTGTGAAACGATTCCACATTGTCTTAAGTGAGCACCAAACTCAAAACTCAGATATTCACCCCCTCGATCAGATCGTAGGAACTCGATCTTCTTCTTACGATGATTTTCAACTTCACTCTGAAATTGCTTGAACTTTTCAAACGTTTTAAACTTGTGCTTCATCAAGTATATATATCCATACCTACTCAAATCAATAATAAAGGTGAGAAAATAACGATATCCGTTGCGCGCCTCCACACTCATTGGACCACACACATCAATATGTATGATCTCCAACAAGTCACTTGCACGCTCCATTGTTCTGGAGAACGGAGTCTTAGTCATCTTGCCCATGAGGCGTGGTTCGCACGTGTCAAGTGATTCAAAATCAAGTGACTCCAAAAGCCCATTAGTTTGGAGTTTCTTCATGCGCTTTACACCAATATGACCTAAGCGGTAGTGCCACAAAAAGGTGGCGCTATCATTGTTAACTCTACATCGTTTGGTCTCAATGTTATGTATATGTGTGTCATCACAATCAAGATTCAATATGAACAAACCCCTCACATCGGGTGCATGACCATAAAAGATATTACTCATAAAAATAGAACAACCATTATTCTCTGACTTAAATGAGTAACCGTCTCTTAATAAACAAGATCCAGATATAATGTTCATGCTTAACGCAGGCACTAAATAACAATTATTCAATTTCATAACTAATCTTGATGGTAACGGAAGTGAGACTGTGCCGACGGCGATTGCATCAACCTTGGAACCATTTCCCACACGCATCATCACTTCATCCTTCGCCAACCTTCGTTTATTCCACAGTCCCTGCTTCGAGTTGCAAATATGAGCAACAGAACCAGTATCAAATACCTAGGCACTACTACGTGAGTTGGTTAGGTACACATCAATAACATGTATATCACATATACCTGGTTTGGCATTGGCTGCCTTCTTCTCAGCCAAATACTTGGGGCAGTTAAGCTTCCAGTGACCCATCCCCTTGCAATAATAGCACTCTGTTTCCGGCTTAGGTCCAACCTTGGCTTTCTTCGTCGGATTCGTAACAGTTTTGCTGCTCTTCTTGGAGTTACCCTTCTTGCCTTTGCTGTTTCTCTTGAAACCAGTGGTCTTATTGACCATCAGCACTTGATGCTCTTTCCGGAGTTCTGACTCTGCGACTTTAAGCATCGCAAATAACTCGCCGGGTGACTTATTCATCCCTTGCATGTTATAGTTCAACACAAAGCTCTTGTAGCTAGGTGGCAGTGATTGAAGAATTCTGTCAAGGATAGCCTCTTGCGGGAGTTCAATCCCCAGCTCAGCTAGACGGTTTGATTACCCAGACATGTTGAGCACATGTTCACTGACACACGGATTCTCCTCCATCTTGCAAGCATAGAATTTGTCACAGGTCTCATACCTCTCGATCCGGGCATTCTTCTGAAAGATAAACTTCAACTCCCGGAACATCTCATATGCTCCATGACGTTCAAAGCGTCGTTTAAGTCCTGGTTCCAAGCCATACAAGACTGCACATTGAACTACTGAGTAGTCCTCCTTACATGATTGCCAATCGTTCAAAACATATTGGTCAGATGTAGCGGGTGGTTCATCTCCTAGCCGTGGTGCCCCGCCTGATTACCAGTATAGCCAGACGGTCGCCGCGCATACTAGCCCAGGAAATCACTCTGGCATGCACGTTTACAACAAGTATCAGGAACATTGGCATTTCTACTAATGAATAGAAGAGTTTTACAAGACGAGCTACAAGGGTGATGGCAGCGGAAAAGCTCTATCTAAGGCAGCATGGTCTTGATGCAGCTCCAATCCATAGGGATCTGACTCGGTTACACTCCTAGCCTACGAACACTCTGTCTCCTCGCATACGACGGATCCTTATGTGAACCTGGCCACGTTGAAAGCCGTTGAGTACTTTTGAATGTACTCGCAAGCAAACCAAACTAACATATACACTAAGCAAAGCAATCTATGACATTCAAGCATGCATTTGTTATTACAGAAATATTAATAATCGTGACATAGAATACTTATCAAGCAATATTAGTTATCAAGCTATAACAGGGTTATTTAGCAAGATAACTTCTAAAGTAAATGCGATAAGGTAAAGCATATTAGATAAATGATTTATACTCCGACTATTCTCATGGTCCAGTCTGAATCTGATCGAAATCCAACCCAAATCATGTGGTCATCCGACCACTCATTTCATAGCCATCCCATGGCTAAAATTGTCATATACGAGACATCTTCCGATGTCTACACCAGTCGAGTTCTTCCATCATTATCATCACTCTTACGGTTGATCATCTACTAAGGTCTGCTCGGGTTGTCCAATACCGTGGACTCGGCTATTCGAATAGATTTGACACTCTGCAGAGGTTGCACACTTTACCCACACTCTGGATCACTGACCTCTTTATCCCATTCGGGTGGACCAGCATTGCTCCAACGAAACTTGCTTGATCCGCGACTCTCTCATCGTATCCCCGGCAAGCACTCCCTTCCGGAGTCTTGCCCTGGGTGGCCCTGTGTCCTCATAACACCTGCCATCGTCGTGGCCAAACAAAACTGTCCAAACTGGGGACGGGCCCAACTCAACTTAACTGGGCTCACAGGGTTATCACCGCCCACCTGATCAGGGTGGCACACGTGCATAATCCTCCCTCTTTGGGAGTACCGGTGAAAGGTCATGTGATCAGCCCAAGTCACGGCCGTCCCATATTGGCAAATGTGGTTGCACGGATAAGGCCGAACAGGTGAGCCCGGACAGGTGACTCGAGATCAACCCATTAGGTTTGGTTTAAACAACATATTTATCAAGTATGGTTGTTGTCAGCAATGACTTTACATAATGAAGATTATGCATGAAATAACAACGGTAGAAACACCACAACCTATCTCTATGTTATGAGTCATTACTAAGATAGTATGTAAATGACAGGTTATTACTTTACAAGTTGTGACTGTAACGTAGTCCCTCGGAACCCTCGCATAAAACTGACAACTAAATCGGTAGCCACCAGAACGGTCTTTACAACACAGACCTGGGACGTGACCGGAATAACTCAACCCCGGCTCAAGACAGCTGGAAAGCAGCACAGAGCATGAGGCGGTGTTGATAAGAAGAATGTAGCAGTTCCCTAAGACCACCGAAGATCAGCTCAGAGCATAGGGTCACTACCACGGAAAGAAATTAAACCGCTGCCCGCGACGGCCAAAAAGCAGCTCAAAACACACGTCAACGGCTGACAAGAGAAATATAAAGTTGACACCCACCCCGGACGGCCGAAGGCAGCTCAGACTGAGGCGTGGTGCCATCATCGAAGAAAATGCGAGCAAGGGTTCGTCAGTATCTCATACAACACATTACTATACACTCGGACATAAGCATATTGAATTAAATATGCAATAACATCACAGAGCAAATCTTGAGGGCATATATTTGATGGTCGGCTTGCCTGAGGTCGAAGAATACTCCCGGAAGAGGTGCGGAGAGCCCATAGAAAAGATTGTCGGAACGGTTTTCTCTCGAAGGGGTCTTGTTGGAGACAAGGGCAAAAGGGTCATTCTCAAAGTGCCACCACCTTGTGAAAATGTTACCAACATGACGGTCTCGACGATACGAAGACGTGATCGTTGGAATCACCCCAATCGGAGTACCGGGCAAGAAGATACAAGCCTTTTTCTATTAGGGACCTATTTGCAAAAAGAATATTTCCATAGTGGCCCCTGGCAGCTCAGCGAGTCGCGCCCTTTGGAAGAGTACGCTTTCCCTTAGGGAAAACGTAGTCCTGGCCAAGCCGTTTCCACTTAACCAGCTGGAGCTTTCCTCTCTCACCGACAGGTGGGGTCGGGGCCCACCTGTCGGGTCCCTCTCTCTCTCTCCTTTCTCTCCTTCTTCCACCTCCCGCCGTTGCACGCAGAGCAGAGGAGGGCCGCCGGTGCCGTCGGTCGTTCCGGCGACTCGGACCACCTCCGGTGACGCCCAACCTACTGGCGTGCTCAGGGGAGCCAGCCGCACCCATCCCCGGGGTTCACGGAGCCCGACAATGGCCAGGACGACGACGCCGTCCTTCACAATGGGGGGGGGGGGGTCGGACATTGCCGACGCCGATGCTCTTGTCATCCCTCGGAAGAGCTAGGCGGCTCGACAGTTTCCTGGGGGCTTGAGGGTTCCATTTGAGGCAGCAAATGGGGAAGGGGAGGGACTGCTGCTCGGATTTCCCCGAGGGGATCACGGGGGCGTTCCCTGCAGGAGAGGAGTGAGAAGAGCTCCGACGCTCGACTCCTTGGACAGAGAGAGAGCTAGGAAGGAGGGGAGCCTGCTGGGGAGTCGAGGTGCTCGGGGAGGAGCTCGAGCCACGACTTCTATAGTCGGCTGGTGTTTCCGGATGGGCACGGCCGCCGTGGCGGCCTTATCACCACACTAGAGCAGCGAGCGACGTGGCTGGCATTATCCTGGCATCGGGGAGCGGCCAACCTGACGGGCATTAACTGCGACTCGACAGTTCATAGAGGAAGGAGCCAACAGAGAGGAAGACGACGAGGTTCACAGGCAAACAGGGCTCCGGCGAGGCTGTTGGGGCGCGCTGGAGATGAGAACAGAGGGGGAAGCTGCGAGAGAGAGGTCAAATGGATGCTGCGGGGCCTATGGACACAACCACGCGGCCGGGGACTGACCACAGGGGGTCAGCCATGGTGGACAGTGCGCA
Source organism: Hordeum vulgare subsp. vulgare (assembly GCF_904849725.1). Lineage (NCBI taxonomy): Eukaryota > Viridiplantae > Streptophyta > Magnoliopsida > Poales > Poaceae > Hordeum > Hordeum vulgare. The sequence goes on from NC_058518.1 coordinate 320,463,444, forward strand.
GAGCGCCGTTTTGGTCTGTTCCATGTGTGGTCACGATGGCACATCACGCTCTGGCCCGCGTCCTCTTGTCACACCTTGTCCAACAGGTGCCTCACTGCTCAAAAGGATGAGACATGAGATTGGAGTCCACAGGAAGGCTTTGGGGAAGGGAAACTTCCTAAAGAAGATTCTCGCAGCATGATGTTTGTGGTTGTTTCTGGAGAGATGGATGAAGGAAAGGAGCTGAATCTTTGTCACAATGAAATATGGTGGGAAGGAGAATAGGCTTGCCAAATTTGAAGTCATTTAGACCCCATTTGCATACACTTCCTTCATAAACGACAAACTAGTCCAGAAACTAGAATTTGAAGCTGAGCTCAAATGGCTACATGGATTTGGCTCAAATTTGGGGGAGATGGTTTATTTGAATATGTGGAGATGTTGGAAAAAAATTCAGCTCATTTGGGAATGCCTACATGCCACTTCCTTCACAAAGCTTCCAAATAGGCAGCAACTTAGGAGAATTTCTTGGACAACATTGAAGAAAGGGATAGAGCTGGTTTTTGGTATTAACTAGTGACTTAACAATATAAACCATCATGAAAAGTTTCAGCTCAAGGAGATCAAGGAATAGAGCACTTCCTTTGCAAAATTGCCAACTGGACAGAATTTGCAATTTGATCTTGTGCTCAACATTTAACTAGGGAACTTGGAATCTTGATGGAATTGGGGAAGATATGGATAGGAGAAGCTCCACAAATTATTTGGGATTTTTCCTGGCTACCAAAATGATAGTTCCTTTAGAAAGTGCCCAAAATGCAATATGGGCATTAAATAGGAAAATTCAATTTTCCTTTATTCTATGATGGCCAATATTTTATGAAAGCTCAATATGATCACAAAGAATACCTCCACAAGTTTGCATAAGCTTTGGAGATGGATAGCTATTTTTCTGGATTTAATTCCTTTAACTAGCAGAAGAAAGGAATCTATATCTGTACTTATACTAATTAGAGACTTCCAAGTAATTACCACATTAATTAGAAATTAAGAGCCGTAGATCTTTGGTGGGGCCAAATTATTACGGTGAAGATCACCCGTGTAATGTAGGGTCTAAATCTAGAATTACCACATTAATTAAAAATTAAGATTCATTTGACTAATGCATCTAAGCATCTTCGAGAAACCCTAGATCCGCTCTTTTTCATCCCTTTCTCCAAATCTACGGAGCGGCCTTGAGGCGGACGTCCAGCCGGGCTGACCTCACTACGTGACTTTCCTACCGCGATCGAGCGTGCGTGCACGATGTGTGTATTGGATGAACTTCCCACGCGGCTGCATGGCGCTGGCCCAGGTGCATGTTCACATTAGGCTTAATCCTCCGGGACAAATAGATACGAGCTGACTCTGAATCGATTCCGTCCAATGGTAACTTGCTTTTCAATTAGAGATAAACATACGAACATACCATAGCCAGTGCTAATCAGTTTGCTTTGTCAGCTGGGCCGATGCTTTTGCGTGGGGCACCAGTGCCATGTGGGATGACTGAGATACCTGGTTGCATGCCGACGACGGCCAGAAGCGCCAGAAGGGACGAGACTCTGACCTCGGCCTTGGATGTGTACGCGATGCAGTGCAAGCAGCCGTACAAATCCTGATTTCCTTACTTTCTTGCATCTTTTGGTCCTTAGTATTGCCCTCATTATCATGCAAAAATTGCTAACTGCATATATATGATAGATGTGTAAAATACCAGACAAAAGAACTGCCTGCATACAGGCTGCCACATGGATAACGACATGAACGACTTGGTTCTGTTAAAATATATTTCCATACATTGATATTTACCATATGTTTTTTTCTACTACATAATTTGTTGCTTTGGGGGGTTGCTTGATTTCGCCATCATAAAAGGAGGGAACTAACATCTACTAAAGACTAGTTTATGAATTGATGTGTGTGGTCGCAAGCAAAATATTATAATTTTCTATAACAGTTGATTATGTTTTCGACATAATAAGGGAATTATGGAGTGCGATTACATGATGAAGCGAGGTAACAGAACTTACAAGGCAATGTTAAATCTTTTCTTATATTCCACATGGTAGAGGAATAGGTTGCCCTAATATAAATGAAATTGCACACTAAAGTTTTCATGGCCATACGATCTACTTGATATATAAAAAAATTGTGCAAGATGTTTTGTTTAGCTAGAAAGAAAGATAATCCATTGTAATATGAAATTCGGACAACTACGTCACACGTTCATCTCATGAGTTTTGGGTATTTTAATTCAAATCAAAAATCGATAGTTGATTTAGTCGTCAATCATAAAAATTATCATGACCGTACATGCACTTGATCTAATTTTGTTTTGTTTTGTGCACGGTGTTTTGTTAACTCCAATATTAAACTGTGCCAACTACATCACATGTTCATGCATGAGTTTCGTATACTTTAACTTTGACACGAAGAATAAATAGTTAATTTAGTGCTCAACCCTTCCTTATTACGTAAATAACATCAGTCCATTCTAATTTTGTATTCTTCTTTTTCACGTAGAAATTGCTGACTTTTTCGTGTCATCTCCACATGGAAACAAGGGAAGATAACTACAGTCGAAAGCCACAAATATATTGTTCTTCTATTACGCTTCAAGAATTACGGGTTTCTTAGAATTAGCTTATAAGACACTGTGATTATGTAATACGATCCTTTATATATATGATATACGTTATGAATTGAATTTAATTAGCTTTGTTCGTTGTATGTCTATACTACAATGTTGAAGGGTGGTGCTGGTGGTTTGGGCTCAGCGTAAATGTAATAATTTTGTTCTACAATTTATGTGCTTATGAATATATCCATGATTGATTCTTTCATACGTATATGCCTATCTCTTAATTTCTTTTCTGTTTCTAAGAACTAGAGAATTTGTTTTTGGTTAGTTGATGGTTAAAACTAGTGACATATAACATAATTGGTTACTAACGATCAACCCACCTGCCATTTTCATTATGACTTAGCCCAATAAAGTAAAGATTTATCATCTAACTCGAACGTTGTTACCAAGGAATGTGCAGGCTCAACAGATATTGTGAAGGTATCAGATGGTTGGAAAGATCACCGAAGATAACCATCCATGGATTTTTCTATATTAGTATATTATTCTACTTTTTCCAGTATGTCACATTGACCGGGGTCTCATGTTCTGTGCTTAAATCATCCGTAATTTAATTTACACTCCTTTTCCAACTTATTCTAATAATGTACACATGTGTCATAGTGTCCGACAACAACTATAGTTACACAGAAATGCACACACACACACACACACACACACACACACACACACACACATGAGTTCTAATAAGAGCTACAAGCAAGACAATAGTATGAGAGCTAAATAACTGAAACACACATCAGAACAGTTCTAGATTGTATAAGCACAATGTATACACTTTACTTGGGATGTCATTTTTGGAAAATAATAAGTGCTGAAGTTATGGTCCTTATATTATGTTAGAATAATTGCTATCTTTATTATCATAGGAACCTACATCTCATTTCAATTGGAGTGTTTAGTTTGTTGTAAACCAGGAGTCATTGAATGCAACTAATATTACCAGGCTAAGATGATAGGTGGCTATTGATTTCAAATAATGTTCGTTTGAATATTAGCATAATGGTTGTCACATGAAGGTCACATGATATTTTAGCGTTCATTATTCAGGACATATTTATGTGCATGTTGCCTATGACCGCATTACGGCTTTCTCTTCATCGCTATTTAACTCTTTGTTAAGATGGTATGATAAAAATAGAAACATATTTTTGTGTTGGTGCCTAATTTTTCCATGATATAAAAAGTCAATTCTTCATGTATTTTGTTAGGTTGTGTTGTACGTAAATTTGTTTGAAAATATTTTTCTAACTTCCAGTGCTCTATTGGTAAATGTGTGTTTGTGTATTAGTATAGCTAGGAAGGAATAACACATAATATATGGAGTCTAATATACCAAATCCCAAAAGTAGGAACGATTGAGAACTTCATTTGTTTTTGTTCTTGATAATTTCATTTATTTTCATGGAGACTTAGACCACCAGTGAACAACCTATATAGGTTTGCATCGAAGATAGATGTTCAACCATATATCAGTTTGGACCGAAGATAGAGGTGCAACATAGTTGAACCTATTCTATTGTAGGAGTGAGACATAGGATGGAGCTGCTTGATAAAGGAGGGGTTTTCAATGATTTGATGATCCTAAAATCATGCTGAAATTTAGTATATCTGTAATGGTTATGCTACAATTTTTGTAGGATCCTGACTGGGGATTCTTGGTGCCTCTGCAAAACGAATGTGGAAGTTCTTTACGGATGTGAGCTGGCACATGATAAGCCTATATGGTCTTAGTTTTAGTAAAAAACTAAGTTGGGTTGTTGTGTTTGTGATAGTCTATTTATCTTTAAAATGATTGCATTAATGAATTTCATTAACACAACAAACCGATTCTCAAGACGTGGGCCTTCGTAATATTGTCACTATTGTTTTACAGGATCATTTTATATGTGTCTAATGTACTCTAGAATATAAGATACTATTATATAACTAGCCCGTGTGATGCACGGGTTTGCGACTAGTTAATTTTTTTTGACCGGCTAATGTAGGGAAAACCCCCCACAGGCTTTTTTCTTTTATTCCCATATATAAGTGCAGTATGTACAAGAAGAAATTATAAATGATAAATATTACAAATGACTTAGCAATATTTTTGCATATGCAGTGTTTAAAGATGAGGGATTATCATTGGGAAAAGGTTTGGTAGTCAAAAGGTCAAAGGAAATTGGGGTTCCTTTGAAACAGGAGAGATCAGGGTTTCCCTTCCAGCAATTCAGAAAGTAGGGTTTTGACGGCAAAACCCCGAGAAGATATCTTGGGTGGAAATGTTAGACTGGGGAGAATTTAGGGAAGGCAAGGCTAGATGACCATCTTCACATTCCCAGGGTGAAAGAAATATGATAACATCGAGAAAAAGACGAGGGTCAAATCCCGCAAATGAAAAAAAGTCGGGGAGCGAAAACGAGGGTGTTACAAACCTACCCCCCTTAAGAAAATCTCGTCCTCGAGATTTCCAGGCTTACCTCCCGGGGAAAGGGGACTTACCTGTGTGCGACTTGGATCCATCAGTTGTCCTGCCTTCATGGATTCTCTGACTTTATAAATGTCTCTTCGGAGGGACCAGGTGTTGTATCTGCACATAGATTTTCTGAATTCTTCTCTTTCCTGTCAGGTGTACTCTTTATATCGATAGTAGTGCTGCAGGGTGGGGTAACGGGTACTACCAACAAACATCGTAGTTCCAGGCACTGGAAGTATCTGTTTCGAGCTTTACTGTAATGCTTCGTACCCTCACTGTCATGGGTAATACATCCTTTCTTGGTACCAAGCTCACGTGCTCGTATATCCTCAAGTGACTGGGAGTGGCTTTATTTTTGCCATTTCAGAATGCTCAATCTAGTGGTTCCTTATGGCTTATACATCCTAACGTTGCTCTCAAGTGATCCATAACTCAAGGAGTTATCCTGACCGAGCTATTGCTGCTATATCCTCAACTTCAGGCATAATCACAAAATAATCCTAGACAGTAATCTCTTATTCCAATGATGTCATGATGTCTATGAGATGTTGTTGCGGGTGTGCCTTGAAATATTTGCTCTTAATGTCTCATTCAGACTCTGTTGCTCGTGGGGATGGCTCTATCATATATAGTCTCTGCAGTCCTTGTTGTGATCACGAGATGGGCATAGTATGCCTATCACTTGGTGTATCTTTTTAGGGCAGAGCTTCTTATCTGGGTTGATGGCCCGTATTCATGATGGGTGCGACAAACTCACTTGTGACCGTAAGTAGTACATTGATGTGGACGCATATGCAAGAGCCTGACAAACACTAGTAATACTTCTCTGTCTGCGAAGTTGTATCTTGTTGACCGCCATGGAGGTTGTATGCCCACAACTTCTTTGGTCTTGGGGACCCCTTTGATGTACTTTTCATGTTACGCCAACACCATTCCTTGATTGTTTTCACTGAACATTGGCTTGTTCTCACAGCTTATTCTTGTGTATCTCGTAAGGGTTGCAGTGCTCATATTCTTGTTTTCAACATAAGGCCGTTGTTTCTCTGACATAGTTATTCCTGTGCTTGAATGGCTCTCATGAACCGATTCACTAGACTGTATGTCACAACATATGCAAGTGTAGGATAGATCATTCCATCATGACTGGGTTCTGAGGCGAAAATGTGTACCGGCTAGTTCTTGCTTCTAACAAGCTTGTTGTCGGCACAATGCCGTGTTGGAGAAGACTGAATTCCTTATACTCGAAGCTTTTGCTAGAGTAGCGTGCTGAAGAAGGCTGGTTATCATACCTCAAAATCTTTCCTTCATGTGGCTTGCTGTGGAAGGTCGGGTTCCTTATGCCAAAAGCTTTCCGCGGTAGACTGATATGGGAGTTCCGTATCCCAGAAGGGTTTCTCACTTAGGGGGTGTACCGAGACAGTGTGGTACCATAAGCTCTTTTTGGTAGCTTGTGGGGGGGGCGGGCTAGGTTACTTATTCCAGAACCCTTTTGCTATGATGTGTCGTCCGATCTAGTGCTGGTTCTGGGTCCCGTTCTGAATTATCCGGAATTTTACCTATAGCAGAGCCACAACTTGATATATGCCATACCTTGACTGAGGATATTCCATTGGTCATGCACATCGCTTGTCCTTCCGCTGGTCAGGTTATTGTTGTTATAAAGGTTGCATGACTGGTCCACACCTCATGTGGACAATTGATTCCGAAGGCCATATGTTCAAACCAGGTGTTGCCGATAACAAGTAGTTGACATATGATTCCATTTGGTTCTGCTGAGCTTCCAAGCATGTTGGGTGCTTCTTGATTCGGATAACCACAAACTTATCCGTATTCCTTACAAACCTTGTTCACCATGCCCAGAAATTTTTATATTTGCACCAATGAGCTTCAAGATTTTCCTTGAAAATTGTACCAACGTACCAGAGTTTTGTTGCTGTACTTGGTGCATTCATTCTTGAAATATGTCCGTGATAAATGATTCTTGGGTCTATGGAGAAAAGACTCAGGGTTTACCCTACTGACGGGAATAATCCTTGTATCGCAGACTGAATAATTTGTCCCTACTGATGTTCATTATTGGTAGCTTTCCTGAATGCTTCCTCGGGTATGATCGGTTCTAAGGCCAACTCCCTTGGATATATTTAGGCCTTGTCTGTTGCACATGACTCTGCTTCTCACCCATTCTTAATTCTTGACAGATAATATCAGGCGGTTGGCGTGGCTTGACTTTTGTTGGAATGGGGATTATTTGGTATTATCCCTGTTGCATGCTGATCTTCTGAGACAACTCTTGCAGATGGATCCAGTCGGAGTGGAAAAACGAAACCGACGAAAGAAACGGGAATTGCCAAAAACCAAAAAGCAAATAAAGCTCAAGTGTTGCGGACCTTAAACATGGCCAAGGATTCGCTAGTATAACTAATATAGCACACTCGATGCATCTCTAAGGATTTAGAAGTGAAACCACACTATGCTCCTGGTAGCACTGATCTCGAGCTTCTACTACTTCCCTAGAGAGCATCATACTCAACGCAGGACTATAGCCAAAGTGGCTTAGTCAACGTTCCTAAGGTTGTTGAGGAGAGATAGAATTTATAAGCGTTTACCAAAGGAAACTAGAGTGAGAAGAGGAATGTCATGGCTAGCAAGCAGGGGTAAGGATATCTGGTTGACCTAGGGGTTTCAGGGCTCACGGGTCGTTGTCGGGTGCGAGTATTTCACACCGGAGGCAAGGGTCTCGAGAGTTGGGGTCTGATGGAGCCGAAAACCTATGGGGTTGCCTTATGATCAATAGTAGCCGTGCCAAGTGGCAAAGATGGCTGAAATCCATCAGGGTTTTCTACTGAACACAAGACAGTGAGGTCTGGCTAGGGTAACCTATAGTCAGCCTGGATGCTCTGATACCATTCGTTGTGGCGCTCCTCCTGATTACCACTGTAGCTAGACGGTCGCCGTGCATACCAGCCCAGGAAATCACTCTGGCATACACGTTTACAACAAGTATCAGGAACATAGCATTTCTGTTAATGAATATAAGATTTTTACAAGACAAGCTACAAGGGTGATGGGAGCGGAAAAGGTCTATCTAAGGTAGCATAGTCTTGATGCAGCTCCATTCCACAGGGACATGACACGGTTACGCTCCTAGCCCGTGAACACTCTGTCTCCTCGTGTACGACGGATCCTTATGTGAACCTGGCCACGTAAAAAGCCGTTGAGTACTTTTGGATGTACTCGCAAGCAAACCAAACTAACATATACACTAAGAAAAGCAATCTATGACATTCAAGCATGCATTTTTTATTAGAGAAATCTTAATAATCATCACATAGTATACTTATCTAGCAATATCAGTTATCAAGGTATAACAGGGTTATTTAGCAAGATAACTTCTAAAGTAAATGCGATAAGGTAAAGCATATTAGATAAATCATTTATACTCCTACTATTCTCATGATCCAGTCTGAATCTGATCCAAATCCAATCCAACTCATGTGTTCATCCGACCACTCATCTCATAGCCATCCCATGGCTAAATTTGTCATATACTGGACATCTTCCGATGTCTACACCAAACGAGTTCTTCCATCATTATCTTCACTCTTACTGTTGATCACCTACTGAGGTCTGGTCGGGCTATCCAATACCGTGGACTCGGCTATTCGAATAGATTTGACACTCTGCAGAGGTTGCACACATTACCCACACTCTGGATCACTGACCTCGTGATCCCATTCGGGTGGACCAGCATTGCTCCAACGTAACTTGCCTGACCCGCGACTCTCTCATCGTATCCCTGGCAACCACTCCCTTTCGTAGTCTTGCCCTGGGTGGCCATGTGTCCTCATGACACCTGCCACCGTCGTGGCCAAACAAAACTATCCCAACCGGGGACGGACCCAACTCAACTTAACTAGGCTCACAGGATTATCACCGCCCACCTGATCAGGGTAGCACGCGTGCATAATCCTCCCTCTTTGGGGGTACCGGTGAAAGGTCACGCGATCAGCCCAAGTCACGGCCATCCCATATCGGCAAATGTGGTTGCACGGATTTGCCTAGACACGTGACTCGAGATTAACCCATTAGGTTTGGTTTAAAGAATGTATTTATCAAGCATGGTTGTTGTTGGCAATGACTTAACATAATGATGATTATGCATGAAATAACAACGGTAAACACCAGAACCTATCTCTATGTTATGAGTCATTACTAAGACAGTATATAAATGATAGGTTATTACTTTACAAGTTCTGACTGTAAAGTAGACCCTCGGAACCCTCGCATAAAACTGACAAATAAATCGGTAGCCACCAGAACGGTCTTTACAACATAGATCTGGGACATTACCGAAATAACTCAACCCCGGCTCAAGACGGCTGGAAAGCAGCACAAAGCATGAGGCGGTGTTGATAAGAAGAATGTAGCAATTCCCTAAGACGGTCAAAGATCAGCTTAGAGCATAGGGTCACTGCCACGGAAAGAAATTCAACAGCTGCCCGCGACGGTCGAAAAGCAGCTCAGAACACGGGTCAGCGGCTGACAAAAGAAATATAAAGTTGGCACCCACCCCGGAAAGGGCTGAAAGCAGCTCAAACTCAGGCGTGGTGCCATCATCGAAGAAAATGCGAGCAAGGGTTTGTCAGTATCTCATACAGCACATTACATTACTATACACTCGAACATAAGCATATTGAATTAAATATGTAAGAACATCACAAAGCAAAGCTTGAGGGCATATATTAGATGGTTGGCTTGCGTGAGGTCGAGGAATACTCCTGGAAGAGGTGCGGAGAGCCTGCCGAAAGGATTGCCGGAAAGGTTCTCTCTGGAAGGGGGCTGATTGGAGACAAGGGCAAAAGGGTCATTTTCACAGTGTCACCACCTTGTTAAAATGTTACCAACATGATGGGCTCGATGAGACCAAGACGTGGGCGTTGGAATCACCCCAATCGGAGTCCCAGGCAAAAAGATACAAGCCTTTTTCCGTCTGGGACCTATTGGCAAAAAGAATATTTCCAAAGTGGCCCCTTGCAGCTCAGCGAGTCGCGCCCTTTGGAAGAGTACGCTTTCCCTTAGGGAAAGAGTTGTCCTAGCCAGGCCGTTTCCACTTAACCAGCTGGCGGTTGCCTCTCTCACCGACAAGTGGGGTCGGGGCCCACCTGTCGGGTGCCTCTCTCTCTCCTTTCTCTCCTTCTTCCACCTCCCGCCGTTGCACGCAGAGCAAAGGAGGGCCGCCGGTTCCGTTGGTCGTTCCGGTGACTCGGGCCACCTCCGGCAACACCCAGCCTACTAGCGTTCTCAGGGGACCCAGCCGCACCCATCTCGGGGGTTCACGGAGCCCGACGATGGCCAGGACGACGATGACGTCCTTCGCAGCGGGGGGGGGGGGAGTCGGTCGTTGCTGGCGGCGATGCTATGGTCATCCCTCGGAACAGCTAGGCGGCTTGACGGCTTCCTGGGCGATTAAGGGTTTCCTTTGAGGTGGCAAATGGCGAAGGGGAGGGACTGCTGCTCGGATTGCCCAGAGGGGATCATGGCGGCGTTCCCTACCGAAGATGAGGGAGAAGAGCTCCGGCGCTTGATTCCTTGGACAGGGAGATAGCTAGAAAGGAGGGGACCCTGCTGGGGAGTCAAGGTGCAAGGGGAGGAGCTTGGGCCACGGCTTTTATAACCGGTCGGTGCTACTGGAAGGGCACGACCGCCGTGGCGGCCTTATCACCACACTCGATCACCGGGCGACGTGGCCGGAGAGAGGTTAGGTGGATGTTGCGGGGCCTATTGACACAACCACACGGCCGGGGACTGACCAAAGGGGGTCGGCCATGGTGGACAGTGCGCAGAGCGTCATTTTGGTATGTTCCCTGCGTGGTCACCACGGCACATCATGGTCTGGCCCGCGTCCGCTTGTCACACCTTGTCCAACAGGTGCCTCACTGCTCAAAAGGATGAGACATGAGATTGGAGTCCACGGGAAGGCTCTGGAGAGGGAAACTTGCTGAAGAAGATTCTGGCAGCAAGGTGTTTGTGGTTGTTTTTGGAGAGATGGATGAAGGAAAGGGGCTGAATCTTTCTCACAATGAAATATGGTGGGAAGGAGAATAGGCTTGTCAAATTTGAAGTGATTTAGACCCCATTTGCGTACACTTCCTTCACAAACCACAAACTGGTCTAGAAACTAGAATTTGAAGCTAGGCTCAAATGGCTACATGGATTTGGCTCAAATTTGGGGAGAGGGTTTATTTGAATATGTGGAGATGCTGGAAAAAAATTCAGCTCATTTGGGAATGCCTACATGGTACTTACTTCACAAAGCATCCAAATAGGCAGAAACTTAGGAGAATTTCATTGACAACATTGAAGAAAGGGATAGAGCTGGTTTTTAGTATTAACGAGTGATTTAACAATGTAAACCACCATGAAAAGTTTCAGCTCAAGAAGATCAAGGAATAGAGCACTTCCTTTGCCAATTTCCCAACTAGACAGAATTTGCAATTTGATGTTGTGCTCAAAATTTGAACTAGGGAACTTGGAATCTTGATGGAATTGGGGAAGATATGGATAGGAGAAGCTCCACAAATTATTTGGGATTTTTCCTGGCTACCAAAATGGTAGTTCCTTTAGAAAGTGCCCAAAATGTAATATTGGCATTAAATAGGAAAATGCAATTTTCCTTTATTCTATGATGGCCAATATTTTATGGGAGCTCAATATGATCACAAAGAATACCTCCACAAGTTTGCATAAGCTTTGGGGATGGATAGCTATTTTTATGGATTTAATTCCTTCAACTAGCAGAAAAAAGGAATTAATTATAAATGATAAATATTGCAAATGACTTAGCAATATTTTTGCATATCCAGGGTTTAAAGATGAGGGATGATCATTGGGAAAAGCTTTGGGATTCAAAATGTCAAAGGAAATTGGGGTTCGTGAGAATTTAGGGAAGGCAAGGCTAGATGACCATCTTCACATTCCGTGGGTGAAAGAAATCTGATAACACTGAGAAAAAGACGGGGGTCAAATACCGCAAATGGAAAAAAATCGAGGAGCGAAAACCAGGGTGTTACACTAGCGCAGCATCAAGGACATTATTCTTTTTCCCAGCTTGTAGGATGAGCCTAAGATTACGAGCCCAGTCTACAAAGTTGCTACCATCATTTTTCAGCTTAGCTTTCTCTAGGAACATATTGAAATTCAGGGTCGCTACTGCGTGAGCCATTGATCTACAACATAAAATATTGCAAAGTGGACTTAGACTATGTTCAAGACAGTTGAGTTTAGCTAATCATATTACTAATAAACTCCCACTCAAATAGACATCACTCTAGTCATTCGAGTGTGGCATGATCCAAATTAACTAACTCAAGTCCGATCATCACGTGAGTTGAGTATAGTTTCATTGCTGAACATCTCCATGTTGCTCATATCAACTATATGAGTCATGCTCGACCTTGCGGTATCTTGTGTTCTGAGGCCATGTTTGTACATGCTAGGCTCGTCAAGTTTAACCCGAGTGTTCCGCGTGTGCAATTGTTTTGCACCTGTTGTATGTGAACGTTGAGTTTATCACACCCGATCATCACGTGGTGTCTCGAAATGATGAACTGTCGCAACGGTGCACAATTGGGGACAACACAATTTTATCTTGAAATTATAGTGAGGGATCACCTTATAATGCTACCATCGTCCTAAGAAAAATAAGGTGCATAAAAGGATTAACATCACATGCAATTCATAAGTGACATGATATGGCCATGATCTTGTGCTTCTTGATCTCCATCACCAAAGTACCGGCATGATCTTCATTGTCACCGGTGCCACACGATGATCTCCATCATCGTGCCGCCATCGAGGTTGTCGTGCTATTATGATATTACTACTAAAGCTACAACCTAGCAATATAGTAAACGCATTTGCAATCACAAACATTAGTTTAAAGACAACCCTATGGGTCCTGCCAGTTGCCGTAGCATCGACGTGCAAGTCGATATTAACTATTACAACATGATCATCTCATACATCCAATATATCACATCATGTCCTTGTCCATATCACATCACAAGTATACCCTGCAAAAACAAGTTAGACGTCCTCTAATTTGTTGTTGCATGTTTTACATGGCTGCTATGGGTATCTAATATGATCGCATCTTACTTACGCAAAAACCACAACGGAGATGTGCAAATTGCTATTTAACCTCTCTCCTTGGAACGCCTCGGTCAAATCCAATTCAACTAAAGTTGAAGAAATAGGCACCCGCCAGTCATCTTTACTCAATGAGTTGCATGTTAGTCGATGAAGCCGGTCTCTCATAATCCTACGAGTAATGTTTGTCCGGGAGGCTTCAATCCAACAATACCGACGAATCGAGAAAAGACTAAGGAGGGCAGAAAATCGAACATCAACACCCACAAAAACTTTTGTGTTCTACTCGAGATGACATCTACGCATGAACCTAGCTCATGATACCACTGTTGGGGAACATTGCATGGGAAACAAAAAATTTCCTACGCACACGAAGACCTATCATGGTGATGTTCATCTACTAGAGGGAGATCGGATCCACATACCCTTGTATATTGTTGAGAGGAAGCGTTAAGAAACACGGTTGATGTAGTGGTACAACTTCGTGATTCAAATCACCGTCGTCCCACGATCCATTCCGATCTTGCGCCGAACGGACGACACCTCCGCGTTCAACACACGTACAACTCGATAATGATCTCTGCCTTCTTGATCCAGCAAGAGAGATGGGGAAGTAGATAAGTTATACGGCAGTGTGACGGCGCGTCGGTGATGGTGATGATATATTCCTGCACGGCTCCGCCCGAGCTCTGCAGAAAACTGATTTAGAGGAAGAACTACGAAGTAGAGGTTTGAGTTGCACGTGGGAAAAGTTGTGTCTCAAAAACCCTAAAACCTCTAGTATATATGGGAGGAGGGGAGGGGCTAGCCTTGGCGCTCAAGGGAGCCCCAAGGGAGCCGGCTGAGAGAGGAGAGGAGGACTTCAACTCCAATTATGTTTGGGGAATGAGGAGTCCTCCGCTTCCTTCCCACCTCCCTTTTTTATTTTCTTTGGTTTTCTTTTTCCTAGCCGACATAGCCCACTTGGGCTGGACTCACCAGCCCACTAAGGGCTGGTGCGCCACCCCTGGGCTATTAGGCTCACTCCTGGGTGGATGGGCCCCTCCCGGTGAAAATCCGGAACCCATTCGTCATTCCCGGTACACTGCCGGTAATGCCCGAAATCTTTTCGGAGACCAAATGAAACCATCCTATATATCAATCTTCATTTCCGGCCCATTCCGGAAACCCTCGTGATGTCCGCGTTCTCATCCAGGGCTCCGAACAATCTTCGGTCACCAACACCTATAACCCAATTATACTGAAATGTCACCGAACCCTAAGTGTGCAGACCCTGCGGGTTCGAGAACTATGGAGACATGACCTGAGACACTCCCCGGTCAATATCCAATAATGGGACCGGGATGTTCATATTTGTCGGTAAATACTCACAACATATGCCATAGGTAGGCTAAAGTCGGTGAGAACCGAGGGGACAAAGGAGGGCGCTGGGAACGAGGTTGGGACAAGCATGGAACGCACGATGTACCCAGCTTCAGGGCTCTCCGTAGAGATAAGACCCCTAGTCCTGCCGGAGTGTTTGATGTATATGGATGGATTACAAAGTTGCTCCTGGAGCTGTGTTCGGAGGAGGCAGAGGGGAGCAGCCGGCTCGTCTCTGCCTCTCTGTATGTGGTTGGTGTATGTGAATTGTTGTTCGACAGTCCCCCTTCATGGAGGGTGACCGGGGGGTTTTATAGACGAACCCGCCGGCCTACAATATGGATAAAGGGTACAAGAGTGGGACCCGGCTGGCAGCCTCGCCTGCTGACCAGGGGCCCATGAGAGTCTTGTCTTGTCGCTTGAGGCGCCCGCCGGCTGCATGATCTCGTTTGGCTATGGGACACGCCGGCTGGCCAATGAAGCTCTCGCGTAAGGTTGACGCCGAGCACGCGTTGTACGTCAAGGGTCGTCCAGCGAGATTCGTCATGGGCAGGTAGTACTTCCGCCTCCACTATTCCCCACGCCGAGTGAAGTAATGGAGTGGGAGTGTGACGGTCCGACACTATGCTAGGTGATGGATCAGAGCCGGCGTAGGTCAGTGGCGTGGCCGCCGACGCTCGTACCTGCCAGACACTCTGATTCAGTACTTTTGCTAACGCGTAGCTACCTTTAATCATAAGGTATCATCCTGACCTACGATCTGATGTGACTTGTGATCCCTGTCCGGCTAGCCTGCTTGGCTAGCCGGCTTGGGCACGGCCGCCTCTTCCTAGCCGGCAGGCTTGATTAGGCCGGTCAGGAAGAGGTAGCCGACTCGACTCTAGCCGGGAGGGGTTGCCTGGCCGGGCAGAGAGTTGGCCATGTGCCTTCCGGCCAGAAGACTTGGGCCTTCGGAAACTGTAATTGTTCATATCCTTTGGGTAGGAAATGAAGGAGCAGGCTTGATGAGCATACCCCGGGGTTATCCCCCCAACAGTAGTCCCCGAAGCTGGAGAGGCCTGTCGACTGCGGACGGGCGGCCTCACCGGCTTGATGATTTGTCTTGGTATTTCTGCCGCCATTCGTGACGGGGAGCGCCGCTTCGAAACCGGCTGGCTTCGAAGCGACGCCTCGGCTTCGTTGTAGGTCGCTCAGAAGGCGCCCCGTGCCAGGCCCCGCCTAACGTAATGATGGTAATTACTGGTGACGGGACCGGGCCTGGGCCCTGGGTCCCGCCACGACGCCCCCTCGGCCTCTGTGCGAGAGATCCTCTGTGGATTTACTCCGTGACAGTTGGGCTTAGGGAAGCACTACCGCCCGTAATACACGGGGTTAGTGGGGGTCCCGCGCGCACCAGATCCCCTCCCCACGACGCTTCGTGGGGTTTAAATGGGATGCGGGGGTTCCGAGGAGGCCATTCGCCCCCCATTCTTGCCCCGCATCAACGCTCTCTTCCTCCCTGAGCCCAGAGAGAAAAGAGCACGTCCTATTCGTCTTCATCGCCTTCGTCACTGCTGAGCCACCAACCCTTTCCAGCTTTAGCCGCCCGGAGCCATGGCCGGCGGCTCTACCTCGAAAAAGTCCTCGTTGTAGAAGTCCTCATCGCAGGGAGCCTGGCTGGGCAGCGAGCTCTGCGAAAGCCACATCGAGGCGCTCCGCCATCACCGACAACTGCCCCCAGTCTCCCAGGTGCTGGTGCGAATCCCAAACACCAAGACTGATCACACACCTGCCGTGGGAGAGGTCTTGGTCTTCAATGAGCACTTCTACCGGGGCTTCGGGCTCCCAGCGAGCGCCTTCTTCTCCGACTGGCTCCGCTTCTTTGGCCTGCAGTCGTATCACCTGGCGCCGAACACCATACTGCAGCCGTCGGCCTTCGTGGTCCTGCGCGAGGGCTTTGTGGGGACCAAGCCCCGCGTGGATCTTTGGTGCAGCTTGTTCTTCTTCAAGCAGCAGTCCATCGCAATGGAGAAGTCCGAGGTGGAGAAGCTCGCCGGACCGCGCCCGATGACGCCGTGCGGAGCCGCACTGGTGCATCGCCGCTCGAAGTCCGGCTTCCCCCAACTACCGCTACAGGAGTCCATCAAGAAGTGGCAGAGGGGCTTCTTCTACGTGAAGAACGCCGGCCCCGCCCACGACGCCCTCAATATGCCCCCGTTCAACATCGACCCGCCGACGAAGTTGAACTGGGTGGCGAGGACCCCCAAGCCGATTCGCGAGGTGGCACAGATTTGTGCCCACCTCAAGATCTTGGGGAAGAGCGGCCTCCTTGGCCGCGACCTGCACACCACCATGGTGACCCGCAGGATCCTGCCGCTGCAGAGGCGGCCGCATCTGGTCTGCCAGATGAGCGGCCGGCATGATCCCTGCAGGATGTCCACCAAGAGGTTCACCCCCAGCGCGGTAGCGCGAAGGGTGAACTTGATCTCCGCTGCCTGCATGGACGACAGCGGGAACTGGTCGTGGGGGATGACCCCCTTCAATAGGCCCCGTCCGCCTCCGATGGTAAGTGCTTTCTTTGTTCTTTGCTGTTTGTCTTGCAACTGGCCGTCTCGCTGAGCCGGCTGTCGAATCCTTTTTCGTAGATGTTCGAGAAGCTGCAGGCGTCTCTCTGTCCGCCCGCTCCCGACATGGCCACGTCCGACGCCTCGGAGATCAAGGACGAGGGCATGATCGAGTCCCGCTCAGACTCCTCCGCAGGCTCGGAGAATGCGTTGGAGTCGGAAGGGACAGAGCCGTCTGGTGAGTACCCATGGCCCTCCGTCGTAGACTGGACGGATGACGAAGAGACTCCCTCATTCCTCTGTGATGCAACCTTCGAGGAAGACTCCGACGGGGTGAAGGAGGTTACCAGTCCGCCGCTGATACATCCATTTTGCATCATGTTTTCATGTTGATATTTATCACTTCTTTGGCTGTTATTTCACTTCACGGAACAATTCGTATGCCTTTTCTCTCTTATTTTGCAAGGTTTACATGAAGAGGGAGAATACTGGCAACTCGAATTCTGGCCTGAAAGTGGAGCAAAGTTGAGATACCTATTCTACGCAACTCCAAACACCGTGAAAATTAACGGGGATTTTTTCCCCAATTTATCAAAAATATTGGGCCAAAGAAGTGCCAGAGGGGCACCAGGGGGTGCCCACATGCCTGCACGGCGCGGCCACCCCCTAGGCCGCACCATGGGGGCTTGTGGGCAGCCAACTGGCCCACTGGCCCCCCTCATTTTCTATATGGAGGGTTCCGTCTAGGAAAAAAACAAGATAGAGCTTTTTCGTGGTTTCGCCGCCGCCACGAGGAGGAGCTCGAGCAGAACCAATCTAGAGCTCCGGCAGGACGATCCTGCCGGGGAAACTTCCCTCCCGGAGGCGGAAATTGTCACCATCGTCATCACCAACACTCCTCTCATCGGAGGGGACTCGTCTCCATCAACATCTTCATCAACACCATCTCATGTCCAAACCCTAGTTCATCACTTGTAACCAATCTCCGTCTCGCGACTCCGATTGGTACTTGTAAGGTTGCTAGTAGTGTTGATTACTCCTTGTAGTTGATGCTAGTTGGATTATTTGGTGGAAGAGTTTATGTTCAGATCCTTGATGCTACTCATTACCCCTTTGATCATGATTATGATTATGCTTTGTGAGTAGTTACCTTTGTTCCTGAGGACATGGGATAAGTCATGCTAATAATAGTCATGTGAATTTGGTATTCGTTCCGTATTTTGATATGTTGTATGTTGTTTTTCCTCTAGTGGTGTTATGTGAACGTAGACTACATAACACTTCACCATTATTTGGGCCTAGAGGAAGGCATTGGGAAGTAGTAAGTAGATGACGGGTTGCTAGAGTGACAGAAGCTTAAACCCTAGTTTACGCGTTACTTTGTAAGGGGCTGATTTGGATCCACTAGTTTAATGCTATGGTTAGACTTTGTCTTAATTCTTCTTTCATAGTTGTGGATTCTCGCGAGAGGGGTTAATCATAAGTGGGATGCTTGTCCATGTAAGGGCAGTACCCAAGCGCCGGTCCACCCACATATCAAACTATCAAAGTAACGAACGCGAACCATATGAACATGATGAAACTAGCATGACAGAAATTCCCATGTGTCCTCGGGAGCGTTTTTCCTCCTATAAGACTTTGTCCAGGCTTGTCCCTTGCTACAAAAGGGATTGGGCCACTTGGCTGCACCGTTGCTACTTTTGTTACTTGTTTCTTCCTACGAATCATCTCACCACACAATCACTTGTTACCGACAATTTCAGTGCGTGTAGATTTTTCTTTCCTGAAAACCACTTGTCAGATCCTTCTACTCCTCATTGGGTTCGACACTCTTACTTATCGAAAGGACTATGACTGATCCCCTATACTTGTGGGTCATTAGCCGCTGACGTGCGGTCGGCGTCAAAGGGTCGGGGCAACCGTGGCTGACGAGACGGCCGGGAAGAAGGGCAAGGGTGCCATAGCTTCCATGCCATCTCCTTTGCGCCCGACGCTGGGTCCTCCAGCCGGAGCACGGGCAGGTGGTGCCAAGAAGCACCGTGGTGCCGGCAGGAGGCAGGTGCCCATGGTCGCGGGGTAAGGTTTCCTCCCCCTTTTCTTCATTTGTCTTGTGGGAAGCTTTGTTCCTTAAGAATGTCGCTCGACAGGGAAGCGGAGGACGTAGAGGAAAACACCGCCTCCGCAGCCGAGCGGGCTGGCTGGGCAGCGGCTGATGCTGCCCAGAGGGAGCTTGAGGAGCAGTCCAAGCGTCGGTCGGACGCGGCCGTGGAGGAATCGGCCGAGGGCCAGTCTCGCCCCAGCCGGGCCGAGAAGCCGGTGGAGAAGCGTATGAAGGCTAGACATGACCCCTCCGCGCATGGTTGCGTGGAGGAGACAGCTAGCGAGGCGGCTCCGAGGCACGCCCCGAGGGCTGAGGGGCCCCAGCCCTCCGAGCCGGACGCTTCTGCGCCGATGGACTTTGAGACGATCCCCGACCCCCCAGGGCTGAAGCGGCGCCCGACACGCATGAACTGAATTTTGGACGTGCCGGACATGGCCCCTGATGCGCCAGGGGTGGCCATGGGTGCGCCAGATATGGCCAATCCACCTCCCGTTGAGGAGGCAGCGCCGACCAGGATATTGGCGGAGCCGGCACCTGGAGCCAGCGCCATCGTCGTCCCCCACCGCGTTCCAGCTGCACCGGGAGCTGGAGGCCGGGTCGGGAGCCGGCCCATAAAGTCTTGGCGGGTGGCAAATTCGGCGCGCACGCGACTTCCCGTCGGTACTGCGCTCACCGGTGTCCCGGACCTGGTGTCACTGTTTTCCAGCAACCGGTCCAAGGTGGAGCAGTCGTCCCGCGTGGTGGGCGGCGACTTGAGCGCCTGGAGGCCCGCACCAGGGTAAGTGCCTCATCTTGGTTTTGAATTTTTTCTCTTCTTCTTGCATCAGTGGGGGCGTGACAGCGCACCCACTGGGTGCAGCCCCCGAGAATCGGGTTGGCCGATCATCGGCCGGGCCGAATCTCTTTGAGCCTCTTTTCTTGTTCTGCTTCTTTAGTGGAGACGTGCTAGCGTTCCCACTGGGTGTAGCCCCCAAGAATCGGGCTGGTTATCACTTAACCAAGCCGAATATTACTCCTGATTCTTCTCTGCTTTTCGCAAGAGCTTTATGATGCCCACGCGCGGGCTTACAATGAGCTTCGAACTCAGCACCAGGCTGCTGATGGCCAGATTGTTGGGCTCGAAGTCTGGTTGTGCGAAGTCGCCATGGAGCGGGACGCTCTGCGAGGCTCCGGCGACCGGCTCCAGGAGCAACTATCTCTTCTCCAGACGGAGAAGAAGGAGCTCAAGGCGGCCAGCCGGGTCGAGCTGGAGCAGCTACGCGGCATGCTGCAGGAGAAGGAAGCCTCCTAATTTCCGACGTGGAACGCCTCGCGTCGGTTCATCTCAAGGAGATGGAGCTCAAGGACGCCGCCTTGAGGGAGAAGGAGGAGGCCCTTGTCCAGAAGCAGTCGTAGCTGGTCAAGGCCCTGGATTCTGCAGCGGCTCTCTAGGAGGAGGTTGCCCGCCTTACTCATGCGAGCAAGGTGCAGGAGCTCGAGGTCCTGGAGAGCGCCCATGAGACCGATGGCGCCTTCCATCGTGAGTCTCTCTTTTTTGTTTTGTCTTGAGCTTTCTTGGTCGTCTCCTCTTCTTACTTGCTTTTGTGCCTCTTTTCCTGTCTCAGGCCTCTTTCCTGAGACCGAGGGCGCAGCCGACACGGCCGTCGAGGTGAGCCTTGAGGAGCGCCGCGCGGCTAGGCAGGATGTAGATGCTACCTCCGGCTGGAGCATGGAGGAGATTGGAGTGGGTCTCTGGGCCCGCCTGTACGCCCTGGGTGAGCTGTGGCTCGGCAACAGGTCGCAGGCTCTTCAATGGTGGCGGCCTTGTGGCCGGCTGGCGTGGAGCCGGCATCGATGAGCCAACTCGCTCGCTGGCCTGCAGCTGGCGAGGATCGACTCGATGCCTGGCGCGCCTCGGCCGCGCACGCTGGAGCCTACATGGCCCTGCGCTTGGCCAAGTCTTGGTATCGAAACCTGGACAAGGCAAGCTCGTAGCTCAGTGCGACGACTCGGCGGCTGAGCTACAGGCTGTGGAGGAGGCGCTGTGCGTGAGGGCCAGCGGCATCGCTGAGTATGCCGCTTGGGACCAGCTCGTTTTGGAGCGGGGTGATGAAGGCGGTGTGATCCCTGAAGATTTACACGGCCTGCAGCCCTATGACCCCGATGGTAGCTCCGGCGAGACGGCCCACGGTGTGGATTCTGCTGCCCCTCCAGCGGTGCGGCGTACGCCGACTCTGGTGCGGATGGAGCCGGGAGCCCTCGAGAACGAGACAACGCAACCGCCTTGGGACCAGCCGGGGATGGTGAAGCCACCACTTCAGGAGCAGCAGCCGGGGCGACCGATGAGGCCGCAGCCCCGTAGCCGGTGTCCAGTTAGTTGTCTGCAATTTTCTTCTCAGTCCAACAGTTCCACCCACTCGGGGTGTAATGAACCTCGGCCCACGGCATTTTGAATGTATGTATTCAGCATTATATTCGTATTGCCATGCTTGCTGTTTTATATCTTTATCTTTTGATTCCTGGTTGACTTCTTTTTCTCCAATACCTGTATTCCCAAGTTTCCACCCCGCCAGCCCGACAGCCGAGAGCCGGTCTGTGACTGGGTCGAGGTTTCTGGCCTTAGAACACAAGACTTATATTTTTCGAAGCCATCAAGACTTAAAAATTAAACATAAACCAGAAGAGGCCGGCCTGAATGAGATCGTAAAATTGATCAATCCAACCCGAGCCGGCGACCTTTTTGTAGTCGAACTTTGCATGTATCCAGCCTTACCTGGCGTCGCCTCGCTAGCCGGACGGCCGGAGCCGGTCTGCAAGATGATACGAGGTGACCAAGGATCGGTCCGGCGTACACTATGTGTTCTTCTACAACGTAAGGAAGGCGTCCGGGCGGCTAGCGAGCCCCCGAGCTTATTAGAGCCAGCAAGGGGCGTCGCAGAGTAAGTACTCTATATATGATTTTTTTTAAAAGAAGCACGAAGCATGCTCTTTTCATTGTATTCATCGAGGATCCTTGAAGAGGGAGAAAGATACATTTGTGCATGCTCTTTCCGTGTTTGGTACTTGCCTTCTAGCAGTAGAACGGGCGAAGCAACGCCGCGTTCCATGGACGTTCCGTCTCCTGGCCGGAGTCGTCCCTCTTGCGCTTCCTTGGCTTTTGGGCATCAATCAAGTAGTAAGCGTTGTTGTGCAACGCCCTACTGATGATGAAGGGTCCCTCCCATGGGGATGAGAGCTTGTGCTGGCCGGCAGTGCGCTGGATTCTTCTGAGGACCAAGTCTCCCTCCCTGAAAGAGAGAGGCTTGATCTTTTTGCTGTGGTAGTATCTCAGCTTCTGTTGATAGATGGCCGTCCGGCTCAAGGCCAAGTCCCTTGCTTCTTCGAGGAGATCCACACCATCTTGTCTTGCCTCCTTCGCCTCCGATTCCGTGTATAGGGTGACCCGAGGCAAGTCGAACTCGATATCTGTAGGGATAATAGCTTCGGACCCGTATACGAGGAAGAACGGAGTGAAGCCGGCCGACCGGTTGGGCGTGGTGCGGAGGCTCCATAGTACAGCCGGCAGTTCTTCGATCCAGCAGCCGGCCGACCTGATAAGTGGTGCCACCAGTCTTGGCTTGATGCCGGCCAGGATCGGGCCGTTGGCCCTTTCCGCTTGGCCATTCGACTGAGGATGTGCCACAGATGTCAAGTCGAGCCGGATGCCTACCTTGGAGCAGTAGAGTGCCAGAGCGCCTTTGGCGAAGTTGGTGCCGTTGTCGGTGATGATGTTGTGGGGGACGACATATCGAACAGAGATGTTCGTGATAAACTTGACAGCCGTGGGGCCATCAAGCTTCTTAATAGGCCTGGCCTCGATCCACTTGGTGAATTTGTCGACGGCTACCAAGAGATGGGTCATGCCACCATGAGCCGTCTTGAAGGGTCCTACCATGTCCAGTCCCCAGACGGCGAACGGCCATGACAAGACGATGGTTTTGAGGGCCGAAGGCGGCATGTGGCTCTTTGCGCTGAAGAACTGGCAGCCTTCGCATTTGTCGACCTAATCCACGGCCTCCTCGAGGGCCGTGGGCCAGTAGAATCCGTGGCGGAACGCCTTGGCCACCAGGGTTCTAGAGGCGGCATGATGCCCGCACTCCCCCTGGTGAATGTCTCTGAGGATCTCTGATGTCCCAAAAGCGTATGGGATCGCAGCAGTTTTCGAGGGTAGAGTATTCAACCCAACTTTATTGATTCGCTCACAAGGGGAAGCTAAAGAATATTCTGAGGTATTAGCAGCTGAGTTGTCAATTCAACCACACCTGAAAGATTAGTGTCTGCAAGGACAGTATGAGTAGCAAGGTAGTACGATAGCAACGATGCCAGAAAAAGCCTTGTTGACGGGATCTTAGCACCAACAAAGTTTTGCAACAAGTAACAGCGGAGTAGCAAGTAACATCAATAGTGACAGCAGCAGCAAAGTAACGGCAATACCAATAGTAGCAGCAAAGTGGCCCAATCCCTTTTGTAGCAAGGGACAAGCCTAGGCAAAGTAATGTAGCGAGAACCAGTAGTAAAAGACTCGTAGGTAGTGGATCGGTGATGGATGAGTGTGACGGATGTGATTCATCATGTAACAGCTATAACACGGAGAGATAAGTAACTAGCTCCCGTTCGTCAATCTAATGTAGGCATGTATTCCGTATGTAGTCATACATGCTTAGGGAAAACTTGCATGACATCTATTGTCCATCCCTCCCGTGGCAGCGGGGTCCTAATGGAAACTACGGGATATTAAGGTTCTCCTTTTTATAAAGAACCGGACCAATGCATTAACACGCGGTGAATACATGAACTCCTCATACTATGGTCATCTCCGGGAGTGGTTCCGGCTATTGTCACTCCGGGGTTGCCGGGTCATAACACATAGTAGGTGACTACAAGTTGCAAGATAGGATCTAAAACACACATATATTGGCGACAACATAATAGGTTCAGATCTGTAATCATGGCACTCGGGCCCTAGTGAGAAGCATTAAGCATAGCCAAGTAGTAGCAACATCAATCTAGAACATAGTGGATACTAGGGATCAATCCCCGTCAAGAACTAACTCAATTACATGATAGATCTCATCCAACTCATCACTGTCCAACAAGCCTACGATGAGATTACTCACGAACGATGAAGAGCATCATGGAATTGTCGATGGAGAAAGGTTGATGATGACGGTGGCGACGATTTCCCCTCTCTAGAGCCCGAAACGGACTCCAGATCTGCCCTCCACATGAAGAACAGGATGTGGTGGCGCCTCCGTATTGCAAAATGCGATGAAACCTTCTCTCTGATTTTTTTTCCAGGCGAAACGGAATATATAGAGCTGAGATTGGCGGCGGTGGTGCCACATGGGCCCCACAAGCCTGCACGGCGCAGCCATAGGGGGTGGCCGCGGCCTGAGGGCTTGTGGCCCACTGGCACGCCCCCGTCGGTGGATCTTTGCGCTGGTATTTTTCTTTTATTCCAGAAAATATCCGTAAATTTTCAGGACGTTCCGAGAACTTTTATTTCTGCACAAAAAAACACCATGGCAATTCTGGTGAAAACAGCGTTAGTCCGGGTTAGTTCCATTCAAATCAGGCAAATTAGAGTCCAAAACAAGGGCAAAAGAGTTTGGAAAAGTAGATACGACGGAGACGTATCAATTCCCCCAAGCTTAAAGCCTTGCTTGTCCTGAAGCAACTCAGTTGAAAAACTAAGAGAGACAAAAGAAAAACTTTGACGAACTCTGTTTGATCTTGTTGTTGCAACTATGTCTAACTCACAACCAGAATTTCAGCAAGATCACAAGAAAACCACATAACCAAATGACATCTAGATCTCACGGTAAACTCATATCAATGGCATAATCAACTAGCGAGCAAATAATAATAAGCCTCAAATGTCAACACTTCAATCAAAACAACATGAAGCAGTACGAATAGATGGTATCTCACTAGCTCTTTCTGAGACAGCAAAATATAAATGGAGATCACCTTAAAAGACCAAGGGCTGACTAAACATTGTAATTCAAGGCAATGAAGATCCAGTTATAGTCATACTCAACACTGTTAAAAGCAAAGCATAAGAATGACAGAGGTGTTCTCTAATTGGTGATTTTGTAAGAGGAGGATGACTCATCAGGAACATAAATAGACAGGCCCTTTGCAGAGGGAAGCATTTATTTGCAGAGGTGCCAGAGCTCAAGCTTTGAAGACAAAGATAATAATTTTGGGTGGCATGCTTTCATTGTCAACGCAATGACTAAGAGTTCTCAACATATTCCATGCTACACATGCTATAGGCGGTTCTCAAAAACAAAAGTAAAGTTTTAACTCCCCCACCACCAATCAATCACACTCCACGGCTAGCCGAATCCTCGGGTACCGTCCATACCAGCATCAATCCTGGGGTAGTTTTGTTTGCAATTATCTTTTTGATTTGAGCATGGAACTGGGAATTCCAATTACCGGCCCCTTTCTCCTGAATGATAGTGAATAAACACATATCAAGGATAACACGCCTAGCATGGAAGATAGCAATAGCCCCCTGTCACCACATGAGCGGTTCGGGCATGCAAAACAAATTATTTCTTGAAGGTTTAGAGAGTGGCACATGCAAATTTACTTGGAACGACAGGTAGATACCGCACATAGATACCGCACATAGAGTGGCACATGCAAATTTACTTGGTGTACTCAAATGGCACAACTTTGGGTTTATGGGACTGGATGCACAAGCAGTATTCCGCTTAGCACAAATGAAGGCTAGCAAAAGACTGGGAAGCGACCAACTAGAGAGTGACAACAGTCATCAAAATGCATTGACATAAATCACCATGAACATGAATATCATAGAGGCTATGTTGATTTTGTTTCAACTACATGCGTGAGCATGCGCCAAGTCAAGCCACTTGAAACATTCAATGGAGGGTACCATCCTATCATACTACATCATAGTCATCTCAACTTTCATGTTGGCAACCAAGACAGACCATTATAAGCTCCTAGCTAAATAAGCATGGCATAAGCAACTATGATCTCTAAGTTGTCATTGCAAAAATGTTTCTCTCACAACAAAGCTGACTCAGGCATGATGAGCTAGTCATATTTACAAAAACAAAATAGATTGAGTTCATACCAGCTTTTCCAGGCTCAGTCACTTCATTGTATATCGTCATTATTGCCTTTCACTTGCACGACCGAACGATATGAACAATAATAAGAGTGCTCGTGCATTGGACTATGCTAGAATCTACAGGCAAACACAAAGGAGAAGACAAAGTAATATGGCTCTTTGAAAGCTAAACATGTATACATGCAAGAGCCACTAAACATTGTAACCAATATCTTCTACCTTGACCCAAAGAAAAAGAAAACTATCTACACGGGAAAGCTGCCAACAAGCAAAAGAGGAAAAATAAAATCTTTTTGGGTTTTCTCAAACTGGACAGACACACGAAAAGAAAACGATAAAAAGAAAATAAACTAGCATGGATGAAAAGTGGCAAAGTGTGAACACCGGCTAATCAAAGTGAAAGCATAAGCAAGAATGTAAAGTCGGTGAGAACACGTACTCCCCCAAGCTTAGCCTTTTGGCCTAAGTTGGTCTACTCCCAAGGATGGTCCTGGCGAAGCCCAAAATCATAATCGGGGTTATACGGGAGCGCTGCAGCCACTGCCTGATTAGCTGCCTCACGGAGACGAGCAGCCGTCGACTCCCTCTCATACTCCTCTGCCTCTCCTCTGGTTATGTAATATCTCCATTTTACCTGAAAGTCAAAGAAGGCGGGAGCAGGAAGGGTAATATGGAAAACATGCTGCCGGTTAAATATCAATCGGTATAGGAGGGATTCATCATCCCTCACAAGGAACTGGTAGCGTGTCATAGCGACTGAAAGTGCGTTATATCGACTAGAGGGGGGGTGAATAGGAGATTTGTACAATTTCATCACTGAGGAAATTCCTTTTGAGGAAATTTCTCACTGATGACTAACTTACAGCGGAAACAGTAAAGGATCAAAAGTGCAAACTTTCACAACAGTAGTTTTTCAGAGTGAGGAATGCGAAAACAGATTGCACAGTGAGCAGGCATGCAGAAAAAAGATGAGGATTAACTAGCGTGAAGAATTTGGGGTTGAGGAATTTCAGAGAAAGTCTTCAGCAAATTCTTCAAACAGTAGCAGTGAAAGTCATCAACACATAATCTGAGGAAAGTAAGGAGTTGAGGAATTCGAACCCGTTTCATAGCGAAGACAGTAGTTGATGACCCAGTTCCAACTGCTGTGACAGTCGTACATCTGGTTTGGAGCTGCTTGGTATTGAGAACAAAGGACACACAGTCCCGAGACACAGAGTCCCTACCGTGTTCTCCTTGGGCTAAGACCACACAGTCCTCGCCCAACACTCGTGGTCAGTCTTCAGGGCAGACTTCCAAACCCTCACAAACTTGGTCACCCGGCGATCCACAATTGACTGCTGGAAAGCTCTAGACCATGACGCCTAACCGTCTGGAGGATGCACAGTCCTCAAAGGTAAAAGGCTTCAGTTCCACACAGGAACAACTTCTTCAGTGATGCTCAATCACTAGATTTGGTTTGTGGTTTCAGTGTATGGGGTATTTCCTCACTGATGAATTACTCTCGAAGACTCTGAGGAATTTGGGTTGCTCTTATGACAAGTGTCAGTTTCTAGCGGAGCAGCCAACCAGCTAATGGTTGTGGGGGCGGCTATTTATAGCCTGGGAGCATCCCGACATGATTTGACACTAATGCCCTTAAATAATATGACCGTTGGTGTGGATAAGACCAATGATGTGGCGTGACTATCGAAACGGTCAGAACCCTCAACTGTGAGAGTCCTCATGTCAGTCCTTTTCCTCACTTGAGGCTTTTGGTAGGATTAGGGTTGGGTTGAGCATCATGAGGAAATTCATTCCAAAGTGTAACTTCGTCCCCCTTTAATAGTACAGTGTTCCTATTACTCAAGTGTGAAGAAACTAAAACAGAAAGAGTAAATCTTCATGCTTCAGAGTCTTCAAAATGATTTTCTTCAAGACACACCGAATTCCTCAATTTAGTATCTTCATGAGGAATATCAAATTCATCGCAGATTCCTCGCGATTCATTTCTTCAGTTTCAGACCAATTTCTTCAACCAAAGATATACATTTTTTGGGGTTGATATTCATCAAATATCTCAAACTCCTCAATGACTTATAGATCTTGTGTACACTCATAAACACATTAGATACTTAACCTATATGTCTTCAAACCACCAAAATCACTAAGGGGCACTAGATGCACTTACAATCTCCCCCTTTTTTGTGGTTGATGACAATTAGGTTAAGTCTTCAACAGGGATAAAAAATATGAAGTGTAAATACTCATTTGAGGAATATGAAATCAAGATCCAGAGAGACTCCCCCTGAAGATGTGCATATCTTGAGGATTTTTCTTTTCACAGCAAATGCACATTGATGATTTATATCATGGAGATCTCCCCCTGAGTCTTGTAAATCATGCATACATGTAACATATCATACGAAGAAAATGAAGATGCATGATGGCATATGGTATCTCACGAATTCCAGCATTCGTGCATTAAAACTTGAGGAATGAGCATGCAAAGAAAAACGTTCAAAAGCGTCAGAGTACCATCGGGCTTAAGTTACAACTCGTTACATAAAAACATCAGAAGAGCCAAGAGTTTGTAACTTAAATATAGTTCATAAGCCCCAAAATATCGCGCTTGAAGACTAACTCTCAAGTTTCTCCCCCTTTGTCATCAAGTGACAAAAAAGGGACAAACTGAGGACTAATGCCCGTGAAGACTTCACTTCTTGGCGGTTGATGAAGAGCCATGATGCTTCTTGGGAGTAGTCTTCTTCCTTGGACCGGTAGAAGTGTCGAGCTGGTCTTCATCAGTTTCAGCAGTGCGGAATGAAGAAAAGGAGCTGTCTTCAAGGTCTGGAACTGGAATGGGCCTGAACTTATTCTTGGGAGGGCACGACCAGTCAAAGTCTCACTCAAAGTGCATTTCTTCAAGCTCTATCTGAGTCTTCAGATGTGCAAATGTAGCCCAGGTGCGATAAAAAACCTCATGCAGATAATGATGGTTAAGCTTCACAGAGTTCTGTGTTTCAGTGAGGGTTTTCACAATGGCGCCAAACTGGCGTTTGACCCACTTGTGATTACGATCCACCTTCTGGTGAAGACTGAGGAGGAGCTCTCTTGTATTCATCATGCGAGGAGGAATGGGGCTTGCCGGACGAGTCTCAGTATCATCCCATGAATAATAAGCTTCTGGCTCTCTAAACTGGCCATCAAGGGGCCTACTGCCTTCTTCAATCACTGATTTGCCTTTTCCTTCAATGGGCTCGGAAGTCTTCTTGTTGACCCGGATAGGAGGCATATAAGCAACATGGTTTTGGCAATCAGCGTGGAAGTTGATGCCTGTCCTTGTCCTGAGGAATCTCATGATCCATGGGGCATATATCTAGTGATCAAATGGACACATAGCATTGTCGGCCAAAGTCCTCAAGAAGAAATCATGAATGTTGATAGGAATACCATGGATGATGTTGAAGAGGATATTCTTCATGAGGCCTATGACATCTTCTTCATCATCATGACCTTTGAACGGCGCGAGCACACTGCAGAGGATTCTGTAGACAGTCCTTTGTGTATATTTGAGCTCGTGAATGAGGAAGGTTTTTCTCAGTGATTTTCCTTCAGCCAAAGGCTTCATGAGGACTTCCATCATCCCGTTGGGCAGCTCACGCTCACCATAAATCTTCACAGCCTCTTCTGAGGGACTTGGTACAGGCAGTTCACGGAGGAGCTAAGTAGCAGGTGCCTTGTAGTGAGTGTTTTGTGTCATCCAGTCAAACACCCAAGTGTTAATGTCTTCAGGGTTGCCAGAGATGTGAAGAGTGGCGTAGAACTGAAGAATGAGCTAACTGTTCCAGTCAGAGATGTCGGAGCACATTGGCAGCAGACCAGCATCATGGAGTACATTGAGGACTGGCTCTAGGCACGGTATAGCTTCAAATTCAACGTGAGGAATATGCCTGTGCTGGAATATCTTGTTTCTTCCGCACAGCACAGAGGCATAGTAATTCAGCTGTGTCCTAGTCCAAAACATCAGATGCCTCATTTGAGGCTTGTCATAGGGGTTCTCTCCAATGAAGTACATGCGTTCTTCAAAGAAATTGTCCTTTTGAAACTGTGGTCGCTTGGAGAATTGCTGACGCTGAACTGGCTGAAGATTTTGCTGAGGAACAGGAGGGGAGACAAAAATTGCAGTCTCGGGGTTGAGCACGACGAAGGCATTGTCTTGATCAGGTGCATTTTCCTCAGCATTTTCCTCAGGGTGAGGAATTTCATCAGCTGGGGCTTCAGGTTGAGGAGATGGCTCTGGCTGGGCGTGAGGCTGAGGGGCTTGCTCTGGCTGTGCATCAGGCTGAGGAATAGGTTCATCTTGCTCAGGTGGAGGAGTTGGGTCAGCCTGTTCCTCATCTTGAAGATTTTGCTCAGAGCTTTGAATTTCATCAGCTTGAGGATTTTCAGTTTGTTCTTCCTCAGCTGGCTTGGTGGCAGAGGCAGTTTCATCAGCTGGTGCAGCTGATCCTTGAGCAGTGTCTTTCTAAGGAATAAAGGGTTGAGGACTGTCGTCAATACGAATTTCTTCATCAGTGTGTTCCTCAGAGGCGGCATCCTTCATTTCCTCATCTGCCCCTTTTGCTTGATCATCAAGGATGACCATTTCATAAGACGGAGCGACATTTAGGGGCACAGGATCTAGAGGAGCAGTCTCTTCAAGCGCTTTGAGGCGCTTGGCCTCTGTTTCTTCTTCTGCTGAGGAGGCCTTTCTCTTTTTGGCTTCCTTCTCAGAAGCCCTGGTTTGCTTCACGTCTGATGTAGACGGAGTCATCTTCTTCACCTTTGAAGCTTTTGGTAAAGGGGTTCTCTCGACAGATTTTTCAGCTGGCATGGAGGAACCAGCTGGAGCAGAGTCATCAGCTTGCTTTGATGAAGAAGCTGGGTCAGGGGCAGTTTCATCAGGTGCAGCAGGTTCATCAGCTGGAGCTTCCATGATCATTTCTTCAATAGCCGGTACATCTACACGGCTTTCTTGGTGTATTTCCTCAGCTTGAGGAGATTCATCTACTGGCTCTTCAATCAAGGGCTGGGGAGTTGGTGCTGGAGGTGCAGCCTTCTTGTTGTAGTCATCAACAGCTTTAGTGGCCAGCTTGATGAAATTGCTCTTGAGACTCTTATGATCTGACAGCTTAGAGTACTTGTCAGTCAAATTCTTCAGCTCAGCCTGTGTTGACACCAGTGCATCAGGCGTCAAGCTAAGGAGATTCTGCTTCAGGAATTTCTCCTTTTTAAGCTTCGCAACGTTGGCCTGCTTGGCCTGCTGTTCTTTCCACTTGGCTTCATTGATGAAAGTGGCCACCATGTGGCTGATGCCCGGGGGAAGTTTCAAATCATCAAGCGGAGTGTTTGGGTCCTCATACCAGATGTTGATGTATTCTAGGAGGACCTCGGGGTCCATGGCTAGAGGAATGGCGCTGCCTGATGCTTGAGCTACTCTTTCTTGCTTGTTTCTGATTATGGCTTGCAGGGTTTGATCATCATATTCATCACTGCCCTCTGATGCAGACGGGACGGTGAGGATTTTGCTGGGGCTCGGTAGAGTTGCTCTTTCAGCAAACACCTGAGTCTTCACCGTACGTGGTGAAGACTTTGTCTCAGAGCTGGTTGCAGCTGGGAGTGAGGAGCTGGAGGTGGCGGTCATTGGCTTCATGACTTGCTTCTGTACTGGTGTCTCTTGAGGCTTTAGTGGTGGTGCTGAGGATTTTGGAGCTGAGGGTTTTGGCGCTGAGGGTTTTGTAACTGATGCTTGAGAAGACTTCTCTTGAGGCTTTGGAGCCCTTGGCATTGACGGCACAGACTGTGGTTGAGGAATTGCTGAACCAGAGGTCTCAGCGGTAGAGGAAGTAGCTACAGCTGAGGCAGCAGCTGAGGATTCATTGAATTTCCTCGCTGCAGCATCTGCCTGCTTCTTGAGCTTAGCCAGATGCTTTTCCTTCTCATCTGGATAGTCATCAAGGATCTTGAGGCTTGAGGGTTGTGCTACTTGATGAGCCTCAAGAGGGGCCCATTTGCTAGGAGGCTTCAGAGCGAATTTCTTCGCATACTTGGCAGTTACAAACCTGTATTCCTTCCATTCCTTAGCCCATCGGTGTTATATCTTCTGCAGCCGAATCTTTCTCTTGGCATTGTTTCATTTTCATCAGGTGTGCAATAGTCCAAGTAAATATCCTCAGGGATATCCACAGCTGTGTTCTGCTCAAGTTTCTTTCCTCCCTTCTGTTTTGTGTCATCCTCCATTTTCTTCAGCTGAGGATTTTGCTGATGAGATTGAACTCTTGAGGATTCTGATGAGACTTGAAGATTTTCTTCAAGAAACGTTGGAAATGAGTTAATGTGATGAGAACCGAGAGATTCATCAGCTGACATGTGTGTACCTGTGAACAGAGTATAGTTGCGAGGAATTTGGAGAGGTCATATAAGTTCTCAGATTTGAAGAAAATGAAAAAGTTTGACAGTTGAGGATTTTAACCAGTGGTTGAGGAATTTGCCTAAGCATACTGTTCTTGGGTTCCAGAGTTGTACAGATCCAAAAATTCGCACAATTGAGGAATCTCGTGGAAATCTTAGATGCTTAGTGAAGTTCATCAATGGTGTGGTGATAGGAAGTGTTTGAGTAATCAAGTGCTTATCAATTCTTGAGGAAAAACAGATTTCACATAGGAGATGTATAATAGTAGATCTAACTTGCGGTAAAAATGGGATTTTATTTACCCCTGAAGGAGCACACAAAGAACATAGAGAAGTTGTGTAGAGAGGCTCTTCGGTCGCGTGTCCAATGCGCCCTAACCCGGCGACAGAGGACGTCTACGGCGGTGGCGGACGAAGATGGTCCGACTCCGGCGTGGTTCCGGCGACGGAGAAGTCGAGGAAGTGAAGCTCTTCCTCACCAGCGATGAGACTTCGAGCGGTGGTGCTATGGTTCATTGCTTTTTGCTGTAGCAGGAGAGCGATGGGGCGAAGAAGAGTTTGCCAAGGGGGATAAGGACATATTTATAGCCAGACAGTTACTGTTGGCGCGAAGATTTGGACCAAACAGCCCCTGCCTCTACGTCTCCGCTCGACACGTGTAGTTCCCGAACAAGGCGGTGGAGATAGTGGAGACCGTGGTTATCTGAACGTGGGAAGTGGGGTTCAGTTACTGTGCATTATAGAAATAATTTTTGAAGATTTGAGGATTTTTGTTACAAAATCATCAGCTGACAAGGATGCAGTGAGGATTTTGAACAAAGTTTCAAGTAAAACGCATATGAGGAGTCGAATAGACTGGATGAGAATAGCATAGAGGGAAGGTGGGGTCCGATCACATTCACTTAGAAGAAATATCAACTTGAAGGAATAGCTATAAGTGAATGTTGTTGAGGACTTGAAATCACAGTCTATCTAGTCAAAAGAAAGTCATCAAGTGTTTTTGAAGATTTTGTGATAAATCGTCACAATGAAGAACAACTGTTTTGAAGAAGAACACATTTTGAGGAAATGGAACATTTGAAGAAAATCAACTTGAGGAATTTCACATTGGGCGGTGGCGTGACCCACCATATAAGAATGTTGATTACACACACCGCATACAATTGTCGTAGGGCCCTGAGAATCAATTTCTTCGTTGATTTCTTCACATTCAGAGTGATATTCTTCATCAGTTGAAGAAAATCGATTCATCATGTGTTGCACATCTAAGTCATCAATTTTGCATAAGTGTTAGGATATGTGCATGTTTTTACAAACCATTTGAAGATTCTAATATATTTAGCTCACACCGTAACTTGCAAAACCTTTTCTCATCCAAGGGCTTAGTGAAGATATCTGCCAGTTGATCATCAGTATTCACATGGTCGATGAGGATATTGCCCTTGAGGACATGGTCCCGAAGAAAATGATGACAAATCTGGATGTGCTTGGTCTTCGAGCGCTGTACTGGGTTGTATGCAATCTTGATTGAACTCTCATTGTCGCAGTAGAGAGGCACATTCTTCATGTTGATGCCGTAGTCCTTGAGGGTTTGTTTCATCCATAGTAATTGAGCACAACATGAACCAGCAGCAATGTACTCAGCTTCGGCAGTGGAGAGGGATACACAGTTCTGCTTCTTTGAGGACCAGCAAACTAGTGATCTTCCGAGGAAATGGCATGTGCCAGAAGTTGACTTGCGATCCACACGGTCACCAGCATAGTCAGAACCAGAATACCCTACCAGATGAAGATTTGAGCCCTTGGGATACCATAATCCTAGTGTTGGTGTGTGAGCTAAGTATCGAAGAATATGCTTCACAGCCTTATGGTGTGATTCCTTCGGTTTTGCATGAAAACGTGCACACATGCAAACACTAAGCATTATATCTGGCCTAGATGCACATAGATACAATAAAGAGCCAATCATAGAGCGATATACCTGCTGATCGAAATCTTTACCATTTTCATCAGTGCCGAGGTGGCCGTTGGTAGGCATTGGAGTCTTGGCACCCTTGCAGTCATGCATGTCGAATTTCCTCAGAACATCCTTGAGGTATTTCTCCTGTGATATGAAGATTCCATTGCGTTGTTGACGAATTTGAAGACCTAAGAAGAATTTCAGCTCCCCATCATAGACATCTGATATTCTTCACTCATCATGTAAGCAAATTTATCACCGTATCGTTTGTCTGTACAGCCAAATATGATATCATCGACATATATTTGACAGACAAATAGCTCATTATCATAGGATTTAGTGAAAAGAGTTGGATCGAGTGAACCAGGTTTGAAGCCTTTCTTCATGAGGAATTCCTTCAATGTATCATACCATGCCCGAGGTGCTTGCTTGAGACCATAGAGAGCCTTTTTGAGTCTGAAGACTTTGTCTGGATTCTTTGGATCCTCAAAACCTGGGGGCTGAGCAACATATACTTCTTCCTCAAGCTTACCATTGAGGAATGCACTTTTCACATCCATTTGGTATAAGATGATGTTATGATGATTAG
Source organism: Hordeum vulgare subsp. vulgare (assembly GCF_904849725.1). NCBI lineage: Eukaryota > Viridiplantae > Streptophyta > Magnoliopsida > Poales > Poaceae > Hordeum > Hordeum vulgare. The sequence goes on from NC_058518.1 coordinate 320,498,828, forward strand.
CATAAGCAAGTAGTATTCGAATAGCTTCAAGTCTAGCAACAGGTGCAAAAGTTTCATCGAGATCTATTCCTTCAACCTGGGTATATCCTTGGGCTATAAGTTGTGCCTTGTTCCTCACCACTTGACCGTCCTCATCCTGCTTGTTTCGGAAAATCCACTTGGTGCCGATGATGTTGTGCTTGCGAGGATCTGGTCATTTGACGAGCTCCCATACGTCATTCAGCTTGAATTGAAGAAGTTCGTCTTGCATATCTTGGATCCACTCCGGTTCCAGAAAAGCCTCAGCAACTTTTGAGGGTTTTGTGATGGATACAAAGGAAAAATGCCCACAAAAGTTAACTAAGTGTGAAGCTTTGGAGCGAGTGAGAGGACCTGGCGCGTTGATGTCGTTGAGGATTTTGTCAAGTTCTACTTCATTTGCAATCCTCGGATGAGCTGGTTGAGGATTTCGTCTAGGCTGAGGAAGTGGTTCTGGTGCTATTTCCTCAGGAGCATCTTCTTGATTTTCATCAGTGATGGGGATTGTTTCTTCACCAATTTCCTCAGTGGGGACAATGTCTTCAGTAGGTTTGAGCTTTATTGCTTCCTCAGGAGACAGCTTATCTGGATCAGAAGGCAATTTCTCTCTTTGCGAGCGATTAGTTTCATCGAACCGCACATCTACAGTCTCAACAACTTTGTTGTGATAGTTGTTGAAGACTTTGTAGGTGTGCAAGTCTTTTCCATAACCGAGCATAAAACCTTCATGTGCCTTAGGTGCAAATTTTGAGCTATGGTGAGGATCTCTAATCCAACATTTTGCACCGAAGACTTTGAAAGAACTTACATTGGGTTTCTTGTCAATGAGGAGTTCATATGAGGTTTTCTTGAGGAATTTGTGAAGATATACCCTGTTGATGATATGGCATGTAGTGTTGATTGCTTCAGGCCAAAAGCGACGAGGAGTCTGATATTCTTCAAGCATAGTTCTTGCCATTTCAACCAGAGTCCTGTTCTTCCTTTCGACGACACCATTCTGTTGTGGAGTATAAGGAGCAGATAATTTGTGAGTAATACCAAGTTCATCAAGATAATCATCAAGACCAGTGTTTTTGAACTCGGTTCCATTATCACTCCTGATATGTTTGATCTTGATGCCAAAGTTCGTCGAGGCCCTTGAAGTAAATCGTTTGAAGATTTCCTACACTTCAGTTTTATACGCTATGATATGCACCCATGTATATCTGGAATAATCATCAACTATGACGAAGCCATATAAAGATGCTGCATTAGTTAGTGTGGCATAGTGAGTAGGTCCAAATAGATCCATATGAAGCAATTCGAATGGACGTGTAGTGGTCATGACAGTCTTCGAGGGATGTTTGGATCTGGTCATTTTCCCAGATTCACAAGCACCGCAGAGATGATCCTTGAGGAATTTGACTGATTCGATGCCGATGAGATGCTTCTTCTTCGCGAGAGTGTGCAAATTCCTCATGCCTGCATGACCTAGTCTTCGGTGCCACAACCATCCTTCTGAGGTTTTTGCTAGTAAGCAAGTGGCTGGTTGAGGACCTGTAGAGAAATCAACAATGTACAAATCCCCTCTTCTTACACCTTCGAAGACTTTGGATCTGTCAGATTCCATGATGACTACACATCTATATCTACCAAAGATAACAATCTTATCAAGATCACAAAGCATCGAGACTGACATGAGGTTAAAACCAAGGGATTCAACAAGCATCACTTTGTCCATATGCCTATCCTTGGAAATAGCCACTTTGACAAGTCCCAATACCTTGCTTTTACCTTTGTCAGCATATGTGATTTGCTTCAGAGCTGATGGAGTTAGTGGCATATTCATCAGCAAGCTTTTATCACCAGTCACGTGATGTGTGCAGCCACTATCAAGAACCCACTCAGTATTCTTGCGTTTGTCATCCTACAGATCTGGATGCAAAATAGACACAACAGGAGCACTTGAAGAATTTGTAGCAATAGAAGCATTTGATGATTCTGGTGAGGAATTATCAGTTTCGCGTTCAATGCATTTAAGACATGGAGGAATGAATTCAACTTGACCAGCGTTGATCTGTTGAGCTAGTAATGAATCATTTTCCATACGAAGATCATCATGAGACATCCTCAGCTTCTCTAGATCAAGCTTCCTTTGAAGAAATTCATAGGAAAGCTTCTCATGATCAGCGAGGAGTGTATCATAACGATCTTGAAGATTATTAAATCTAGACTGAAGACTTTTCACATATTCAGTGAGGATTTGGGTAAGGTTCATTTCATCATTCAACAGATCATCACTTTTATCTAGCAGTTTCTGAAGCTTTTCCAGGGCAGTTTGTTGTTTATTGGCAATGATAGCAAGTTTACTGTAACTGGGTTTTTATAATCATCAGGTTCACAGTTACTTGAATCAGAGGAGGAGGCATTATTCGGTACCTTTGAACCTTTTGCCGTGAAGCAATAGGTTGGAGCGAAGCCATCAGCATAGTCATCAGTGTGGATGGTGCAATCATTTTCTTCAAGATTGAAGATTGACTTGCTGACGAAAGTGGTTGCCAGTGCAAGACTAGCCTGTCCGGATTCTGAGTCTTCATCAGAACCCTCTTCTTCATCACATTCCTCTGATTCTGCCTCGGAGTCCATTTCCTTGCCAATAAGTGCCCAAGCCTTTCCGAAACTAGTCTTCTTGTGTGATGAGGGCTTTGAAGATGAGGATTTTGAAGATTTCTTCTTCTTCTTCGAGTCATCAGAACTGTCATCCTTGTATTTCTTCTTCTTTGATTCCTTTCTCCAATAGGGACAATCAGCAATGTAATGACCTGATTTCTTGCACTTGTGGCAGGTTCTTTTCTTGTAGTCCTCAGATGAAGATTCTGATTTCGTCATGTCTCTTCTTGAAGATTTACCGAAGTGGCCACGTCGTGTAAACCTCTGGAATTTCCTCACGAGCATTGCAAGCTCCTGTCCAAATTCTTCAGGGTCACCAATGTTGTCATATGAATCTTCTTCTTCAGATGAGGAAATTGCTCTAGCCTTCAGTGCACGTGGTCTAGAATAGCTTGGTCCATATAAATCTTTCTTCTCTTCTAGTTGGAATTCATGAGTATTGAGCCTTTCGAGTATATCAGCTGGATCAAGCATCTTGTAGTCTCGTCTTTCTTGAATCATCAAAACTAAAGTATCAAATGAAGAATACAAAGATCTCATTAGTTTCTTCAAAACTTCATGATCTGTGATGTCTCGAGCTCCCAGTGCTTGCAGTTCATTTGATATGTCAGTGAGGCGATCAAAGGTGTCTTGGCACCTTTCATTATCATGCCTCTTGAAGCGATTGAAGAGATTGCGAAGAATATCAACACGAGAGTCACGCTGGGTTGATACTCCTTCATTTACTTTGCACAGTCTCTCCCAGATCAGTGTTGCAGAGCCCAAAGCACTTACTCTTCCAAACTGGCCTGGGCTCAGATGTCCACGTATGATATTCTTCGCTTGAGAATCGAGTTGCTTGAATTTCTTCACATCAGCAGCAGAGACACTAGCAGAGATGATGGGGACGCCATGTTCCACAATATACCAGAGATCATTATCAATAGCTTGTAGATGCATTTGCATCTTGTTCTTCTAGAAGGGAAAGTTCCTTCCTTCGAAGGTAGGACATGCTGCAGTCACCTTAAACATGCCTCCAGTCGACATAACTAAAACTCCAGGTGGTTAAACCAACATCACAGAGAACAAGGGAGTACCTTGCTCTGATACCAATTGAAAGTGCGTTATATCGACTAGAGGGGGGGGGTGAATAGGAGATTTTTAGAATTTCATCACTGAGGAAATTCCTTTTGAGGAAATTTCTCACTGATGACTAACTTACAACGGAAACAGTAAAGGATCAGAAGTGCGAAGTTTCACAACAGCAGTTTTTCAGAGTGAGGAATGTGAAAACAGATTGCACAGTAAGCAGGCATGCAGAAAATAGATGAGGATTAACTAGCGTGAAGAATTTGGGGTTGAGGAATTTCAGAGAAAGTCTTCAACAAATTCTTCAAACAGTAGCAGTGAAAGTCATCAACACATAATCTGAGGAAAGTAAGGAGTTGAGGAATTAGAACCCGTTTCACAGCGAAGACAGTAGTTGATGACCCAGTTCCAACTGCTGTGAAACTCGTACATCTGGTTTGGAGTGGCTTGGTATTGAAACCTAAGGACACACAGTCCCGAGACACACAGTCCCTACCGTGTTCTCCTTGGGCTAAGAACACACAATCCTCGCCCAACACTCGTGGTAAGTTTTTAGGGCAGGCTTCCAAACCCTCACAAACTTGGTCACCCGGCGATCCACAATTGACTGCTGGAAAGCTCTAGACCATGACGCCTAACCGTCTGGAGGATGCACAGTACTCAAAGGTAAAAGGCTTTAGTCCCACAGAGGAACAACTACTTCAGTGATGCTCAATCACTAGATTTGGTTTGTGGTTTCGGTGTATGGGTTATTTCCTCACTGATTAATTACTCTCGAAGACTCTGAGGAATTTGGGTTGCTCTTATGACAAGTGTCAGTTCCTAGCGGAGCAGCCAACGAGCTAATGGTTGTGGGGGGCGGCTATTTATAGCCTGGGAGTATCCCAACATGATTTGACACTAATGCCCTTAAATAATATGACCGTTGGTGTGGATAAGACCAATGATGTGGCGTGGCTATCGAAACGGTCAGAACCCTCAACTGTGAGAGTCCTCATGTCACTCGTATTCCTCACTTGAGGCTTTTGGTAGGATTAGGCTTGCTTTGAGCATCATGAGGAAATTCATTCCAAAGTGTAACTTCGTCCCCGTGTAACAGTACGGTGTTCCTATTACTCAAGTGTGAAGAAACTAAAACAAAAAGAGTAAATCTTCATGCTTCAAAGTATTCAAAATGATTTTCTTGAGGACACACCGAATTCCTCAATTTCAGTATCTTCATGAGGAATATCAAATTCATCGCAGATTCCTCGCGATTCATTTCTTCAGCTTCAGACCAATTTCTTCAACCGAAGATATACATTTTTAGGGGTCGATATTCATCAAATATCTCATACTCCTCAATGACTTATAGATCCTGTGTACACTCATAAACTCAATAGATACTTACCCTATAAGTCTTCAAACCACCAAAATCACTAAGGGGCACTAGATGCACTTACAGCGACGTGGTCAAAGAAAGCAGTATGGAGCGGGGGATCTCCTTCGCGGATGGGTACTCTGAGAAAATTTGCTATGCGAGTGGCATAGATCCCGCCAAAGAAATCCCCATCAATAGCATTCTTATTCAGCCTCCTTGCTATAATAGCTCCCATGTTGAAGCTTTTGTCACCCGTTAGTGCGCTCTTAAGGATACTAAGGTCGGGTGCGCAAAGGTGACAATGCTCAATCTTGCCATTAATGCATCTGCCTATAAAGAGGGCAAAATAATGCAAGGCAGGAAAATGAATACTCCCCATGGTAGCTTACGTAATGTCTCTAGTTTCTCCAACCGTAATACCAGCGCAAAAATCTCTAACCGAAGATTTAGGAGGATCATTGAGGTTACCCCAAATAGCTATTTTGCAAATTCTACTAAAATCCTCTAAATCCATGGTATACGATTTATCATAGAGATCAAACAGTACTGATGGCTCATGGGCAGCTGAAAATTGGAATCTACGAACAAAAGAGGCAGTGAGAGCGACATACTGTTCACATTTATCAGATATGAATTCTTTGAGTCCGGCGTTGCGAACAAGTGCATCAAACTCATGTTTGAAACCTGCCTGAATCATAAATTCATCAGAAGTCCATTCACTTGGCTGTACCTACGCATCCCTAGGTTGGTAAGGATCAGGCTCCCGAATTGCAAGACGGGGACCTCTCTTCCTTGAGGAACCACCATGAAAGTTTCTCATGAACATCTTCCTTTTCTGAAATTTTCAGTGACCCAAAGGAAAGGTGAACAAGGTTCAACTAAACTTGTAGCAACTACTCCCGCAAGTGCCTAGAGACCATATTACTAGTCAAAACTACTTGGGACCAGCTAAAATTAGCATACAAAGCTCAAGAACATGGTCACCAAGGCAGCAAAAATACGCGGAGTATAAGGCACTAGAGCAAAAACTAATTGGACCAATGGAGGAGTCACTTATCAAGGAGTAATTTCCCCAAAACAGTTCGGAGAATGGTGATTTGAGCAAAGAGATCAAAAATCCTAGCAAGAGGAGCAAGAACACGGGTTTGAGCTGCAAAACGATTTTTTCTGGAGGTAGGAGAAGCGGATGGGAGCAAAAATGAGTGGAGGGGGTGCCTGTGAGCCCCACAAGCCCGGGTGGCGCGGCGAGGGGGTGCCTGCGCCCCTAGGGCTTTTGGCCCACTGGTGTGGCCCCCAGACAGACTCTTTGTCCCAGTATTTTTCAAATATTCCAGAAAATATCATACTAGATTTTCACAGCGTTCAGAGAACTTTTATTTTCGAGGTACTTTTCCACCGGACGCTAAGACAGAAAATAGGGAAAACTAAAATAAATGTATCATTTTTCTTATAAGCAACCTAAAGTGAAAGGTTGGAACAGAGGTTTGTGACTCCTTTATTCATCCATCTCATGGTCATTGAAAGAAATCCGTCAATGGGGTTGATCAAATCCCCGCGACAAAACTTTTCGAATCGCAAAAGAGAACGGAGAATTTTCGAAGAGTCACTAGGTCACCTCAATGGGGATGTGTATCTCCCCAACAAGCAAATCATACTTCATCTTGACAGGAGGAATAGGGCATTCAAAGCTCCCAATAAGAATTGATGAAGTCTTTTTGATAGCATTGATGCAATGTACTCGATATGGTTTCTTCACAAAGTGCACCGTATGCTCATTACTGTTGACATGGAAAGTGACATTGCCTTTGTTGCAATCTATAACTGCCCATGCAGTGTTTAAAAAGGGTCTTCCAAGGACGACCGCCATGGCATCGTCCTCAGGAATATCCAAGATAACAAACTCTGTTAAGATAGTGGTGTTAGCAACCACAACAGGCACATCCTCGTAAATGCCGATAGGGAAAGCAGTTGATTTGTCGGCCATTTGCAGAGAGATTTCAGTTCGTATCAACTTATCCAGTTCAAGTCTACGATAAAGAGAGAGAGGCATAACAGTAACACCGGCTCCAAGGTCGCATAACGCAGTTCTAACATAGTTGCCTTTAATGGAGCATGGTTTAGTGGGCACACCAGGATCACCTAGTTTCTTAGGAGTTCCACCCTTGAAAGTGTAATTGGCAAGCATGGCGGAGATCTCAAGATCAGGTATCCTCCTCTTATTAGTCACAATATCTTTCATGGACTTAGCATACGGAGACATCTTGATCATATCCGTCAAACGCATTTGCAGAAAGACAGGTCTGATCATTTCAACGAAGCGCTCAAAATCCTCATGATCCTTTTTCTTGGATGGTTTGGGAGGAAAGGGCGTATGTTTCTGAACCCATGATTCCCTTTCTTTACCATGCTTCCTAGCAGCAAAGTTATTCTTATCGTATCTCTGATTCTTAGGCTCTGGGTTATCAAGATCAACACTAGGTTCAATCTCCACATCCTTATCATTGCTAGGCTGAGCATCAACATGAACATCACTATTGATATTATCATTAGGCTCATGTTCATTACCACATTATGTTTCAGCATCAGAGACAGAGGCATCATTAGGACTCTCAGGTGTAGCAGCAACAGGGTTGCTATCGTGCAGGTTCCTATCATCTTTCTTCTTCTTTCTAGGATGACTAGGTGCATCAGTGCTAACTCCTTGAGAATCTTGTTCAATGCTCTTCGGATGACCCTCAGGATACAGATGTTCCTGGGTCATTCTACCGCCTCTAGTAACGACTCTGACGGCATTGTCATTCAACTCATTAAGCAAGTCATTCTGAGCTTTAAGTACTTGTTCTACCTGAGTAGTAACCATAGAGGCATGTTTACTCAGAAGCTTAAGATCATTGACATTTCTATCCACACAAGCACTTAAATGACTAAGCATACGAGCATTCTTTTCCAATTGTCTGCTAACATAGTCATTGAAAATCTGTTGTTTGGCAATGAAGTTATCAAATTCATCCATGCATAAGCTACCAGGTTTATAAAAAGGAATATCACTCTCATCAAACCTACGCAGAGAATTTACTTCTACTACCTTTATCGGGTTATCGAGACCATGGATCTCTTCGATAGGTGGTAGATTTTTGACATCTTCCGATTTAATGCCTTTCTCTCGCATAGATTTCTTGGCTTCTTGCATATCTTCAGGACTGAGGAATAGAATACATCTTTTCTTCGGAGTTGGCTTAGGAGGTGGTTCGGGAATAGTCCAAGTATTCTCATTGCACAAGATGTTATTCAGTAGAATCTCAGCTTGTTCTACAGTTTGTTCCCTAAAAACACTACCGGCACAACTATCTAGATGGTCTTTGGAAGCATCGGTAAGTCCATTATAGAAGATATCAAGTATCTCGTTCTTCTCAAGAGGGTGATCAGGCAAAGCATTCAGTAGCTGGATGAGCCTCCCCCAAGCTTGTGGGAAACTCTCTTCCTGAGCTTGAGGAAAGTTGTATATTTCCTGCAAGGCTTCTTGCTTCTTATGGGCAGGGAAATATTTTTCAGAGAAGTAGTAGACCATATCGTAGGGGCTACGCACACAACCAGGAGCAAGAGAAGTGAACCAGGTCTTAGCATCATCATGTAGTGAGAAAGGAAACAACTTGAGCATATAGTAGTGGCGGATGTTTTCCTCACTAGTGAATAGGGTGGCTATATCGTGCAGTTTAGTAAGATGGGTGACAACCGTTTCAGACTCATAACCATGAAAAGGATCAGATTCGACCAGAGTGATTAACCCATGGTCGACAGAGAATTCCTAATCCTTATCGGTCACAAAGATAGGCGAAGTGGCAAACTTCGGGTCGTATTTCATCCTAGCGTTCAAAATTTTTTCTTTCGACTTGCGCAGAAGTTTCTCAACATCATAGCTATCCTTACACGCAAGAAAATCCTCAGCTATCTCTCCCTCCATAACATAGCGCGTATCAGGCATAACAGGCATAGTAGCAGGTTCTACTTCAATAGTATCATCACATCTAGCAGCAACTCTAGCTATATGTGCATCAAGGAATGCACGAAGTGGCAAAGCAGTATCAGGCATAGCATCATCAGGCATAGTATCTAGCATAGCATCATCACGCATAGTATCAAGCATAGCATCATCAAGCATAGTATCTAGCATAGCATCATAAGCATCATGGGTAGCAAAAGTAGCATCATCATGCACAGGCGACATATCAACATCTCTAGCACGAGGTGAAGTCGCAAACTTACTCAAAACTAAAGGTGAATCAAGTGTAGAGCTAGATGGTAGTTCCTTACCTCTCCTAGTAGTGGAAGGAATGATTTTAGTTCTTGGGTCTTTTGGATTCCTCATAGTGATCAACAGACGTAAATCAGAGAATATAGCTGTGCTTCCCCGGCAACGGCGCCAGAAAAAGCCTTGATGTCCCACAAGCGTATGGGATCGCAGCAGTTTTCGAGGGTAGAGTATTCAACCCAAATTTATTGATTCGCTCACAAGGGGAAGCTAAAGAATATTCTCAAGTATTAGCAGCTGAGTAGTCAATTCAACCACACCTGAAAGATTAGTGTCTTCAAGCAAAGTATCAGTAGCAAGGTAGTACGAGAGCAACGGTGCCAGAAAAAGCTTTGACAATCCCCGGCAACGGTGCCAGAAAAAGCCTTGTTGACGGGTTGTTAGCGCCAACAAAGTCTTGCAACAAGTAATAGCGGAGTAGCAAGTAACAGCAGCAGCAAAGTAACGGCAATAGCAACAGTAGCAACAAAGTGGCCCAATCCCTTTTGTAACAAGGGACAAGCCTAGGCAAAGTAACGTAGCGAGAACCAGTAGTAAAAGACTCGTAGGCAGTGGATCGGTTATATGGATGAGTGTGACGGATGTGATTCATCATGTAATAGCTATAACATGGAGATATAAGTAACTAGCTCCCGTTCGTCAATCTAATGTAGGCATGTATTCCGTATGTAGTCATACGTGCTTAGGGAATAGAACTTTCATGACATCTATTGTCCATCCCTCCCGTGGCAGGGGGTCCTAATGGAAACTATGGGATATTAAGGTTCTCCTTTTAATAAAGAACCGGACCAACGCATTAACACGCGGTGAATACATGAACTCCTCATACTATGGTTATCTTCGGGAGTGGTTCCGGCTATTGTCACTCCGGGGTTGCCGGTTCATAACACATATAGGTGACTACAACTTCCAAGATAGGATCTAAAACACACAGATATTGGCGACAACATAATAGGTTCAGATCTGAAATCATGGCACTCGGGCCCTAGTGAAAAGCATTAAGCATAGCCAAGTAGTAGCAACATCAATCTAGAACATAGTGGATACTAGGGATCAATCCCCGTCAAGAACTAACTCGATTACATGATAGATCTCATCCAACTCATCACCGTCCTGCAAGCCTACGATGAGATTACTCACGAACGATGAAGGGCATCATGGAATTGTCGATGGAGAAAGGTTGATGATGACGATGGCTATGATTTCCCCTCTCCGGAGCCCGAAACGGACTCCAGATCTGCCCTCCAGATGAAGAACAGGATGTGGCGGCGCCTCCGTATCGCAAAATGCGATGAAACCTTCTCTCTAATTTTTTTCCAGGCGAAACGAAAGATATAGAGATGCGATCGGGGGCGATGGTGCCACGTGGGCCCCACAAGCCTGCACGGTGCGGCCATAGGGGGTGGCCGCGGCCTGTGGGTTTGTGGCCCACTGGCACGCCCCCTCCGGTGGATCTTTGCGCAGGTATTTTTCTTTTATTCCAGAAAAAACTCCATAAATTTTCTGGACGTTCCGAGAACTTTTATTTCTGCACAAAAACAACACCATGGCAATTCTGTTGAAAACAGCGTTAGTCCGGGTTAGTTCCATTCAAATCATGCAAATTAGAGTCCAAAACAAAGGCAAAAGAGTTCGGAAAAGTACATACGACGGAGACGTATCAATCTCATGTCCCTTTTCTGATTCGACGCAGCGCTGGAACACACCAGTCACGCTGCACCGCACCAGCTCGCGATTGATGATGGTGTAGGCTACAGACCTGCGCTGGATCTACCTCGCCTCCGCCTCGTCTTGAGGAAGCTCGCCGCGAAGGAGGAAGGCCAGGATAGGTTGAGCACATGAGGGAGCCGACACAATTGTTGGCTCCGCCTCGACCTGACTGTTAGGGGCTTCTGCAGCCCTCGTGCTTGGTGAAGCAGCGGTCGTGGACTCGAGACGAGGTGTCTCTAGTGCTGCTATGGCAGCTGGCTCGCCGTCTACCTCCATGACGTCCACCAACTGGGTGTCGAGACGACAAGATTCGAGGCAGGGCGGAGCCGGAGTTGTTGTTGTAGCCGGTGCCGCTATTGGAGTCGGCATGGCCAGCATAGCCGGCACAGGAGCTGTAGCCGACGTAGCTGGTGGAGCCGACATCGCTTGCACCATGGATTGAGTCGGTGCTGCTATTGGAGTCGGCATGGCCACTGTAGCCAGCACAGGAGCTGTAGCCGGCGTAGCTGATGGAGCCGACGGCGCTTGTACCGTAGAATCAGCCGGCACGAAGATCGATGCTGACTCGGGAGACGGCCTTATAGACGGCTTGTGGAGTTGCTCGTGGGAGACGCCGGCAGGGATAGCCTATCTCATGGAGCCGATTTTGGCCAGTGTATCAGCCGCCTCATTTTCTGCCCTGGGAACATGGTGGAACTCGCAGCCCTCGAAGGGGCCGCTGTGCTAGTGGATGAGGAAGCGGTAGCTTGCCATGTTGGCGACCCTGGTGTCCCATTCGCCAGAAACTTGCTGTACCACCAAGTCTGAGTCGTCGAAGCATATGAGCCGCCGGATGCCAATCTCCTTGGCGAGCCGGAGGCCGTGAGCCAGTGCTTCATACTCGGCGACGTTGTTGTAGGCGGCGAAGTGGATCTGGAGAGCATACTTGAGCTGGTCTCCTTTCGGAGACATCAAGACTATGCCGGCTCCCAGACCCGTCCGCATCTTCGAACCGTCAAAGTGCATCCGCCAATGCGTAGAGTCTGGAGGCAGCGGCTTGAACTGGGTCTTGGCCGAGTCGACTAAGAAGTCGGCCACCACCTGAGATTTGATGGCGGTGCGAGGCTCATAGCGAATATCGTGGTCCGCCATGGCGTTGGCCCACTTGGCAATCCTGCCCCTCACATCACGGTTGCCCATGATATCTGAAAGTGGAGCTCTGATCACCAGAGTGATGGCATGCTCTTGGAAGTATTGCTTCAACTTCTTTGCAGCAAGGTAAACACCATAACACATTTTTTGGTAATGTGGGTAGTTCTGCTTGGAGGCGGACAAGACCTCGCTAAGTTAGTAGACAGGGCGTTGTGCTAACAGTACCTTGCCCTCCTCCTTGCGCTGAACTACCAACACTACACTAACCACGCGAGTGGTCGCGGCAATGTATATCAGTATGGGTTCCCTTTCAGCCGGCGCTGCCAAGATTGGCAGGCTCGAGATGACCCGCTTCAGGTCGCGGAAGGCTTCGTCCGCCTGGTCGTTCCACTCAAATTTCGTTGTCTTCTTGATGAGCTGGTAGAGTGGAAGGGACTTCTCGCCAAGCTGGCTGATGAACCGGCTAAGGGACGCTAGGCAGCCGGTGAATTTCTGGACGTCTAGGATTCGAGCTGGCCGCACCATCCGCTCGATGGTGCTAATCTTCTTGGGGTTCGCCTCGATGCCATGAGCGGACACGAAGAACCCCAAGAGTTTGCCGCTTGGAACCCCAAAGACGCACTTCTCTGGGTTGAGCCGGATCTTGTACTCGCGCAGGTTGGCGAACGTCTCCCGCAGATCGTCGAGGAGGCTGAAGTGCTGCTTCGTCTTGACGACGATGTCATCCACATAGACATGGATGTTTCTGCCGATTTGTGGCAGTAGGCACTGCTACATGCAGCGTTGGAACGTCGCACGGCGTTCTTCAAACCGAACGTCATGCTGGTGTAGCAGTAGGCCCCAAAGGGCGTGATGAAGGAGGCCTTCAGGTGATCAGCTGGATCCAGCTTGATTTGATGGTAGCCTGAATAAGCATCTAGAAAAGAAAGCAATTTGCAGCCTGCAGTGGAGTCGATCACTTGATCTATCCTAGGAAACGCGAAAGGGTCTTTTGGACAGGCCTTATTCAGGCTAGTGTAGTCGATACACATTCGCCAGGTGTTGTTCTTCCTCAGCACCAGGACTGGATCAGCTAACCAATCCGGGTGGAAAACCTCCATGATGAAGCCGGCTGCAAGGTGCCGTGTGATCTCTTCTCCGATTGTGCGCCGCTTCCCCTCGGCAAAGCGGCGGAAAGGTTGTTTCACCGGCTTTGCATCCGGTCGCACGTGAAGTTTGTGCTCTGCGTACTTCCTCGGAACACCCCGCATGTCTTTGGGAGACCATGCGAAGATGTCCCGATTCTCACGGAGGAAGTCAACGAGCTCGCCTTCCTATTTGGGGCCGAGGGCAGCCCCAATGGTGACGCACTACTTGGGGGTGGCAGATTCGAGTGGGACCTTCTTGGTCTCTTTGGCTGGCTTAAAAGAGCACTCGCCGGCCAAGTGGGACGGAGGAGAAGGAATCGCCGGTTGCTCGGTAGCCTGGGACACGAGCCGGTCGATCTGCCGCTTCTCCTCAGCGATCACCAGGGCGTTTGCGAGGCGGCTGCTATCTTGGGCGCACTCGAGCGACTTCTTGTAGTCGCCAGCAACAGTGATGATGCCCTTTTGGACCCGGCATCTTCATCTTCAGGTAGGCATAGTGCGGTATAGCCATGAACTTGGCTAGAGCCGGTCTGACCAACAACGCGTGATACGGGCTGCTGAGGTCCACTACCTCGAACCATATGGACTCTCGGCGAAAGTGAGCCTTGTCGCCGAAGAGGACGTCTAGCTGGATTTTGCCGACAGGCGAGCAGGACTGCCCAGGCACGATGCCGTGGAATACAGTGCTGGTCGGCAGGACGTCCATCTCCTTGAGCCCGAGCTTGAGGAGAGTGTCGAGGTAGGGGATGTTGATGCTGTTGCCGCCGTCGACCAACACCCGGGAGAACCGGCAGGTGAGCCTCTTGGAGGCGAAGTTCGGGTCGAGGACGAGCGCGTATGAGCCCGGGTTGGTCATCACCGTAGGATGGTCCACCCGGCTCCATGTGATTGGTTTGTCAGACCAATGCATGTACTGGGGAAGCGAGGGAACCATGGCATTCACCTCGCGCCGTCTCTGGCGCAGGCTGTGCTTGTCATCGCCTTCACTAGTGAAGATGACGAATGCTCCATCTTGATGGGGGTAGTCGTCGTGGAGGTGGCCGCCGTCGCGAGGCGGCGGCGGTGGAGCCAGAGCAAGACCAGGAGCCGGTGCCTGAGGCGCTGCCTGCGCGCCTGGGGGAGCCAGCAGGCCATCCCCTTGCGACAGCCGACGTGCGAAGCTGCACTATCGAAGGGTGTGGTTGGACGGCTGCGCCCCCGAATGTATCTTGCAGGGGGCGCCTAGCGGTTGCTCGAAGGACTGCTTGGGCAGCCAGTTGGCTTGAGGAACGGACATCTCGCCTTCCACGCTGGCTACCAAATTGTTGTTGAAGCATTAATCCATCTGATCCGCCTTGCGCTTGTTGTTGTTCTGGCCGCCTCGACCGTCTCCATCCGGCTTGGGCGTAGCCGACATGGGGACAACCTTGTCTGAGACGGTCACCTTGACGCACATCACCGAGTCGGCCGTGGCGTACTTGTCCGCCTTGGCCATGAGCACCGCCGGAGAAGTGGGCTCGAGCACATAAGCTTATGCTTGAGGAGGGTGCCGTCTCGGCAACCGTTGATGAAGTATTGGATGGCTTGTACCTCATGCACCCCTCGCAGGTGTTGCAAAACTCCGTCCACCGGGTGACGTAGTCGCGAAGGGGCTCGTCGGACCTCTGGACGCACATGGCCAGCTCGCGAGGCCGGCCAGGGCGCTTGTAGGTGCCAGTGAAGTTGTAGATGAACGCCTCCTCGAAGTCCACCCAGGAGTTGGCGCTGCCGGCTGGGAGGCTGTTAAGCCATGTCCGGGCCGAGCCGGCCAACATGAGTGGCACGTAGTGGACCACTACGCGCTTGATGCCCCTGGCGATGCCGACGGCTGTGGTGTAGTCGATCAGCGAGTCCACTGGCTTGGCAGTGCCTTTGTATTTGGGTATGTCCCGAGGCAAGGTGAAACCTCGGGGAGCGGCTCCCTTCAGATCCGGGGGCCGAAGCAGGCTGGACCGATGGGACCGTCCTCCTCCAGGAGGGCCGACTGGGCGAGGATAATGAGACGCCTACGGGCGTCCCGATCATCCTGGGGAGTGCGAGCGCCAATCCGAGTAGCGAGAGGGGAGGCACCTCGCGAACGAGAGACATGAGTTCTTCCCGGGTGAAGAACCTCACACTCTGAATCGCCCTCGTAGCCTCCGCGACGCTTTCTTGAAGTGTGCTCGCTCTGGCACTGGGAGCGCCGGTATTGGCTTCCCTCGCCCCTCCGGCCGGAGGTGCGATGCGAGGAAGGTCCTTCTGCGTGATGCTGACCGCTAGGGTTGCGGCGTGCTCCGGAGTTGGGTCTCGGAGATTCTGACTGGGCCTGACCGGGGTCAAGCCGAGTCTGTTGTTTGTTGGCGGCGTCAAGGAGATCCTTGACCCGCTTCTCCTGGAAGGCGCGCTCCTCACCCTCCAGGCTCGCCATCTCTTCCATGGCCGCCTGTGTTGCAGGGGTCTCGTTGGTGGGCTGATCGCCGCCTAGGATCTCAGCAATGAACCGGTCGCGACTGCGGACCGATCCAAGCCGGCTAGGGGCCTCAGAAGTCGGAGTGAGGCCATATGCGGAGTTATACTCGCGCTGCTTGGCCTCCATCCGACGTTTTGGCGAGGCAACGGCAATTCCCTCCTCCAAGATATGCTTGTGAGCCTCCTCCAATGAGGCTCGGGCGTCGCTAGGGTTCGCGGAGGCAGCGATGGGTGTCTTCAGGGCGGCGATAGCGTCCTGAAGAGTATCAGCGGTCGCAGCAGCGGGCTCACCAGCGTCTACTCACGCCTTGCCATGAGCCACGCTAGTTCCAGCGCCGATAACCATCACCTCCACGACGTTGGAGATGGCGGCGACATGGTATGGGGTGAAGAATCCCACCGACGGCGGAGGGCCGTCGAAGACGAGTACGTTCCTGGGGTACACGTCATGTGCAGGCGTCTCAGCGATAGAGAGCCTGCTGAAGCTAGCGCAGAGCGCCTCAACATCGAAGTTCTCGCCGAAGTAGCGAGGACCATCATTGAGACGTAAGTGGCTAAAGAGGACGCTGAGGTTCTCCATAGCAGCGACGGCAACGCTAGGAAGCGCCTCGTCATCAGAATCTTCGTCCGAATCCGCATGGCGGACGGGGACGTCGATCATCATCGGTGTTGCCTCGTCGAAAGCGGGTTCCACGGGCATGCACACAATTCCGGACGCGATGCATCTGGTGGCGTAGGTGCGGGGCCCCGCCCAGCGCGTAAAGCCAGCCGATGTCGCGATCGGCTCCACGGTGGGCGCCAAATGTCAGTGAATACTCACAACATATGCCATAGGTAGGCTAAAGTCGGTGAGAACCGAGGGGACAAAGGAGGGCGCTGGGAACGAGGTTGGTACAAGCATGGAACGCACGATGTACCCAGGTTCAGGGCTCTCCGTGGAAATAAGACCCCTAGTCCTGCCGCAGTGTTTGATGTATATGGATGGATTACAATGTTGCTCTTGGAGCTATGTTGGGAGGAGGAAGAGGGGAGCAGCCGGCTCATCTCTCCCTCTCTCTATGTGGTTGGTGGATGTGAAGTTTTGTTCGACCGTCCCCCTTCATGGAGGGTGGCCCGGGGGTGCGGGGTTATAGACGAACCCGTCGGCCTACAATATGTATAAAGGGTACAAGAGTGGGACCCGGCTGGCAGCCTCGCTAGCTGTCCAGGGGCCCATGAGAGTCTTGTCTTGTCGCTTGAGGGGCCCGCCGGCTGCATCGTCTCGTTTGGCTGTGGGATCCGCCGGCTGGCCAATGAAGCTCTCGCGTAAGGTTGACGTCGAGCACGCGTTATACGTCGAGAGTCGTCCAGTGAGGTTCGTCATGGGTAGGTAGTACGACCGCCTCCACTGTTCCCCACGCGGAGTGTAGTAATGGAGTGGGAGTGTGACGGTCCGATACTATGCTAGGTGATGGATCAGAGCCGGGGTAGGTCAGCGGCGTGGCCGCCGACGCTCGTACCTGCCGGACACTCCGATCTAGTAGCTTTGCTGACGCGTAGCTACCTTTAATCGTAAGGTCTCATCCTGACCTACGATCTGATGTGACTTGTGATCCCCGGCCGGCTAGCCTGCTTGGCTAGCCGGCTTGGGCACGACATCCTCTTCCTACCCGGCTGGCTTGACCAGGCCGGTCAGGAAGAGGTAGCTGTCTCGACTCTAGCCGTCAGGGGTTGCCTGGCCGGCCAGAGAGTTGGCCGCCTCGTCCTCCAGCCGGTAGGTGCAGCCTAGCCGGCCAGAAGACTTGGGCCTTGGGAAACTGTAGTTGTTCATATCCTTTGGGTAGGAAATGAAGGAGCAGGCTTGATGATCCTACCTCGGGGTTATCCCCCCCGACAATATTGGATCCTACATATTCTACGAAGATCTTATCGGTTGAACCTCTATGCCAAGGATTCATATAATCTAGTATAACATTCCCTTTGTCATTCGGTATGTTACTTGCCCGAGATATGATCGTTGGTATCCCTATACCTATTTCAATCTCGTTACCGGCAAGTCTCTTTACTCGTTCCGTAATACAAGATCCCGTGACTAACACTTGAGTGACATTGCTTGCAAGGCTTATATGTGATGTTGTATTACCGAGTGAGCCCCGAGATACCTCTCCGTCACACGGAGTGACAAATCCCAGTCTTGATCCATGCTAACTCAAAGGACACCTTCGGAGATACCTGTAGATCACCTTTATAGTCACCGAGTAACGTTGCAACGTTTTATACACACAAGGTATTCCTCCGGTGTGAGTGAGTTACATGATCTCATGGTCATAGGAATGAATACTTGACACGCAGAAAACAATAGCAACAAAATGCCACGATCACATGCTACGTTTATAATTTGGGTCTTTGTCCATCACTTCATTCTCCTAATGATGTGATCCAGTCATCAAGTGACAACACTTGCATATGGTCAGAAAACCTTAACCATCCTTGATCAACTAGGTAGTCAACTAGAGGCTTACTAGGGACATTGTTTTGTCTATATATCCACACATGTATCTATGCTTTCATTCAATACAATTATAGCCTGGATAATAAATGATTATCTTGAAACAGGAAATATAATAATAACTATTTTATCATTGCCTCTAGGGCATATTTCCAACATTTGCGATGTTTATATATAGTATTCTATGATGAGCATATTGCCAGATTATGATATGGTTATCATACACATAATAGTCTCATCATACCATCCAACACAAATCATGTCTTCACATCATAATCATGATATAGCTATACAAGTTACATGGCATGTCTCATCATACATAATTTAGTATTTCTTGAGGCACCGGTTGGTATATACACGGTTACACATATTAACATACAACGTCAATAATTATTGTGTGAGGAACTACATTTATATTAAAGTGGATGGATATAAGTGATCATGTTGAATTAGAAGAAAATATGATGTTGCCAAATGCAACATCATATTTTCCTATAATTCAACTTGGCCACTTCCATCCATCCAGTTTAATCTAATATATGTCATATAACTGATCATCATCTTACGTACTCATCTAACAACTCATTATCATCTTAATCATATACCAAGTTAAAATCTCATAAAAAAGAAAAACATCATAATAGTCCTCATATGCATGCATCCTAATCGATTGTACCAAGTTAATATAAACCCGAAAAATTTGTCTCTCGTAAAACCTAGTCCTCGCCCTTAGGTATAATGTCATAAAATAGAATAACACCTATGTCTACATGATGAAGTAGAGGGATCCAACGGTCTCCAACTTGTGGCTTCGATGCTTCTTTATTTCTCTCCATGCTTCAATTTGGAGCCTTTTTGATTTGCGGTAAGTCCAGAATGGAGCATCGAACTATTTCATATAACCTTATGGATGCATCAAGAGAGGAACTACATCATTTGGAAGTTGTTCTTTAAGAACATAATAATTACCTAGTTAGCGCAATGTAATCAACACCATTTATACAATAGTAAAACGTACTTAATTAGCAAACTCTTACCAAGCTATTTTGGTGAATGTCATCCGTCCTCAACCTATGCACTAGTGGCATGTAAAATGTATAATTTGGGCTACTTCCCAAATTATACGGGAAGTTCCCCTTACTAAGCAGGAAACCAACAAGAAATTAGAGAAGAAGATACTTTCGCTCCCAAGTTAAATGTGATCCACACGTGTAGTGTGTCCTATCAATTAATTTCCATAATTCACTCGAAGAAATGAAACAAGCTATAAATTATAATTTAAAATTTTTAGTATATGGATCAACACCAATTGTTTTTAAATATAGAATGCAAATTACTTGACAAATATGGTTGAGGTACTCACATGGAGGTTAAACAGGAATCATATCGAGAACCACCCAAATGTCGATGTTACCTAGCATATTATCTTCAGGACGAAGATCGAAGGTTATTTCCATACACTCCTAAAATCCATAGAATGCAAAGAACCTACCAGGTATTGGAGAACCTGGCATCCAACGCATCAATGTAGCGACGGCCGTGCTCGTCCTCCTCCTTGACACAACGACGTACCACCTCCGTGGGGGCCATCTCACTCGGTACCGATATTGGCTCACGCGACCGCCACCAAAGAAGCTCCGGGTCGACAACGAGACGTGGATTCCTCACTAAGGTGCGCGCCCCAGAAGGTTGCACCTCCCAGTGCCAGCCCGGCGGGGCCCAGTCCTGGACATGGAGCCTATGAAGCAAGCTCTCGCGGAGCACTCGACGACGAGGATGCAGGCCGGGCATCATCGACGTCAACACAGATTCCTATGAGAAAATTTTCTTATTGTTTAATGTTTTACTTTCTAGTTATGATTTGTACATCAATCATCTCATTTTGGTTTAGCTAGCGCCCACTACCTATTTTTTTCAAGATGCAAGTGTGACACCAAATATACAACAATGAAACACAATATATATATTTTGCAAATATTTCCGCAAAACGTTCGGGGCTTGAGCAAATAAAATGAATAATGACATAAAAATGCCTATGTTTTGCAGGAGCGTAGATTCATTCCCGGTGCGGCAAATTCCGGGCACTCGATATGTCCTACTTTGTACCACAAGTCATGCTGAAATTCACAAAAAAAATCGGCATGAACTTTGCTAAAAAATGGACAAATCGAGCACCTGAAATTTGCTGGAACGGAAATGAATCAACATTCCGGCAAAACATAGTCCACTCGTCTTCATTCCCTCGAAACAACAAAAGGCCACTTGGGTATCCATCTCTCTCCCTCTCCCTCCCTGTCCATCTCCATCTATCTCCCTCTCCCTCCCTCTCCATCTCTCACTCTCCCTCTCCCTCTCTTTACCTATCCATCTCTCTCCCTCTCCCTCCCCATCTCCCTCCCTCTCCATCTCTCTCCCTATCCCTCTCTCACTAAGTACATTGCCCTAACATAACCTAACTAACAACATTTTCACTAAGTATATTGCCCTCTCCCTCCCTCACTAAGTACTATATAAATTGCTCTAACATAACCTAACTAACAACATTTTGGTCTAACATAACATAACTAACAACATTTTCACTAAGTACATAACCTAACATAACCTAAGTACTATATAAATTTCTCTAACTATGGTTCATTACTATATTCATAACTAGGGTTCACCTAAGTTAATTCCTGGGGTTCATAACTAGGTTTCATAACTAAATAAACCTAGAGAGGAGGGGTGGGGCTTACCGAGAGGAAGGGGCATTGAGGGTGGCTCAGAGGAGACAGTTGCGCGGAGGGTGGCGCCGATGGCGGCGAGGCGGCTCCGGTGACGGCGAGGGAGGCAGGGGTGGCAAGGAGCAGTCAAGGGTGGCTCCGGGGCCGCACGGCTTCGGTGGCGGCGATGGCGTGCGGCTCCGGTGGTAGCTCCAGTGATGGCGACGGAGGGAGAGGTTGAGGGCGACGAGGGAGCAGGGGCGGCGAGGGAGAAGTTGTAGACGCGGGCGAGAAGAATGAGGAATTGGGGAGGGACGCCCACGCGAAGGGGCAAGTCAAACATAGTAGTAGTGCTCTTACCCAGCATGCGCTATAGCTTCTTAGCTATAGCGCGTTATGTAAAAACGTGTTGCTGCAGAAAAACTTAGTAGTAGCGCGGTTCTCAGAACAATGCTACTACTATACCAAGCCTGGCAGCAATGTTTAGAACAGTTATAGTAGTAGCGTGTTTTACTTGAGTGCGCTACTGCTATTTTTGTACCAGTAGCGAGATCTTATCCATGCGCTACTGTTAGTTAGCAGTAGCGTTTTGTTTTTAACAAGCGCTACTGCTGACATTCTGTGTATAAGCTTTTTCCTAGTAGTGTACTATTGATATTTTCTGGATTGAACTTGTCTTACCCTATCTAATCCCAATAACTACATGCTACGATTCAGGGGGAGAGGTAATCATATATTCATTCTTAAGGAGATAAAGTTCTAAATATTCATGGAGACATATCTAGTATCATATCGTATTTTCTCATATGTTCTCCATATCTTGGTACTTTTGAAGCTCTTTGCATCTTTACAATAGACTACTCTTGTGTTATCTAACAATTGTTTTCTCCAGTGTACTCCTACTACTAAGATGCTAAAGATCCTCAAGTTAAGTATATGCATCATATCCTTGTTCATGATGATCTCTTGTTCCTTGCACATATTGTTTGCAAGAGTGAGTCATGAACATGGAAATTTTTTCATTCACAAATGTTTGATGCATATAGCCAGGATTTACATGAATTGTCTTGTCCGTTGTATCATGTGTGTGCCCATGCAGTCCAAAGCAACTATCCTTTAAAAGGGATTGCACACATTTAGGGCTCTCAAAGTTGAGTCGGCCTTGCGCAAAGTTGAGAACTCAAGGAAGTGTTTCAGAGACTTCAGTTCCTCTTCCTCAACTTATGTTGTTCTAAAGCAATATAAATACTAGGTTTCTCCTCCTCCTCGACAGCCTCAGCAGTTCAAGCAGTCTGGTGGTCGTGGTTCTACCCACCCACCCAACCCAGTTTTCCAGCAGAAGTTTCAGCAGGAGAAGCAAGGAAATCCTCAAGTGCAATTCCGTCCGCTATCAGAGGTGACATGTCACAAGTGCAGTTAGAAGGGTAACTACTCTAAAAAGTGTACCAAACAACAACGTCTTACGCCTCCTCCTCCAATCAGGCCTCCAAGCAATGCAGTGGTGAAGCATAATCCAAGAACTGCAAGGGTGAACATGGTGAATGCAGCTGAAGCAGAGAACTTCTCAGATGTGATCATAGGTAACCTCTCAGTTAATTCTATTCCTACAAGAGTTTTGTTTGATTCATGTGCATCGCATTGCTTTATGTCAAAGCCATTTTTCATCATGCATGATTTCCCTTCTACAATTTTGGGTATACTTTTGGATATTGTATCTCCGGGAGTTCAAATGAGAACCAATTCTACCGTTCCACATGTGTGTGTCAAGATGGGAAATTATTCCTTTCTCACTTCTCCTTATGTTCTGCGCAAGTCGGATATTGCTATGATCCTTGGCATGGATTTTTTGACGATGAACAAGGCTTTTGTCGATTGTGAAGTCAAAGAAGTCAAGTTGACTCATCCTTCGAAGGTTGTGATCATTTTCACTGCTCGTGATGACACGATCCATCTCTTTTCCCTCAATGAGAAGGGTGAAATCTCACCCATTTCTCAAGTTCCGGTTGTGTGTGAGTATGAAGAGGTCTTTCAAGAAGAATTGCCATGAATGCTTCTCCACTGTCCAGAAGAGTTTGTAATAGAACTTGAACCTGGAACTGAACCGGTCTGCAAGCGTCCGTATAAACTTGGCCCGGAAGAGCTGAAAGAGTTGAAGAAGCAGCTTGATGAGCAAGTATGTCTGGGCCTGGTCAGACCAAGTTCATCTCCTTGGGGTTGTGGTGTTGTGTTTGTTAAGAAGAAGGATGGCACAGACCGACTTTGTATCGATTACCATCCATTGAATAAGAAGACAATCAGGAACAAGTATCCACTTCCCAACATCAATGAATTGTTCGAGCAATTTAAAGGGGCCAAGATTTTCTCTAAGGTTGATCTCCGGATGGTCTATCATCAGATCCGCATTCGCGAAGAAGATATTCCCATGACTACTTTTAGGACAAGCTTTGGCTCTTATGAGTACACAGTGATGTCTTTTGGTCTAGTCAATGCTCCTCTAACTTTCTCTCGGATGATGAATTATATCTTTTCTCCCTTCAAGAAAGAATTTGTCTTGGTGTATCTTGATGACATTTGATATTTTCTAAAATTGAGGAAGAGCATGAATAACATCTCCAGCTTGTGCTTGATAAGCTAAGAGAGCATAAGTTCTATGCGAAGTTTCCAAATGTGAATTCTGTTTGAAGGAAGTTGTGTACCTTGGGCACATTAGCTCTGCTGAGGGCATCAAGGTGGATCCTATTAAGGTTCAGGACATTGTTTAGTGGGAGCCTCCTCAGAATCTGAAGCAGCTTCGAAGCTTTCTCGGGCTTGCTAGCTATTGCAGAAGGTTTGTTGAGAACTTCTCCAAGATTGTGAAGCCTCTGTCCAACCTTGTTCAGAAGATTCTGAAGTATGTATGGTCTCGAGAGTGTCAATTGGCTTTTGATACACTCAAGGAGAAGCTCACTTCAAATCCAGTCTTGACTCCTCCTGATGATTCCAAGCCTTATCAAGTGTTGTGTGATGCCTCTTGCTACTTCCCAAACAACAGCGCCAGAAATTGACACGTTGACGGAGACTGGGCTTGCGTTGGTTTTTCCCTTGAAGAGGAAAGGGTGATGCAGCACAGGAGCAGTAAGTATTTCCCTCAGTTTGAGAACCAAGGTATCGATCCAGAAGGAGGGTCTCGTCAAGTCCAGAGTACCTGCGCAAACACAAACAAGCTTGCACCCAACGCTTCAAAGGGGTTGTCAATACCTTCAAGATTGTTTGCAAAGTGAGATCTGAAGGCGGAAAGTGCAACGAAGTAAATGTGTAAAGCTGAAAATATGGTGTGGAGTAGACCCTGGGGCCATAGTGTTCACTAGAGGCTTCTCTCAAAGTAGCAAATATCATGGTGGGTGAACAAATTACTGTCGAGCAATTGATAGAACCACGCAAAGTCATGACGATATCTAAGGCAATGATCATACATATAGGCATGACGTCCGAGACAAGTAGACCGATACTTTTTGCATCTACTACTATTACTCCACACATCGACCGCTATCCAGCATGCATCTAATGTATTGAGTTCATGACGAACAGAGTAACGCCTTAAGCAAGATGACATGATGTAGAGGGATAATCTCAAACCAATGATGAAAACCCCATCTTTTTACCCTTAATGGCAACAACACGATGCGTGACTTGCTACCCCTTCTGTCACTGGGTGAGGTCACCGCACGGTATGAACCCAAAACCAAGCACTTCTCCTATTGCAAGAATCATAGATCTAGTTGGCCAGACAAAACCCATACCTCGAAGAGAATTACAAGGATATGAAATCATGCATAAGAGAGATCAGAAGAAACTCAAATAAGATTCATAGATAATATGTCACTGGGTGGGATTACGAATGACGTAAGTTGGTGTTCACGATCACTTAATGATCATTCTTAGTTGCGACTGTCATGTGTAGACCACTAAATTACAGCTTGTTCTACGTAAGTTAGCCACCATAAATGCTTAGTGCTGCTCCAAACTCAAACACACACACACCATCTATACCCAACAACTTAGTTAGATTCAATACCAAGGTCATGAGATTGCCGAGTCCTTGTGGCTCACAGATTACTACAACCAACCATAGGTACAGGTAGCGTAGATATAGATGCTTACGAGGACACCCAGCTGAAGTGGGAGTTTGACGAGGATAGTGGCCGGATGTACGTGACGTACTTCGATGACTAGAGGACCTTGGTCGTGATCGTGGGCCTAGCAAGGCAGGATGACATTAGCTTTTGTCGTTTATCTTGTCCATAGTCGGGCCCTGTTTTCTATTTGAATAATGAATGACTGTGTGGACCTGTAATTTAGGTTGTGGCGAGTGTAACCTAAATCTTATTACTCATCCATCTGTTATATATTGCAATGTTTATCCTGCTTGTGAAATGCTTAGATGGGACTCTTTCCCCTGTTGAGGCCTCGCCCCCAAATAAGGAAAGTTGGTAATCACAATCTTATGAACATAGGAGCCTTTGGTTGATCGAACTTGGCCGAGTCGGGTCTAGTGAAAATTGTTTTGAGTCTTAGTTATAACGGAGAGTATGTTTCTTTTTTCTCCTCTTCTATGTTCTGGTGAGGTTCACGACTTAGGAAATTCTGATTCTACTCCTCTTCTCGCACAAAAAAAATTTAGGATCACGCGGATATTTTGGAATCTATACGATACCGATGTGTTGGAGTTCTGACTTGGTGCCTCTTGTCTGACTTGATTTTTCTGGGGAGTTGAGCTCCAGGGGATTCTTGAGCACACCGCTATCATTCAGATTTCTTAGTATCTCAGGATGGAGGATGTTTGAAATTGCTTCAATACTGGTAGTGGCGAGAGGAGTCCGACATCCCCAGTAATGTTGGAGAGCGTTCTGATGTACTGTCATACTTAGTATTGTTATGATTACAAGGGTCTGAGATAAATGAGTTTCTGAATATCTGGTTATGTGTTGACGGATGTGATACACTGGATGGGCTAATGTTATTGCTAGGAGTTGACTGATGAATTTTCTCCTTGTATCCGTGGACCTGACTGTATGGCCAGAAATTTTGGAAGTTCTTAGGTGGGAATTCCATTAGTAACTTAGTGATTCTTTCATCAGATGTATGTTGGGAATATACATTTGTTCCGAGCAATCCTAGCTCATACTTGACAAATGCAAGTGGCTTTGAATCAGATGTTGTCGACAGTAATTTTGTGGAAGCATTCTTACTAATTTTCTTCGAGTGTAGTTGCTAAGAATTCTTGTTGAGATATTTCTGTCCATTGAATCAACTTCATCTTTGAATTTTCATCTCTCGTCTAATGTTGTTGTCCGTCTCCAGGATGGCTCTAACTTGAGATCCTCTTTAATAGCAGCTCTCTCACTTGTCATTTTCTTCCGGAGCAGTTCTTTAACATGGTGATCCTGTAGAATTTTAGCCAACGAGATATCCTGGGTGACATGATCCTCTTCATGTTTAGGTGGCATTTCATCATTTCCTCCTATATACGCATGTTCATTATTCTTTCCTCCTTTCGGTGTCCCTACTTCAAGGAAAGGGTTTTCCACTTCCATATACGTCGCTTCATCATCATCGTTGCAAATATCTTCAATCTCCTCACCATGCTTTGCCCATCGTGTATAACGTTCAACGAAACTACGATGGAGCAAGTGCGCGAGGACGCTACCTTCAAACAAAAAAAATCCATTTTTGCATATCTTACATGGACATAATTTGTGTTTTTCACACTTCTGTATCATATTCGTCACTGCAAAATTGAGAAAGGCCTTCACACTTCGATCCATATTGAATCATTCAATAGATCAAAGTAGCATGCAAAGCATATGAATACAAAAAATAATTACATATATTAACAACTAGGGCATACAAAATTTTGGCATGACCTTTTCTAAAAATGGACATACTGAATACCAGAAATTTGACAAAACAGAAATGAATCAACGTTTCACCAAAATATTGGCAACTCTCTCTAGACATTTCCCATCCACATTTCGGCATATATAGCAATCACACACACATAATTAAATAAAGAAAAAGTGTTTATGTTAATTACCTCAAAGACGAGACACGAGTCGAGCTAGTTCCTGATTGACCACGTGAGAAGTCGGTTGACCGTATGTACGTTGGAGGGCGCCATTAATAGAGGGTGATGGCATTTAATACAAGTGGGTGGAGGAGAGAGCTAGCTAGCTAGCTTGGAGACTAGGTGTGTGGAGGCTAACAAACTTAATTAATGCATCAGCTAGCTCGATCTAACTACCTAATTAAGAATAATAAAAAACTGGCTTCTCAAGATGAAGAGGAGAGAGAGAAAGGAGAAATAGGAAGAGAAAGAGGAAGAAGAAGGGAATATACTAGGCGGATAGAAAAGGTTATCACGTGGGAATAGTGTCGTCACTTTATTAACGGCGTTGTCAAAAAAGGCAATGCCAGCACTAGCATGTATATTCCTGGTGTGTCCTAGTATGCTATGAGGTGTTATGTGGACCACAAAGTGGACCGACAAAAATGGACCAACAAAATATACTGTTGGCGTGGGGAAGAAAGCAACACCATAGCTATAGGAAATACTGCCTTCATGGTATAAATCTACTACACCAACAATAAGTGATGCGAGTACACAACACTGTAGCCCACATACAAGTGGTTTTTCATGAAATTTTAATGCCAACACTAAGGAAGTACCTATGTTGTACGAAAATGGGTGGCACCAACACTATATTAACAATATAGTGCTCGTGTCGGCTCGAAATGGGGCGCCACTAACAAGAGTTGTGGCTAGTCATATCTCCACTACTGTGGGTATGTGCTCTTCCAAGTGGAAGGATCCCATCCATGACAAGTGAGGCAACATCTTATGAGCAAATATTACTTTTCCTAACTAGCCCACCCATACCCATTATTGAAGTAGCTTTTTTGCCATGCCATGTTTAATTATTTGAGTTATGCAAAAATCTATTGTTCAATAGGGCTATCTCATGTTTAAGTATGGATTGACCAGTTCAATTTCACGAATGGCTATATTTGGTTGTATACAGTGAGCATATGCCCTGTTTCTATGTATTTCGTTGTTAGGTTTGTTGACGTGAGCATTTGTCCAGTTTTCAAGCAAATGTCTTGCTTTTTTGTATCTGGTTGTTAGGTTGGTTGAAGTGAGCACTTGTCCAGTTTTCGAAAAAATGTTGTGCTTTTCTGTATCTAGTTGTTAGGTTGGTTGCCTTAAGGATTTGCCCAGTTTTCACTTTCAGGTGGCTATAATTGGTTGTTATAGTGAGCACATATGCTTGGTGTAATTAACACGTGTCCTTTACTTCATTTTACACATTTATCTAGCATGATGTTTAAGAATGAGCAACATTCTATTTATTTTCAACAATACATATTTGAATTACAGTATTGGGTCTCTCTTAAGCCTGTTGTAGCTAACAACCCTTACATTTTTCATCCACTTTAATAGCATGCTGAAACCACCACATTCAAGCTATCATTTGGAGATGATGTTGTTTACCTTGGCTATATTTGGTTGATATTAATCTCGTTGTATTTATCATGACATTCTATGTACTTACACATGAAAACAATGGGAGTGACCGACATTTTCCACCGAGGTTAGTTTTATCCCTCGGTTTATACTCCCTCCGTTCCATAATGTAGCACATATAGATCTTTTGAATAATGAAATCTTGACCAAATTTATAGAATAGTATTTATATCTACTACACCAAAATTAATACAATAAGAAAGAAAATTTTGTGATGTATCTAATGAATTGTATTTGTATTCTAGATGTATCTGTTTTTCTCTACAAACTTGGTTAATTAGTAAAGTTTGAATGCAAAAAATATTTATACGCAACACATTATGGAAGGGAGATAATATTATATTACACCATTATGCAATTGCATTTTAACTTCTAATATTGACTTGTTGCTTGTATGTACATATGCCCTTGGTACAGATTGCTACTTCCATAGTGTGCGTTGGTTTTCCCTTCAAGAGGAAAGGGTGATGCAGCAAAGTAGATAAGTATTTCCCTCAGTTTGTTGAGACCCAAGGTATCAATCGAGTAGGAGGAACAAGCAAGGCCCCAATCCTAGTGCCTACACAAACAATCAAACACTTGCACCCAACCCTAAAAAGGGGTTGTCAATCCCTTCAGAGTTATTTGCAAGGATGAGGTCTGATAGACATAGATATAAAAGATTGAGGAAACAAACGTAAACAAATTGCAGCAAGATATGTTTGGTATTTTTCATTTATAGATATGCAAGTATAACATGGAAAATAGACCCGGGGCCATAGGTTTCACTAGAGGCTTCTCTCATAAAGGTAAATAATACGATGGGTGAACAAATTACTGTCGAGCATGAAGATATCCAAGGCAATGATTATGCATATAGGCATCACGTCCGTATCAAGTAGACTGAAACGATTCTGCATCTACTACTATTACTCCACACATCGACCGACTCGTGCCTGCATCTGGAGTATTAAGTTCATGAAAAACAGAGTAACGCATTAAGTAAGATGACATGATGTAGAGGGATAAACTCAAGCAATATGATGAAAACCCCATCTTTTTATCCTCGATGACAACAATACAATACAATACATGCCTCGCTACCCCTACTATGTCACTAATTGAGGACACCGCAAGATTGAACCCAAAACTAAGCACTTCTCCCATTGCAAGAATTACCAATCTAGTTGGCAAAACCAAACCAATAACTCGAAGAGACTTGCTAAGATCTGAAATCATGCATATACGAATTCAGAAGAGATTCAAATAATATTCATAGATAATCTGAACTTAAACTCGCAATTCATCGGATCTCGACAAACACACCGCAAAAGAGTATTACATCGGATAAATCTCCATGAAGATCATGAAGAACATGGTATTGAAGATCAAAGAGAGAGAAGAAGCCATCTAGCTACTTGCTATGGACCCGTAGGTCCGTTGTGAACTACTCACGCATCATCGGAGGAGCAATGGAGTTGATGTAGATGCCTTTTGTGATCAATTCCCTCCCCGAAAGGTTGCCGGGAAAGTCTCCCATATTGGATCTCACGAGAACAGAGGCTCTCGGCGGTGGAAAAGTATTTTTGTTGCTCTCTTAAGCGATAGGGGAATATTTGTGAATTTATAGGTCGAAGAATAGGGTTAGGAGACCTGCAAGGGACCCACAAACCAGGGGGCACCCCCCTAGGGCGCGCCCTGCAGACTTGTGGCCTCCCGGTAGGTGTCCTGTCCCCTACTCCAAGTCTTCTAGGTTTCTTCTGGTCCAAGAAAAATCATTCCGGAGATTTTATTCCGTTTGGAATCTGTTTGATATTCCTTATCTACAATACTCAAAACATGGGAAAACAGAAACTGGCACTAGGCTCTAGATTAATAGGTTACTCCCAAAAATAATATAAAACAACATATTAATGCATATAAAACATCCAAAATAGATAATATAATAGAATGGAACAATCAAAAATTATAGATACGTTGGAGACGTATCAAGCATCCCCAAGCTTAACTCCTGCTCGTCCCCGAGTAGGTAAATGATAAAAACAGAATTTTTGATGTGGAATGCTACCTAACATATTTATCCATGCAATATTCTCTATTGTGGCATGAATATTCAGATCCATAATATTTAGAACAAAAGTCTAATATTGATGTAAAAACAATAATACTTCAAGCATACTAATAAGGCAATTGCTTCCTTTTGAAATATGGTCTGGCTATACTCCATCTTCACCACACAAAGTATCTAAATCATGCACAACCCCGATGAAAATAATGAAATTGTTTCACACTTTTCATGTTCTTAAACCTTTCCAACACTCACGCAATACATGAGCGTGAGCCAACAATATAGCATTATAGGTGGAATAGTATGGTGGAGGTTGCAAAAAAAGGAAAAGATAGTCTCACATCAACTAGTCATATCAACGAGCTATGGAGATGCCCATTAATAGATATCAATGTGAGTGAGTAGGGATTGCCATGCAACAATTGCACTAGAGCTATAGGTGTATGAAAGCTCAAAAAGGACACTAAGTGGTTGTGCAAAAGATGTAATTCCACTAGCTATATGAAAGTGACAAAAGTGGAGACTCTCTATGAAGAACATGGTGCTACTTTGAAGCGCAATTGTGGAAAAGATAGTAGCATTATCCCTTGTGACGCCCGGTAAATTAAGCTAGAGTAAACCTATGCTAATGGTGCCATGTCACCGGGTTTTCCTATCGTTGTTCTCGCGATAGTTCAAATTTAAATTCAAAATAAAATCAAGTGATAAGAATTTTCAAATATAGAAATAAAAACATTTGGTGTTTGTCAAATAATACTTAGTAAGTTGTTCTTTAAGAATTATTAAATATGAAGGGGTTTAGTGCAGTGAAATAAAGTAAATCCAAAACTGTAATAAAGAAAAGAAAACACAATAGAAATAAAAGTAAAATGAAAGAACAAAACCCCCCATCCCAGATTGGGCCTGCCAGCCCATCTTAATTGGCCCACCTAAATTGGGGGCGGGGTATAAACCCCCCCCCATCTAACCCTAGCGCCGAAACCACCTCCCCGTCGCCGACGCCACCAGGGACGAGGGGAACAACTCCCTCGTCACTCCACCTATCGCCCCACCTACCGCACGACCCCGTCCCTCGCTCCCCCACCTACCGCGCAAACCCCCACGCACCCCCTGTCCATCGTGCCTCTCCCTGATCGTCCCGTCGCTCAACCACTCCTCTCATCACACCCCACGCCCCCAACTCCCAGATCCCACCGCTCCCGCTCGACCCCCCTGGCACGAGCCCTCCATCGACTGACCGCGCGAGACCCCGTCGCCACCCCCCGTCGCCCCTGCCTCCAGGTCCCTCCGCGAGCCCCTGCGTCTCCCCCCGGGCGCCCCTTTTTCCTCCCCATCGAGCAGCTACAGGGGAGGGCCTCCACTCAATGGCCTCCGGCGGCCACGCGCCAGCACCTTCGAGCCCCTCCTCCTTTCCTGCCGGAGCCGCCACGGCGCCGACACCTCCGACGCCCCCACCCAAGCTCCTCCGCGACCGCACCGCACCACCGGCTTCCCCGTCCTCCTCCTCAACGGCTTCACCGAGACACGTCGCCCCGTTCCCTAGCAATGCCGGTGAGCTCCGGGCCCAGTCCACCCCTTCCTTTCCTCGCCCCTGTTCCGTTTCGTCGAACACCGCCATGTTCCGGCGCCGTTAGGTTCCTGCAGGTGGAGGTGGAGATTGCCTCCTCTCTCTCTCTGTGTTGAGAGTTGTGTGTGAGCAAAGAGATGTGCAAAGAGATGTTTGAGAGAGAAAAGAAAATTAGAAGAAAAAGATAATGTATAGGTGTATGTATGTATGTATTAATGTATGTATGTATTGCGTATGCATGCATGTATGTAGAAAAAGAAAAAAGGCATAAAAATAAATAAATAAATATATGTATATTTTTATTAGTAAAATAAATAAATAGATAAATTAGAATCTGTTAATATAGATAATTGATTATCCTATTAGAGTATGACACGTGAGTCCTCCACTAATTTAATATGATTAATTAATATTTAATCTTAATAAAAAGTTGTGTCTATAACACATGGGACCCACTAGTTAGTTGACGAGTCAACTGCTGATGTCAGCCTGACATCATGCTGATGTCATAATAGTATTTAAATAATTAATTAAATCTGTTTTTAATTCCTAACTATTGAATAAAATTTTAAAAATTAATATTAAATAAACCGTAAGTCAGATCAAAATATTTTCAACATGAAAGTTCATTAGCAGAACAAGACGAACCCGGTTACGCGGTCCATTCGTCTATCACACGTCCCTAGCTTAGAAAACGTGGAAATTTCCCATCGTTTTTCATCTGTTCGGTAGTAGCCCGAGACCCGGGAAATATCGTCAGATATTCTTCCGACCCATCTGCGACATGTGTTGCTGCGTTAGCTCATGCCTAGTCCGCATATTGCCATGTCATACTTAGTGTTGCACCTGTTGCTGTTATTTATTGTCTCTCCCCCCTTCTTACCAGTAAACCACGAGACTGATGTTGCTGCCACGTATATCTACGACCCTGCCGACCAGCCTTTTGCCGCAGAGCAACAAGGCAAGCAAACCCCCCTTGATCATCCCTATATCGCCTATTCTTTCTTCCTCATGCTTGCATTAGAATTTTGGTACTGTTGTAGTTAGCTCCTATATCTGATGCATAGCCTATTTTTGATGAACTGTTACTTTCAGTACTGTATCTTTAAACTGTTTAGGATAGGCGGAGCCTATTTTTGATGAACTGTTACTTTCAGTACTATATCTGATGCATAACCTATTTTTGATGAACTGTTGCCCCACTTTGTTTTCAAGTCTCGATCCGTGATCGACGAGCCAGACCCGACACAACACTTACACCCCCCTTACTTGTGCGACGCTACACACATACTATCAGGTACCAAGGGTGACACCTCGTGAAGTACTCCTGATGATATCTCTGTAGTACAGCTAGTCGGTCGTGGTTATCAAGGGTGATTCCTCTTTCACCATTCCCGACGATGCCTCTGTCATGCAACCACTCAAGTGTGGACCCTCGAGGGTGATTCCTCTAGGTCCACCTTGATGGATACATCATTGGGAATCCAACGAGGGTGATACCTTGGATTCCCCCTAATGTTCTACCACACAGTTACTTGACCATGTTACTGGGATCTTTGATGAATAGATGTTAGGCGGCTGGATTCCCGCATGATTGTGTCGATGACTTAATTAAAATGATAATGGATTTGGGTATTTGATCTGTGTTGGTTGGAAGGCCTTATTACACACTAACCGTCTGCGTGGGAAGAATTATGGGTACTCGACGTCGCGGTATCAGCCGAAGCTCTTTAGACATGAGCGAAAGAGCGGCGCGCGCCCGAGTGGTCCCGAGATGCACTGCGCTTGTGATTAAGGGGTTCTAGGACTGACACCGGCCGCCCACGCATCGTGCAGGAGTGCGGAGGGCAAGTGGGCCCACGAACCCTCTGTGCTTAGGAGTTAGACCGGCGGGCTGGCCTCTCTGCTGAGCTTAGGTGGGGCTGCAATGTGTAGATATTCCAAGGCCGGCTAGGACCCAGAAAAGTGTGTCCGGCCAGAGTGTTATCGAGCGCGTCGGGGAATATGTTGTGCACCCCTGGAGGGAAGAACTTATCTATTCGAATAGCCGTGTCCACGGTTACAGGACGACTTGGAGTTTTGCCCTGATCTTATACAACTACAACTGTTACTTAACTGGAATTAGTTGCCCCGGAATTGCTTCCTCGCAGGGAGTCGAAGGAGGATCTCTGGACGTGACCTCATATTAATTTTGCTGCAATAATATGACTATTAGTTGTGTTACCTGGCGCTACTCTCGTCTATTGCTGCAAGACCCTGAAGAGGCTAGTCTTCGATAGGACTAGGCCTTCTCTCTATTCATGCTTTGCTGCAGTCAGTCCACATATAAACCCCTTCTTTGATATTGTTGCATACTTAGCATAGTTCTGATATAAGTCTTGCGAGTACTTTCGATGAGTACTCACCGTTGCTTTGCTCGCCCTTTGTCCCCTTGATCCTTTGTTGCGACCAGATGATGCAGCCCATGAGATGGAGTTTCCTGCGGACGCCTGCCACCCCGATGGTGACTTCTTTGTGGAGGCCGCTGAAGACCAGGCGTAGTTTAGGAGGTTCCTAGGCAGGAGGCCTCGCCTCGTTCGATCGTGTTTCTTTTGTGCTAGCCTTCTCTAAGGCACCCCATGTTTAATGTCTGTACTCAGATATTGTTGCTTCCGCTGACTCGTGTGTTTATCGAGCTTCTGTATTCTAGCCCTTGAGGCCATTGGCTTGTAATATGAAGCTTGTATTGTTTTATTTGTGTCTAGAGTTGTGTTGTGATATCTTCCCGTGAGTCCTTGAGTTTGATCGTACGCATTTGCGTGTATGATTAGCGTACGATTAAATTGAGGGCATCACAAGTTGGTATCAGAGCCGAATGCCTGTAGGTAGCCCCCTTTCGAACTCCTTGGCCGAAGTTGAGTCTAGTGTTTGAAAAACTTTACTAACACTCATGTTGTGGCTTACGGGCCCACATCTCAATCAGGTGGTATTAGTATCTTTTACTCCTTTCCTATACTCTGGGTTCTACTCTCTCTTCTCTTTCCGGTTAAAGATTTTGCTAACTCTAACTCTAGGTTCTCGTAAATACTTCCTCCCGGAGAGCCCTGTATTCCGATGATACTGTCTCATGTCCTCTAGAGGGATGATGCTCATCGCTTCTGTAATTTCCCTTTGTCCATCAACCCCTACGGATGAGGACATACAAATGTCATTCATACTTTCTTTTCTGATTGCTATTCTTTTACGAGATGCAACGAATTATCTTATCAGGGATTCCTCCATCATCAGTTGTCATGGGTTTTCAAAGTTCTTCGAATTACTATTCGATCTTTCAGAATCCCCAGTAGCCTATTGCTTTTGATCTATTCTCACCTACTTGTGTTATAGTTAAATCCATATGTCTAGCAGCATTCATTAAAATCCTTTGTGATTTTCCTGTGATTTTATTTATTCTACCTTTGTGTGAATGCACACAATCATGTGTTGGTACTCATAAATTATTTTGCGGTTTAGACGTCCTTCCAGATAGAGCTGGTTCTCGAAAAATCAACTTTGGTTGGTTGTCCACCTAAGTCCATTCAACTTACTTGAATTTGATCGGAGCATCTGATTATGATACACCAATCTGGAAATCCTAATTCTTTTGGTAATTAAGTATCAATATTTTTCAGATGTTCTTTAACCCGATGCATTGCATCCTATCTCCCTCTGATTGAGTACCAATAGTCACATCAGGTCCTTTGTGGATTGCGAGACCCATTGCTGGGTTATTATCCGACGACATCCTTTACATTCAAAAAATTCTTGTGATATTATTCCCTTGATACATAATGCCATTGGTAAAATTGTGTGTTTTCCCTCTGATAAGTTGTAACCTATGCTTTTGTCAGCCATGCCCTTCAAGCATGTGTTAATTACTCTTGGAGTGTATGGTATATGTTCCTAAGATGCCCCGACGGGTTGAACCTATGCTTTCATAAAAAAATATGATCCTACGAGTTTTCATGAGTCTTGTGCTTCTGGTGTTTCACCGAATATTCTTTCAAAGTTGCAACCTGATCAAAGGCGAGGAGTAAATGGCAGGTGATGCATTGATGAAGTGGGAGTCGACCTTGAACTTGTGTTCATGCCCATGGAAACAACGTTGATCCTATCATAGCAGCTTCTCGTACCAATAATCATTCATTCTGTGGTTTAAATTTGGTATCTATGATCTAGCCCTTTGCAATCGTGGTTCCGACCATGTTTCCCTGATAACCCACAAGTTTAGGGGATCGCAACAGTTTTCGAGGGTAGAGTATTCAACCCAAATTTATTGATTCGCCTCAAGGGGAAGCGAAAGAATATTTTCAAGTATTAGTAGATGAGTTTGTCAGATTCAACCACACCTGAAAGATTAGTGTCTGCAAGCAAAGTATCAGTAGCAAAGTAGTATGATAGCAACGGTGTCAGAAAAAGGTCTGTTGACGGCAGACTATTCCTAACTGTTGTATCAATGGCACCAGTAAGTTGCACGTGGACGGAGAACTATTCCTCCCCGACAACGGTGTTGAAAAAGGATCTTGTAACAAGTAACAGCAAAGTGACCGCAGTAGCAAGGAACAACAGTAGCAGCAAAGTGGCCCAATCCCTTTTGTAGCAAGGAACAAGCCCGGACAAAGTAACATAGCAAGGACCAGTAGTAAAAGACTCGTAGGCAGTGGATCGGTGATGGACGAGTATGACGGATGTGATTCATCGTGTAACAGCTATAACACGAAGAGATGTGTAACTAGCTCCCGTTCGTCAATCTAATGTAGGCATGTATTCCGTATGTAGTCATACGTGCTTAGGTAAAAGAACTTGCATGACATCTATTGTCCATCCCTCCCGTGGCAGCGGGGTCCTAATGGAAACTACGGGATGTTAAGGTTCTCCTTTTAATAAAGAACCGGACCAATGCATTAACACTTGGTGAATACATGAACTCCTCATACTATGGTCATCTCTGGGAGTGGTTCCGGCTATTGTCACTCCGGGGTTGCCGGGTCATAACACATAGTAGGTGACTACAACTTGCAAGATAGGATCTAAATTACACATATATTGGCGACAACATAATAGGTTCAGATCTGAAATCATGGCACTCGGGCCCTAGTGACAAGCCTTAAGCCTGGCAAAGTAGTAGCAACATCAATCTCAGAACATAGTGGATACTAGGGATCAATCCCCATCAAAACTAACTCGATTACATGCTAGATCTCATCCAACTCATCACCGTCCAGCAAGCCTATGATGAGATTACTCACGAACGATGAAGAACATCATGGAATTGTCGATGGAGGAAGGTTGATGGTGACGATGGCGACGATCTCCCCTCTCCGGAGCCCAAAACGTACTCTAGATCTGCCCTCCAGATGAAGAACAGGGGGTGGCGGCGCCTCCGTATCGTAAAACGCGATGAATCCTTCTCTGTGATTTTTTTCCGGGTGAGACGGTAGATATAGAGATGAGTTTGGGGGCGGTGGTGCCACGTGGGCCCCACAAGCCCTCACGGCGCGGGCAGGGGGTGGCCGCGGCCTGTGCGCTTGTGGCCCGCTGGCACACCTCCTTTGATGGATCTTTGCGCAGGTATTTTTCTTTTATTCCAGAAAAATTCTCCGTAAATTTTCAGGTCATTGCGAGAACTTTTATTTCTACACAAAAACAACACCATGGCAATTCTGCTGAAAACAGCGTCAGCCCGGGTTAGTTCCATTCAAATCATGCAAATTAGAGTCCAAAACAAGGGCAAAAGAGTTCGGAAAAGTAGATACGACGGAGACGTATCAACTCCCCCAAGCTTAAAGCCTTGCTTGTCCTCAAGCAATTCAATTGACAAACTGAAAGAGACAAAAGAAAGACTTTGACGAACTCCGTTTGATCTTGTTGTTGCAACTATGTCTAACTCATATCCAGAGTTTCAGCAAGATCACAAGCAAACCACATAAGCAAATGACATCTAGGTCTCATGGTAAACTCATATCAAATGCATAATCAACTAGCGAGCAAATAATAATAAGCCTCAAATGTCAACACTTCAATCAAAACAACATGAAGCAGTGTGAACAGATGGTACCTCACTAGCTCTTTCTGAGACCGCAAAACATAAATGCAGAGCACCTTCAAAGACCAAGGGTTGACTAAACATTGTAATTCATGGCAATGAAGATCCAGTCATAGTCATACTCAACATAGTTAAAAGCAAAGCATAAAAATGACATAGGTGCTCTCCAATTGGTGCTTTTGTATGAGGAGGATGACTCAACAGGAACATAAATAGACAGGCCCTTCGCAGAGGGAAGCATTGATTTGCAGAGGTGCCAGAGCTCAAGCTTTGAAAACAGAGATAATAATTTTGGGTGGCATGCTTTCATTGTCAATGCAATGACTAAGAGTTCTCAACATCTTCCATGCTACACATGCTATAGGCGGTTCCCAAACAGAAAAGTAAAGTTTTGACTCCCCCAACCACCAATCAATCACACTCCACGGCTAGCCGAATCCTCGGGTACCGTCCATACCAACATCAATCCTGGAGGAGTTTTGTTTGCAATTATCTTTTCGATTTGAGCATGGAACTGGGAATTCCAATTACCAGCCCTTTTCTCGTGAATGATAGTGAATAAACACATATCAAGGATAACACGCCTAGCATGGAAGATACCAATAGCCCCCTGTCACCACATGAGCGGTTCGGGCATGCAAAACAGATTATTTCTTGAAGGTTTAGAGAATGGCACATGCAAATTTACTTGGAACGGCACGTAGATACCGCACATAGGTAGGTATGGTGGACTCATATGGCACAACTTTGGGTTTATGGAAGTGATGCACAAGCAGTATTCCCGCTTAGTACAAGTGAAGGCTAGCAAAAGACAGGGAAGCGACCAACTAGAGAGCGACAACAGTCATCAAAATGCATTGAGATTAACTAACATTGAGTGCAAGCATGAGTAGGACATAAATCACCATAAACATGAACATCATAGAGGCTATGTTGATTTTGTTTCAACTACATGCGTGGACATGCGCCAAGTCAAGCCACTTGAAACATTCAAAGGAGGATACCATCCTATCATAGTACATCATAGTCATCTGAAAATGCATGTGGGCATCCAAGACAAACCATTATAAGCTCCTAGCTAAGTAAGCATGGCATAAGCAACTATGATCTCTAAGTTGTCATTGCAAACATGTTTCTCTCACAACAAAGCTGAATCAGGCATGATGAGCTAGTCATATTTACAAAAACAAAATAGATCGAGTTCATACCAGCTTTTCCAGGCTCAGTCACTTCATTATATATCGTCATTATTGCCTTTCAATTGCACGACCGAACGATGTGAACAATAAAAAGATTGCTCATGCATTGGACTAAAGCTGGAATCTGAAGGCAAACACAAAGGTGAAGACAAAGTAATATAGCTCTTTGAAAGCTAAACAGGTATGCATGCAAGAGCCACTAAACATTGTAACCATGGTCTTCTACCTTGACCCAAACAAAAAGAAAACTATTTACACTGGAAAGCTCCCAACAAACAAAAGAAGAAAAAGAAAATATTTTTGGGTTTTCTCAAACTAGACAGGCACACGAAAAGAAAACGAGAAAAGGAAATAAACTAGCATGGATGATAAAGTGGCAAAGTGTGAACACCGGCTAACAAAGTGAAAGCATAAGCAAGAATGTAAAGTCAGTGAGAACACGCACTCCCCCAAGCTTAGGCTTTTGGCCTAAGTTGGTCTACTCCCAAGCAGGGAAATAACCAGCTCCAGGGTACTCCGGAGTGGACTGAGGATGCCACTGCTGTGTGAGCTCCTCCGGCTCCCACTGATAAACTAGCGTCTGGTACTCGACTGGTGGCTCGGTCATGGGCACCTGTGGTTGGGCTAGGCCCCAATATGCATAGATGTCCGAGGGCATAATAACGTACCTGCCTACATGAAGATTGATCAAGGAAGGAGCAGGCAAAGTAATAGTCTCACGAGTACCCTGACTAAATACCAGGTTATAAATCATCCTTCTATTTATATCTCTATCAAGAAAGTCATGGCGAACCATGCTATCAGAATCTAGATATCTCTCGGGAAGAAGAATCTCTTCTTCCTCCTCCAGTCTAATAGGTATCCCAAAGTGTCTAGCAAGACGGGTAGCATAGATACCTCCATAGACAACACCTTTAGAACGGTTCAGGTTCAATCGTTGAGCTACTATAGCGCCCAAGCTATAAGTTTTATCATTATAAAGGGCTACACGCAAGACCGCAAGATCTGGGGAACTAAGTGACCCAGCTTTCCCACGGCCAATCAAACACTTTCCCACAAATAATGATAAGTACCAAAGCACGGGAAAATGAATGCTAGCAGATCTAGCACAAGACACTCCTCTCTCCTCTCCAACAACAATAGTATCGATGAAAGCTTCCAAGTCCCGTGGACGAGGTTCATGAATATCCCCAACGTAAGGTAATTTGCAAACATTGCAAAAATCCTGAAGTGACATGCGCTGGGGGATATCATAAAGTTTAAACTCAACCATAGGAGGATTCTTCCTCAGATATAAGTTTAAGCTTTGTACGAAGATATTAGTGAGGAGGAGGTATTGCGGACACTTATCTTCAACGAAGGCGGTAAGGCCTGCGTTCTCCACATAGTGATAAAAGTCCTCATAAATTCCAGCGGCGCGTAAGAACACGTCGCTTGAACACTCGCACGCTGAAACTTCCGCGACTCGAGGGACCAGATACTTGGGCTTCTTCTGTAAGGACTAAGATGCGGTCCTTTCCGATTTGGGGATCGAGGCCCCGAATTGGAAACAAACGCATCTAAGCGTTTCGCAAACATGGTAACATAGCACATACATAATATTAACAGAATGACAATAAGGGATTCAATTGCCATCTCAAAAATATATCAGAGTTACATCACGCATCCAAACAAGGTAGTTCCGCTACAGACTACAAAACATGAGAAATGACTATGCTACCCTGCATGCTGGCCCACGATCACGACCATGCCTCAGCCTTCTGGATAGTTCACGTACAGGCGGTCGTTCTCCTCATCGTACTCCCACGCCAGCTGCGTGCCGTCGGGATCACCTGTCCCGGGGGTACCTAAACCTGTTGGTGTTGTGAAGGAATCTGTGAGCCACGGGGACTCAGCAATCTATGACCTCGGTGCTAGAACTAGTCAAGTTATTAGGTTGGAAGGTGGAGTATTTAGGTTGCAGCATCCTAAGCTTTATATGGTGGCTAACATACATAGAACATTTATTGAAGGTGGTCTATACTAACAGTCGATGTTTAACTGTTCACTAAGTGATCCTGAACACCTACTTACGTCAATCATAACTCCACTGTGTTCCCGATCGAAGAGAAGTCTTCGAAGGGGACAGTCACGGTTACGCACACGGTTGGCAATTTGATTAGCTTATGTCTAGGTTGTCTATTACTAGATGATAACAAATATTCCAAGTTGCCAAATAAGCGCGGGCATGGCTTTCCGAAATATTAAACCTACAGGGGTGCTCCAACTAGTCCATCACAAATGGTCACGGGCCGCAAAGTAATCCTCTATCATGAATCTCGTGATCTCGTCGGATTCCTTAGAGGAAAACCTCAACTCTGGGTAGAACCAAAGCTTCACCGGGATTCCTATACGCAAGATATATCGCTAAGGTAAGACAAGACTAGCAGGACCTCCCGACGTGTGGACGACCCTGATAAGAGCTGCGTATCTCAGTCTCAGGACACAACGGATGGAACTAGCAACGAGAGCAAAACCTGAAGTTTCCTTGTGCTGGCCCCGTAGGCAGACCAGTTTGGACCAACACTCATGAGGAGCACTGACCCGGGTTGTTCAATAAAGATTCTCGGGGTGATCATTCCCTATGCAGATTATTATTAAGTGATTAGCAAATTAACACCAATGTTGGGTCCTGCCGGACAAGTCTTATCACTACGCGATTTATCAAGGGGGTCCCCATAACAACCCCAAACGTGTTAGGAGCAATCATTATGGAATCAAACACCGGTAGCCGGTAACTATGGCAGCCATAACGAAACAAAGCACCCGGCAAAAGGCTAGGCCTTCCGTTATTTACCAAGTATATAGGTGCATTAATTAAATAACAGAATTAAGATAATGATATCAAGCTCATGTTGACACATGAGACAAAGCACATGCAACTAGCAACGCTAACATTAGTAGCTGAGCAAAGCCTACTTAGCCATTCAAGATTTGCTAGGAGGGGATAAGTTTTTGGGTTTCATGGCAATATCAGGAGGCAATTATTTCAGTGGTAGGCAGCAAGCATAAGATGGAAGAAACGTAATCTAGCATAACAAGTCTGGAGATGGAATCAAGGTCATATCATGTTGCCTG
This sequence comes from Hordeum vulgare subsp. vulgare, assembly GCF_904849725.1. NCBI lineage: Eukaryota > Viridiplantae > Streptophyta > Magnoliopsida > Poales > Poaceae > Hordeum > Hordeum vulgare. The sequence goes on from NC_058518.1 coordinate 320,541,411, forward strand.
TGATATCCTCAGCTTGGAAGTGCTCTTGTTCGTCCTGCACGTACTCTCCAGAATCCACGTACCCGTTCTCCGTTCCCGGTGCTACCCAACATAAAAATAGCATCCAATGAACAACAGCACCTCAAGATGCAACAAGCAGATGATGCATGAGATGAATATGAACATGCATCTCTATTCTACTCACTAGCACAAGCACGAGAAGTAAATGCATGTTCCTGGATAGAACTTCACCCTAAACTATCTTGACATTCATGAGAATGACATGATCAGATGCGTCACGTGAAAACGATGCAAAACCATATAAAGAACATTACAAACGGAGCTACGGATCAACGGGAAACAACGAAACAAGAAATGAAGTACTACGTGCCAAATACACCACAACACACCCCAATGGCCTAACTCTAGTGTTTCCAGGTTGCCAAGGCATAAAACTAACCAACATGGATGGGGTGGTGCAAAGAATATCACCACACCATCAACTATGCACTCACAATCTTCAAAATACCAAAACTACACAATCTGCCATAAACAACATCATAGCCTTTTGAGGGCTACATGCAAAGCACCTACAACCACCCAAATATGCCAAATAAGATATGTGGCAGTAGCTCTCCAAGAGTACTACAAGCACAAGCCAACAGATAATGCAAAGGAGTTTCACACAGAAAGTTACACAGCTGCTAACTTGGACAAAAACATCAGTTTTCAGGGACTTGGTGAAAATTCCAGATTCTCACTATCTGTTTATGCATTGAAGCATTTTGACAGCACCCAAAACAATATCTACATGAGTCCAAATGGAATGAAAATTTACAGAGAGCTAGAAAAACATAAAAAATACAACTTCCCAGTTCAAAGCTAAGGCTGAAACAAAACACATAGGCCTGCACAAGCTCACCAAGAGGAGAAGAAAATATAAACAGATTCTCAGACTTAGTGAAAATCTCAGATTTTCAGATTTTCACCAATCTGGGATTTCAGCCATATGCCTACTTTGACTAAGCACCACTTGCACATATGAATTCCTAAGCATGAAACAAAACCAATATGGGGTAGAGGGGGTCACCCTCTACTGCCACAACCAAGAAACAAACTCTTGGGCTTCCCACATCTCATGGAACCAAGCTCCAAACATAGAACAAATCTGAAATATGTCATCTCCAGAAAGTGTTCCAATGGCAAAACTGACTTCACCAATGGATTCCTGGGATGATTCTACCCCAAAAACACATATAATACCTATGCACTTGTATAGAACAAATGGGCACAAACTAGAAAAGAAAATCTACATGGAATCATATCTAGTGAATAGTGCATCATCACATGTGCTATTCACTAGAACAACAACCACATAAGCATAAGCACACTCTCAACATTACCTAGGTGCACATGAGGGGTAGACCTCATGCTCACGTGCCTTAGCACACCACCACACATCACACACATCAAGCACATGCATATAATCACCTACACTTGCTAGAATCACCACCACTAGCTACACACACATCATGCACTCTACTCCTACACACACAAGTTAGCACATGTGCACATCCAAGGCTCACCTATCCTTGGGCATGTGTAGGTCACCACACACTCACATCACCCCATGGGCATGAGTCCATCACCATGCACATGGACACACACACTCACATCATAACAATCACTTGCACTACAAGGAAACACCACCTTAGTAACATACACCCACAAGGTGCACACACACACATGGATCTACATATGATACATGCAAATCCATCTACACATGCATAGCTACCAAGGACATTCCTACACACATGTTGACAATACCAAGTAAACCTACACAAGCTACACAAGCCTACACCAACATGTATTCACAAACTAGCAAAATAAAATACACAACAAAAGATGGAAATCAACTAGCCTTACATAACCTGCCTCACATGCACCTGCAGCACACTGTTGCAAGCAACAAAATTACACATCAAAAGAGAAAACATGAAAAAAGTATAATGGCTTGAGGGGGTTCGAACCCAAGCCCCTGCGAACCTCATCTTCTACTATTGCCACCCTCCTACTGCCACTGCTTCGACAGAGAAGGGAGGCTACCAGGGATATCTTCTCTACTCCGTCTAAGCTACGGTAAAAAGGGGGGTGCTCCATCTCGGATTCGAACCCTGCACCTGTAACCAGCACACAATAGACACGCACTGCAAACCACTGGACACTCAACATGATCTGACAGAGAGGAGGTAAACTACAAGGTAACCTACCCCAGGCACAAGATGCTCTGTTTCTCATAGAGATGCTGACGGTGGCGATCGTCGGCACAGGTCCGATCGCGTACTGCTGCTCTATGCCAGAGAGGGGATGATCTACGGCGAGCTACTACGCTGCTATTACGTGGGATAGCATCTGCTCTGCTCCATCAACTACCGACCACACCACACAGACAACACACAACAACCATGGCTACTTCCTCTCGGGTCAGAGAAGTGCCGGCGAGTCCTAGGGCGATCTAATCGAGGGGAAGGGAGAGGAGGAACCTGCTCACCTAGGGGAAGGAAGACGGGGACGATCTGAAGGAGAGGAAGCCGGATCGGAGCCGACGAAGAGCTGAAGCAGCCCTGGCGTAGAACCGAGTAAGAGGAAGGAGAACACCGGGACCGAGAAGTAGACGTGGAGCTGGCCGTCGGTGAGGACGCTCCCCGACCTCACCGAGGACGGGAATGGGGCGCGGGCACCTCTCCCGTGCCCCTGGATATGACGGCCGGCGCCGGAGACGACAAGAGCGCGACGGTCGTCGGCGGCGTGCTGCTCTCTCTCTGCCTGCTATCTACAAAGACTACCTGCGGGGAAGGAAGAGGGGAAGGAGATGGTGGCGGCGCAGATGGGGAAGGGGGAAAGCCTAGTGAAAGAGAGGACCGGACGCCCACGTTATAAGAGGGGGCCTCGATGTCCGAGCCCTCACGGCGGCTCGCACGCTCTCTCTGATGCCTGACAGAAAGTGTGCGGGGGGGGGGGGGGGCTGGGGCAACACCGTCTGAAGGTGGAAGGAGCGACGCGCGCCTGGGCCACCGCGCGAGGGAGTGGAGATATGGGCCGCCAGGAGGGAGAGAGCCCACCAGTGGCGCAACATAGATAGGAAATAAAACCCTCGGCTGTTTTCTAATAGAAATAAACCAGAGAAAGAAATAAAAGCACAAGCTAAATATATAAAGCTAAAAATAAAACAAAGGTACCCCTGGGCATAAGAAGTTATGCCCTATTTAATAAAAATAGAAAAAGGATTTTAGGAGCCAATAAATATTTACAAAACAGGAATTGTTGGATCTGTTTTGTATCTATTTGCTCCATTTGCACACCTATTCAAAACTTCAATATCACAACTCCAATTCACCACAAAAATATGCTAACACATGGGCATTTTTAAAACAGAGAAGAGGCAAAGAATATTTTGCTTGGGATAAACTAGAGAAGGGGAAGTTTTATAACATAGAGCTACCACATAGTGCTACAAGCAAATGCAGCACACCACTTATCAACACATACCACATCACATCACCACATCACAAGTTCCACACCAACACATAAGCACATAAGGCAACAACACAAGACATGGTAAGAATGGGATGGCATGGATGCATGCATTCAAAAGAGAATAAAACATGGGGAGCATCACATGAAATCATATGCATAGATAGCTCTCATGTCCATGACAGGTTGGACCCACATAGGCAAGGTTCCAAATATGGTAAGCTACACACTTGGGGCATTACAAACTCTCCCACACTACAAAAAGATCTCGCCCGAGATCTACGCCTGAAAGAACTCTGGAAATTCAGAACGGAGGTAATCCTCGCGTTCCCAAGTAGCCTCTTTATCGGAATGGTGTGACCATTGCACTTTGAGAAATTTGACAGTCTTGTTGCGGGTCTTGCGCTCCGTTGCCTCGAGAACCGCAATTGCATGCTCACGATAGGATAGGTCAGGCTGAAGGTCGATGTCTTGAAGATGAACAATGCGCTCGGGGGTCTTGAAGCACCTCCGGAGCTAAGAAACATGGAACACATCATGCACATTTGCAAAGTTTGACGGGAGTTCGAGCTGGTACGCAAGGTCGCCTCTCTTGCCAACAACTCTGAATGGGTCCACGAAATGAGGTGCAAGCTTGCCCTTGATGCCAAAGCGTTGCATACCCTTCATAGGCGACACCTTGAGATAGATGAAGTCATCAAGCTCATAAGACATGTCACGATGCTTGCTATCATAATAGCTCTTCTGACGGGACTGAGCTGCTCTGATGTTGTCGCGAATGACCCGACACATCTCCTCTGCTTCTTCTATCAAATCATTCCCAAGGATCGGACGCTCACCGGTCTCGGACCAGTTGAGCGGGGTACGACACTTCCTGCCATAGAGAATTTCAAACGGAGCTTTGCCAGAATTAGCTTGATAACTGTTGTTATACGAGAACTCAGCAAAAGGCAGACAATCCTCCCACTTCATGCCAAAAGAGATAACACAGGCTCTCAGCATATCCTCAAGAACTTGATTGACTCGCTCCACTTGACCACTAGTCTGAGGATGAAAAGCTTTGTTGAAGCGTATATTCGTGCCGATTGCAGACTGAAAAGAGTCGAAGAACTTGGAAGTGAAGATACTTCCGCGATCCGAAGAGATCATCATAGGCACGCCGTGCAAAGACAGAATCCTGGAAGTGTACAAATCTGCAAGCTGAGCTGCCGAAATGGATTCCTTGACTGGAAGAAAATGAGCCACTTTAGTCAACTTGTTGATGACGATGAAGATGGCATCATTACCCTTCTTGGACTTTGGAAACCCGGTGACGAAATCCATCTCAATATGATCGAACTTCCACTCGGGAATGGGCAAAGGATGCAAAAGACATGCTGGACGTTGATGCTCTGCTTTCACCCTTCGACATACATCACATTCATTTACGAACTTAGCAATCTCACGCTTCATACGAGTCCACCAGAAGGTCTGTTTCAAGTCCTGATACATCTTGGAGTTTCCAGGATGAATAGAGAGCAGAGAGTTATGAGCTTCCTCCATGATTACCTTTTTGAGATCACCTTTCGGAACGACAAGACGATCCTCAAAGAACAACGTGTCTCTGGCATCAACACTGAAGCACTTATATTTGGGAAGACTCTTTGCCACACCAATCTTGACTTTCTTCACCATTGCATCAAGAAGCTGTGCTGCTCGGACCTGATCTTCCAAGGTAGGAGAGATCTGAAGGTTCGCAAGAAATCCCTGAGGTACTAACTGAAGGTTGAGCTTCCTCAAAGACTCCCAAAGGATAGGCTGGAGAGGTTGCAGAATGAGACTGTTGCAGTACGCCTTCCTGCTCAAGGCATCCGCCACGACATTAGCTTTGCCAAGCGTGTACTCAACACTCGGATTAAAATCTTGGAGCATTTCCACCCAACGAGTTTGCCGAAGATTCAGGTTAGGCTGAGTGAAGATGTACTTGAGACTCTTGTGATCAGTGAACACTTCAACCTTTCGTTCCAACAAGAGGTGTCTCCAAGTCATCAGAGAGTGAACCACAACTGCTAGCTCAAGATCATGCACAAGATAGTTCTTCTCCGCTGGCTTCAACTGCCTGGAGGTATAAGAAACCACTTTCTTCTCTTGCATCAGAACTGCACCAAGACCCTGGAGAGAAGCGTCGCAGAACACCTGTAAGGCTTGGAATCATCAGGAGGAAGGAAGACTGGAGTGGAGGTGAGATTCTCTTTGAGTGTGTCGAAGGCCAACTGACACTCTGGAGACCAAGCATACTTCACACCTTTCCGAAGAAGACTTGAGAGCGGCTTAGCAATCTTGGATAAGTTCGAAACGAACCTTCTGCAATAGCTTGCGAGCCCGAGAAAGCTACGAAGCTGCTTCACATTCTACGGAGGCTCCCATTCAACAATGGGCTGCACCTTGGACGGATCAACTTTGATGCCCTCGGTAGAGATAATGTGACCAAGATAGACGACTTCTTTCAGCCAGAATTCACACTTGGAAAACTTGGCATACAATTTGTACTCCCTCAGCTTATCAAGCACCAACCTGAGATGTTCTTCATGTTCTTCCTTAGTTTCAGAAAAGACCAGAATGTCGTCGAGATAGAGCAAGACAAAGTCATTCTTGAACAGAGAGAATATGTAGTTCATCAATCGACAAAATGTCGGAGGCGCATTTGCCAGACCAAAAGACATGACCATATACTCATACGAGCCAAAACTAGTCCTGAAAGTAGTCTTCGGAATATCTTCTTTGCGAATGTAAATTTGATGATAGCCAATTCTGAGATCGAGCTTGGAGAAGATCTTAGCACCTTTCAATTGTTCGAACAATTCAGTTATGTTCGTAAGTGGATATTTGTTCCTGATTGTCTTCTTGTTCAATGGATGATAATCGACACACAGTCAGTCCGTGCCATCCTTCTTCTTGACAAACAGAACTCCACAGCCCCACGGAGACGAGCTCGGTCTAATCAAACCCAAAAGCTCCTGCTCATCGAGTTGCCTCTTAAGTTCCTTCAACTCTTCTGGACCCAATTTGTACGGCCGTTTGCACACCGGCTCGGTACCTGGCTCAAGCTCAATCACAAATTCAACTTCTCGATGCGGAGGCATGCCTGGCAGCTCTTCTAGAAACACATCTTCATACTCGTAGACCACTAGGACTTGCGAAATAGGATTAATCTCGCCCTTCTCATTCAAAGAGAACAGACGCATTGTATCATCGCACGCTGCAAATATAATCACATCCTCGGAAGAGTGGGTAAGCTTCACTTCTTTAGCTTGACAATCAATCGATGCCTCGTTCATGGCCAACCAGTCCATACCAAGGATCCAATTAATGTCGGAATTGCCCAAGACATACGGAGAAGCCAGAAAAGAATAGCTACCTATCTTGACAGAAGCATCCGGAACGAACAACTGAGAGCTCATCCGCATACCCGGAGACACAACTTGCAATGACTTGGAAAGAAACTCGGTCGCAATATTATTACCAGATGCAAAGGGATATGACATGAAAGAATGCGATGCGCCAGAATCGAACAACACTTTACCAGGAATATCATTAACGAGTACGTTACCCATGATCACATCTGACGAGTTTTCCGCCTCAGCTGCATTCACCATGTTGACTCGAGCTGACCTGGGGTTGAACTTGAGAAGAGGATTGCTTGGAGGTTTTCCTGGAGGAGGAGGCGGCAGACGGAGCTGAGAAGTGCACTTGTTGGCATAATGACCCTTCTTCCCACACTTGTGACAAGTAACCTCTGCTGGCTGCCAGTACTGAGTCTGAGGAGGCCGTTGCTTCTGATGTTGGAATCTCTGCTGAAATACTGGGTTGGGTGGGCGGGAAGAACCACGAATACCAGAATGCTTGAGCTGCTGCGAGTGCCGAGGAGGAGGAGGAGACACCCAAAACTTCTGTTGCTTCTGAACCACCTGAGTAGAAGAAGAGCTGGAATCTCTGAAGCGTTCTTAGAATTCTCCACCTTGAGCAAGGCTGCCTCTGCCCTGAGAGCTACGTTGTAGAACTTGTCGAACTCCTCAGGATCGTGGAAAGCAAGAGCTAACTTCAAATCTTCTTTCAAGCCACCTCTAAACTGATAAATCTTTCTCTTCTGATCAGGGATATCCTGCAAGGCGTATCAGGCTAGCTCGTGGAACTCAACGTTGTACTTGTACACGGAATTACCACCCTGCTTCAAGCGCCTAACCTTCTCACACATTTCCTCCACGAAGCTAGAAGGAATGTAGTGGGATCATAAGTCACGGCAGAACTCATCCCAAGTGATCACTCTAGCGCCTCTGGAATCCTTCAACTGTTGCTACCAGATAGATGCTTGCCCCTTCAGCTGGAAAGTTGCAAATTTGACAAAATCCTCAGGACGAACATTGCTACACTCGAAATGCTTGTTCATGTCGCGGATCCAATCCTCAGCATCAAACAGCTGGTCACGGGAAGTGAAAGTCTTTGGCTGATTCGACATGAACTAACTCAGATTAGCAAACTGATTGCCACCATGTTGGAAATTGCCTTGCTGCTGATTAGCCCTGTCTTGCAACAAGTGTAGCAGCATCTGAGTGGTTGCATTTGTAGCAGCCATCACCGCTTGCTAGGCCTCTGCAGGAGGAGGCGGCGGAGGAGGAGGATTCTCCGGAGGAGGTGGTGGTGGCGGCACATCCTCACGGCTTGGATTCTGACGAGTTGGTGGAGCCATCCTGAAGACGGACAACACATTAGCCCACAGAATAAATTGAAGATATAGCTGAATCAAAATGATAGGAATATCTGAACAGGAATATAGCAATTGCACTCGAACAAAATAATAAGAATGCTTCCTCAAAGTGACGGTCGACAAAATTCTGATTAAGACCCTTGCAAACAAGTATGAGCTAGAACTGCTCGGAACAAACATATGACCGAGATTTCATCCGATATCTTCGCGGATAAGATCGCACGGGCTCGAATTTGCAGTAGCCATCCTATGCAAGGTAGTGCACACGACTTACGAAGTATCTCCGAGTCGTAGCAAGCTACAAGGACTCTTTAAGACACAACGAGAACCGCTGTAAGACGACCGTGAACAAACACACCCACTGAACATCGAATCCCAACCTCACATCATGCATCTGTAGGAAGGTTGCCCTATAAGATACTACTTGATATCCCGCCTATGAATTCCTGAAATATCTGGTCATGCAATCTGGTACACGGATACAAGGAGTAATATCACACAACTCCTATACTAACCCGTCACCTGTATCACATCCGTCAACATACAACCAGAATCTCGGACCTTCATCTACAACAGACCCTCCTGATCACAACGATACAAACTATGGTAGTACTCCCGAACAATCTGCACCAGTACTGGGGACATCGGGGTTATCTTGCCACTACTAGTATTGAAGCAATAACGGACATCCTTCGTTCTTAGGTACTCAGAAATCTGAATGATGGCGATGTGCGCAAGAATCCCCTCGAGCTCAACTCCCCGGAAGAAATCAAGGTAGACAGGAGGCACCAAGACAGAACTCCGTCACATCAAAATCATATAGATTTCACAAATACCCGCGTGATCCTAAATTTTTTTTCAGCGAGAAGAGGAGTAGAATCAAGATTTCCTAAGTCGGGAACCTAACCAGAGCATGGAAGAGGAGAAAAAAGAATCCTACTCTCCGATATAACTAAGACTCAAAACATTTTACTAGACTCGACTCGGCCAAGTATGGTCACACAAAGGCTCCTATGGTCGTACGGCTCTGATTACCAACTTGTAACGACTAAGATGCGGTCCTTTCCGATTTGGGGATCGAGGCCCCGAATTGGAAATAAGCGCATCTAAGCGTTTCGCAAACATGGTAACATAGCACATACATAATATTAACAGAATGACAATAAGGGATTCAATTGCCATCTCATAAATATATCAGAGTTACATCACACATCCAAACAAGGTAGTTCCGCTACAGACTACAAAACATGAGAAATGACTATGCTACCCTGCATGCTGGCCCACGATCACGAGCACGCCTCAGCCTTCTGGATAGTTCACGTACAGGCGGTCGTTCTCCTCATCGTACTGCCACGCCAGCTGTGTGCCGTCGGGATCACCTGTCTCGGGGGTACCCGAACCTGTTGGTGTTGTGAAGGAATCTGTGAGCCACGGGGACTCAACAATCTATGACCTCGGTGCCAGAACTAGTCAAGTTATTAGGTTGGAAGGTGGAGTATTTAGGTTGCAGCATCCTAAGCTTTATATGTTGGCTAAATTACATAGAACATGTATTGAAGGTGGTCTATACTAATGGTAGATGTTTAACTGTTCACTAAGTGATCCTGAACACCTACTTACGTCAATCATAACCCCACCGTGTTCCCCGATCGAAGAGAAGTCTTCGAAGGGGACAGTCACGGTTACGCACACGGTTGGCAATTTTATTAGATTATGTCTAGGTTGCCTATTAGCGGATATTAAAAAATATTCCAAGTTGCCACATAACCGCGGGCACGGCTTTCCGAAAGATTAATCCTGCAAGGGTGCTCCAACTAGTCCATCACAAACGGTCACGGGTCACAAAGTAATCCTCTATCACGAATCTCGTGATCTCGTCGGATTCCTTAGAGGAAAACCTCAACTCTGGGTAGAACCAAAGCTTGACCGGGATTCCTATACGCAAGATATATTGCTAAGGTAAGACAAGACTAGCAGGACCTCACGACGTGTCGACGACCTTGATAAGAGCCGCGTATCTCAGTCTCAGGACACGATGGATGGAATTATCTACGAGAGCCAAACCTCAAGTTCCCTTGTGGTGGCCCCGCAGGCAGACCAGTTTGGACCAACACTCATGAGGAGCACTGGCCCGGGTTGTTGAATAAAGATCCTCGGGGTGATCATTCCCTATGCAGATTATTATTAAGTGATTAGCAAATTAACACCAATATTGGGTCCTGCCGGACAAGTCTTATCACTACGCGATTTATCAAGGGGGTCGCCATAACAACCCCGAACGTGTTAGGAGCGATCATTATGGAATCAAACACCGGTAGCCGGTAACTATGGCGGCAATAACGAAACGAAACACTCGGGAAAAGGCTAGGCCTTACGTTATTTACCAAGTATATAGGTGCATTAATTAAATAACATAATTAAGATAATGATATCAAGCTCATGTTAACACATGAGACAAAGCACCTGCAACTAGCAACGCTAACATTAGTAGCTGAGCAAAGCCTACTTAGCCATTCAAGATTTGCTAGGAGGGGATAAGTGTTTTGGTTTCATGGCAATATCAGGAGGCAATTATTTCAGTGGTAGGCAGCGAGCATAAGATGGAAGAAACATAATCTAGCATAAAAAGTCTAGAGATGGAATCAAAGTCATATCATCTTGCCTGTGATATCCTCAGATTGGAACTGCTCTTGTTCGTCCTGCACGTACTCTCCCGAATCCACGTACTCGTTCTCCGTGCCTGGTTCTACCCACATAAAAATAGCATCCAATGAACAACATCACCTCAAGATGCAACAAGCACATGCTGCATGAGATGAAGATGGACATGCATCTCTATTCTACTCACTAACACAAGCACGAGAAGTAAATACATGTTCCTGGATAGAACCGCACCCTAAGCTATCTTGACATGCATGAGAATGACATGATCATATGGATCACGTGAAAAGATGCAAAACCATATAAAGAACATTACAAACGGAGCTACGGATCAACGGGAAACAACGAAACAAGAAATGAAGTGCTACGTGCCAAATACATCACAACACACCCCAATGGCCTAACTCTGGTGTTTCCAGGTTGCCAAGGCATAAAACTAACCAACATGGATGGGGTGGTGCAAAGAATATCACCACACCATCAACTATGCACTCACAATCTTCAAAATACCAAAACTACACAATCTGCCTTAAACAGCATCATAGCCTTTTGAGGGCTACATGCAAAGCACCTACAGCCACCCAAATATGCCAACTAATTTATGTGGTAGTAGCTATCCAAGATTACTACAAGCACAAGCAAAAATTTAATGCAAAGGAGTTTCACACAGAAAGTTACACAACTGCTAACTTGGACAAAAACATCAGTTTTGAGGGACTTAGTGAAAATTCCAGATTCTCACTATCTATTTATGCTTTGAAGCATTTTGACAGCACCCAAAACAATATATACAGGACTCCAAATGGAATGAAAATTTACAGAGATCTAGACAAACATAAAAGCTACAACTTCCCAGTTGAAAGCTAAGGCTGAACAAAACACATGGACCTGCACAAGCTCACCAACAGGAGAAGAATATATAAACAGATTCTCAGACTTAGTGAAAATTTAAGATTTTCACTAATCTGGAATTTCAGCCACATGCCTACTTTGACTAAGCACCACTTGTACATATGAATTCACTACAAGAAAAACGCTCATTTATGACAAAAAATATCGGCGACAGTATAAATGGTCATAGATCTATGACCAAAATTAACAAATTCGTCATGTATGGTCTGGGAGGGTTCAAACCCTTGAATCTTACGAACTTTGGAGTTAGTAAGGTCATAATCTCACTGCCCGGAATGGTCATTAGTCTGTGCAACACTATATATGATATTAGTTTGAGTCCACGTGACCAAATTAAGAAGGTCAAATACATGAACAAAGGTGAGTAGGCAGATTCTCGCCTACGTGGCATGTATACGTGTCAATTTTCTGCCCATGTGTCATGTATAGATGCCAATTTGCCTACATGCTAATTTTTATAGAGATACATGCTAATGGATTGATGAGTATAACTTACACGGTCTTGTGGGAAAAATGTGTTAACTAGTTGACCGAGCCAACTAGCGGGTCCCATGTACGACGTGTGGGACCAATTGACTTACTTGCCAATTCATGGGCGGGACACCCAAACTTGGTCAACTCTTAGCCACATAAAATATATGTTAAATAAATAAAGTTTAAATTAATAGTTTCAAACCAACATTCATATATATGTCAACAAAAATCTGTAGTATTCTTTTTTAAATGAAAATATACTAATTGTATGTTTTATTTTCAGTCGCAAAGATGCAACAAAATGTGTCAATTCACATTTTGCACTAGATTTATTTTTAGCCATAACGTAACATATAAAGCTATATGTGCGTGTGGTCAACATGAGATGGATCCGATCAACATGAAATGGATGGATAAATGTAATATTTATTTTCTACTATATATCCCCAAAAAACATTTATTTAGTTTCCACTACCCTTGCAAATTTTTTTTGCTTTCCACTAAAAAAATCAAATGGGCGGCTTGGAAAAATGCTAAGGAGGAATTTGTTAGGGTTTAGAAGTGGGCTCTGCCTCCTCCTCTCGTAAGCGTAGCCGCCACAACCACGCACCCATATCTCTCCCTCTCTCCGCGTGGGCCACCGCCGCTCCCTCCTCTGACCCAGCAACCCTCCGCCGGGAAGGAGCCTCTCGCATAATCTCGCCGACATCCTCCACTCCCCTGCTTCTTCTGTGACTTCTCCACCACATCAGGGAACGCATAGATTCACCGCCGATGGTAAAGCCCGTGATTGCATCGTGGTGCTACCAGCCAGATCCCCGCGGCACCCCATAGGTACTTGAATGTGGTTGAGTGCGCCGCCGCGTTGCAGTGCCTCCGCGCCATCTCCTACTACTCGTTTGCGTTTTATCTATCACGAAGGCGAAGACGGCCATGAGGAGGACTTGACCAACATCGTCCTCGTCCTTGGCAGGACATTTCCTAGTAGGGGATACCTGACATCCCCGAGCGGCGCCGCTTCCCGGCCTCCTCGACCTCGGAGTACTGCTTCCCGGCAGCAACATGTACTTCTCTCTCCTCTTCATCCAACTCCCATAGAAAAGGTGCACGAATTGAGAATCTACTCCACACTGGATCAGATCGGTATACCTAGCAAGCTACTGTTCGTGATAGTATTGTCATATGCAATTTCTATTTGCTATCTTGCAGTTTTTTTTACTTTGGATCTGTGTGTGGTGAAGTACCTGCTATATTTCCTCAATTTTCGTAAACGATGCTTATGGTCTGCAATGGATGCATGCGTAATGTTCCATGGTACATTCTTAGGGAGGAGCACACATAGTAGCACAACATTTGTTTTTGTCCGAGTACAAACCTGGTTAAACAAATTGCAGATGGATTCATTTTTGTGTGCAGATTCTTTAAGGGTCGGCCCAAGCCTGATTTTGCAGCTCACATCCACTGGTGCAGAAAAGGAGACCTCCTCGACCAGTTTGAAGCCATGAAATAGGGTTTCCCTTATCCTTTCCCAGCTTCTGGACCTGACCGCCACTGTCATAAGGTGTCGCGGCCAGTGCTTGGATCTGACCGCTGTCGTCCCAGAAGTGCAGCAGCATCTCCTCCCAATGGTAAGCAAGCTGGAGCAGGTAACCTAGACTTCTATTTGCTTAGATTTATTATTGAACTGCTACTGCTTGCATCCCCTGTTAGCCAATAGCTATGCCCTTGTAGTTGCTGCTCGCCATATGCTTCTGTATGTTGTTCATGTGCTACTGCTGTTGATTGAATCTTGGTGTTCATGTGTGCTGCTTAATTATTGTTGGCTTGTCACTGCTGATTGAATGCTTGGTGCTTCATGTTAGGGAAAATTGCATCTGAGAGCGGCGCCACTGCTTGTAGCTAATCATCTAATGGGTGAGAGTGAAGATGGACAACCTGGAGGGCTGTTTTTCTTTCTCATTTTTTGTGTTTAACTGCTGGTAGCTAATCGTCCGATGGGTGAGAGTGAAGGTGTCCCCGTATGCATGCTGCCATGTTTGTGTCATCGATGGGTGAGAGTGAATGTATCTATCATGTATCAAATTAAATAGTAGAGTATATCCTAATACTTGAAAAATTGTTTTACCTATTATGATTGAATTTTTAATGGATGTGGTTGTGCAGTATTCCGATTTACAATACCCATACAAGTTATAGGTTATGTTCATAAATGATTTACCATAGTGTGACAATTTATATATTTTCGTAGTTACATTACAATTAGGTGATTTCACATATTTATTAATATAGTCTAGGTCAATATTTCGTAAGGTAGGATTGAATCTATTTTTCAATATGGCATTGAAAAGTTTTTTTTGGGTTGAGTCTCTCTTTTTATAAAGTAATGCTTGAGAAGCATTTACTTTTACGTGTACTATTTCATTTTTGAAGGGAATGGAACGTATTCTTTTGTATGTGGTAACAACTGGGACATGGGCACTTTATTTTTTTGAGATCAGACTCGTGTTTTAAAGTGGGGCTCTTTCTTAAGGGAAATCGTAGGTTTTGAGGACTCTTTGATGTATGTCTTTTTTTCCATCACAAAGAAAGGTCGGTGGATTTTCCGTGGTTGTTGAGGACTCTTGCATGTACGTGTTGGTTCTTCTTTTTCGTGAGTAATGTACGTGCTGGTTTAATTTGTTTTATGTACTTGCTGATTTTTTATTAGAAATCTTCTACGGTCTTCTAATCGATCTTGACGATTAAAATCCACGTGATGTATCTAATATGTATATCTCATTTGTGCATTAAGCTAATGCTCTTGTGATCTCTAATATCGCACTGAAGCCTGAATGTTACTTGTGGGCTAAGGATATGGCTATACTGAACTTTGTTGGTTTTGTAAGGTAACTTTGTCGAATTTGCTTATACTGAACTTTGTTGGTTTTGTAAGGAAACTTTGTCGAATTTGCTTTTGTTGTGATGCCTATTATCCCAGAAACATTTCAGCTTTCATTAATTGATATAAGTTTAGTATGATGTTCGAATATGTTGAATTAATCAGTGTCATCCCTTTATGTGTGTAGAAATGCAATTTGTATTTACTTGTGGTCTTCCTGACTTGTTGTTCATTGTAGCACTTAACATACAACAAATATACTGCTAAATAATGGATGCTTTTTTAGATTTGTGAATCATTGTTCTGGCAATCGCTATTACATGCTTATTTCTAGAATGGACATTTTGTGTCGTGTATCGTCCCTTGTGCAGAACACATACATAGTTCACATATTCTCTTGATACATAGATCCGATGTGTAAGCTTGCAAACATACGCATAGTCAGACGTCAATACACTACCATTGTTCTAATTTATTTATTACTTATACATTATAATATTTGATTATTTTGTATGCTTTCTTATGTTTGATTATTTTAATTACCAGGATGATCTGAAGCACCAGAAGAAGTAGAGGACAGGACATGAGGAGGGAACAAGAAGCCTCGTTTATCATTGATGTTATGTGTTATTAACAAAAACTTGTGCTTCTCATTCAATCTTTGTCGAACTATGTTGATGTGTGATTATGCATTTGTTGGGCCCTTTTGCTGTACATCTGCACTTATAGAACTATTTTATTGTGTACTTGTTGGGCATTGAACCTTTATGTGTACAGGAGTGGATGGATGATGTATTGTAATTCATGTGATGTGCTATTGAAATGAAATATATGCAACTAATTTGCAATCTTGTACTTGTTTTTTAATGGGCCTATCCTGAGATATACATACTTTTGGCAAAATAATGCATCAACCTAAACAATTTAGACATTTTTAATAATAAAATAGTATTGGTGGAGGCCCATGTAGACTAGATTATTGAATTGGGTTGTGAAATTTATGATGATTCCATTTGGTCACTAGCTATGCCATGTCATGACAGCGATGTCACATCCTACGTGGCGCACACAAATGGGTAATGACCAAACCAAAAATTTGGTCAATAGAGATCTACGACCAAAATTTTAGAAAGGTCAAGTTTATTCATTCTTGACGGCCAACTGTTGACCTTGTAATTTTGGTCAAAAAAAGGTCAATAAACAACAACAATGACGAATCAATGACCAATATAGGGAGTCATAATTGACCTTATTTTTGTAGTGATTCCTAAGCATGAAACAAAACCAATATGGCGTAGAGGGGTCACCGTCTACTTCCACAACCAAGAATCAAACTCTTGGGCTTCCCACATCTCATGGAACCAAGCTCCAAACATAGAACAAATCTGAAATATGTCATCTCCAGAAAGTGTTCCAATGGAAAAACTGACTTCACCAATGGATTCCTGGGATGATTCTACCCCAAAAACACATATAATACCTATGCACTTGTATAGAATAAATGGGCACAAACTAGAAAAGAAAATCTACATGGAATTATATCTAGTGAATAGTGCATCATCACATGTGCTATTCACTAGAACAACAACCACATAAGCATAAGCACACTCTCAACATTACCTAGGTGCACATGAGGGGTAGACCTCATGCTCATGTGCCTTAGCACACTACCACACATCACACACATCAAGCACATGCATATAATCACCTACACTTGCTAGAATCACCACCACTAGTTACACACACATCATGCACTCTACTCCTACACACACAAGTTAGCACATGTGCACATCCAAGGCTCACCTATCCTTGGGCATGTGTAGGTCACCACACACTCACATCACCCCATGGGCATGAGTCCATCACCATGCACATGGACACACACACTCACATCATAACAATCACTTGCACTACAAGGAAACACCACCTTAGTAACATACACCCACAAGGTGCACACACACATGGATCTACACATGATACATGCATATCCATCTACACATGCATAGCTACCAAGGACATTCCTACACACATGCTCACAATACCAAGAAAACCTACACAAGCTACACAAGCCTACACCAACATGTATTCACAAACTAGCAAAATAAAGTACACAACAAAAGATGGAAATCAACTAGCCTTACATAACCTTCCTCACATGCACCTGCAGCACACTGTTGCCAGCAACAAAATTACACATCAAAAGAGAAAACAAGAAAAAAAAATATAAGGGCTTGGGGGGTGGGGGGTTCGAACCCAAGCCCATCTGAACCTCATCTGCTACTATTGCCACCCTGATACTGCCACTGCTTCGACAGAGAAGGGAGGCTAACAGGGATAGCTTCTCTGCTACAGCTAAGCTACAGACGAAACAGAAAATTAAAAAGGGGGGGTTCTTTTTCTAGCATTCGAACCCTACACCTGTAACGAGCACACACAACAGGCACGCGCAGCAAACCACTGGGACACTCAACGGGATCTGACAGAGAGGAGGTAAACTACAAGGTAACCTACCCCAAGCACAAGATGCTCTGTTTCTCACAGAGATGCTGACGGTGGCGATCGCTGGCGCAGGTCTGATCGCGTACTGCTGCTCTAGGCCAGAGAGGGGATGATCTACGGCAAGCGACTATGCTGCTATTACGTGGGAGAGCCTCTGCTCTGCTCCATCAACTACCGAGCACACCACACAGACAACACACAACAACCATGGCTACTTCCTCTCAGGACAGAGAAGTGCCGGCGAGTCCTAGGCCGATCTACTCGAGGGGAAGGGAGAGGAGGAACTTGCTGACCTAGGGGAAGGAAGACGGGGACGATCCGAAGGAGGAGAAGATGGATCGGAGCTGACGAAGAGCTGAAGCAGCCCTGACGCAGAACCGAGGAAGAGGAAGGAGAACACCGGGACCGACCGTAGACATGGAGCTAGCCGTCGGTGAGGACGCTCCCCGGCCTCACCGAGGACGGGAATGGAGCGCGGGCACCTCTCCCGTGCCCCTGGACATGACGGTCGGTGCCGAAGACGACGGGAGCGCGGCGGTCAACGGCAGCGTGCTGCTCTCTCTCTGTCTACCTGCTATCTAAAGACACTACCTGCGGGGAAGGAAGAGGGGAAGGAGAAGGTGGCGGCACAGATCGGGAAGGGGGAAACCCTAGGGAAAGAGAGGCTCGGATGCCCGCGTTATAAGAGGGGGCCTCGACATCCGAGCCCTCACGGCGGCTCGTGTGCTCTCTCTGATGCCTGACGGAAAGTGTGCGGGGGGGGGGGCAACGCCGTCTGAAGCTGGAAGGAGGGACGCGCGCCTGGGCCACCGCGCAAGGGATTGGAGAGATGGGCCGCCAGGAGGGAGAGAGCCCACCAGTGGCGCAACATAGATAGGAAATAAAACCCTGGGTTGTTTTCTAATAGAAATAAAACAGAGAAAGAAATAAAAGCACAAGCTATATATATAAAGCTAAAAATAAAACAAAGGTACCCCTAGGCATAAGAAGTTATGCCCTAGTTAATAAAAATAGAAAAAGGATTTTAGGAGCCACTAAATATTTACAAAACAAGAATTGTTAGATCTGTTTTGTATCTATTTGCTGCATTTGCACACCTATTCAAAACAGCAATATCACAGCTCTAATTCACCACAAAAATATGCTAACACATGGGCATTTTTAAAATAGAGAAGAGGCAAAGAATATTTGGCTTGGCATAAACTAGAGAAGGGGAGATTTTATAACATAGAGCTACCACATAGTGCTACAAGCAAATGCACCACACCACTTATCAACACATACCATATCACATCACCACATCAAAAGTTTCACAGCAACACATAAGCACATAAGGCAACAACACAAGACATGGTAAGAATGGGATGGCATGGATGCATGCATGCAAAAGAGAATAAAACAAGGGGAGCATCACATGAAATCATATGCATAGATAGCTCTCATGTCCATGACAGGATGGACCCACATAGGCAAGGTTCCAAATATGGTAATCTACACACTTGGGGCATTACATCTTCTCACTCCCATCATCCTTGGGGTCACATCTTGACGAGCCTCTTAAGAACCTCCTCATCCTTTCCCTTTTCTATCTCTATAAATTTCTGAAATTTTTAGTGATTCTAAGGAAAAGTGAACAAGGCTCAACTAAACTCGTAGAAACTACTCCCACAAGTGCCCAGAGGCCATATTTACGCATCAAAACTACTTGGGACCAGATTAAATCAGCATGCAAAGCTCAAGAACAGGGTCACCAAGGTAGCAAACATACACGGAGTATAAGGCACTAGAGGAAAAACTAATTGGACCAATGGAGGAGTCACTTACCAAGGAGTAATTTCCCCAAAAGAGTTCGGAGAATGGTGATTTGAGCAAAGAGATCGAAAATCCGAGCAAGGGGAGCAAGAACACGAGTTTGAGCTGCGAAACGATTTTTTCTGGAGGTAGGAGAACTAGATGAGAGCAAGAATGAGTGGAGGGGGTGCCTGTGGGCCCCACAAGCCTGAGTGGCGCGGCCAGGGGGTACCCGTGCCCCAAGGGCTTGTGGCCCATTGGTGCAGCCCCCAGACAAGCTCTTTGTCTCAGAATTTTTCAAACATTCCAGAAAAAATCATACTTGATTTTCAGGACGTTCGGAGAACTTTTATTTTCGGGGTAGTTTTCTACCGGACGCTAAAACAGAAACCATGGAAAACTAAACTAAATCTATCATTTTCTTCTAAGCAACCGAAGGTGAAAGCTTTAAACAGAGGTTTGTGACTCCTTGATTCATCCATCTCATGGTCATCGAAAGAAATCCGTCAATGGGGTTGATCAAATCCCCTCGACAAAACTTTTTCGAATCGCGAAAGAAGACGGAGAATTTTTAAACCGTCACTAGGTCACCTCAGTTGGGATGTGTATCTCCCCAACAAGAAAATCATACTTCATCTTAAAACGAGGAATAGGGAATTCAAAGCTCCCAATAAGAATCGATGAAGTTTTTTTGATAGCATTGATGCAATGTACTTGATATTGTTTCTTCGGAAAGTGCAACGTATGCTCATTATCGTTGACATGGAAAGTGACATTGCCTTTGGTTCAATCTATAACAGCCCCTGCGGTGTTTAAAAAGGTTCTTCCGAGGATAACGGCCATGTAATCGTCCTCGGGATTATCCAAGATAACAAAGTCTGTTAAGATAGTGACGTTAGCAACCACACCATGCACATCCTCGCAAATGCCGATAGGGAAAGCAGTTGATTTGTCGGCCATTTGCAGAGAGATTTCAGTGGGTGTCAACTTATCCAGCTGAGGTCTACGATAAAGAGAGAGAGGCATAACACTAACACCGGCTCCAAGGTCGCATAAAGCAGTTCTAACGTAGTTGCCTTTAAAGGACCAAGGTATAGTGGGCACACCGGGATCACCTAGTTTCTTAGGAGTTCCACCCTTGAAGGTATAATTAGCAAGCATGGTGGAAATCTCAACCTCAGGTATCCTCCTCTTATTAGTCACAATATCTTTCATGTACTTATCATACGGAGACATCTTGAGCATATCCGTCAAACGCATTTGCAGAAAGACAGGTCTGATCATCTCAACAAATCGCTCAAAATCCTCATCATCCTTTTTCTTGGATGGTTTGGGAGGAAAGGGCATGGGTTTCTGAACCCATGGTTCCCTTTCTTTACGGTGCTTCCTAGCAGCGAAGTCATTCTTATCGTATCTTCTATTCTTAGGCTGTGGGTTATCAAGATCAACACTAGGTTCAATCCCCACATCCGTATCCTTGCTAGGTTGAGCATTGATACGTCTCAAACGTATCTATAATTTTTGATGGTTTCACGCTGTTATCTTGTCAACTTTGGATGTTTTGTTTACCTTTTATATCTTTTTTGGGACTAACTTATTAATTCAGTGCCAAGTGCTAGTTCCTGTTTTTTCTGTGTTTTTGACTCTTTTCTGATCTGATTTTGGAATGGAGTCCAAACGGAATAAAATCCCCGAAATAAATTTTTCCAGAACGGAAGAAGATTGGGAGGCTTGAGGGCCAAGGCAGTGGGCCCACAAGCCCTGTTGCCGCGACCAGGGGGAGGACGCGACAACCAAGCTTGTGCCCCCCTAGCGCTCCCCTGCCCTAGGTCTTTGGCCTATAAATTCCCTAAAAATCCAGAAAAAATCAGGGCATCCACGAAAACACTTTTCCGCCATCGCAAGCTTCCGTTTCCACGAGATCTCATCTGGAGACCCTTCCGGTGCCCTGCCGGAGGGGACTTTGGAGGGCTTCTACATCAACATCATCGCCTCTCCAATGACTCGTGAGTAGTCTACTTCAGACCTACGGGTCCGTAGTTAGTAGCTAGATGACTTCTTCTCTCTCTTGGATCTTCAGACACAGGAATCTGCTGGAAATTATCTAGAGACAAAAATGGTCAAATGGGTGATACATGTAGTGAGTGGCTTTAGTAGTTCAATAGAGTTACATTCCTATCAAGGGAAGTGGATAAGAGATTTTACATTGGCCAGATTGTGTTGTGTCAATATGCCCTCATGAATTGATCGTTTTACATTAAATTTGTTTGCATGATTGTCCAGCAAAAAACTCACCAACACATGTAGCATAACATTCAGAAATCAGATATTGCCAAACTGCCATAACGTTCTTGATCAGTTTGTGGAAGTAAATTAGTATTGTGTCCAACAATTTGAGCATTAAAACAAGGTATTTATATTCAAAGAGCTTTGGCTAGGAACGACTCTTAGAAAAATACACCATCTGCCATGGGTAACTACCTTGACACTGAACCTTATGTTATAGTCAATGCGTATACTTCATCATTCTATCATGATATTATATGTTGAACTTGATGCATCTGACAGATAAACATCGGTATATCTATAATTTTGGGGACTGCACACACATACAATCACAGAACTAGATTTTGCCATGGTAATATTTAAAAAAAAAAATTCATGTTTAATAGTCCAGAATGTTAATTGAAGATGAAAGTAAGTAAGAATTATTTAAGACGCTTGAGAGCTTGAACTATACATTTTTTACTAGAATGAGGATTAAAATATATTATTATGTGAAAGTGTGAATGATAGCTTCCACTAAGATTTACTTTTTCACGTCCTTTTCTTAAGTTTTACTTCTTTCATTTTAGGTGCTTTCAAATATAGTGCTACTTATAACTTAAGCAGAGCCACTACATAGCCTGAATATCTGCAGGTATGTATGCAGTTAAAATAATTATATTACGAATTTATTTCAGCCCTTCACTCCAAAACCCATTACATGATTTTGTCTTAACACAAGATCAATTAGAGTTGCAACAACCATGACGCCCATCCCATTGGTTGAGTGTGTAGAGCTGGAAATAGTCTGTTCACATGTGTTAATTAAGGTTGTTTGTGTGGTACCATGTAAATCCGTTGTTGTACAAATACTCTTGTTTGATGTGATTAAAACCCAACTTTCTCTCTACGAACATAACTAAGTACTATTTTTGGCTTCATATATATTCAACCTTATTTTACATGGTTTCGTAGCGTAGCATTACTAAGTTCCATGCTCTCTTTTTTCCAATTTTGTGAGATGACTATGAATTACAATAATTTTTAGGAAGCTACAAACAGATCATAATAACAATTAGGACCGATGAAAAACAAATTAGATTGATTTCTTCCTCTGTTTGGTACTCTTTGCCATTTGCTATCACTTAGATAGTGGGTTAATCCTCCCTTACTCTTCTTTGTTTTTGATTGAATCCATAAGTTATTACTAGCATATTCTCTACTTTTTGGTATTATTATTGTCGCATTTGTACAACTAATATTATTACTCTACATATTCATTTCGGAGTTGTATGTTATGCAGTGTAATTCTTTGTGTTTTGGATTCTTTGCAGGTTTGGCAGTTAGTTCGTGTTACTATCGACCAAGGCTTTTTAGCAGGAATTACTTGGGTCTGAAAAGCTTCCTGGAAGTGGTGGTGTAGTGTTGGAGATTAAAATCATGTAGTAGTGTAGTTTCAATGATGTCATGTTACTTGATTTTTATTAAATGCTTATGCTTATAGCACCTTGTAAATATACTTGTGATGTTTTGATATTAATTTTTCTTTTTTAAATCAGACCAGATTACTCAAAATTTGTATTGTCTTGTTGAATGAATAGAATTGCATGTCTTGTTGTAAATTATGATGCATTGTGAAGATAAGTTGGGGTGAAAAGAATGGCTAATCGGTTGGACTGGATTGAAATTATTGGGCCAAAACCCAATTGGGTTGGTTACTATATGGGCATGCTGGCCTCCACGTCAGATCCACATAGATGCCACGTTGCATCCATGTCATGTAAATCGGTGAAGGATTGTTCCGTTATATCCTAGTTTGGGCTGGGCGGGCCGGGGGCAAATCCGTGACGGTAAAGAACCGTCAAGGATGGTGCTATATCAAATTATGATGCGATATACATGACGGATTTCACATTCGTCATGCATGGGCATGCAGGACAGATTTTGGATGATCCATGGTGGACAGGGACTATCATCGATTAACAGATTTCTTGTAGTGTACTCTGTTCTTTTGGACTTAATACACTAGATGCATGATGGATAGCGGTCGACGTGTGGAGTAATAGTAGTAGATGTAGAAAGTATCGGTCTACTTGTTTTGGACGTGATGCCTATAGATATAATCATTGCCTTAGATCACGTCACAACTTTGCGCGGTTCTATCAACTGCTCGACAGTAATTCATTCACCCACCGTCTACTTGCTTTCATGAGAGAAGCCAGTAGTGAAAACTACGACCCCTGGGTCTATTCACAACTATTGTTTCCACCCTCACTTTTACTTTGCTCTGTTTACTCTTTGCTTTCAGTTCTCACTTTGCAAACAATCTATAAGTGATTGACAACCCCTTCATAGCATTGGGTACAAGCTCTTTGTGTTTGTGCAGGTACTTGAGACTTGACGAGATCTTCCATTGGTTCGATACCTTGGTTCTCAAAACTGAGGGAAATACTTACCGCCGCTGTGCTATATCACCCTTTCTTCTTCAAGGGAACACCAACGCAAGGCTCCAAGGCCGCGGGGAAATCCTTTGCATATTTGCCAAGGAAGTCCCTAAAGGCGTAGCCGTTGCAGCAGGATTCCTGGCGCCGTACCAGGGAAGGTCTGTTGTCGCAGTAGCAGAAGGATTTCTGGCGCCGTTGCCGGGGAGATCAAGTCAAGAATAGTCTCTCTTCAACGTGTTGATTTCTGGCGCAAGGAGGAGAGATCAAGTCATCTATGCAAGTAGGTGTCACAAACTCATCTCTTGCATTTACCTTTTTTTCTAGTTGCCTCTCATTTTCCTCTCCCCCACTTCACATTTGCCGTTTTCATGTGCCTTTCTCCTTTGCCGTTTTCATTTGCCTTTTTGCTGTTTTCCTTTGCCGCTTTCTTTTGCCCTTTGTCGTTTTCCTTCGCCGGTTTTCTTGCTTGCTTGTGTGCTTCTTTGTTTGTTGAAGTCATCATGCCTGAAAACACCAAACTTTGCGACTTCTCGAGTACCAATAATAATGATTTTATTAGTACTCCGATTGCTCGCGCCACTAGTGCGGAATCGTATGAAATCAACACAGCTTTGCTGATTCTTGTTATGAAAGAGCAATTCTCTGGCGTTCCTAGTGAAGATGCCGCATCCCATCTCAATACCTTCATTGAGCTTTGTGATATGCAAAAGAAAAGAGATGTGGATAATGACGTGATTAAGTTGAAGCTTTTTCCTTTCTCGTTGACAGATCGCGCAAAAACTTGGTTTTCTTCTTTCCCTAAAAATAGTATCGATTCTTGGGATAAGTGCAAAGATGCTTATATATCCAAGTATTTTCCGCCGGCTAAGATTATCTCCTTACATAACGATATCATGAATTTCAAGCAACTTGATCATGAACACGTTGCACAATCTTGGGGAGAGGATGAAGTTAATGATTAGAAATTGCCCCGCTCATGGCTTGAGTTTGTGGATGATTATACAAATCTTTTACGCTGGTTTGAATTTTTCTTCTTGCAATATCTTGGACTCCGCCTCAGGTGGAACGTTCATGGAAATCACGTTAGGAGATGCTACGAAACTCCTAGACAATATCATGACCAACTAGTCTCAGTGGCACACTGAAAGGTCACCTGCTAGCAAAAAGGTACACGCTATAGAAGAAATTAACTCGCTTAGTGCTAAGATGGACGAGTTGATGAATTTGGTTGCTAGTAGAAATGCTCCTTTAGATCCTAATGACATGCCACTATCTTCCTTGACTGAGAGTAGCAACGCTAGTTTGGACGTTAATTTTGTTGGTAGGAACAATTTTGGCAACAACAATGCTTTTAGAGGAAACTATGCTCCTAGGCCTTTCCCTAGTAACTCCTCTAACAATTATGGCAATTCCAACAACAACACTTATGGAAATCACAACAAATTACCCTCTGATTTAGAGAGTAATATCAAAGAGTTCATCAACTCTAAAAAGATTTTCAATGCGTCCATTGAGGAAAAACTACTCAAAATTGACGATTTGGCTAAGAGCGTTGATAGGATGTCTTGTGATATTGATGCTTTAAAAGTTAGATGTGCTCCTCCCAAGGTCAAGTTGTATGAAACTTTGAAAGCTATGCGTGTCTCCATGAATGAGAGCAAAGAAAGAACCGCCCAAATTCGCGCTAGGCATGAATGGTTTAAAAGGGTGCGTTCTAGTGATGCAAATCACGAGGATCTTAAAGTGCTTGGTGTGACTCTTCTTGAATCTTTGTTTTCGCGTGTGAAACCTATTGATGAAGGGGCTGGATATGAATCCACTTTGGTTGAAAAACGCCCCAATGATTCGGAGCCCACCTATCTTGATGATAAACGTGTGGAGAGTGGAGTAGAAGAAATCAAAATTTCGGGTAGTAATGAAACTACCACTTTGGATTTCAAGGAATTCAATTATGATAGTTGCTCCTTGTTTGAATGCATTTCTTTGATGCAATCCATTGCAAACTCTCCACATGCTTATAGCCAAAGCAAAGCCTTTACCACACATATCGTAGATGCTATGATGAAATCTCTTGAAGAGAAGCTCGAATTAGAAGTATCAATACCTAGAAAACTTCATGATGAGTGGGAACCTACTATCAAAATCAAGATAAAAAACGATGAATGTAATGCTTTGTGTGATTTGGGTGCTAGTGTTTCCGCGATTCCAAAGTCGTTATGTGATATTCTTGGTTTTCATGAGAGTGAAGAGTGTTCACTTAATTTGCATCTTGCGGATTCTACTGTCAAGAAACCCATGGGAAGGATCGATGATGTTCTTATTATTGCAAATAAGAACTATGTACCCGTGGAGTACATTGTACTTGACATAGATTGCAATCCTTCATGCCCCATTATTCTTGGTAGACCTTTCCTAAGGACTATTGGTGCTATCATCGATATGAAGGAAGGGAATATTAGATTTCAATTTCCCCTAAAGAAGGGCATGGAGCATTTTCCTAGAAAGAAAATAAGATTGCCTTATGAATCTATGATGAGGGCTACTTATGGTTTGAGCACCAAGGATGACTATACGTGATTCCATCACCTTTTGCCTAGCTAAGGGCGTTAAACAATAGCGCTTGTTGGGAGGCAACCCAACGAATCTATCATTTTTCTTTCTGTTTTGAGTTTTCCACACTTTCATAATTCTGTTATGATTGTGTTTTTTGTGTTTATTTTTGCGTTTGTGCCAAGCAAAACCGTTATGATTAGTCTTGGGGATGATCGTTTGGTCATGCTGGAAAAGACAGAAACTTTCGGCTCACGAAAAGAATTTTCATTTTTTTATGTAAGATATTTTGAGTTGATTATTTTTGCTGCTGATCGCTACGCAAATTCTACAGACTGTGGTAAGGTTTCATAATTTTTTAAGTAACAGAAGTATACGAAGTATACAGATTGCTACAGACTGGTCTGCTGTTAACATATTCTGTTTTTTGTTGAGTTGGTTGCTTATTTTGATGAAACTATGGATAGTATCGGGGGGTATTATCCATGGAAGATTGAAAATACAGTAACCCAACATCAACATAAGTAGAATTTAAGTTTGCTATAGTTCCTACGGAAGTGGTGGTTTGCTTTCTTATACTAATGTTATCACGAGTTTCTGTTTAAGTTTCGTGTTGTGAAGTTTTCAAGTTTTGGGTGAAATTCTTCTGGACAAAAAGATAAAGAGTGGCAAGAGCTCAAGCTTGGGTATGCCCAAGGCACCCCCAGTTGATTCAAGGATGTCGTAAAAGCCTAAGCTTGGGGATGCCCCGGGAAGGCATCCCCTCTTTCGTCTTCAATCCATCGGTAACGTTACTTGGGGCTATATTTTTATTCACCACATGATATGTGTTTTGCTTAGAGCGTCTTGTATCGTAGGTGTCTTTTATTTTTGTTGTGTCACAATCATCCTTTCTGCACACCTAGAGAGAGAGACATGCACTCACCATGATTTTGTCGAGCTTCACTTATATCCTTTGGTTAGACAATTCAACTCATATGTGCTTCACTTATATCTTTTGAGCTAGTTGCTTTTGCTCTGTGTGCTTCACTTATATCTTTTAGAGCACGGTGGTGCGTGGCTTCGTAGTTGATCTTTGCTTTGATAGTAGTCTCAAAAGGGGTAATTATCCAAAGGGATATGAAAACTTCCACCTTCATGTGCATTGAATAGTTAGAGAAGTTTGATTCATCTCAATTAGTTTTGAGTTGTGGTTGTGGTAATATCGAAGTTATATTAGTAAGGTGTTGTGGATCTAGAAATACTTGTGTTGAAGTTAGTGATTCCCATAGCATGCATGTATGGTGAACCGCTATGTGATGAAGTCTGAGCATGATTAGTCTTTTGATTGTCATCCTTTGTCTGGCGGTCGGGATTGCACGATGGTTTATACCTACCAACCCTTCCCCTAGGAGTATGCGTTGAATGCTTTGTTTCGATTACTACTAAAACTTTTGCAACAAGTATATGATTTCTTCATGACTAATGTTCAGTCCATGGTTTAGATGCACTTTCACCTTCCACCATCACTATCTTCTTTAGTTCCGTACAATTTTCGCCGGTGCACAAAACCCACCATTAGCCTCCCTCAAAACAGCCACCATACCTACCTACTATGGCTTTTCAAAGCTATTCGAGATATATTGCCATGCAATTACCACCATGACATGTGCCACCACTTCTACATTGCCATTTCATGATCGTAAGATAGCTAGCATGATGTTTCCATTTATGTCTATGCCATGCTAGATCATTGTCACGGTACACTACCGAAGGCATTCCATATTGAGTCATCATTGCTCTAAGTTTTGAGTTGTAAGTGTGATGATCATCATTGATGGAGCATAGTCCCATGTGAGGAAATAAAAGAGGCCAAATATGCCCACCAAAAAAAAAGAGGCCAAAGAGCCCACACAAAAAAAATATATGAGAGAAAAAGAGAGAAGGGACAATGCTACCACTTTTCCACACTTGTGCATATTAAGCACCATGATCTTCATGATTGAGAGTCTCTCGTTTTGTCACCATCATATAGCTAGTGGGAAATTTTCATTATATAACTTGGCTTGCATATTCCAATGATAGGCTTCCTCAAATTTGCCTTAGGTCTTCGTGACCAAGCAAGTTGGATGCACACCCATTAGTTTTCTTTAAGAGCTTTCACATACTCTTAGCTCTAGTGCATCATTTGTATGTCAATCCCTACTCATTCACGTTGATATCTATTGATGAGCATCTCCATAGCTCATTGATATGCCTAGTCAATGTGACCATCTTCTCCTTGTTTGTTTGGAAACCTCCACCACACTCCACACAATTTATAGTGCTAAAACCATGGCTCACGCTTATGTGTTGCGTGAGAGTTGAAAAAGTTTGAGAAAGTAAAGGTGTGAAAACAATTACTTGGCCAATACCGGGGTTGTGCATGATTTAAATTCGTTGTGCAATGATGATAGAGCATAGCCAGACTATATGATTTTGTAGGGATAACTTTATTTTGGCCTTGTTATTTTGAAAGTTCATGATTACCTTGCTAGTTTGTTTGAATTATTATTGTCTCCACGTCAATAGCAAACTATTGTTTTGAATCTAATGGATCAAAACATTCACGTCACATAAGAGGAGTTACAAAGGACATCTATGTTAGGCAGCATGAAAGCATCAAAAATTTATTCTTTATCACTTCCCTACTCGAGGACGAGAAGGAGTTAAGCTTGGGGATGCTTGATACGTCTCAAACATATCTATAACTTTTGATTGTTTCAGGCTGTTATCTTGTCAACTTTGGATGTTTTGTTTACCTTTTATATCTTTTTTGGGACTAACTTATTAATTTAGTGCCAAGTGCCAGTTCCTGTTTTTTTGTGTGTTTTTGACTCTATTCAGCTCTTATTTTGGAACGGAGTCCAAACGGAATAATATCCCCGAAATAAATTTTTCCAGAACGGAAGAAGATCGGGAGGCTTGAGGGCCAAGGAAGTGGGCTCACAGGGGGCCCACAAGCCCTGTTGCCGCGGCCAGGGGGAGACCGTGTCAACCAAGCTTGTGGCCCCCCTGGCGCTCCCCTGCCCTAGGTCTTTGGCCTATAAATTCCCTAAAAATCCAGAAAAAATCAGGGCATCCACGACAACACTTTTCCGCCGCCGCAAGCTTTTGTTTCCGCGGGATCTCTTCTGGAGACCCTTCCCGGTGCCCTGCCGGAGGGGACTTTGAAGTTGGAGGGCTTCTACATCAACATCATCGCCTCTCCAATGACTCGTGAGTAGTCCACTTCAGACCTACGGGTCCGTAGTTAGTAGCTAGATGGCTTCTTCTCTCTCTTGGATCTTCAATACTAAGTTCTCCATGATCTTCATGGAGATCTATCCGATGTAATCCTCTTTGGAGGTGTGTTTGTCGATATCCGATGAATTGTGGATTTGTGATCAGATTATCTATGAATTATATTTGAGTCTTGGCTGATTTCTTATATGCATGATTTGATATCCTTGTAAATCTCTCCGAGTCTTGGGTTTTGTTTGGCCAACTAGATCTATGATTCTTGCAATGGGAGAAGTGCTTGGTTTTGGGTTCATACCATGTCGTGACCTTTCCCAGTGACAGAAGGGGCAGCAAGGCACGCATCATGTTGTTGCCATCAAGGGTAACAAGATGGGCTTTTATCGTAGATATGAGATTGTCCATCTACATCATGTCATCTTGCTTAAGGCGTTACTTTGTTCTTTGGACTTAATACACTAGATGCATGCTGGATAGCGGTCGACATGTGGAGTAATAGTAGTAGATGCAGAAAGTATCCGTCTACTTGTTTTGGACGTGATGCCTATAGATATAATCATTGCCTTAGATAACGTCACGACTTTGCGCGGTTCTATCAATTGCTCGACAGTAATTCGTTCACCCACCGTCTACTTGCCTTCATAAGAGAAGCCACTAGTGAACACTACGGCCCCAAGTCTATTCAAAACTATTGTTTCCAAAAACTTTTACTTTGCTCTGTTTACTCTTTGCTTTCAGTTATCACTTTCTAAACAATCTATAAGGGATTGACAGCCCCTTCATAGCGTTGGGTGCAAGCTCTTTATGTTTGTGCAGGTACTTGAGACTTGACGAGATCTTCCATTGGCTCGATACATTGGTTCTCAAAACTGAGGGAAATACTTACCGCCACTGTGCTACATCACCCTTTCCTCTTCAAGGGAACACCAACACAAGGCTCCAGGGCCGCGGAGAAATCCTTTGCATATTTGCCAAGGAAGTCCCTAACGGCGTAGCCGTAGTAGCAGGATTCCTGGCGCCGTACCAGGGAAGGTCTGTTCTCGCAGTAGCAAGCATCATCATGAACATCACTATTGATATTATCATTAGGCTCATGTTCATCACCAGATTGTGTATCAGCATCAGAGACAGAGGCATCATTTGGACTCTCAGGTGTACCAGCAAGAGGGTTGCTAGCGTGCAGGTTCCTATCATCTTTTTTCTTCTTTCTAGGATGACTAGGTGCATCAGTGCTAACTCCTTGAGAATCTTGTTCAATTCTCTTCGGATGACCCTCAGGATACAAAGGTTTCTGAGTCATTCTACCGCCTCTAGTGATGACTCTGACGAAATTGTCATTCAACTCATCGAGCAAGTCATTTTGAGCTTTAAGTACTTGTTCTACCTGAGTAGTAACCATAGAGGCATGTTTACTCAGAAGTTTAAGTCATTTCTGTCTACACAAGCACTTAAATGACTAAGCATACGAGCATTATGTTCCAATTGTCTCCTAACATAATCATTGAAACTCTTGTTGTTTGGCAACAAAGTTATCAAATTCATCCATGCAAAAGCTAGCAGGTTTATCAAATGGAATATCACTCTCATCAAACCTACACAGAGAATTTACTTCTACTACCTGTATTGGGTTATCGAGACCATGGATCTCTTCGATAGGTGGTAGATTTTTGACATCTTCAGATTTAATGCCTTTCTCTCGCATATATTTCTTTGCTTCTTGCATATCTTCAGGACTGAGGAATAGAATACCTATTTTCTTCGGAGTTGGCCTAGGAGGTGGTTCGGGAATAGTCCAAGCATTCTCATTGCACAAGATTTTATTCAATAGAATCTCAGCTTGTTCTACGGTTCATTCCCTAAAAACACTACCGACACAACTATCTAGGTGGTCTTTGGAAGCATCGGTAAGTCCATTATAGAAGATATCAAGTATTTCACTCTTCTCAAGAGGGTGATCAGGCAAAGCATTCAGTAGCTGGATGAGCCTCCCCCAAGCTTGTGGGAGACTCTCTTCTTCAGCTTGAGCAAAGTTGTATATTTCCTGCAAGGCATCTTTCTTCTTATGGATAGGGAAATATTTTTCACAGAAGTAGTAGACCATATCCTGAGGGCTACGCACACAAGCAGGAGCAGGAGAAGTGAACCAGGTCTTAGCATCATCCTTTAGCGAGAAAGGAAACAACTTGAGCATGTAGTAGTGGCGGATCTTTTCCTCACTAGTGAATAGGGTGGCTATATCGTGCAGTTTGGTAAGATGAGCTACAACCGTTTCAGACTCATAACCGTGAAAAGGATAAGATTCGACTAGAGTGATTAACTCAGGGTCGACAGAGAATTCATAATCCTTATCGGTCACAAAGATAGGCGAAGTGGCAAACTTCGGGTCGTATTTCATCCTAGCGTTCAGAGATTTTTCTTTCCACTTGCACAGTAAATTATCAACATCGCAGCTATCCTTACACGCAAAGAAAATCCTGAGATATCTCTCCCTCCATAACATAGCGCGTATCAGGCATAACAGGCAATTCAGGCATAGGAGAGCTAGTTCTAGCATGCAAAATAGCAGGTTGTACTTCAATAGTATCAGCAATGTCAGAAGTATCATCATGTCTAGCAGCAACTCTAGCAATATGTGCATCAAGGAATGCACCAAGTGCCAAAGCAGTATCAAGCAAAGTATCAGTAGCAAAGTAGTATGATAGCAACGGTGTCAGAAAAAGATCTGTTGACGGCAGACTATTCCTAACTGTTGTATCAATGGCGCCAGTAAGTTGCACGTGGACGGAGAACTATTCCTCCCCGGCAATGGCGCCAGAAAATAGTCTTGATAACCCACAAGTGTAGGGGATCGCAACAGTTTTCGAGGGTACAGTATTCAACCCAAATTTATTGATTTGCCTCAAGGGGAAGCGAAAGCATATTCTCAAGTATTAGCACCTGAGTTTGTCAGATTCAACCACACCTGAAATATTAGTGTCTGCAAGCAAAGTATCAGTAGCAAAGTAGTATGATAGCAACGGTGTCAAAAAAATATTTGTTGACGGCGGACTATTCCTAACTATTGTATCAATGACGCCAGTAAGTTGCGTGTGGACGGAGAACTATTCATCCCCGACAACGGTGTTGAAAAAGGATCTTGCAACAAGTAACAGCAAAGTGAGAGTAGTAGCAAGGAACATCAGTAGAAGCAGCAATAGTAATAGTAGCAGCAAAGTGGCCCAATCCCTTTTGTAGCAAGGGACAAGCCTGGACAAAGTAATTGTGGGGACCCCGACTAGCAAGTCGAGTTCGCCGTGCCCATTGACCGCAAGGATCAATGTTCACTGAACACAGATACTGAATAATAGAGCCTTACATCCAAGTACCAAATTAATACATCAAACGACCAGAAGGTCGGGTTCAAGAGCAAGGCCTTAAGCCAAATAAAGGGATACATCGAGTAGCGGAAACTCGTAGGGGCTAAGCGGTGCCCATGCCATCAAGCCTACACCGACAGGCATTCTGACTCGGAAGCGTCCTAGATCGCAGGTCCGTCTCCGACGGTGTTCTCATCGCCAAACTCTGGTCCTTCCATCTCTGGTCAATAACATAACAGTGGCAAGCCAATGAGTACTTTGAATGTACTCGCAAACAGCCCATGACATGATTATGGTAATGAAATACAGTAACACATATCTTAATTGGAATGCGATGTGGTGGTATGATCATGTATATGCATGAGGTTAAAGAATTACTTCTGAAATACAGGTTACGGATATTAACATATCTGCAATGGGCTGAACCATCCGGGTTCACCCTTCATGCCAAGTCATCGGACTTGTCATAACCTCAATGTATTAATGAGGGCTAAACCATCCGGGTTTACCCTATATGTCAAGTCACCGAACTTGATCATATTACTGTGATTATCATGATTATAATGACACCTTTTTAACACCACACACTCACACACACTTGGTTTATGCCGAAACTCAGGACGTAGTTTAAGCAGCACCACCCAACTGTCCTTGACCATGGACACGGCTATTCGAATAGTTTACACTCTGCAGAGGTAGTACGCTAGACCCACGAGAAACGGAATACTTCCGTGTCATCCACGACTCGCGGTATATCACATATACCCGAGGTAAGTATCCGATCATCATCTTTCCCCTGACGATACTAGACAAAGAGATCCACTCGATTGGTACCCAGCCCACATGTTGTACGTCTTACGAGCACCGACTCTGGACTGTAACAACCATGCAGGGACCAACGGTGTGCCTGGAACTCATAATAATGGCATAGTCGTCCTACCTGGCACGACCCCATCACGAGAGTGACACCGATCACTCCCGCCACTAGTAATGTGGCTCTTTGCTAGCACCGACCAGATTAATCAACAAAGCCCCGTCCCATAAAGGGGTATCGTGGTCGTACTGGGTAAGGTTGGGACGGTCAACACATCATAAATCTAATCCATTTCTGAAACCATACTCACACCAAAATCACTGGTGCATCACTTCACCAAAAGTGATCACCATCTCATCATCACCCTCGGGCATTAGTGGCACCCGACGGTGTTTTCATAAACTCTTTATTTAACTCAACATCATGCTCATGATAAAATGCTCTTATTATTAATACTTGTCCACATGATATGCCTTAACATTACTTGTCATCATGGTAATATCGTGACCTTCATGGGTCAAGCTCAATGTAGTGATTATACTATACTAGTCAACATGAAAGTAGAAAGATCCTCATAGATGGTAGAATTAGCTCATCATGCTCATGCTCCGAGGAGCTATGTGAATATCACTACTATAATGCAAGGGCTTCGAAGAAGCCTTTGGTACCGATGAACCGGCATCGTGATTATATGCAACGGAAAAATACTTGTTATTCTAGCATGCATCATTTTAATTACTTAAGTCATGGAAAAAGGGAATGCTTTGATGCATCATTTTATTTACTTAAGTCAAGGAAAAAGGGCATGCTTGCATGCATCATTTTATTTACTTAAGTCATGGAAAAAGGGCATGCTTGCCTTGGTCAGCTAGGTATCCGGGGTCTTCGAGGTCTTCCGCTCCGGATCCTCCGTCACTCGGTAATTCTACCATCGAGAAAGGAATAAATAAATACTAGCTTTTACTAAAACAGTCCACAAAGTGCTTTTAAAAATGTTGCAAGGCTTGAATAAATTCAGGTTATTATTTTGAAAAATGTTCCCTACTATTTTATTAGCTAAGCATATTTATTTAAAAGCAAATAGAAGCAAACAACTGCTTTTTAATATCATTTTATTATACCAAAATAGTTTCTGTTATTGATAAATGTCAACTATTACAGAATCAAATACTACTCATTTTTAGAAAAATATTGGTGGAAGAATTATATTTTTCTATCTTTTTATAAAAATCATTAAGTTTGCTTGTTAAAAACAAAAAGAAAAAGGCCAGGGAACAGGTCCAGTTGGCCCAGCCAGCAGGCCTGGCCACCAGGCACGCGCGGGCCAGGTTCAAACCTGACCTGCGGGCCCCTGGGGTCAGCGTCAGCGGCTGCGCGCGCTGGCTGCCCCAGGACACCGACAGGTGGGCTCCACCTGTCGGGTCCTTCTCCTACCTCTGGCCAGAGAGGTGGAGATGGACGCCGGCGAGGCTGTCGTTGTCCTCAGGCCTAGCTAGGAACGGGAACGGGTTCCTCGTGCCTCCGCCTACCTGCTCGTGGTCGGGACGTAACCGGAGGTGGTCAGGGTCGCCAGCGACGAGGTGCTCGTGGCGGAAGGGTTTCGGGTTCGCGTTGAACTTGGGGCTAGAGGTATGGATTTGCTCGGGAGAGTTAGGGGAAACGTTCCTGGTGTTGAGGGGAGTGTAATGAGAGGTCGGGCAGCGCACGAGCCGACGTGTGGCCGGAGATCGACCGGAGCTCCGAGGCGGAGGGGCCTCGGTCGATCTCGAGCACCGGGGCTCTGCGAGCTCGATTGGGTGGCTAGGGAGTGTCTACTGGTTGTGCTGAAGCTGCTTGGAGGGT
This sequence comes from Hordeum vulgare subsp. vulgare, assembly GCF_904849725.1. Classification (NCBI taxonomy): domain Eukaryota; kingdom Viridiplantae; phylum Streptophyta; class Magnoliopsida; order Poales; family Poaceae; genus Hordeum; species Hordeum vulgare. The sequence continues at coordinate 320,577,412 of NC_058518.1, forward strand.
GCTGGAGTGCCGGGGGGGGGGGTCTATTTATAGGCCAATGACGGTGACCCGACTCGGGCATGCCGGTGACTCACCGGTGCACGCGTGCAAGCACAGTGAGATGCTGGCCGCGAAACCACGGGTTCGGGACGTGGTTTAGGGCCTCCTGATGCAACGGCCGCAGAGGGAAAGGGAGTGGGGACGAACTGCAGCGACCGTGCATGCTCGGCCGCGTCGGGCACGCACGGGCACGCGTCGCCTGAGCTCTTGCGCGAGGGGGAGAGGGTCCCTGGGGTAGCTTTGCACTGAGGGGCTGTCGGGGGAATGTTTGGTCACTACCGGGGAGGCTGGGACCGGCCGGAGCGTCGGCCCCCTTGCGGGTGGCTCTCTATAGCGCGCCCAGAGCGCAGTTTTGGCGTGCCACGGCATGCTGGCTCGCTCTGGGGCACTTGGGACGTGTCGTCCATGTCATGAGTGTTGTTGGGAGTGTGCCTAGCTGCTGTGGCTTAGTGGGAGCTCGAGCTGGTCAAGGGAGCAAGGAACACTAGTGTAGCGAGTACTGTCATGCAGCTTAGATTGGAGTTCTTGTCTCTTGTGCTTGGAATTGGGGAGGGGCTGGTTGACTGGGTGCTCAAGGTGTTCTGGTGCTCTAACCCACCAAGTTTGGGGCCTTGACATTGGGTAAAACAGTGGCTAGGAAGTTTTTACCTTCCTGTCAGTAGGTGTTCGACAGTGACTTGGGGTGCTTCCACTCCACCACTGTAGATGAAACTTAATAGGTTTGGTCTTGGGGTAAAAACATGGGGTTCCACCAAATATGAGCTCCATTGAACAAGTTTGGCTTTGCAAACTTGGAAATGTCTCAAAGTGACCAGTACTGTCCCTTACAAAGGAAGTGTGATCAAACAGAGTCTCACAAACCCCATTTTTGGCGTGGAGTCCTTATTTGTGGTGTTAAACACCTCTGCAAAGTTTCAGCTCCATTGGAGAAACTTTGCAATGTAGAGTTGTTCCAACTCTACTCTGGACAGATAGGGTTTTGGGCTCTCTAAGTAGACCTTGGATCAGGGTGAGATTTTAGGTGAGATTTTGGGCTCTCTAAGTAGACTTTGCAATGTAGACCTTGGATCAGGGTGAGATTTTAGGTGAGCACCTAATATGGTTTGGGAGGGCTCCTGCAATTTTATGGGAATTTACTGAGATACTTTCCTTTGGAAACATCTCAAAAAGCTAAAACAGACAGAAATGGTTTTCAGGGTTTTACTCAAATAATATTAATATAAAATAGGGTTGAAAATCTTATGTATGGAAAATATATGTCCTTCTGAGCTTCCATGAATTTACTCAGAATTTTCTAAGGCAGGAAAGTAATTTTCCTTGTGGAAATATCATTACTGGCCTTAGAAATAGACATAGATGTAAAATAGGAAAATAATATTTTAAATCACCAAATAATGTTTTTAATGAGTGAAAATGATATTAGGATCAGATCACCAACTTTAGTTGGAAGTGCCACTTGGCTTCATGAGCTAGTAGTGTATCCCAACATGATGAAGATTATCTTGATGCAAGAGAAAAAGGGTTTTTTATGAGAGCAAAATAATAAGTTTTTCATGGGTTTGAGTCATCACACAAGCAAGCATACACTCAAACAAGGGTTGACATTGCACTCACAACATTACTTGAAAAAGTTTTAACAAGCTCTGATTTTGCAACACAGAAAACTGGGGATGAAAAACAGGGTGTGACAGACCTATCCCCCTTACAAGAATCTCGTCCCCGAGATTCCTAAGCTAAGCGTTAAACAGCTCGGGAAATTCTGATCGGAGATAGTCTTCACGCTCCCATGTGGCTTCTGCTTCGGTATGGTTGCTCCACTGAACCTTGAAAAACTTGATGGTGCGGCTTCTTGTGCAACGCTCTACTTCATCCAAAATGCGGATCAGTCTCTCGTGGTAGGTAAGATCCGGTTGAAGGTCAATAGCTTGATGGTCAATGTCCTTGTAAAGATCGGGACGGTTCGGCACTTGCAAACACTTCCTGAGCTGTGACACGTGAAACACGTTGTGCACACCGGAAAGTTCAGAAGGTAGCTCTAACTGATAAGCTACTTCCCCGCGCCTTGCCGTGATCTTGAAGGGTCCAATGAACCTTGGAGCTAGCTTCCCCTTGACATGGAAACGCTTGGTCCCCTTGAGAGGCGTGACTCGCAAGTACACTTGGTCTCCGGGAACAAACTCCATGTTTCTGCGGCGAGGGTCCGCATAGCTCTTCTACCTTGACTTAGCTGCCTCCAAATTCTCCCGGACAAGCCGAACCTTGTCCCCTGCTTCCTGCAGTGCTTCTGGCCCGAAAACTAGCCCTTCACCGGTTTTGGACCAATTGAGCGGGGTGCGGCATTTCCGCCCATACAATGCTTTGAATGGGGCCATTTGAAGACTGGACTGGTAGCTGTTGTTGTAAGAGAACTCAGCAAATGGTAGGCAGTCTTCCCACTTGGCACCATGGGCCAAAACACAAGCGCGGAGCATGTCCTCAAGTATCTGATTTAGCCTCTCGGTTTGTCCGCCCGTCTGCGGGTGGAAAGCCGTACTGAAGGAGAGTTTGGTTCCGAGAGCTTCTTGAAACTTCTTCCAGAATCTTGAGGTGAACTGCATGCCGCAGTCGGACACAATATCTTTGGGGACTCCATGGAGACTCACCACTCGATGAATGTACACACTGGCCAGCTGGCTGCCATCGTAAGTGGTGTTAACGGGGATGAAATGGGCCACCTTGGTCAAATCATCCACTATGACCCAAATGGAGTTATGACCCTTATTTGACCGGGGCAAACCGGTGATGAAGTCCATGTCGACTTTATCCCACTTCCATTCTGGCACTTGAAGAGGTTGTAGCAATCCTGCGGGTCGTTGGTGTTCAGCCTTGACTCGCTGACATACATCGCATTTAGCGACATAGGAGCCAATTTCCTTCTTCATGCCATGCCACCAGAATCGTTCTCGGATGTCTTGGTACATCTTGGTACCACTGGGATGTATAGAGTACGGTGTGTCATGTGCCTCTTGCAGGATCAAGTCCTTATGTTCGGCCTTATTGGGTACGCATAAGCGTTTCCCATACCACAGTACTCCTTGCTCATCAATCGAGAATCCTGGGGCTTTGCCTTCTCGTACCTTCCTCTTGAGGCCTTCGATACTCCTGTGCCCCTTCTGGGATTCCTTGACGTCGTCTGCCAGAGTAGGCTTCACTTCGAGGTTGGCCAGGTACCCTGGTTCGACTATCTCAAGTCCTAAGCCCTCCATCTCTTCATACAAGGCGGGTAACCTTTCCTTGAGCGCGACGTTCAAGGAGCCTGCCTTCCGGCTCAGGGCATCGGCTACCACGTTCGCCTTGCCGGGATGGTACTGAATGCTGAGGTCGTAATCCTTGATTAACTCAAGCCATATCCGCTTTCTCATGTTCAACTCTCTCTGGGTGAAGATATACTTCAGACTTTTGTGGTCTGTATATATCTCGCATCGCTTTCCCAGAAGGTAATGTCGCCATGTCTTCAGAGCATGCACTACTGCTGCTAGCTCGAGATCATGGGTGGCGTAGTTCTCCTCATGCGGTCGCAGTTGCCGTGAAAAGTATGCCATGACCCTGCCATCTTGCATCAGGACTCCACCGAGCCCGGTTCCGGAGGCATCACAATATATCACGAATTCCTTATTGATGTCTGGGGTAGCCAATACCGGAGTGGTAGTTAGCCTCTTCTTCAACTCCTGGAAGCTTTCTTCACATGCCGGTGTCCACTCGAACTTCCGGCCTTTCTTCAATAGTTGAGTCATAGGTCGAGCGATGCTGGAGAATCACTCGACAAACTTGCGGTAGTATCCTGCGAGCCCGAGGAAACTCCTGACATCCTTCACGTCCTTAGGTGATTCGTAGTTGGTCACTGTAGAAATCATGGACTGATCCACGGCTAACCTGCGTGCTGTCAGGGTATGACCCAGAAATCCAACTTCGTCCAGCCAGAACTGAAACTTGCTGAATTTGGGGTAAAGTTGGTGCTCTCGAAGCTTTCCCAGAACTAGCCTCAAGTGTTGCTCATGCTCTTCTTTGGACATGGAGAAGATTAGTATGTCATCGATGAACACGACAACAAACTTGTCCAGATATTCCATGAAGACCTTGTTCATGAGGTACATGAAGTAGGCTGGGGCATTTGTCAACCCGAAGGGCATGACCGTGCATTCATATAGACCATACCGGGTCACGAATGCAGTCTTGGGTATATCTTCCGGTCGGATGTTCAACTGGTAGTATCCTGATCGGAGATCGATCTTGGAAAATACCCTGGCCCCATTTAACTGGTCAAACAGGTCTTCGATCTTGGGGAGCGGGTACTTGTTCTTAATTTTTACTTCATTTAGGGAACGGTAGTCGACGCAGAGTCGAATGGTACCATCCTTCTTTGAAACGAACAGAACAGATGATCCCCAAGGTGACGCACTCGGATGAATGAACCCTTTCCTGAGTTGCTCATCCAGCTGTTTCTTCAGCTCTGCCAACTCCTCGGAACCCATCATGTAAGGCTTTTTATAAATAGGCCTCGATCCGGGCATAAGCACAATGATGAACTCAATGTCTCGGTCAGGAGGCATTCCGGGTAGCTCGTCAGGAAAGACGTCCGGGTATTCACAGACTATAGGAACTCGATCAAGCTCTACCTCAGAGAGACTGCTGATTCGAGGTGCGTGAGCCGATACTGGTTCAGAGATGAACTTGAACTTGACCCCTTGGTTGCTTATCATGGTGATGGCTCTGTTGGCACAGTCCAAAAGACTCTGGTGCTTGGCTAACCAATCCATACCGAGGATTACTTCCACACCTTGTGATTTAAGCACAATGAGGTCTGCCAAGAAACTCGTCCCATTGATAACTATCTCGACCCTTCTACACCCTAGGTTGGTCCTTAATACTGCTCCCGGGGTTTGAATTGCCATCTGCCCGTGGAGTAAAGTGGGTTTCAAACCGCATTTCTCCGCAAACGCTTGAGTAACAAAAGAATGCGAAGCACCAGAATAAAAAAACACTGTTGCTGGAGTTGAGTTGACGAGGAACGTACCCAGAATGCAGTCCGGGTCTTCCTGTGCTTCTTCCGCAGTGATGTGATTGATCCGGCCCCTACCATTGAACTGTTGGTTGCGGGGGGCCTGGTTCCTCCCTGGTGCACTTTGACCGGGGTTGGGTGCATTGGGACGCGGTGCGTCGGGCTTCTTGTTGGGGCACTGCCTGGAATAGTGCCTAGTCTAACCACACCCAAAGCAGGTGACTTGCCCTGGAGGGTTGGTCTTGACCCCACCGTTGTTCGTCGGTTTGACTACTCACTTGACTTGCTGCTGAGGCTGATAATTCTGGCGAAACACCGGGTACTTGTATTGTTGCTACTGAAAGTTGGGTCTTGCAGGTGCTGACTGCCACGGTCTTGGTCTTGCGTTACCGGGTCCTCCACTGCCTATCAGCTTGCGCTTGCGGGTGTCATCCATTGCACGACGCTTGTCTTCCAGCATAAGAGCTTTGTTAACCAACTCGCTGAAAGTCTGGCAGTCGCAAACCACCAGCTGGTATTGCAGGGACTGTTGTAACCCTTCCATGAAGCGTTCCACTTTAGCGGTCTTATTGTTAACATCTTCAGGTGCGTACCTCGACAAGAGATTAAACTTCTGCAGGTACTCCTTAACAGTTCCACTGCCCTGCCTTAAGGCTCGGAATTCCCGCTTCTTAATGGTCATTAGTCTAGGCGGAATGTGAGCCGCGCGAAATCCTTCCTTGAACATGTCCCACGTGATGACTTGCCCTGCCCGCATGATCTGGAATCCATCCCACCATGCCCTGGCGGTGGCTCCGAGACAGTGAGAAGCATAAAGGACCTTCTCATGATCATCGGTGCACTTGACCAGCGCAAGGAGGTCTTCAATTGTGCGAATCCAGTCATCAGCGTCCAGGGGTTCAGTCGACTCCGTGAATATGGGGGGCGTAGTCCGTATGAACTCAGAAAGAGTAGAGCGACCACCGCCATACTCATTCCACGGCGGGTTGTCCACCAGGACTTGGGGTCAGCTGCTGGATAGCGGCATTGCTGGCTTGACGCTCCTCTCGAAGAGCTTGAAGGAATTGAGCCATCGTCAAGTTCTCAGGAGGAGGTGGTGGCGGAAGGTCTCTAGGTTGCTCGTGGTGACCTCCAGCGTGAGCTTCCCCTTCGGTTCCCTGCGGCGTCCCTGAGGAGCCGGCGCCGGGGTTGCCGAAGGTGCTGTTGCGGGTTGCGTTCACCATCCTTTCATAGAAACAGACAGGTCAATATGCCACATTGCTCGGGAGTACAAGGATTTGCTCCTAGTAAGAGGGGGGGGGGTCAAATACGTGCATGTGCCATGTTTTTAAAACCAAAGTTTTTGACAAACCGGAAATTGCATTCATGACAACTAGGTGACGTAGTCACGTACAGACTGCCCGAGGCAATAGGCGACTTACATCAAGCATTCATACGCAATTTAAAAACGGATACAAGGATACCCTATATTCGGGTACTCTGATTGCCTACGTTAAAGCCTACGCGGAGGACTGCTCGCTCTCAAAGGCGGACTCAGCAGGATTCTCATCTTCATCAACATCCTCTTCCTTTATAGGACCGGAAGAAAGAATCCGCAAATCTCGGCGTCTCTTGGGCGAGGCGGTGAAGATCTCAGTGTACTCTTCCGCTGTCAGGCGGCGACTCTGAAGAGGGATTGCCCGGATGGGTAACACACCACCCCTAGTGGCAACATCTGCCCTCCCTTCAGGTACGCTTGCCTTCTTTACTTTGCGGTTCAGAATCTTCTCAGTGTGGAGCAGGCCTTTGACTAGGTGCAGCTCTTGGCGAAGCTTGACTCACTCCTTAACCAGGAAGTGTGTCAGGGTGTCTGACGAGAGACTGAAGTAGGTCTGAAACCTCAGTGGTATCCCATCCTCCGTGGTGGGGGTGAGTGTCCAACTCCCATCCACTCCTTCCTTAATGAAAGGTAGATGACGAGTGACAGGCTCATTAGCCATCTCAGGGAGGATGCTACGGAGTTGCACGAGCGCCTCTCGTGCAGCCGTTTCCACTGCCAACATCAGCTCTCCCATCTGTGGTCCTTCAAAGAACCAACTTGACGGGGATTCATTAGCCTTCACTATCACGTCCACGTGATATTCCTTGGTGTTGGCGTTGACAAAGTGCTCGTGGTAGAGGAAGATGGGCGTGCGTCGTACGTGGCACTTGTCGAGACAATCCAGCAGGAGTAGTGGAAAGCCGGTCTCCAGAAGCGTCTCAGGTACAGCAGCCATCTACAAGGCATAGGAGAGAAGTCAGGAGGTTGTATGTGCAAGAGTCTTGTGCAAGGCTGACGTCCTAACATTCTTAGTTAACATCCATGCTATCTAAGGCTTCCTATAGTCAGGATGGCTCTGATACCAGTTCAGTGGGGACCCCGACTAGCAAGTCGAGTTCGCCGTGCCCAGTGACCCCAAGGATCAATGTTCACTGAACACAGATACTGAATAATAGAGTCTTACATCCAAGTACCAAATTAATACATCAAACGACCAGAAGGTCGGGTTCAAGAGCAAGTCCTTAAGCCCAATAAAGGGTTACATCGAGTAGCGGAAACTCGTAGGGGCTAAGTGGTGCCCATGCCATCAAGCCTACACCGACAGGCATTCCGACTCAGAAGCGTCCTAGATCGCAGGTCCTTCTCCAACGGCGTTCTCATCGCCAAACTTCGGTCCTTCCATGTCTGGTCAATAGCATAACAAGTGGCAAGCCAATGAGTACTTTGAATGTACTCGGAAACAACCCATGACATGATTATGGTAATGAAATACAGTAACAAATATCTTAATTGGAATGCGATGTGGTGGTATGATCATGTATATGCATCAGGTTAAAGAATTACTTTTGAAGAACAGGTTACGGATATCGACATATCTGCGATGGGCTGAACCATCCGGGTTCACCCTTCATGCCAAGTCATCGGACTTGTCATAACCTCAATGTATTAATGAGGGCTAAACCATCCGGGTTTACCCTATATGTCAAGTCACCGAACTTGATCATATTACTGTGATTATCATGATTATAATGACACCTTTTTAACACCACACACTCACACACACTTGGTTTATGCGGAAACTCAGGACGTAGTTTAAGCAGCACCACCCAATTGTCCTTGACTGTGGACATGGCTATTCGAATAGTTTACACTCTGCAGAGGTAGTACGCTGGACCCACGAGAAACGGAATACTTCCATGTCATCCACGACTCGCGGTATATCACATATACCCGAGGTAAGTATCCGATCATCATCTTTCCCCTAACGATACTAGACAAAGAGATCCACTCGATTGGTACCCAGCCCACTTGTTGCACATCTTACGAGCACCGACTCTGGACTGTAACAACCATGCAGGGACCAACGGTGTGCCTAGAACTCATAATAATGGCATAGTCGTCCTACCTGGCACGACCCCATCACGAGAGTGACACCGATAACTCCCGCCACTATAATGTGGCTCTTTGCTAGCATCGACCAGAGTAATCAACAAAGCCCCGTCCCATAAAGGGGTATCGTGGTCGTACTGGGTAAGGTTGGGACGGTCGACACATCATAAATCTAATCCATTTCCGAAATCATACTCACACCAAAATCACCGGTGCATCACTTCACCAAAAGTGATCACCATCTCATCATCACCCTCGGGCATTAGTGGCACCCGACGGGGTTTTCATAAACTCTTTATTTAACTCAACATCATGCTCATGATAAAATGCTCTTATTATTAATACTTGTCCACATGATATGCCTTAACATTACTTGTCATCATGGTAATATCGTGACCTTCACGGGTCAAGCTCAATGGAGTGAATATACTCTACTAGTCAACATGAAAGTAGCAAGATCCTCGTAGATGGTAGAATCAGGTCATCATGCTCATGCTCCGAGGAGCTATGTGAATATCACTACTATAATGCAAGGGCTTCGAAGAAGCCTTCGGTACCATCACATCAATGATGAACCGGCATCGTGATTACATGCAACGGAAAAATACTTGTTATTCTAGCATGCATCATTTTAATTACTTAATTCATGGAAAAAAGGCATGCTTGCATGCATCATTTTATTTACTTAAGTCATGGAAAAAGGGCATGCTTGCATGCATCATTTTATTTACTTAAGTCATGGAAAAAGGGCATGCTTGCCTTGGTCAGCTAGGTATCCGGGGTCTTCGAGGTCTTCCGCTCCGGATCCTCCGTCACTCGGTAATTCTACCGTCAAGAAAGGAATAAAAAAATACTAGCTTTTACTAAAACAGTCCACAAAGTGCTTTTAAAAATGCTGCAAGGCTTGAATAAATTCAGGTTATTATTTTGAAAAATGTTCCCTACTGTTTTATTAGCTAAGCATATTTATTTAAAAGCAAATAGAAGCAAACAAGTGCTTTTTAATATCCTTTTATGATACCAAAATAGTTTCTGTTATTGATAAATGTCAACTATTACAGAATCAAATACTACTCATTTTTAGAAAAATACTGGTGGTGGAAGAAATATATTTTTCTACTGGCTAAATATTTTTATAAAAATCATTAAGTTTGCTAGTTAAAAACAAAAAGAAAAAGGCCAGGGAACAGGTCCAGCCGGCCCAGCCAGCACGCCTGGCCACCAGGCGCGCGCGGGCCAGGTTCAAACCTGACCTGCGGCCCCCTGGGGTCAGCGCAGCGGCTGCGCGCGCTGGCTGCCCCAGGACACCGACAGGTGGGCTCCACCTGTCGGGTCCTTCTCCTACCTCTGGCCAGAGAGGTGGAGATGGACGCCGGCGAGGCTGCCGTTGTCCTCAGGCCTAGCTAGGAACAGGAACAGATTCCTCGTGCCTCCGCCTACCTGCTCGTGGTCGGGACGTCACCGGAGGTGGTCAGGGTCGCCGGCGACGAGGTGCTCGTGGCAGAAGGGTTTCGGGTTCGCGTTGAGCTAGGGGCTAGAGGTATGGATTTGCTCGGGAGAGTTAGTGGAAACGTTCCTGGTGTCGAGGGGAGTGTAATGAGAGGTCGGGCAGCGCAGGAGCCGACGTGTGGCCGGAGATCGACCGGAGCTCTGAGGCGGAGGGGCCTCGGTCGATCTCGAGCACCGGGGCTCTGCGAGCTCGATTGGGTGGCTAGGGAGTGTCTACTGGTTGTGCTGAAGCTGCTTGGAGGGTGCTGGAGTGCCGGGGGGGGTCTATTTATGGGCCAACGACGGTGATCCGACTCGGGCACGCCGGTGACTCACCGGTGCACGCGTGCAAGCACAGTGAGGTGCTGGTCGTGAAACCACGGGTTCGGGACGTGGTTTAGGGCCTCCTGATGCAACGGCCGCACAGGGAAAGGGAGTGGGGACGAACTGCAGTGATCGTGCATGCTCGGCCGCGTCGGGCGCGCACAGGCATGCGTCGCCTGAGCTCTTGCGCGAGGGGGAGAGGGTCCCTGGGGTAGCTTTGCACTAAGGGGCTGTCGGGGGAGTGTTTGGACACTACTGGGGAGGCTGGGACCGGCCGGAGCGTCGGCCCCCTTGCGGGTGGCTCTCTACAGCGCGCCCAGAGCGCAGTTTTGGCATGCCACGGCATGCTGGCTCGCTCTGGGGCAATTGGGACGTGTCCTCCATGTCCTGAGTGTTGCTGGGAGTGTGCCTAGCTGCTGTGGCTTAGTGGGAGCTCGAGCTGGTCAAGGGAGCAAGGAACACTACTGTAGCCAGTACTGTCCTGCAGCTTAGATTGGAGTTCTTGTCTCTTGTGCTTGGAATTGGGGAGGGGCTGGTTGACTGGGTGCTCAGGGTGTTCTGGTGCCCTAACCCACCAAGTTTGGGGCCTTGACATTGGGTAAAATAGTGGCTAGGAAGGTTTTTACCTTCCTGTCAGTAGGTGTTCGACAGTGACTTGGGGTGCTTCCACTCCACCACTGTAGATGAAACTTAACAGGTTTGGCCTTGGGGTAAAAACATTGGGGTTCCACCAAATATGAGCTCCATTGAAGAAGTTTGGCTTTGCAAACTTGGAAATGTCTCAAAGTGACCAGTATTGTCCCTTACAAAGGAAGTGTGATCAAACAGAGTCTCACAAAACCCATTTTTGGTGTGGAGTCCTTATTTTGGGTGTTAAACACCTCTGCAAAGTTTCAGCTCCATTGGAGAAACTTTGCAATGTAGAGTTGTTCCAACTCTACTCTAGACAGAGAGGGTTTTGGGCTCTCTAAGTGCACTTACCCACCTTGGATCAGGGTGAGATTTTAGGTGAGCACCTAATATGGTTTGGGAGGGCTCCTGCAATTTTATGGGAATTTAGTGAGATACTTTCCTTTGGAAACATCTCAAAAAGCTAAAACAGACAGAAATGGTTTTCAGGGTTTTACTCAAATATTATTAATATAAAATAGGGTTGAAAATCTTATGTTTGGAAAATATATGTCCTTCTGAGCTTCCATGAATTTACTCAGAATTTTCTAAGGCAGGAAAGTAATTTTCCTTGTGGAAATATCTTTACTGGCCTTAGAAATAGACTTACATATAAAATAGGAAAATAATATTTTAAATCACCAAATAATGTTTTTAATGAGTGAAAATGATATTAGGATCAGATCACCAACTTTAGTTGGAAGTGCCACTTGGCTTCATGAGCTAGTAGTGTATCCCAACATGATGAAGATGATCTTGATGCAAGAGAAAAAGGGTTTTTGATGAGAGCAAAATAATAAGTTTTTCATGGGTTTGAGTCATCACACAAGGAAGCATACACTCAAACAAGGGTTGACATTGCACTCACAACATTACTTGAAAAGGTTTTAACAAGCTCTGATTTTGCAACACAGAAAACTAGGGATGAAAAAGAGGGTGTGACAGTAATGTAGCAAGGACCAGTAGTAAAAGACTTGTAGGCAGTGGATCGGTGATGGACGAGTATGACGGATGTGATTCATCATGTAGCAGCTATAACACAGAGAGATATGTAACTAGCTACCGTTCGTCAATCTAATGTAGGCATGTATTCCGTATGTAGTCATACGTGCTTACGGAAAAGAACTTGCATGACATCTATTGTCCATCCCTCCTGTGGCAGCGGGGTCCTAATGGAAACTACAGGATATTAAGGTTCTCCTTTTAATAAAGAACCGGACCAACGCATTAACAATTGGTGAATACATGAACTCCTCATACTATGGTCATCTGCGGGAGTGGTTCCGTCTATTGTCACTCCGGGGTTGCCGGGTCATAACACATAGTAGGTGACTACAACTTGCAAGATAGGATCTAAAACACACATATATTGGCGACAAGCATTAAGCATGGCAAAGTGGTAGCAACATCAATCTCAGAACATAGTGGATACCAGGGATCAATCCCCGTCAAAACTAACTCGATTACATGATAGATCTCATCCAACTCATCACCGTCCAGCAAGCCTACGATGAGATTACTCACGAACGATGAAGGGCATCATGGAATTGTCGATGGAGGAAGGTTGATGATGATGATGGCGACGATCTCCCCTCTCAGGAGCCCAAAACGGACTCCAAATCTGCCCTCCAGATGAAGAACAGGGGGTGGCGGCACCTCCGTATCGCAAAACGCGATGAATCTTTCTCTCTGATTTTTTTCTGGGCGAGACGGAAGATATAGAACTGAGTTTGGGGACGGTGGTGCCATGTGGGCCCCACAAGCCCTCACGGCGCAGCCATGGGGGGTGGCCACGGCCTGTGGGCTTGTGGCCCACTGGCACACCTCCTCCGGTGGATCTTTGCGCAGGTATTTTTCTTTTATTCCAGAAAAACTCTCCGTAAATTTTCCGGACATACCGAGAACTTTTATTTCTGCATAAAAACAACACCATGGTAATTCTACCAAAAACAACAGGAGTCCGGGTTAGTTCCATTCAAATCATGCAAATTAGAGTCCAAAACAAGGGCAAAAGAGTTCGGAAAAGTAGATACGACGGAGACGTATCATGCCCTACCTTGATTTCATTCTCCGCGAGTTAAAAGTACTTGTCTTCTTCAGATCAATACATCGGTCTGAGCTTTAATGTTGATCGACCTACGAGTAATATCCCTTGTAGCTCAAGGATATCACGGAGCTATATAACTTCTTGTGAGCTCCTCATCAACTATGATGTTTTCAATAATTCCAGTTTTGCTCGTGTTTTGAGTTGTTGGACACGCGAGTACATCGATAACTGAATCGAGTACGCATTGCGATTCAACAACTTTTAGTAATCTTCCTTGTTTACGAGTTTGTACTCGATCATGTCATTCCAAGATGTTAAGCTACATCATCATCGTCATGTTGGAGCTCGACCATGCTATCCATACCCTTCATCCCTGGAACACAATTCCAACTGTGAGTTAAGCTTGCATCATGCTTTCCATATCATGTTGGTTATCCTGAAAGGCAATTTTGATTTTGAGCTAGCAGTCTTAACTGTGTTTCCATCAACCTTTAGCTTCACCATTCCTTTGCTTGATGTCGTCGTTGATCGATTACATCTTTGTGAAGCTTCTCGACAAATGTGTCGTGAGCATCATCAGCATTCTGTGCTCTTGCAGGGTATCAATCGAATGCATGTTGAGAAATACTATCCTTGCCCCTCGATGTTTTGTGAAATCGTCGTCAACATTATTGCCTTCCCTCCAAATGCAAACTTGTTCATGTTTTGTGTTGTCCTTCGTGTTCCTTGCTAATTCAACTTATGTCACCTTCTACCTTGGAGTATTACCATATTTATGTCAAGAATGTCGTGAGAATTGCACACGTCTTGAGAATTCTTGATATAGTAATACTTCTCGCCATCACCATTCATTTCTTGGTCCCGTGTTGTTTCAAACCGGAATACCAACAAGTGAACTCTGATGTGTGATTCCAATACTTTTGGCAACCCTATTGCCTTGAGGTTAACAACTAATTGTTTCATTCTTGGTGTGTTGGTTGTTAACTCATTATTTTAGCATTGGTCGTGCTACTCAATCTGTATTCCCGAGTGCACCCTTCGACCAATGTTTAACTGTTGTTGTTCCTTTGAGCATACGACATTATACCATTTGACATGACAAATGCTATCTCCTTGATATTATAATTTTTGAAATTCATCCCTGCCAAAATCATGAGGCATTGTTGCTAAGCCCATCGACCACACCCTCAACTTATTCATGGTTCGACGATGAAGCTCATGAAGGATATGCTTGATAGCAGAAATGTTTCCCCAAAGTTTACGTGCATTCTTGCCACCGTGAATATGTGGAAGTTTTGCTTTGCTTCCTCTAGGATCTGCCCAAGTCATTCACACATGTGCGAAGTATTATATGTTTTGAATATTTGCTATCTTCACTCCATATAATTTCTCTTAGCACGCGAAGCCACTGACTGATTTGATCAAGGGAAAAGAAGTTCCTTCATAAGAGCTAATCCAGGTTTACGCATGGAAACTTGTTATCCTCGGTGATGGTTCCCAAACCAGAACTCGGTTGCATTGTGTTCTAAGAATTCCATGTGGGCACGAATGTCTTGACATTGTGTACATGTGACTTACAATCCAACTCAGGATCCAAAACTTGTTTCCGTAGTTCATATCCCGAGAATCTTGCATTATCATCTCGTCTGTTTTTGGTGGTCCCCTTTTGTTCTCAGGCATCCTGAGACTGACGTATCCTCACATCAATCAGATCTGAACTCGGGTAGATATGATGGTTGGAACATTTTCCCAGTAATTATAACTTTGGTCTTTATGTAACCTGGTACGGTGATGTCTTGTGTGGCACACCGGGCCGATGGACCTATTGTTATAAATTCTCCCATATGTAAGATTTGCCATCTTCCATGCGGAAACTATATGACTTATTTCATAAGTTGTTCCTCATGAATCCTCTTTTTGTACCCAATGGCCCGACCCTTACCTGATGACCATGTCGATACTACCTCGAAGCACGGATGTGGTACTTCAAATTTCAATGGGAACAATGGAAGTGCAATGATAAATTGTTCCCGATCAATTGTCCGAACCATATGGTATGGGTAAACATCATGATTCTTCTTGCCTCTTTATCTAAAAGGTTATGTGCTTGATGACCTATCACATATACCATACCCTATTTTTCCTTGGGGATGGTATACTTTAATACTTGTGTGTGTGAACACATTTTCCTTCCCATTGGTTTGTTTGACTTTTCTTGTGGCATAACTTTTCTGAGCAGTGTTAATTCCCTGCTTAGGTAATAACATCGGTATACAACTCTATCAGTAAGACCCTCTTACTATTGTGGATAACATTCCGGTAGCCGCTGGTGGACGAGAACTTTGCCTATTGGTCCGCCTCGTTTCAGCAAGCAAGAAAATGATTCTATTCGTCCCCCGCCCTTGGTAACGACATTGTTGCCAACATAAGTGATAGATTATCCTCTGGCATGTCTTGTTACCAAGACTATATATTATGTCGCCCCTCTGCCTACTCTCGGCCCACACGGTGGACCCATAACCCAAAGTTCCACAGGATTGAAACCTGAATCTCCTATACATCTTTGACTCCAAGGTATTCCTTACACTTGGCTTCGTATGAAATTCTTGAGCCACCGTTCAAAGTACCGATCACTCTTCGGACCGTATGATTTTCCAACATGTCAAAGATCAAGTCCGCATTGTTGATGAGAATCCCAAGGTTTCTCATTCTCATCACAAGAGTCGGTATGACCGTCATCATCTGGATATGGTCTATCAACCTGGCAAAAAGGCTTATCTTCGCGTCACACTGATGAGAGGTGCGCATCATTTTGGGATCAAGGGCAAGTTAGCTCCTCCCTATATTGGTACCTTCACTGTTCTCGAAAGGCGTGGAAGAGTGGCTTATCAATTGAAACTACCGGCGAACCTTTCTCGGGTTCACGATGTCTTCCATGTGTCTCAGCTCCGCCATTGCTTCAAGGATCCTATTCAAGCAATGGATCATAATATGCTTGAGCTATAGCAAGGCCTCTCTTATAAAGAGCATCCGGTTCGCATTCTCAACCAGGCTGAACGTCACACTCGGCGCAAAGTCACCAAGTTCCTTAAAGTGCAATGGTCAAATCATTTTGAAGATGAAGCCACTTGGGAACGTGAGGATCATCTTCGTGATGAATACCCCGAGCTCTTTCCTTCTACGTCTTAATTCTCGGGATGAGAATTCTTGTTAGTAAGGGAGAGTTGTGACGCCCGGTAAATTAAACTATAGTAAACTTATGCTAATGGTGCCACATCACTCGGTTTTCCTATCGTTGATCTCGCGATAGTTCCAAACAGTTCAAATTTAAATTTAAAATAAAATCAAGCGATAAGAGTTTTCAAATATAGAAATAAAAACGTTTCGTGTTTGTCAAATAATACTTAGTAAGTTGTTCTTTAAGAATTATTAAATTTGAAGGGGTTTAGTGCACTGAAATAAAGTAAATCTAAAACCGTAATAAAGAAAAGAAAAAACAAAAAAATAAAAGTAAAATGAAAGAACAAAACCCCCATCCCAAATTGGGCCTGCCAGCCCATCTTAATTGGCCCACCTAAATTGGGGGGGGGGGGTATAAACCCCCCCATCTAACCCTAGCATCGAAACCACCTCCCCCACTCCCTACCGCCGCCGCCACCAGGGACGAGGGGACAACTCCCTCGTCACTGCACCTATCGCCCCACCTACCGCACGACCCCATCCCTTGCTCCCCCACCTACCCCGCAAACCCCCACGCGCCCCCTAGCCATCCCGCCTCTCCCTCATCCTCCCGTCCCTCGACCACTCCTCTCGTCAGACCCCGCGCCCCCAACTCCCAGAACCCACCGCTCCCGCTCGCCCCCCCCCCCCCAAGCGTGAGTCCTCCACCGACCGCCGCGCCTACCGCGCCAGACCCCGTCGCCACCCCCCGTCGCCCTGCCTCCAGCTCCGCCCGCGAGCCCCTGCGTCTCCCCCCAGGCGCCCCTTTTTCCTCCCCATCGAGCGGCTCCGGGGGAGGGCCTCCCCTCACCGGCCGCCGGCAGCCACGCACCGGCACCTTCGAGCCCCTCCTCCTCGGTGCCTCCTCCTCTCATGTCGGAACCGCCACGGCGCCGGCACCTCCGACGCCCCCACCGAAGCTCCTCTGTGACCGCACGGCACCATCGGCTTCCCCGTCCTCCTCCTCAATGGCTTCACCGAGCCTCGCCGCCCCGTTCCCCGGCAACGCCGGTGAGCTCCGGTCCCCCGCCACCCCTTCCTTCCTTTCCCCGCCCCAATTCCATTCCGGCGAACACCGCCGCGTTCCGGCGTCGTTAGGTTCCTGTAGGTGGAGGTGGAGATTGCCTCCTCTCTCTCTCTCTCTCTCTGTTGAGAGTTGTGTGTGAGCACAGAGATGTGGAGAGAGATGTGTGAGAGAGAAAAGAATTAGAAGAAAAACATAATGTATAGGTGTATGTATGTATGTATGTTTGTATGTATGTATGTATGTATTAATGTATGTATGTATTGCGTATGTATGCATGTATGTAGAAAAAGAAAAATGGCATATATATATATATATGTTTTTATTAATAAAATAAATAAATAGATAATTACATATATTATTTAATTAATTAGTTAATTAATTAAATAGACAAATTAGAATCTGTTAATATAGATAATTGATTATCCTATTAGATTATGACACGTGGGTCCCCCACTAATTTAATCTGATTAATTAATATTTAATCTTAATTAAAAACTTGTGTCTATGACACATGGGACCCACTGGTCAGTTTACGAGTCAACTGCTAACGTCAGCATGACATCATGCTGATGTCATTATATTATTTAAATAATTAATTAACTCTGTTTTTAATTCCTAACTATTGAATAAAACTTTAAAAAATAATATTAAATAAACCGTAAGTCACATCAAAATATTTTCAACATGAAAGTTGATCAGCAGAACGAGTCGAACCCGGTTACATGGTCCATTCGTTTGTCACGCATCCCTAGCTTAGCAAACGTGGAACTTTTCCGTCGTTTTTCCTCTGTCCGGTAGTAGCCCGAGACCCGGGAAATATCGTGAGATATTCTTCCGACCCGTCTCCGACATGTGTTGATGCGTTAGCTCATGCCTAGTCCGCATATTGCCATGTCATACTTAGTGTTTCACCTATTGCTGTTATTTATTGTTTCTCCCCCCTCTTCTTACCAGTAGACCCCGAGACTGACACTGTTGCCAAGTACATCTACGACCCTGCCGACCAGCCCTTTGTCGCAGAGCAACAAGGCAAGCAAACCCCCCTTGATCATCCCTACATCACCTATTCTTTCTTCCACATGTTTGCATTAGAATTTTGCTACTGTTGTAGTTAGCTCCTATATCTGATGCATAGCCTATTTTTGATGAACTGTTACTTTCAGTACTGTATCTTTACACTGTTTAGTATAGGCGGAGCAGTCATCCCCTCTGACCCTATAGTCCATTTGCCCCGCTTTGTTTTCAAGTCGCGATCCCTGATCAACGAGCCAGATTCGACACAACACTTACAACCCCCTTACTTGTGCGATGCTACAGAGATACTATCGGGTACTGAGGGTGACACCTCGCGAAGTACTCCTGATGATATCTCTGTAGTACAGCTAGTCGGTCATGGTTATCGAGGGTGATTCCTCTTTCGCCATTCCCGACGATGCCTCTATCATGCAACCCCTCAAGTGTGGACCCTCGAGGGTGATTCCTCTAGGTCCATCTTGACGGATACATCATTCAGAATCCAAGGAGGGTGATACCTCGAATTCCCCCTGATGTTCTACCACATAGTTACTTGACCATGTTACTAGGATCTTTGATGAATAGATGTTAGGCGGGTGGATTCCCGCATGATTGTGTCGATGACTTAATTAAAATGATAATCGATTTGGGTATTTGATCTGGGTTGGTCGGAAGGCCTTATTACGCACTAACCGTCTGCGCGGGAAGAATTATGGGTACTCAACGTCGTGGTATCAGCCGAAGCTGTTTAGACGTCAGCGATGGAGCGGCGCGCTCCTGAGTGGTCCCGAGATGCACCGCGCTTGTGATTAAGGGGTGCTAGGACTCACATCGGCCGCCCACGCATCGTTCAGGATCGTGGAGGCCAAGTGGGCCCATGAACCCTCTGTGCTTAGGAGTTAGACCGGTGGGCTGGCCTCTCTGCTGAGCTTAGGTGGGGCTGTGACGTGTCGACATTCCGAGGCCGGGCAGGTCCCAGGAAAGTGTGTCCGGCCAGAGTGTTATCGAGCGCGTCGGGGAATATGTTGTGCACCCCTGCAGGGAGTCGAAGGAGGATCTCTGGGCACGACCTCATATTAATTTTGCTGCAACAATATGACTATTAATTGTGCTGCCTTGCTCTACTCTCATCTATTGATGCAAGACCCTGAAGATGCTAGTCTTCGATAGGACTAGCCCTTTTCTCTATTCTTGCTTTGCTACAGTCACTCCACATATAAACCCCTTCTTTGATATTGCCGCATACTTAGCATAGTTCTGATATAAGTCTTGCGAGTACTTTGGATGAGTACTCACCGTTGCTTTGCTCCCCCTTTGTCCCCTTGATCCGTTGCTGCGACCTGATGATGGAGCCCAGGAGATGGAGTTTCCTGCCAACGCCTGCCACCCTGATGGCGACTTCTTCGTGGAGGCCGCTGAAGACCAGGAGTAGTTAGGGAGGTTCCCAGGCAGGAGGCCTCGCCTCGTTCGATCGTGCTTCTTTTGTGTTAGCCTTCTCTAAGGTACCCAATGTTTAATGTTTGTACTCACATATTGTTGCTTCCGCTGACTCGTGTGTTTATCGAGCTTCTGTATTCTAGCCCTTGAGGCCATTGGCTTGTAATATGAAGCTTGTATTGTTTTATTTGTGTCTAGTGTTGTGTTGTGATATCTTCCCGTGAGTCCTTGAGTTTGATCGTATGTATTTGCGTGTATGATTAGCGTACAATTAAATCGAGGGCGTCACATCCCTTCTCTCTTTCTCTCAATTTTTGGGTGGGCTTCTTTGGCCTATTTTATTTTTTATGGGCTTCGCTGGCCTCTTTTATTTTTTGTAAAGTCCAGAGACTCATCCCAACTTGTGAGGGAATCATAGCTTCCATCATCATTTTCTCACACGGGACAATGGTCTAATAATGAAAATCATCACACTTTTATTTACTTACAACTCAAAGATTACAACTCGATATCTAGAAGAAAATATGACTCTATAAGCAGTATGGAAGTGATGGTGCGTGTCATAAAAACGGGACGATGGTGTTGAATGGCAATATATGTCGGAATGGCTATGAAAATTCCATAATAAGTAGATATGGTGGTTGTTTTGAGTAAAATATATGGTGGTTGTTTTGAGGAAGGTGGGTTTAATGTACCGGCGAAAGTTGCGGGGTACTTAGAGTGGCTAGCAAAGGTGGAAGGGTGAGAGTGCGTATAAACCATGAACTCAATATTAGTCATAATGAACTCACTTACTTATTTCAAAAGCCTATTAGTTATCGAAGCAAAGTATTAGACGCATGCTCCTAGGGTCAGGGTTGGTAGGAGTTAACCATCGCGCGATCCCGACCTCCACACAAAGGTTGACAATCATTAATAAAATCATGCTCCGACTTTCATCACATAACGGTTCACCATACGTGCATGCTATGGGAATCACAAGCTTTAACACAAGTATTTCTTATAATTCACAATTACTTACTAGCATGACTCTCATATTACCATCTTCATGTCTCAAAACTATATGCAAGGAATCAAACTTCTCATCATATTCAATGCAGTTAATATGATTTTTTTATTATATCCCTCTTGGATGCCCATTATATTAGGACTAAATTCATAACCTAAACCAATTACCATGCTATTTAAAGAACTCTCAAAATAATATAAGTGAGGTACGAGAGTTTAATAATTTGTATAAAATAAAACACCGCCATGCTCTAAAAGATATAAGTGAAGCACTAGGGCAACATTGCCTAGCTCAAAAGATATAAGTTAAACACAAAGAGTATTCTAAAAAATTCGTGATTCGTCGTGTCTCTCTCAAAAGATGTGTGCAGCAAGGATGATTGTGGCAAACTAAAAATTAAATACTCATATCATACAAGACGCTCCAAGCAAAACACATATCATGTGGTGAATAAAAATATAGCCTCAAGTAAATTTACCGATGGATTGAAGAGGAAACAGGGGATGCCTTCCGAGGCATCACTTAGATTAGGCTCTTTGATATCCTTGAATATGGCTTGGGGTGCCTTGGGCATCCCCAAGCGTAGGCTCTTTCCACTCCTTATTCCATAGTCCGACAAATCTTTACCCAAAACTTGAAAACTTCACAACACAAACTCAACAAAAAACTCATGACATCCGTTAGTATAAGAAAAATAAATCACCACTTTAGGTACTGTTGTGAACTCATTATTTATTTATATTGATTTAATATTTACTGTATTCCAACTTCTCCATGGTTCATACCCGCCGATACAACCCATAGATTCATCAAAATAAGCAAACAACACAAAGAAACAGAATCTGTCAAAAACAGAACGGTCTTCAGAACTCTGTTTACTTCGAATACTTGTGTACCAAAAATTCTAAAAAAATAGGAAAATATGGGAAATTCGTATCTAAATATTTTGCAAAAAATTCAGATCAAAATCAGGTTCCAGTGAATTTAATAAATTCCTTGACTGAGAGCGAAAGTTTCTGTTTTTCAACAAAATCAACTTGCAAACACCGTAGACCATCACAAAAGTCTTACTTGGATCAAACACTAACTAAAACAAGAAAACACAATTATTATAGAGGTAATAATGTGTGAAGCACTCGAAAGGAGAAGCAAAAACTAAATCACAAAAATAAAATTGGGTTGCCTTTTCAGAAGCGATATCGTTTTATGCCCCTAGCTAGGCATGATGATTTCAGTGATCCTCGCATAAAGGTAAAGAATTGAAACATAAAGAGAGCATCATGAAACACATGGAAATAATATTTAGGTCTAACCCAATTCCTATGCATAGGTATTTTGTGAGCAAACAAATTATGGGAACAAGAATCAATTAACATAGGAAGGGAAAACAAGTATAACTTCAAAATTTCCAAGACATAGAGAAGAAACTTGATATTATTGCAATATGTAAAAGCATATGTTCCTCTATCATAGTAATTTTCAGTAGCATCATGAATAAATTCAACAATATAGCTATCCCATAAAGCATTATTTTCATGAGTCACATGCATAAACATCTTACAATCTTCCAAGGTAGTGGGATTAACATTAACTAAAGTCATGACCTCTCCAAACCCAGTTTTATCAAAAAAATCATAAGACTGATGATAACCCACAAGTATAGGGGATCGCAACAGTTTTCGAGGGTAGAGTATTCAACCCAAATTTATTGATTCGACTCAAGGGGAAGCCAAAGAATATTCTCAAGTATTAGCAGTTGAATTGTCAATTCAACCACACCTGAAAGATTTAGTATCTGCAGCAAAGTATCAATAGCAAAGTAGTATGATAGAAGCAGTAACAACAGAGTAACCAGTAACAACAGTGACATCAGTAGCGGCAAAGTAATGTAGCAAGGACCAGTAGGAAAAGACTCATAGGCATTGGATCGGTGATGGATGATTACGCCAGATGTTATTCATCATGCAATAGTTATAACACGGAGAGATAAGTAACTAGCTCCAGTTCATCAATCTAATGTAGGCATGTATTCCGTATGTAGTCATACGTGCTTAGGGAAAAGAACTTGCATGCCATCTATTGTCCATCCCTCCCGTGGCAGCGGGGTCCTAATGGAAACTACGGGATATTAAGATTCTCCTTTTAATGAAGAACCGGACCAACGCATTAACACTTGGTGAATACATGAACTCCTCATACTATGGTCATCTCCGGGAGTTGTTCCGGCTATCGTCACTCCGGGGTTGCCGGTTCATAACACATAGTAGGTGACTACAACTTGCAAGATAGGATCAAGAACACACGTATATTGGCGACAACATAATAGGTTCAGATCTGAAATCATGGCACTCGGGCCCTAGTGACAAGAATTAAGCATGGCAAAGTAGTAGCAACATCAATCTCAGAACATAGTGGATACTAGGGATCAATCCCCGTCAAAACTAACTCGATTACATGATAGATCTCATCCAACTGATCACCGTCCAGCAAGCCTACGATGAGATTACTCACGAACGTTGAATAGCATCATGGAATTGGCGATGAAGGAAGGTTGATGATGACGATGGCGACGATTTCCCCTCTCTGGAGCCCAGAACGGACTCCAGATCTACCCTCCAGATGAAGAGCAGGATGTGGCGGCGCCTCCCTATCATAAAACGTGATGAACTCTTCTCCCTTGATTTTTTTCGGGCAAAACGGACTAAATAGAGCTGAGATTGGAGGCGGTGCAGCGTTGTGGACCCCACAAGCCTACCACGCGCGGCCAGGGGAGGCGCGCCTGGTCGGCTTGTGGGCTCCATGGTCCACTTCCTCCGCTGATTCTTGCGCCAGTATTTTTTATATATTCCACAAAAATTCTCCGTAAATTTTCAGGTCATTCTGAGAACTTTTATTTCGGTGCAAAAACAACACCATGGCAATTCTGCTGAAAACAGCGTTAGTCCGGGTTAGTTCCATTCAAATCATGCAAATTAGAGTCCAAAACAAGGGCAAAAGAGTTTGGAAAAGTAGATACGATGGAGACGTATCAACTCCCCCAAGCTTAAAGCCTTGCTTGTCCTCAAGCAATTCAGTTGACAAACTCAAAGAGACAAAAGAAAAACTTTTACGAACTTTGTTTGATCTTGTTGTTGCAACTATGTCTAACTCATATCCAGAATTTCAGCAAGATCACAAGCTAACCACATAAGCAAATGACATCTAGGTCTCACGGTAAACTCATATCAATGGCATAATCAACTAGCGAGCAAATAAGAATAAGTCTCACACGTCAACACTTCAATCAAAACAATCATGAAGCAGTACGAACAGATGGTATCTCGCTAGCTCTTTCTGAGACCACAAAACATAAATGCAGAGCACCTTCAAAGACCAAGGGCTGACTAAACATTGAAATTCATGGCAAAGAAGATCCAGTCACAGTCATACTCAGTATAGTTAGAAGCAAAGCATAAAAATGAAAGAGGTGCTCTCTAATTGGTGCTTTTATAAGAGGAGGATGACTCAACAGGAACATAAATAGACAGGCCCTTCGCAGAGGGAAGCATTGATTTGCCGAGGTGCCAGAGCTCAAGCTTTGAAAAGAGAGATAATAATTTTGGATGGCATGCTCTCATTGTCAACGCAATGACTAATCGTTTTCACCATCTTCCACGCTACACATGCTATAGGCGGTTCCCAAACAGAAAAGTAAAGTTTTGACTCCCCCACCACCGATCAATCACACCCCACGTCTAGCCGAATCCTCGTGTGCGGTCCATACCAACATCAATTCAGGGGGAATCTTGTTTGCAATTATCTTTTTGATTTGAGCATGGAACTGGGAATTCCAATTACTGGCCCCTTTCTCGTGAATGATAGTGAATAAACACATATCGACGATAACACGCCTAGCATGGAAGATACTGATAGCCCCCTGTCACCACATGAGCGGTTTGGGCATGCAAAACAGATTATTTCTTGAAGGTTTAGAGAGTGGCACATGCAAATTTACTTGGAACGGCAGGTAGATACCGCATATAGGTAGGTATGGTGGACTCATATGGAACAACTTTGGGTTTATGGAAGTGGATGCACAAGTAGTATTCCCGCTTAGTACAAGTGAAGGCTAGCAAAAGATTGGGAAGCGACCAACTAGAGAGCAACAACAGTCGTCAAAATGCATTGAGATTAACCAACATTGAGTGCAAGCATGAGTAGGACATAAATCACCATGAACATGAATATCATAGAGGCTATGTTGATTTTGTTTCAACTACATGCGTGAACATGCGCCAAGTCAAGCCACTTGAAACATTCAAAGGAGGATACCATCCTATCATACTACATCATAGTCATCTCAAAATTCATGTTGGCATCAAAGACAAACCATTATAAGCTCCTAGCTAATTAAGCATGGCATCAGAAACTATGATCTCTAAGTTGTCATTGCAAACACGTTTCTCTCACAACAAAGCTAAAACAGGAACAATGAGCTAGTCATATTTACAAAAACAAAATAGATCGAATTCATTCCAGCTTTTCCAGGCTCAGTCACTTCATCATATATCGTCATTAATGCCTATCACTTGCACAACCGAATGATGTGAACAATAATAAGAGTGCTCGTGCATTGGACTAAGCTGGAATCTGCAGGCTAACACAAATCAGAAGACAAAGTAATATGGCTCTTTGACAACTAAACAGGTATGCATGCGACAGCTACTAAACATTGTAACCATGGTCTTCTACCTTGACCCAAAGAAAAATAAAACTAAAAGCTCCCAACAAGCAAAAGAAGAAAAAGAAAATCTTTTTGGGTTCTCTAAAACTAGACAGACACACGAAAAGAAAACAAGAAAAAGAAAGTAAACTAGCATGGATGATATAGTGGCAAAGTGTGAACACCGACGAACAAAGTGAAAGCATAAGCAAGAATGTAAAGTCGTTGAGAAACACGTAGTCCCCCAAGCTTAGGCTTTTGGCCTAAGTTGGTCTACTCCAAAGAAGGGAAATAACCCGCTCCGGGGTACTCCGGAGTGGCCTTAGGATGCTACTGTTGTGTGAGATCCTCTGACTCCCACTGATAAACTGGCGTCTGGTACTCGACTGGTGGCTCGGGCGCGGGCACCTGTGGTTGGGCTATGCCCCAATATGCGTAGATGTCCAAGGGCATAATAATGTACCTACCTGCATGAAGATTGAACAAAGAAGGAGCAAGCAAAGTAATAGTCTCACGAGTACCCTGACTAAATACCAGGTTATAAATCTCCTTCTATTTATATCTCTATCAAGAAAGTCATGGCGAACCATGCTATCATAGTCTAGATATCTCTCGGGAAGAAGAATCACTTCTTCCTCGTCTGGTCTAATAGGTATCTCAAATGTCTAGCAAGACGAGTAGCATAGATACCTCCATAGACAACGCCTTTAGAATAGTTCGTGTTCAACCGTTGAGCTACTATAGCGCCCAAGCTATAAGTTTTATCATTATAAAGGGCTTCGCACAAGACCACAAGATCTGGGGAGCTAAGGGACCCAGCCTTCTCACGGACAATCAAACATTTTCCCACGAATAATGAGAAGTACCAAAGCACGGGAAAATGTATGCTAGCAGCTCGAGCGCAAGACACTCCTCTCTCCTCTCCTACAGCAAGTGTATCGATGAAAGTCTCCAAGTCCCGTGGATGAGGTTCATGAATATCCCCAACAAAAGGCAATTTGCAAACATTGCAAAAATCCTGGAGTGACATGCGCTGGGGGATATCATATAATTTTACCTCAACCATGGGAGGATTCTTCCTTGGATAGAAGTTATAGCTTTGCACGAAAATATTAGTGAGGAGGAGGTATTGCGGATACTTATCTTCAACGAAGGCGGTAAGGCCTGCGTTCTCCACCAAGTAAAAAAAGTCCTCATAAAGTCCGGCGGCGTGTAAGACTATATTGCATGGCTAGTTGCACGCTCGAACTTCTGCAACTCGGGGGACCGGATACTTGGGCTTCTTCTCACTTCCATCATCCTTGGGGTCATGGCTTGAAGAGCCTCTTAAGAACCTCATCATCTTTTCCCTTTTCTATCTCTGAAAATTTCTCAATTTTTTAGTGATTCTAAGGAAAAGTGAACAAGGCTCAACAAAACTCATAGCAACTACTCGCACAAGTGCCTAGAGGCCATATTACGCATCAAGACTACTTGGGACCAGCTAAAATTAGCATGCAAAGCTCAAGAACATGGTCACCGAGGCAGCAAAAATACTTGATGTATAAGGCACTAGAGCAAAAACTAATAGGACCAATGGAGGAGTCACTTACCAGGGAGCAATTTCCCCAAAACAGTTTGGTGAATGGTGCTTTGCATAAGGAGATCGAAAATCCCAGCAAGAAGAGCCAGAACACGGGTTTGAGCTGCGAAACAATTTTTTCTAGAGGTAGGAGAAGTAGATGGGAGCTAGAATGAGTGGAGGGGGTGCACGTGGGCCCCACAAGCCTGGTAGGCGCGGCCAGGGGGTGCCCGCGTCTCCAGGGCTTGTGGCCCACTGGTGCAGCCCCCAGACTAGCTCTTCGTCTCAGTATTTTTCAAAAATTCCAGAAAAATCATACTTGATTTTCAGGATGTTCGGAGAACTTTTATTTTCGGGGTACTTTTCTACGGGATGCTAAAACAGAAAACAGGGAAAACTAAACTAAATTTGTCATTTTTCTTCTAAGGAACCGAAGGTGAAAGCTTGGAACAGAGGTTTGTGACTCCTCGATTCATCCATCTCATGGTCATCGAAAGAACTCTGTCAATGAGGTTGATCAAGTCTCCTTGACAAACCTTTTCGAATCGCAAAAGAAGACGGAGAATTTTCGAATAGTCACTAGGTTACCTCAATGGGGATGTGTATCTCCCCAACCAGCAAATCATACTTCATCTTAGCAGGAGGAATAGGGCATTCAAAGCTCCCAATAAGAATCAATGAAGTTTTTTGATAGCATTGATGCAGTGTACTCGATATTGTTTCTTTGGAAAGTGCACCGTATGCTCATTACCACTGACATGGAAAGTGACATTGCCTTTGTTGCAATCTATAACAGCCCCTGCAGTGTTTAAAAAGGGTCTTCCGAGGATGACCGCCATGGCATCGTCCTCGGGAATATCCAGAATAACAAAGTCTGTTAAGATAGTGACGTTGGCAACCACAACAGGCACATCCTCGCAAATGTCGATAGGGAAAGCAGTTGATTTGTCGGCCATTTGCAGAGATATTTTAGTGGGTGTGAACTTATCCAGTTCAAGTCTACGATAAAGAGAAAGAGGCATAACACTAACACCGGCTCCAAGGTCGCATAAAGCAGTTCTAACGTAGTTGCCTTTAATGGAGCAAGGTATAGTGGGCACAATAGGATCACCTAGTTTCTTAGGAGTTCCACCCTTGAAGGTATAATTAGCGAGCATGGTGGAAATATCAACCTCAGGTATCCTCCTTTTATTAGTCACAATATCTTTCATGTACTTAGCATACAGAGACATTTTGAGCATATCTGTCAAACGCATTTGCAGAAAGACAGGTCTAATCATTTCAAGAATCGCTCAAAATCCTCATCATCCTTTTTCTTGGATGGTTTGGGAGGAAAGGGCATGGGTTTCTGAACCCATGGTTCCCTTTCTTTACCATGCTTCCTAGCAGCGAAGTAATTCTTATCGTATCTCTTATTCTTAGGCTGTGGGTTATCAAGATCAAATGGTTCAATCTCCACATCCTTATCATTGCTAGGTTGAGACTCATCATGAACATCATTATTGATATTATCATTAGTCTCATGTTCATCACCAGACCGTGTTTCAGCATCAGAGATAGAGACATCGTTTGGACTCTCAGGTGTAGTAGCAACAGGCTTGCTAGCGTGCTGGTTCCTACCATCTTTCTTCTTCTTTCTAGGATGACTAGGTGCATCCGTGCTAACTCCTTGAGAATCTTATTCAATTCTCTTCGGATGACCCTCACGATACAAATGTTCCTGGGTCATTCTACCGCCTCTAGTGATGACTCTGACAGAATTGTCATTCAACTCATTGAGCAAGTCATTTTGATCTTGAAGTACTTGTTCTACCTGAGTAGTAACCATAGAGGCATGTTTACTCAGAAGCTTAAGATCATTGATGTTTCGGTCCACACAAGCACTTAAATGACTAAGCATACAAGCATTCTATTCCAATTGTCTGCTAACATAATCATTGAAACTTTGTTGTTTGGCAACATAGTTATCAAATTCATCCAAGCATAAGCTAGCAGGTTTATCAAAAGGAATATCATTTTGATCGAATCTACATAGAGAATTTACTTCTACTACATGTATCGGGTTATCAAGACCATGGATCTCTTCGATAGGTGGTAGATTTTTGACATCTTCAGATTTAGTGCCTTTCTCTTTCATAGATTTCTTAGCTTCTTGCATATCTTCAGGACCGAGGAATAGAATACCTCCTTTCTTCGGAGTTGTCTTAGGAGGTGGTTCGGGAATAGTCCAAGCATTCTCATTGCACAAGATATTATTCAATAGAATCTCAGGTTGTTTTACAATTCGTTCCCTGAAAACACAACCAACACAACTATCAAGGTGGTCTCTAGAAGCATCGGTAAGTCCATTATAGAAGATATCAAGTATTTCATTCTTCTCGAGAGGGTTATTAGGCAAAGCATTCAGTAGCTGGACGAGCCTCCCCCAAGCTTGTGGGAGACTCTCTTCTTCAACTTGTGCAAAGTTGTATATTGCCTGCAAGGCAGCTTGCTTCTTATGGGCAGGGAAATGTTTTTCATAGAAGTGGTAGACCATATCCTGGGGGCTACGCACACAACCAGGAGCAAGAGAAGTGAACCAGGTCTTAGCATCATCCTTTAGCGAGAAAGGAAACAGCTTGAGGATATAGCAGTGGCGGATCTTTTCCTCACTAGTGAATAGGGTGGCTATATCGTGTAATTTGGTAAGATGGGCTACAACCGTTTCAGACTCATAACCGTCAAAAGGATCAGATTCTACCAGAGTGATTAAATCAGGGTCAACAGAGAATTCATAATCCTTATCGGTCACAAAGATAGGCGAAGTAGCACACTTCGTGTCGGATTTCATGCTAGCGTTCAGAGATTTTTCTTTCCACTTGTGCAGTAAATTCTCAACATCATAGCCATCCTTACATGCAAGAAAGTCCTTAGCTATCTCTCCCTCCATAACATAACACTCAGGCATATCAGGCAATTCAATTCTAGGAGAGCTAGACCTAACAGGCAAAATAGAAGGTTCTACCTCAATAGTATCAGCAGTTTCAGAAATATCATCACATCTAGCAGCAACTCTAGCAATTTGTGCGTCAAGGAATGCACCAAGTGGCAACGCAGTATCAAGCATAGCATCATTAGGAAAAGCAGTATCAAGCATAGCATCAGCATAAGCATCATGGGTAGGAGAAGTAGCATCATCAAGCACAGGCGACATATCAAGATTTCTAGCAGGAGGTGGTGTCGCAAACTTACTCATAACTGAAGGTGAATCAAGTGCAGAGCTAGACGGCAGTTCCTTACCTGTCCTCATAGTTGAGGGCAAGACTTTGGTTTTTGGATCTCTCAGATTCTTCATAGTGACCAGCAGACGTAAATCCCAAGTGACTCAGAGAATATAGCTGTGTTTCCCGGGCAACGACGCCAGAAAATGGTCTTGATAACCCACAAGTATAGGGGATCGCAACAGTTTTCAAGGGTAGAGTATTCAACCCAAATTTATTGATTCAACTCAAGGGGAAGCCAAAGAATATTCTCAAGTATTAGCAGTTGAGTTGTCAATTCAACCACACCTGAAAGATTTAGTATCTGCAACAAAGTATCACTAGCAAAGTAGTACAATAGCAGCAGTAGAAACAGAGTAACCAGTAACAGTAGTGACATCAGTAGCGCCAAGTAACGTAGCAAGGATCAGTAGGAATAGACTCGTAGGCTTTGGATCGGTGATGGATGATTACCCCGGATGATATTCATCATGAAAGAGTTATAACACGGAGAGATAAGTAACTAGCTCCAGTTCGTCAATCTAATGTAGGCATGTATTCCGTATGTAGTCATACGTGATTAGGGAAAAGAACTTGCATGACATCTATTGTCCATCCCTCCCGTGGCAGCGGTGTCCTAATGGAAACTACTGGATATTAAGGTTCTCCTTTTAATAAAGAACCGTACCAACGCATTAACACTTGGTGAATACATGAACTCCTCATACTATGGTCATCTCCGGGAGTGGTTCCGGCTATCGTCACTCCGGGGTTGCCGGGTCATAACACATAGTAGGTGACTACAACTTGCAAGATAGGATCAAGAACACACATATATTGGCGACAACATAATAGGTTCACATCTGAAATCATGGCACTCAGGACCTAGTGACAAGCATTAAGCATGGCAAAGTAGTAGCAACATCAATCTCAGAACATAGTGGATACTAGGGATCAATCCCCGTCAAAACTAACTCGATTACATGATAGATCTCATCCAACCCATCACCGTCGAGCAAGCCTACGATGAGATTACTCACGAACGGTGAAGAGCATCATGTAATTGGCGATGAAGGAAGGTTGATGATGACGATGGCGACGATTTCCCCTCACCGGAGCCCAGAACGGACTCCAGATCTGCCCTGCAGATGAAGAACATGAGGTGGCGGCGCCTCCGTATCGTAAAACATGATGAACTCTTCTCCCTTGATTTTTTTGGGCGAGACAGACTAAATAGAGCTGAGATTGGAGGCGGTAGAGCGTTGTGGGCCCCACAAGCCTGCGAGGCGCGGCCAGGGGGCCCGCGCTGGGTGGGCTTGTGGGCTCCACGCTCCGCTTCGTCCGCTGATTCTTGCGCCAGTATTTTTATATATTCCACAAAAATTCTTCGTAAGTTTTCAGGTCATTCCAAGAACTTCTATTTCTGCGCAAAAACAACACCGTGCCAATTCTGTTGAAAACAGCGTCAGTCCGGGTTAGTACCGTTCAAATCATGCAAATTAGAGTCCAAAACAAGGGCAAAAGAGTTCGGAAAGTAGATACGATGGTGACGTATCAACTGAACACTCTCCAACTATGTGGGATTATTTTTAACTAAAGTTGACACTCTTCCAAACCCACTTTTGATATCATATTCATCAAGAGTATTAAATAAATTATCAAGATCATAAGAAGAATTATCACCCCAATCATGATCATTGCAATAAGTAGTGGTCATGGCAAACTCATCAAATATAACATCCCCAAGCTTGTGGGTTTGCACACTATTAGCACAATTGATATTAATAAAATTTATAACAATATCATTGCAATCATGCTTTTCATTCAAGGAAACATCGTGAATCACGTCATCACAATTTTCAGATTCACGAATCTCAAGTAAAACTTCATAGAGATAATCAAGTACACTCAACTCACAAGCAAATGGTTCATCATAATTGGATCTCTTGAAAAGATAAGCAAGTTTATGAGGATCCATATCAATAGGTTTTTAGCAAGCAAAGATGCAAGAAAATAGAAGGCACATGGTAGCACAAGTAGACAAAAAGAGATCCCGCGAGAAAAAGGCGAATAAAATGGCAAATCTTGTTGGTATTTTCTGAAAATCGTTTTAGAAGTGGGGGAGAGGAAAATGAGAGGCAAATAATGTAAATGCAAGAGATGAGTTTGTGATGGGAACTTTGTAGGCTTGATCTTGCTATGTATCCTCCCCGGCAATGGCGCCACAAATCCTTCTTGCTACTTCTTGAGCTTGCGTTGGTTTTCCCTTGAAGAGGAAAGGGTGATGCAGCAAAGTAGATAAGTATTACCCTCAGTTTGTTGAGAACCAAGGTATCAATCCAGTAGGAGGAACAAGCAAGACCCCAATCGTAGTGCCGACACAAACAATCAAACACTTGCACCCAACGCTAAAAATGGGTTGTCAATCCCTTCAGAGTTATTTGCAAGGATGAGATCTGATAGAGATAGATATAAAAGATTGGGAAAACAAAAATAAATAAATTGCAGCAAGATATTTTTCGTATTTTTCATTTATAGATTTGTGTGTATAATATGGAAAATAGACCCGGGGGGCCTAGGTTTCACTACAGGCTTCTCTCATAAAGGAAAATAATACGGTGGGTGAATAAATTAATGTCGAGCAATTGATAGAAAAACGAATAATTATGAAGATATCCAAGGCAATGATTATGCATATAGGCCTCACGTCCGTGTCAAGTAGACCGAAATGAGTCTGTATCTACTACTATTACTCCACACATCGACCGACTCCTGCGTGCATCTAGAGTATTAAGTTCATTAAGAACAGAGTAACGCATTAAGTAAGATGACATGATGTAGAGGGATAATCTCAAGCAATATGATGAAAACTCCATCGTTTATTCTCAATGGGAACAATACAATACGTGCCGAGCTACCCCTACTATGTCACTGGGTGAGGACACCGCAAGATTGAACCCAAAACTAAGCACTTCTCCCATTGCAAGAATTACCAATCTAGTTGGCCAAACCAAACCAATAACTCAAAGAGTCTTGCTAAGACATGAAATCATGCATATAAGAAGTGAGAAGAGATTAAGATAATATTCATAGATAATTTGAACATAAACTCGCAATTCCTCGGATCTCGACAAACACACCACAAAAGAGTATTACATCGGATATATCTGCATGAAGATCATGAAGAACATGGTATTGAAGATCAAAGAGAGAGAAGAAGCCATCTAGATACTAGCTATGGAGCAGTAGGTTTGTGGTGAACTACTCACGCATCGTCGGAGGAGCAATGGAGTTGACGTAGATGCCCTCCATGATCAATTCCCTCTCCGATAGATTACTGAAAAAGGCTCCCAGATTGGATCTCACGGGAACATAGGCTCTTGGTGGTGGAAAAGTATTTTTGTGTCTCTCTTTGGTGATGGGGGATAATTAGGAATTATAGGCCATAGAATAGGGTTAGGAGACCTGCAGGGGACCCAAAATCTAGGGGCACCCCCCTAGGACGCGCCCTGCAGGCCTGTGGCCTCCCAGCAGGTGTCATGCCCCCTACTCCAAGTCTTCTAGGTTTCTTCTGGTCCAAGAAAAATCATTCCGAAGATTTTATTCCCTTTGGACTCCGTTTAATATTCCTTATCTGCAATACTCGAAAACATGGAAAAAACAGAAACTGTCACTAGGCTCTATATTAATAGGTTAGTCCAAAAAATGATATAAAACGGCATATTAATGCATATAAAACATACTAAACAAATAATATATTGGTATGGAACAATCAAAAATTATAGATACGTTGGAGACGTATCATAGATCCACGACTTGACCTTTTTTTGCATATGAGGCAATGAAATATTCATGAACCGGCATCAAGTGAGGAAACTAATAAGGATTGTTAGGAAAAAGAGACGAACAATGTCAATTAATCTATTTTTTACACTATATCCAACACAACAGTGGGTTGTAGGATGGTAACTACGAACTTTGTAGCTTTTTCTCTTTTACTGCCCATAATGAGTTGTTGGGCAACAATGTCTCAATCTTTTTATTTTGTTGTGGTTTCCAAAGGAGTTTACTCAATATTACCTTGCAATGTACACGATTGGTGGACTTGCAATAAAGGTTAAAGTATTTCATCGACACTACAATGAGTATCGAGAAGTCGTAATGAAAACACTGAAGGATGGGCGGGCGACCATCACAAGGGGTTGCCTAGAGCCGTGTGTGCGTTAGGCATGGAGGAGAGCACATTGTGGGCATTCTGTTTCACCTTCTCCAACAATGAGAATGTCTTTCGGCTCTCTCTTTACCGTCTTTAATACAACTCTGGTTCATCGTTCTTTATTTGTTGCTTTTGTAGTTGTTTTCTACCGAAATGGTGCTTATGTAGTTCTTCAATATTTGTACATGTGAACTCAAATTATACACTTGTTCTTGAACCTATATTTGTAAACATGATTCAATATGAAATATATGATTGCCTACTTTAAAATATAAAAATTGTGAATTTGAAATGAAGGGAATAAATTAGGGATAAATTTTGCTCTGCATGCCATTACAATGCACATAGTTTGAGAAGGTAAAACGTGTGTGATCAAATTGAAGATCATACATGTTTATCCCCTCATGACGTGTGCGATGAATCTCTATTGCACACACGGCCAGCCAAGAAATAACGTGCGAGGTTAACAACAACAACACACATAGTTCCTTCCTATCAAATGTTTGTGATAGTCTCATTATTACACGCGCTATGGAATCATGAACTATTTAGGACGTCGTCCCCATCATAAACATTGGTCATAGAAAAACACATGTGATAGGTCTTCATATGACACAGGTATTATGGATGGAATGTTTGGGCCATTTTATATATCACAAACGTTTATCGACATCGCAACGTATGGGATATATTCAACTATCGCATATGGTTTTATACGGACAACTATATTCATTCTTAGATCCCATAAAGCTCGTCAACAACGATGACTTCACGCGGTCCACCTCATAGGTTTAGTGGTTCATCCCCAACACCTCAGGTTCAACAATCATCGATCTCTTCGAAGGCCTCACTCCTGATCTCCTCTGCCTCACGGTCAAGGATG
The DNA here is from genome assembly GCF_904849725.1 of Hordeum vulgare subsp. vulgare. Classification (NCBI taxonomy): domain Eukaryota; kingdom Viridiplantae; phylum Streptophyta; class Magnoliopsida; order Poales; family Poaceae; genus Hordeum; species Hordeum vulgare. Next base: position 320,612,733 of record NC_058518.1, read on the forward strand.
TGTGATCCTTGTATGCCATCAAGCCCCTTTTGTTATTTCTGAAGGACATGTTCTATGGTGGTGTCTTGGAGTCCTTAGTTGCAAAGTCAGATCTCATCGACCAAGACCACGAGAAGGCCACCCACTATGGTTTTCCAAGGGGAAACAACTCATCTGCGAAATCAGGGAGCACACCCTCGGTATGTGATCTTCCAAGTGGAAGGATCCCATCCATGACAAGTAGGGCAACATCTTGTGAGCAAATATTACTTTTCCTAACTAGCCCACTCATACTCCTTATTGGAGTAGATTTTTTGCACGCGATGTTTTAACTATGTCGTGTAAAATAGATTGTTCAGTAGGGCTATGTGATGTTTAAGTATGAATTGAATGGTTCAATTTCACGAATGGCTATATTTGGTTCTATATACGGAGCATATGCCTTGTTTATCTGTATTTGGTTGTTAGGTTGGTTGAAATGAGCATTTGTCCAGTTTTCAAGTAGATTTCTTGCTTTTCTGTATCTAGTTGTTAGATTGGTTGTAGTGAACATTTGTCCAGTTTTCAAGAAGATGTCTTGCTTGTGTCTATCACGCTATTAGATTGGTTGCATTAAGCATTTTCGCAGTTTTCACCTTTCAATGGCTATATTTGATTGTTATAGTGAGCATATATGTCTTTTTGATTTCAGTTATTCGTAGTGTGATGTTCATTATGTGCAAGTATGAATTGTGCAGTTCAATTTCAACAATGCCACCTATTATGCCTCGTGTAGTTAACACATGCCCTTTATTTCCTGTTTTACACATTTATCCAGTGTGATGTTTAAGCATGAGCTACATTCGGTTAATTTTCAACAATACCTTTTTGTATTACAATATTGGGTCGCTCTTAAGGATGTTATAGCTAACACCCCCTTCCATTTTTATCTGTTTTAATAGCATGTTGAAATCAACACATTCAAGCTATTATTTGGATATGATGTTGTATACCTTGGCTATATTTGGTTGATGTTAAGCCCATTGTATTTATCATGACTTTCCATGTACTTACTGTCGGGGCCCCGATCCTAAGCCATAGGAATCCGGCCTGTAACACATCACATCTCTTTGCGGTCCCACGCACAGTTATCCCCACGGCTGCAGCCTTACCTTAGCCGGGACCGTTTGCACCTTTTGACTCGCGTATGCAATTGTGTTGCTAGCATTCAAGTGTCAAAGAACCCGGATCGACATATCTAGTCATAAACTCAAGCGGCAGTTCCGTACAGGGATAGGCATCCATGACCCAGCAAAGCAGGTGTCAGTCATTAGCGAATGTAGACGAGTCGTAGCAAGCTACAAGGACTCCATTACATACTCGAGACATTTCCCAAAGGCACAGACACAGCAGCTAAGAAGGACACATGCCGGTCAAGCAATGTGTCCGGAGCTGTAGCGAACTACCATGGCTCGATGGAATCACAAAGGGGCATTTCCCTGTAAGGAGTGCTACTAAGGCATACGACTAGGTATTCGAACCCCATACATATCAAGTACAACACACGTACGCATGGCATACCGATATGCATAGATACATCGATGGCATCACAACATAACCATAAACATACAAACTTTATTTAGAAGGCTCGGCAGACCCTCACACATAATATTACACAGATAGGGTTCTCACGACCCATCATCACAAGTCATTCAAACAAGTCTTACAAGCCAGCGGAAGATTAAAACTGTCCGAGTACATACAGATGGAAAGGTAAAAGGCACATGGTCTGACTATCTACAGACCCAACCTAGGGCCAGATCGTAGCTGGGACACCAGCTACTCGTCGTCGTCAACGTCTAGATAGAACCCTCCATTAGGGTCATTAACAACTTGTGCAACAAATTATTAAGAAAACGTTAGTACAAAAGTACTCAGAAAGACTTTAGGATTATCTATCTAATCATGCAATGTATCAACAAGGAATTGTGGGGTTTCATGCAGAAAGCCAGCATTTGACTCTTGGCTAGACAAACTTGCATTTTCAAATAGCTTTGACAACTTTGTTTTCTCGCACACGAGTCCACTAACACCACAACAATACTCCATCGTGGAATCATTCCGTCTCCCTACGGAAATGCCATCCACGATACTCACACTTATCTTGACAATTTTATGAGTAGCCATTATAGTTGTCTATGAACAACATATGTTTCCAAGTAGTCCATATCCACGGACGCGGCTATTCGAATAGATGATAACCCTGCAGGGGTGTACTTCTTCACACACGATCTCGCCACTTATCGCCATGTGCACGTCATGCACCTCGGCAACCTTCAAGCGGAAGCCCAGCGAGGGAGTCAGCCACGACCGTTGATCATGCTAATACCTAGTCCAGGTTTATCGCCTATCTGAGGGTAACCCGCACGGAAGTCCGGCCGAGGTTTCCGCCACGACCCCAAACGATGTGCGCAGGGTTCCCAAGCCCACCATCCGGGTGCGACTTGGTACACCGTTCCACTGCCTACCGCATCATAGTCCACCTCTAAGGTCAGCACTATGCACGGCCTCCAGCATAACTATAAACACCAGAAACTACTTGCAACTCCTGGACCGAGTACTAGGCGATTAATAAGTCGAGAGGGTCAATTAAGTATCCCAACGTGTGGTAGTATCTAGTCTTGGATTACATACGCGGAACTCAGTTCCTAAGGACGGTTCCAATGAAACAACCCACCATGTACTCTTACATAGCCTTTCACCGGTACCTTTACCAAATCAGGTTCAACACACAACCTTTATTAACTAAACACATTCTCACGATACTGTTCATCACCCAGATGACAGACCTTACACAACTCTAAGCATAGCATGCATAGCAGGATAAGACACGTCATGGCTCAAGCATCTACCAGGTATTCTAGGTTGCAAGGTTCAGCTATTTACTGTGACAAGGACAGATCATGCAAAGGAAGTGGGTTCAACTAACGTGGTAAAAGCATTGAAAGCATTTTGACCTAATGCAATAAGTAAGAGCAGGAGCGAGAACATGGGATTTATCGGGATGATCAAAATGGTTTCTTGCCTTGTTGCTCAGCAAAGGGGTGATATCCGTCAGTCGGATAATCAGTCGTATCCGGAGGGACAGAGCCTACCGAAATAATAACATACAATCAATATCAATCATATGCAACAAAATGATGCATGAAATGCAATGTAGCATGGTTTGAGGTGGCCAACAGAACCCTTTGGGTGATCTTGATTTGAAATCATAATTCAAATATCATTTGAATTATAATTTATCAAATTCCTTTAATTGATTTGACCTGATGCTGTTTATAACTTTGTTTTTCATGCTTGAAATAGCACCATTGGATTCCTTGAATTTTTCTGATCATTTTACATATATTATTTGTCAAATTTGGAGTTATATCCAATTTTCTATGAATTTCCAAAGTTTTGAACTTATTCCGGAATTATCTTTAAACAGAAAATGAGTTATTGCATCAGCATGACATTAGCAGGCCCAACTAGCCATTGAAAGTCAAACCTGACCAGTGGGACCCACTGGTCAGTGACTGTGGCTAGTTTTAGTTAAATTTTAACTTAATTAGTTAATTAACAGAGTAGGACCCACTTGTCAGTGTCTGTTTAAGTTAATTAAGTAAGTTATTTTTATTTTCATTAAACTTAATTAGACAGGGGCTGGCCCCACCTGTCATAGGCTTAGAGGGGTTGAACCCACCGGTGACGAGGTCGATCTCGTCGGCGGTGAGCCTCCGGCAGCACCAGGGACGGCGGAGGGCATTGGAAACGCGTCTCCGATGACCAAATGCACGGGAGAGGCCATAGGGAGAACGATCACTCGACGTCGCGCATGATGGAGCAAACCCAGGGGCTGGGGTGGCCGGAATTGATGCCGACGACGAGCTTGGTGGCGGCCGAAGCTCGGCCATCATCGAGGTCATCGAAACAGAGGGCATTTCGCGCGAGGCTGGGCTCCTAGAACATCTACGCGATGAGTTGGCGCCATTGCAGGCCTCGGATGGACCAACCGGTCACCGGCGATGAGCTACCGCGGCGGTCCTCGTCGGGCTCCGGTGAAACTAGGCCTAGAGCTCGAAATCAAGAGGGGAAACAAGGGGGAAAGCACCCTTAGCTCAGAGGGAGTGGAGCAGCGTCGAAAGAGGGCTCGGGGATGGCCTGAGGAGGCACAACGGCGGTGGTGAACGTCGGCGATCCGAGGAAGAAGACGTTGGAGATCCGCCGATGCAGGGCTTGGGGGCTTCTTTCCTTTGGCAGAGATGACCATCTTGATGAGGCGATGCGAACGACACACTCAGGGGCGGGGGAGGACGTCTGGAGCGATGCCTAGCTCGAGCTTGAGCTCGTGGTCATGGAAGCCGAGGAAGAGAGAGTGGAGAGAGCGCGAATGAGGAGGTGGAAGAGGTGGGAATGGATCCCGGGAGACTTATCCACCATCTCCAGCGCATCGGGGTGAAGCAGGCGTGCACGTAGGTGCGTGGGCGTGCCGGGAGGAGCGGCGGCCACCTCCTGCTCCGACTCGCGAAGGAGGAAGACGACAGGCATGGAGGTGGGCTGGGCCTCAGGTGAGCGACACGTAAGATTTCTTTCCATTTTTTTCATTTCTGTTTCTGATATTTACTTACTGACTTTGTTTTAATTTATTTTTGGCTCCAAACTATTCCTAAAATAGTTTGAATGATACTGGAGTGTTAGTTGGAATATTTCCAACCACATATAAAGTTTTCAACATTTTTGGAAACTTTGAAATATTTGAAATCAATTATATTTGATTTCAGTAGCTTTTAACTTAAATTTAAAATGCCAAAAGCATTTTGAAAAAATATTTCACCTCTGATATTTTGTTTTCAACATTTATCAGAAAAGATGAACTTTTCTAATGGCCATTTTGGATTCATTGATTTGGCACTAGTTGAATTATTTCATTAATAAAGAGTGGCTAGGGTTTTGCTTTTGTTTTCTCTGCGTTGCTTTTGGATTTCATTTTATTTTCTTGGATGCAAGGAAAGAAAACATGAGCGCAACTTGCTAAACCCTAACAGGGATCAGGTATGTGACAACTCACCCCCACTCAAAAGAATCTCATCCCGAGATTTGTAAGTCATCGGTAATAGCGCGGGATATTCAAGTCGAAGACGATCCTCTCTTTCCCATGTTGCCTCTTTTTCAGAATGATTTGACCATTGAACTTTAAGAAACTTGAGGTTTAGACGTCGAGTGGTACGATCAGCTTGATCAAGCATACGCACAGGGTATTCTCGGTATGAAAGGTTATCTTGGAGATCAAGCGTTTTGTGGTCCACTTCACGGATAGGATCCAAAAAGCAACGCCGGAGTTGCGAGACGTGGAATACATCATGAACCTTGGAAAGATGCAGAGGAAGTTCCAATTGGTAGGCAACTTCTCCTCATTTGGCAAGAATGCGAAAAGGACCAATATAACGAGGAGCCAACTTGCCCTTGATACCGAAATGATGGGTACCCTTCAAAGGTGTAACCCGAAGGTAAGCCTTCTCGTCAAATTCATAGGTCACAACCTTATGATGACGATCATATTGGCTCTTTTGACGAGACTGGGCTGTTTTCACCTTTTCACGAATAATGCGAACTTGCTCTTCTGCATCCTGGATCATATCCGGACCTAAGAGTTGCCTCTCTCCGGTTTCTGACCAATTAAGAGGTGTTCGACATCTTCGTCCATAGAGAACTTCAAAAGGAGCTTTGCCCAAGCTTGATTGTTAACTATTGTTATAAGCGAATTCGGCGAATGGAAGGCACTTCTCCCAATTCATACCGAACGATATAACACAAGCTCGGAGCATATCTTCTCGGATTTGATTCACTCTTTCTACTTGACCACTTGATTGAGGATGGAAAGCAGTGCTAAAAGATAAGTGAGTCCCCATGGCATTCTGAAAACTCTCCCAGAACAGAGAAGTAAAGATACTTCCATGGTCTGAGTTAATCTCCAGAGGAACACCATGAAGAGACACTATTCGAGAGATATATAACTCTGCTAGCTGGCTACCTGTTATACTCTCACGAACTGGAAGAAAATGAGCTACTTTGGAAAGACGGTAAATGACCACAAAGATAGCATTGTTTCCTTTCTTGGTCTTGGGAAATCCGATGATGAAATCCATACTGACTTTATCCCATTTCCATTCAGGAATAGCTAAAGGTTGAAGGGTGCCAACAGGCCTCTGGTGTTCTGCCTTAACTCGGCGACAGACGTCGCAGTTAGCAACAAACTCACCAATTTCTCTCTTCATCCTAGTCCACCAAAACCTCTAGCGTAGGTCCTCATACATCTTAGTACTACCAGGATGAATGGTGAGAGGAAAATCATGAGCCTCCTTAAGGATCAACTGTCATAGACGTTTGCTCTTAGGAACCACTAGACGGTTCTGAAAGAACACAACACCTTGCTCATTAATAGAGAAATCTCTAGCGTTTCCGCTAGCAATATTCTCCTTGATCCGGGATATATCCTTATCATATGCCTGCACGGCTATAATTTGATCCTTAAGAGTAGGCTTCGCCACCAGGGTAGAAAGGAATTCTTGAGGAACAATGTGAAGATTTAACTTCCGAAATTCCTCATAGAGATGTGGTTAACCTCGTTGTAGCATCAGATTTTACAATAAGACTTACGACTTAGTGCATCAGCCATAACATTGGCCTTCTCGGGGGTGTAAGTTATCCCTAAGTCGTAATCTGTGATGAACTCAACCCACCGTCTTTGCCTGAGATTCAAATCCGTCAGCGTGAAGATATATTTCAGACTTTGGTGATCAGTGAATATTTCGCAACGATTACCAAGAATGTCGCTAGGTTTCAAGTGCATGGATTACAGCTGCAAGCTGAAGATCATGTGTGGGATAATTATCCTCATGTGGACGCAACTGTCGAGATGCGTATGCAATCACATGATGATCCTGCATGAGAATGCAACATAATCCTTGTCGCGAGGCGTCGCAATAGATAACAAAGTCCTTAGAGAAATCTGGTGGTAGCAACACAGGTGCAGAAGTCAGGCGTCTTTTCAGTTCCTGAAAACTATGCTCACAGTGTGCTGTCCACTCGAACTTTTTATCTTTCTTGAGGAGTTCAGTTAGAGGCTTTGCAACCTTGGAGGAATTCTCTAGAAAGCGGCGACAATAGCTCGCTAGACCAAGAAAACTCCTAACTTGCTTAACCGATTCAGGTTGAGTCCAATCAAGGACTGCTTGAACTCTCTCGGGATTGACAACAATACCCTTACTAGAGATTACGTGACCTAGATAGGTCACTTCTGGTAACCAAAATTCACATTTTGAAAACTTGGCATACAGGCGGTGCTCTCGAAGTTTCATCAATACCAGCCTTAGATGCTCGGCATGTTCTTGTTCGTTCTTCAAGTAGATGAGAATATCATCGAGGTATACTACGACGAATTTATCCAAATACTCCATGAAGATTGAATTCATCAAGCGAGAGAAGGTGGCTGGGCCATTGGTTAAACCAAAGGACATACGGTTTACTCGTATTGGCCATAACGAGTGACAAAAGCCGTTTTTGGAATGTCCCCGTTCTTGATCTTGATTTGATGGTAACCCAACCTCAAATCCATTTTGGAGAAGATTGAGGATCCAGCAAGCTTATCATACAGGTCGTTGATCCTGGAGAGTGGATACTTGTTCTTTATGGTGACTAGGTTAGCTAGTCGGTAATCTACAACCATCCGATCCGTTCCGTATTTCTTCTTGACGAAGAGGACGGGACAAGCCCAAGGAGAAGATCTAGGACGAATGAAACCTTTATTCAAGGCCTCATCTAGTTGCTTCTTAAGTTCGGCTAGCTCCAAGGGTGCCATCTTATAAGGTCTTCTGGCTATTGGGACAGTTCCCGGAACAAGTTCTTTCACAAACTCTACATCCCTGTCAGATGGAATTCATGGCAGTTCTTCTGGAAAAACATCTGGAAAGTCACGGACTACCGAAATGTCTTGAAGTTCTGGAAGAGGTTTGGCATTGAGGGAATAGAGTTGGCATTTGGCAACTCGAGTAGAGACATTGACTATCTCACCCGAGGGATGGGTAAGCTGGACATTTCTAGAATGAGTATCAATCTTGGCATAATGGACCGACATCCAGTCCATACCCAAGATGATATTGATATCTGCAGATTTCAGGGCTATCAAAGATGCTAGAAAAACTAACCTGTCTACTAGAATTTCATTGTCATAGGTTATTCTGGAGGTTTGCCACTTACTACCAGGGGTTTGGACAACCAATGGGATTGGCATATCAAAGAAAGACATGTTATGTAACTATGCATAACTTTCTGAAATGAAGGAATGAGATGAACCAGTGTCAAAAAGAACAGACGTTGGGTGATGATTGACAAGGAGCGTACCCAAAATGATGTCAGGATCCTCTGCAGCTTCTTCTGCTGAAACATAGTTCACACGGCCACGTGCAGGAGTTGGCTTCACATAGTAAGCTTTGCCCGACTTGCCTTGCCCAATGGACTTTCTAGGTTGCGTGGCACCCATATTCTAAGGACACTCTCGGGAATAGTGCCCTGGTTCTCCACACTTGTAACAGATCACCTGATTGGGACGTGGTGCAGCATTGCTAGCTGGGCCACCATAGGTTTTTGCTGGAGGGTTGGTCTGATTCTCCTGAGGCGCCACATAGGATGGCCTCGGGGTATATCTTAGCGGCAGAGAGCTATTTGGAACCCACAGCCTGCGTTTTGGGAACGCGGAACCAGATGGCGGGCCAGAGTCACGGGAGTGCTTCTTTGTGGCTTCATGGTCGGTATGACCAGTCTCGGCACTGATCACCTTGTTGACTAGAGCTTGAAAACTTCTACACCCGTGGAGGCGCAGGTCAGGACGAAGTTTAGGGCTCAGACCCTTACGGAATCTTGCTTGCTTCTTGGCATTAGTTGACACCTCTTCAGTTGCATAGCGGGCGAGGTTACCGAACTCGCAGCTATAAGAATCCATGGTCAATTTTCCCTGGGTGAATGCATAGAACTCCTCTCTCTTTTTGTCCATCACACCCTCTGGAATATGGTGCAGACGGAAGGCTGCACTAAAGTCTGCCCATGTGGCTGCTGGTCCGGCAGGACGCATAGCTTCAAAGTTCTCCCACCAACGATTGGCGGGTCCTTCCAGAAAGTACGCCGCAAAGGTCACCTTGTCGGCCTAAGAAACATTCACAGAGCGAATCTTGCGCGATATACTGCACAACCAGTCATCAGCACCGAGGGGGTCCATGGAGTGATGGAACTTCGGAGGATTTAGCTTCACGAAGTCATTGAGGGACACTCCATCATTCCTCGGCTGACGAGCCGTATTTTTCTCAATACGCTCTAGCAAACGGTTGGTCTCCCTTTTGTTTCTTTCTGCCTCAAGCATAACTTCCGCCAGAGAGGGCGGGCAAGGCAGTTCCTCCTGCGATGCTTGACTACCCTCTCCCTGCTCATGAGCAGGGGCACGGTTCAACATGGTGAACACCATCCTGACAAACAAACTCACAGCTTAGACCAATAGCAACATCAATACTAACTATGGATTAAGAATGCACTGAACACATGGAATGCGGAAATGAACATCAGAACAACATGGTAACAAGCAACTGCTATACATACACCATGGTTCATACACACCATTACATAGTTCTGTACAACCTTAACCGAAGAGCAAACTACTGAAAAGATGATACTACTCATCAGAGGCTTTCCAAGCTTCATATACATTATTTATCTATGCCTCCGGAATTCATCTCACGACATAAGCATACTCCACAAGACACACAGGACTGTGGAAGTAGAGCTACTATCATACTACTCTTCCACTCACGGGTTTAGGCATCCGCATAGAACATTTCATAAAGGTTGCCTCCATGGCCTGGAAGCTCAACCTGCGGATCAGAAAAATATTCGAGCCTGAGACCCCTGGGAACCGTAAGGGCACGGGTGTGGCCTTGGTCCCGTGACTGGTGGTAGTAGAGGTCCCCGAAGAGGGGTGACTCCTCCTATAGCAGGCCAGTCAACATGAGCTGGAAGATGGGTCCTAACAGGGTTCAACATCTCCATATCACCATACCCTGTCTGGACTACATGTGCCAGCTGTGTCAAAGCCATCCACAGACGGGCACGTGTAGCATAGAGCTCCATACGAAGGGCACGAGCATCCCTATCTCTATTCTCTAACATCTCGGCGGTGGACTGCAGCAGCGGATCGTCCATAGAGGAATCAAAGTAGACCCCACTAAGGTATCCATCTTCTCCTGGCTGAGAGGCAGGAACATAGCAGAACTCTGAATTCTGCAGCGGTGCATGTCTGTCCCTCATAATGGTCAACATTGAATAGGGAGCATCTTGTACTGCAATGTCAACAGTAACCCCCAATCCATAAGACCAATGGATCGGCTCCTCGGCTCCAGGGTAATCTGGGAATACCCTAACGGTGCACAGATACTGACTCTAATTAAAATCCCGGTACCGTGCTCCACTTTGTACTCTGGATACCAGCGGTAACCGGCTACTGACATCATCCTGACTAGCATGGCCGTGTGACCCGACACATCAATGCACCTAGTCAAACGGACCACCTGACGATAAGAACGGCCAGGCATATGAAAATAGAGAGTAATGCAAAAAGCATTAGAGCTCTGAAGACAAAAATGGGCAGCATAACGGTTGTAAATGCTCAAAAACAATTTTGAGACAACCCGCAACAGACAAGATAGCTTAAGCACTCAACTAGCAAGTTCAATTCCATGGTCATAAAAACTTACTTTGTTTTCCTTGGAATAAAAGAAACCCGGAGTAACTCTCGACTCGTTGTCCTATAATCTACCGATCAGTAATACACGATCCTGAGAGAAAGATAAGTAACCTAGTTCTTAGTCCCCGCAGAAAAGACGAGGATGACCAGAATAGAATAACTTGAGAAGAGAAGCAAGAGTCTTACGTTCCCTTCCACAAACAATTCCCTTATATATAACTAAAGCAATTCTAGACTCAACTTCGACCAGTTTGGCTTAGTAATCCTACATTCAGTCAGGCTCTGATACCAACGTTGTTGGGACCCCGATCCTAAGCCATAGGAATCCAGCATGTAACACATCACATCTCTTTGCAGTCTCACGCACGGTTATCCCCACGGCTGCAGCCTTACCTTAGCCGGGACCGTTTGCGCCTTTTGACTCGCGTATGCAATTTTGTTCCTAGCATTCAAGTGTCAAAGAACCCGGATCGACATGTCTAGTCATAAACTCAAGCGGCAGTTCCGTACAAGGACAGGCATCCATGACCCAGCAAAGCACGTGTCGGTCATTAGCGAATGTAGACGAGTTGTAGCAAGCTACAAGGACTCCATTACATACGCATGACATTTCCCAAATGGACAGACACAGCAGCTAAGAAGGACACATGTCGGTGAAGCAATGTGTCCGGAGCAGTAGCGAACTACCATGGCTCGATGGAATCACAAAGGGGCATTTCCCTATAAGGAGTGCTACTAAGGCATACGACTAGGTATTCGAACCCCATACATATCAAGTACAATACACGTACGCATGCCATACCGATATGCATAGATACATCGATGGCATCACAACATAACCATAAACATACAAACTTTATTTAGAAGGCTCGGAAGAGCCTCACACATAATATTACACAGATAGGGGTCTCACGACCCATCATGACAAGTCATTCAAACAAGTCTTACAAGCCAGCGGAAGATTAAAACTGTTTGAGTACAGACAGATGGAAAGGTAAAAGGCACATGGCCTGACTATCTACAGACCCAACCTAGGGCCAGATCGTAGCTGGGACACCAGCTACTCGTCGTCGTCAACGTCTAGATAGAACCCTCCATCAGGGTCATTAACAACGTGTGCAACAAATTATTAAGCAAACGTGAGTACAAAAGTACACAACAAGACTTTAGGATTAGCTATCTACTCTTGCAATGTATCAACAAGGAGTTGTGGGGTTTCATGCAGAAAGCCAGCATTTGACTCTTGGCTAGACAACCTTGCATTTTCAAATAGCTTTGACAACTTTTTTTTCTCGCACACGAGTCCACTAACACCACAACAATACTCCATCGTGGAATCATTCCGTCTCCCTACGGAAATGCCATCCATGATACTCACACTTATCTTGACAATTTTATGAGTAGCCATTATAGTTGTCTATGAAAAACATATGTTTCCAAGTACTCCATATCCACGGACGCGGCTATTCGAATAGATCATAACCCTGCATGGGTGTACTTCTTCACACACGCTCTCGCCACTTATCGCCATGTGCACGTCATGCACTCGGAAACCTTCAAGCGGAAGCCCAGCGAGGGAGTCAACCACGCCCGTTGATCATGCTAATACCTAGTCGAGGTTTATTGCCTATCTGAGGGTAACCCAAACGAAAGTCCGACCGAGGTTTCCGCCACGGCCCCAAATGATGTGCGCAGGGTTCCCAAGCCCACCATCCGGGTGCCACTTGGTACACCATGCCACTGCCTACCGCATCATAGTCCACCTCTAAGGTCAGCACTATGCACGGCCTCCAGCATAACTATAAACACCAGAAACTACTTGCAACTCCTGGACCGAGTACTAGGCGATTAATAAGTCGAGAGGGTCAATTAAGTATCCGAACGTGTGGTAGTATCTAGTCTTGGATTATATACGCGGAACTCAGTTCCTAAGGACGGTTCCAATGAAACAACCCGCCATGTACTCTTACATAGCCTTTCACCGGTACCTTTACCAAATCAGGTTCAACACACAACCTTTATTAACTAAGCACATTCTCACGATACTGTTCATCACCCAGATGACAGACCTTACACAACTCTAAGCATAGCATGCATAGCAGGATAAGACACGTCATGGCTCAAGCATCTACCAGGTATGGTAGGTTGCAAGGTTCAGATATTTACTGTGACAAGGACAAGTCATGGAATGGAAGTGGGTTCAACTAACGTGGTAAAAGCATTGAAAGCATTTTGACCTAATGCAATAAGTAAGAGAAGGAGCGAGAATATGGGATTTATCGGGATGATCAGAATGGTTGCTTGCCTTGTTGCTTAGCCAAGGGGTGATATCCGTCAGTCGGATAATCAATCGTATCAGGAGGGGACAGCCTACCGAAATAATAATATACAATCAATATCAATCATATGCAACAAAATGATGCATGAAATGCAATGTAGCATGGTTTGAGGTGGCCAACAGAACCCTTTGGGTGATCTTGATTTTAAATCATAATTGAAATATCATTTGAATTATAATTGATCAAATTCCTTTAACTAATTTGACCTGATGTTGTTTTATAACTTTGTTTTTCATGCTTGAAACTAGCACCATTGGATTCATTGAATTTGTCTGATCATTTTACATATATTATTTGTCAAATTTGGAGTTATATTCAATTTTCTAAGAATTTCCAAAGTTTTGAACTTATTCTGGAATTATTTTTAAACAGAAAATGAGTTATTGCATCAGCATCACATCAACAGGTCCAACTAGTCGTTGAAAGTCAAACCTGAGCAGTGGGACCCACTAGTTAGTGACTTTGTCCAGTTTTAGTTAAATTTTAACCTAATTAGTTAATTAACAGAGTAGGACCCACATGTCAGTGTCTGTTTAAGTTAATTAAATAAGTTATTTTTATTTTTATTGAACTTAATTAGACAGGGGCTGGCCCCACCTGTCATAGGCTCAGGGGGGTTGAACCCACCAGCGAGAAGGTCGATCTCGCCGGCGGTGAGCCTCCGGCAGCACCAGGGACGACGGTGGGCATCGAAAACGCGTCTCCGATGATCAAATGCACGGCAGAGGCCACAGGGAGAATGGCCAATCGACGGCGCGCACAATGGAGCAAACCCCAGGGGCTGGTGTGGTTGGAATCGACGCCAGCGATGAGCTTGATGCGGCCGAAGCTCGGCCATCATCGAGGTCATCGAAACATAGGGCATTTCGCGCGGGGCTGGGCTCCTAGAGCATCTACGCGAAGATCTGGAGCCATTGCAGGCCTTAGATGGACCAACCGGTCACCATAGGGCCACCGGCGACGAGCTACCGCGACAGTCCTCGTCGGGCTCCGGTGAAACTAGGCCTAGAGCTCGAAATCGAGAGGGGAAACAAGGGGGAAAGCACCCTGAGCTCACAAGGAGTGCAACGGCATCGAAAGCGTGCTCGGGGATGGCCTGAGGAGGGAGAACGGCGGTGGTGAACGTCGGCGATCCAAGGAAGAAGACGATGGAGATCCAGCGATGCAAGGCTCGGGGGCTTCTTTCCTTTGGCAGTGATGACCAGCTTGACGAGGCGGAGCGAACGACACACTCAGGGGCGGGGGAGGACGGCCGGAGCGATGCCCAACTCGAGCTCGAGCTCGCGGTCATGGCGGCCAAGGAAGAGAGAGAGGAGAGAGCGCGAATGAGGAGGGGGAAGAGGTGGGAATGGATCCCGGGAGACTTATCCACCCTCTCCAGCGCATCGGGGTGAAGCAGGCGTGCACGTAGGTGCGTGGGCGTGCCGGGAGGGGCGGCAGCCACCTCCTCCTCCGACTGGCGAAGGAGGAAGACGACATGCGTGGAGGTGGGCTGGGCCTCACGTGAGCGACAGATAAGGTTTCTTTCCATTTTTTTCATTTATGTTTCTGATATTTACTTACTGACTTTGTTTTAATTTATTTTTGGGTCCAAACTATTCCTAAAATAGTTTGAATGATACTGGAGTTTTAGTTGGAATATTTCCAACCACATATAAAGTTTTCAACATTTTTGGAAACTTTGAAATATTTGAAATCAATTATATAATTGATTTCAGCAGCTTTTAACGTAAATTTAAAATGCCAAAAGAATTTTGAAAATATATTTCACCTGTGATATTTTGTTTTCAAAATTTATCAGAAAAGATGAACTTTTCTAATGGCCATTTTGGATTCACTGATTTGGCAGTAGTTGAATTATTTCTTGAATAAAGAGTGGCTAGGGTTTTGCTTTGGTTTTATTTGCTTTGCTTTTGGATTTCATTTTAGTTTCTTGGATCCAAGGAAAGAAGACATGAGCACAACTTGCTAAACCCTAACAGGGATCAGGGATGTGACACTTACACATGACAACAATGAGAGTGATCGAAGTTTTCCATCGAGGTTAGTTTCATCCCTCAGCTTATAATCCCTCAAGATCACACACGTTTCTCCACTCACTACGTGTGCGATGAATCTCTACTTCACACACGGTTAGCCAAGAAATAACCTGTGAGGTTAACAACAACAACACGCATAGTTGCTTCCTATCAAATGTTTGTGATAGTCTCCTTATCGCACATACTTTGGAATCATGAACTTTTTATGATGTCGCCCCTATCATAAACGTTGGTCATAGAAGAACACATGCGATACGTATCCATCTTACATGGGTACCACTGATGAAATGTTTGGGACATTTTATATATCACAAACATTTATCAACAATGCAAGGTGTGGGATAGTTTCAACTATCGCATACGGTTTTATACAAACAACTGTATCCGCTCTTAGATCCTATCAAATATGGTACAGTAGAACTTAATGTGTGTGATAGTCTCCTTATCGTACACGCTTTATAATCATGAACTGTTTGTGATATAGCGCGCATCACAAATATTGCACCTCAAAATAGCATGTGCGATGGTACTAGGATCCCACACGAGTATCAAGAATGGAGTGTTTGGGAAATACGATACGCCGCAAACGGTTGACGAATGTCTTTTCTCTCTGATAGAGGCATACATCGCATACACTTAGTTCTGCGAAACATTTGCACTCTCGCTCGACATCGTGGATGATTTTTCTGTGTCATGTGGGATGGACCCTCATATCACACACACACACACAAGGCGTCCGTTTAAAACTTCGTCGAGAAAACGGGTAAAACCTGTTTGTATAGGACGTCGCTTTACCAGTGAGTTGCGCCACAAGTCCTAAACCCCACAAAGTCCATAGTAGCTAAAGTGAGTCATGTGAGTGTGTGCTCTAACGTCATTCGTAGGTAATGAGTGTTTAGATAATATTCATAAGAAAGTTCTAACCTTGGCCAGGACATTGGTTTTTCACAAAGTTTTCCATGCATCCTCTTCTGCATTAGTACTTGAAAGGCCGGTCGGTCCCTCCGGCCATGCCTCACGGTGTTTCTTTGTTGCTACTAACATTTGCACGTCAATTTCACAAAAGACACCATGTTTCTCACAATTCCATGCCCAGAAATTCGGCAAACTCCGTGTGCACAATGGTATACTCAGTGCGTCCATTGTTATGAAAATTGCTTCCACTAGTGCGTCCATTGGCATGAACATTGCTTCCACAAATTGATTGTTCTAGGTAGCCGAAGTATTTTTTATCAGTTCGGACACCATCATGAAGGGATTTGGTCCAATGCAGCCATATGGATGAACCATCTCATCCCTCGGAAGCGAGTTGTCATTCCATGTGTTAGTTGAAAACCCATTACCGATGTGCATAATCAGCCCTTGTGACTGTTTGAGATGCTAATTGCTAAGCACACATTTGGACGTTGGATTAGATTAATTTTAACAGTTAGCTTTAATCACGGTGGGCAAATCAATGGTGGTAATATGTCCGTGTGGATTTGTTGGGTGGCTTTAAGAAAAACAAAGTTTGATTTATTATCAGTAGTAAAGAACTAAAGATGAAGATAAATATAGAGATTTTTTAGACAAACTCTGAAGCTTTTTATTGCACCGTAACAATGTTTATTAAACTGGCCTAACCAAACATGACGGCTAGAACCTAAGGATAAGTATGTCTCGTGAGTTTGTGAGCTTCGATATTTGAGCTCTTAAATTCATGATGTATAATGCAATTAACAAATGTAGCCTTGTGATGTATAATTTCATGTGTGATTGCTCCATAACTCATTGTATTTTTCTATTGTATGTCCTTCACTCAACCTTACAATCTCAGGCCACGTGTATCCTCCTCTCATAAAAGATCATCAATAATTGACATGACCTCTATAATAGCCACAACTCCTCCTCTCATAAAAGATCATCAATAATTGACATGACCTCTATAATAGCCACAACTCCTCCTCTCATAAAAGATCATCAGTAAGTGACATGGCCTCTCTAATAGCCACAAATTCAAGAGTTGTCGGGTCCATTGAAGTCCAAATCTCGGCACCAATGGGCCAGCCCAGTCAGGCACGCCCGCGAGGAGCGACTCCTTGCCGCAACGAAGGGAAAATCCTATACGCCGCTCACTGCGTCGTAATGTCGACGCTTCGCACATGGAGGCGAGAGCGATCGACGCAGTGGGTCGGCCCAATTAGTAGCGTAACTTTTCTTGTTTGTACAGTATTACTACTAGTTTTGGGAACTTTCTAGGGGTTCCCAATCGGTTTTATATGGTTTTTGGAAACTTCTAGAAGGTTCCTAAGCCCGACTTTTTTCTGTTCTATTTCTCTTTTCTCTTTTCCTTTTTTCTGTTTCTTTTTCCTTTTCTGTTTGTTTATTTCTCAATTCTTTTTAAATGTTTGCATTTTCAAAATTGTTTTCGTGTTACAATAAGTATTTGAGAATTTCTACATATGTACATGTTTGCAAAAAATGTTCCTGTTTCAACACATGTACATGTTTTCATTTTTTCGAAGTTTCAAAATATGTTCCCATTTCAAAAAAATCAGAAATTTAAAAAAAAATCATATTTCCAATTTTTTCGTAAATTCAGAAATGTTCTCCTTTTTCAAGACATTTCATTTATTCAAAAACTAATTGATGTTTTTGCAAAAAAAATGGAATGTTCGTGCTCCAAAATTTGTACGTTTCGAAGATTGTTTAGTATTTCAAAATATGTTCATATTATAAAAAATTGTTCGTTAATTTAAAACATGTTCATGTTTCAAAAATTGTTTGCAAAATGTCCATTTTGAGTAGTTCAAAAAATTGTTCACCTTTAAGAAGTTGATCATTTTTTCAATATTGTTCCGTATATTGTTCGTTGAAATGTTCACAACTTTTTGAAAAAATGTTTGGAAATTTAGAAAATGTTTTTCTTTTCAAAATAGTGCATTTTTTTAAATGTTCTTGTTTTCAGTTTCTTCAGGAGTTTAAGAAAATGTTCACTTTTCCGAATTTTGTTTTGGAATTACAAAATATGTTACCTTTTTAGAATTTTTTTCACGATTTTCAGAAAATGTTTTCACAATTTAAAGATTTGCAATGCCTTAGAAAAAAATTGCGTTCATAATTTAAAAAAAATGATTCTGCGCTAGGTCTGGTTCTTAATGGTATGTGTTGTCTTATAATGAGTGTAGCACGTTGGGTCAGCTAGTTTTATTGGCTTCTCTCTCAGGAGTCAAGACGAGATCCTGGGTTTGATATCCCACGGTTGCAGCGTTTTCGGATCTTGAACTCGTGGAAACTGAAAACGGCCCAAAAATCCCGCCAACTCGACGCTCTACGCGAAGCCCTAGAAACTTGACGCAAAGAGCGTCATATAGGACTTTTTTAGCATCATAAACTTTATTCATAAAATTATAGCCAGATTATTTACATAATGGTGAAGAATATAGTTAAGCATGACAGTTTCCCATGCTTCACACTCGCCAGAACTAATATAATGTTTCGCTAAAGCATCCACGACCGAATTTGCCTCTCTACTACAGTGATCAAAAGTGATACTAGCAAACTTCAGTGCCAGGAGAGAACACTCGGCTATGATTGGCACGCCTGTTCCCATATATGTATTTGGATCAGGGATGACATCAAGTGCATTGAGACAGTCAGACTCAACTGCCAACTCCGTAAACCCTAGATTTTCTCCAAGATTTAACCCACATGGAATAGTGATTAGTTCTGTTACTTCAACACTCGCCACATGCGGTAATAGATGAATCGTTGCACCTAGGAACTTATCGCGGTTGTCGCGAGCAATTACACCACACGATCCCGTGAACCTATCCGCATGAAAAGAAGCATCAACATTTATTTTAACAACTCCCTCCGCCGGCTTCTTCCATATATGATCTCGCTTTCGCGTAGGTTGATTTGGAGTGTTTGCTCGTAAAAAAAATTGTTGCCAGCACACGAATCGTCATTGCTGCTTGTTGAGGCATCTTAGCTATTTCACCTTTTGTATAGATTCTCCTTTGTCGTCAAATAAGCCACATTGCTACAAGGGCGAGCTCAGCTATAGGAATGTTATGTATTGAGGACTCCAACCAGATTAGGCTGTCAAGCTTAATAGAGCCTGATTGGTCCTAGCAAACCACCCGTTCAATCTCCTGATATAGCCCTAACTCCGTTCAAATTACGTGCGCCCCGGAACAAGTGAACAAGCAATGTTGTATATCTTCTAATCCAATGGAACAGATCGGACATTGCGGGATCAGAGGAATATGTCTTTAGCAAGGACACCATAGCATGGTAGAACCCCCTTCAACACTTTCCAGCTAAAGCATTTTATCTTCCCTGGTAGCCAAAGTTTCCAAAGATCTTTCCAAGCTTCATTTAATGAGGCACTACTTGGGGCAGTCCGATTCAAGTGTTGTCCGAACTGATGCTCAAATTCAACATGGTATGCCAAACACACGGAAAAGGTCCCAAACCTTGTATGTTGCCAAGCTACAAAATCTTCAACGACCTCCACATGAAGAGCAATTTGTAGAATTGTATGCACATCGACTGATGAAAGGACGTTGCAAATAAGTGCCTCGTCCCATTGTCCTGCATGGGGGTCAATTATATCTTCCACTTTTCTTAGCACAATACCCCCTACGGGTAATTGGCTTCCTGTTCATGTTGGAAATGTGCCCTAGAGGCAATAATAAATTGGTTATTATTATTTTTTCTTGTTCATGATAATCGCTTATTATTCATGCTAGAATTGTATTGACTGTAAACTCAAATACATGTGTGGATACATAGACAACACACTGTCCCTAGTGAGCCTCTAGTTGACTAGCTCGTTGATCAAAGATGGTCAAGCTTTCTTGGCCATAGACAAATGTTTTCACTTGATAACGGGATCACATCATTAGGATAATGATGTGATGGACAAGACCCAAACTATGAACGTAGCATATGACCGTGACAATTTATTGCTACTATTTTCTGCATGTCTATGTATCTATTCCTATGACCATGAGATCATGCAACTCCCGGACACCGGAGGAATACCTTGTGTGCATCAAACGTCACAACATAACTGGGTGGCTATTGATACGTCTCCGTCGTATCTACTTTTCCAAACTCTTTTGTCCTTGTTTTGGACTCTAATTTGCATGATTTGAATGGAACTAACCCGAACTAACGTTGTTTTCAGCAGAATTGCCATGGTGTTGTTTTTGCGCAGAAATAAAAGTTCTCGGAATGACTTGGAAATTTATGGGGATTTTTTGTGGAATATACAAAAAATACTGGCGCAAGAATCAACCGGAGGGCTGGAGCTGAGATCCCACAAGCCAACCAGGTGCCCCCCTGGCCGCGCTTGGCAGGCTTGTGGGGCCCACGAAGCTCCACCGCCTCCACTCTCAGCTCTATTTAGTCCCTTTCGTCCGGAAAAAAATCAAGGAGAAGAGTTCATCGCGTTTTACGATACGGAGGCGCCGCCACCTCCTGTTCTTCCTCTGGAGGCCAGATCTGGAGTCCGTTCTGGGCTGCGGAGAGGGGAGATCGTCGCCATCGTCATCACCAACCTTCCTTCGTTGCCGATTCCATGATGATCTTCACCGTTCGTGAGTAATCTCATCGTAGGCTTGCTGGACGGTGATGGGTTGGATCAGATCTATCGTGTAATCGAGTTAGTTTTGACGGGGATTGATCCCTAGCATCCACTATGTTCTGAGATTGATGTTGCTACTACTTTGCCATGCTTAATGCTTGTCACTAGGGCCCGGGTGCCATGATTTCAGATCTGAACCTATTATGTTGTCGCCAATATATGTGTGTTTTTGATCCTATCTTGCAAGTTGTAGTCACCTACTATGTGTTATGACCTGGCAACCCCAGAGTGACAATAGCCGGAACCACTCCCGGAGATGACCATAATATGAGGAGTTCATGTATTCACCAAGTGTTAATGCGTTGGTCCAATTCTTTAATAAGAGGAGAACCTTAATATCCCGTAGTTTCCATTAGGACCCCGCTGCCACGGGAGGGATGGACAATAGATGTCATGCAAGTTCTTTTCACCAACATTACATTGATGAACTGGAGCTAGTTACATATCTCTGTGTGTTATAACCGTTGTATGATGAATAACATCCGGTATAATCATCGATCACTAATCCAATGCCTACGAGTTTTTCCTACTGGTCCTTGCTACGTTACTTTGCCACTACTGCTCTCACTGCTGCTACTATTACTCTGTTGCTATTGCTCTTACTTTGCTGCTACTACTGTCACTTTGTTGCTACTAGTTACTGTTGCTACTGTTGCTACTGATACTTTGCTGCAGATACTATGTCTTTCAGGTGTGGTTGAATTGACCACTAAACTGCTAATACTTGATAATATTCTTTGGCTTCCCCTTGTGTCGAATCAACAAATTTTGGTTGAATACTCTATCCTCGAAAACTGTTGCGATCCCCTATACTTGTGGGTTATCAAGACCATTTTCTGGCGCCGTTGCCGGGGAGGCATAGCTATATTCTCTGAGTCACTTGGGATTTATGTCTGCTGGTCACTATGAGAAATCTGAAAGATCCAAGAACTAAAGTCTTGCCCTCAACTACGAGGACGGGTAAGGAACTGCCATCTAGCTCTGCACTTGATTCACCTTCAGTTATGAGTAAGTTTGCGACACCACCTCCTGCTAGAAATTTTGATGAGTCACGTGTGCTTGATGATGCTACTTCTGCTATCCATGATACTTGTGATGATGCTATGCTTGATACTACTTTGCCACTAGGTGCATTCCTTGATGCACAAATTGCTAGAGTTGCTACTAGATGTGATGATACTTCTCAAACTGCTGAGATTATTGAAGTAGAACCTACTATTTTGCCTGTTAGAACTAGCTCTCCTAGATATGAATTGCCTGATATGCCTGAGGGTTATGTTATGGAGGGAGAGATAGCTGAGGACTTTCTTTCTTGTAAGGATAGCTATGATGTTGAGAAATTACTGCGCAAGTGGAAAGAAAAATATTTGAACGCTAGGATGAAATACGAACCGAAGTTTGCTTCTTGGCCTATCTTTGTGACCACTAAGAATTATGAATTATCTGTCAACCCTAAGTTAATCACTCTGATCGAATCTGATCCTTTTCACGGTTATGAGTCTGAAACGGTTGTAGCACATCTTACCAAACTGCACAATATAGCCACCCTATTCACGAGTGAGGGAAAGATCCGCCACTACTATATCCTTAAGTTGTTTCCTTTCTTGCTAAAGGATGATGCTAAGACATGGTTCACTTCTCTTGCTCCTGGTTGTGTGCGTAGCCCCCAGGATATGATCTACTACTTCTCTGAGAAATATTTCCCTGCCCATAAGAAGCAAGCTGCCTTGCAGGAAATATACAAATTTGCGCAAGTTGAAGAAGAGAGTCTCCCACAAGCTTGGGGGAGGCTTGTCCAGCTACTGAATGCTTTGCCTGATCACCCTCTTGAGAAGAATGAAATACTTGATATCTTCTATAATGGACTAACCGATGCTTCTAGAGACCACCTGGATAGTTGTGCTGGTTGTGTTTTTAGGGAACGAACTGTAGAACAATCTGAGATCCTATTGAATAATATCTTGTGCAATGAGAATGCTTGGACTATTCCAGAACCACCTCCTAAGCCAACTCCTAAGAAAAGAGGTATTCTATTCCTTAGTCCTGAAGATATGCAAGAAGCTAAGAAATCTTTGAAAGAGAAAGGCATTAAATCTGAAGATGTCAAATATCTACCACCTATCGAAGAGATCCATGGTCTTGATAACCCGATACAGGTAGTAGAAGTAAATTCTATTCGTAGATTCAATGAGAGTGATATTCCTTTTGATAAGCCTGCTAGCTTATGCATGGATTAATTTGATAACTTTGTTGCCAAACAACAGAATTTCAATGACTATGATAGCACACAATTAGAACAGAATGCTCGTATGCTTAGTCATTTAAGTGCTTGTGTGGACAGAAATTTCAATGATCTTAAGCTCCTGAGTAAACATGCCTCTATGGTTACTACTCAAGTAGAACAAGTACTTAATGCTCAGAATGACGTGCGCAATGAGTTGAATGACAATTATGTTAGAGTCGTCACTAGACGCGGTAGAATGACCGAGGAACCTTTGTATCATGAGGGTCATCCTAAGAGAATTGAACAAGATTCTCAAGGAGTTAGCACTAATGCACCTAGTCTTCCTAAGAAGAAGAAGAAAGATGATAGGAACTTGCACGCTACCAACCCTGATGCTATTACACCTAAGAATCCAAACGATGTCTCTGTCTCTGATGCCGAAACACAATCTGGTGATGAACATGAGCCTAATGATAATATCAATAGTGATGTTCATGAAGATGTTCAACCTAGCAACAGTAAGGATGTGGAGATTGAACCTGTTGATCTTGATAACCCACAGCCTAAGAATAAGAGATAAGATAAGAATGACTTCATTGCTAGGAAGCATGGTAAAGAAAGGGAGCCATGGGTTCAGAAACCCATGCCCTTTCCTCGCAAACCATCCAAGAAAAAGGATGATGAGGATTTTAAGCGATTTGTTGAAATGATTAGACCCGTCTTTTTGCAAATGCGTTTGACAAATATGCTCAAAATGTTTCCGTATGCTAAGTACATGAAGGATATTGTGACTAATAAGAGGAGGATACCTGAGGTTGAGATTTCCACCATGCTTGCTAATTATACCTTCAAGGGTGGAACTCCTAAGAAACTAGGTTATCCCGGAGTGCCCACTATACCTTGCTCCATTAAAGGCAACTACGTTAGAACTGCTTTATGCGACCTTGGAGACGGTGTTAGTGTTATTCCGCTCTCTCTCTTTATCGTAGACTTGAACTTGATAAGTTGACACCCACTGAAATCTATGTGCAAATGGCCGACAAATCAACTGCTTTCCCTATCGGCATTTGCGAGCATGTGCCTGTTGTGGTTGCCAACGTCACTATCTTAACAAACTTTGTTATTCTAGATATTCCCGAGGATGATGCCATGGCGGTCATCCTTGGAAGACCCTTTTTAAACACTTCAGGGGCTGTTATTGATTGCAACAAAGGCAATGTCACTTTCCATGTCAACGGTAATGAGCATATGGTGCACTTTCTGAAGAAACAATATTGAGTACATTGCATCAATGTATCGAAAAAAAATCATCGATTCTTATTGGGAGCTTGGAATGCCCTATACCTACTGCCAAGATGAAGTATGATTTGATTGTTGGGGATATACACATCCCCATTGAGGTAACCTAGTGACTATTCGAAAATTCTCCATCTTCTTTTGCGATTCGAAAAGGTTTGTCAAGCAGACTTTATCAACCTCATTGACGGATTTCTTTCAATGACCATGAGATGGATGAATCGAGGAGTCACAAACCTCTGTTCCAAGCTTTCACCTTCGGTTGCTTAGAAGAAAAATGATAGATTTAGTTTAGTTTTCCCTGTTTTCTGTTTTTGCATCCCGAAGAAAAGTACCCTGAAAATAAAAGTTCTCCGAATGTCTTGATAATCAAGTATGATTTTTTCTGGATTTTTTGAAAAATACTAAGACGGAGAGGGGGCTGCACTAGTGGGACACAAGCCCTGGAGGCGCGGGCACCCCCCTGGCCACGCCTACCAGGCTTGTGGGGCCCACGTGCACCCCCTCCACTTATTCTAGCTCCCATCTGCTTCATCTACCTCCAAAAAAATCGTTTCGCAGCTCAAACTCGTGTTCTTGTTATTCTTGCTGTGATTTCCGATCTCCTTGTGCAAAGCACCATTCACCAAACTGTTTTGGGGAAATTGCTCCTTGGTAAGTGACTCCTCTGTTGGTCCAATTAGTTTTTGCTCTAGTGCCTTATACGTCGGGTATTTTTGTTGCCTTGGTGACCCTGTTCTTGAGCTTTGCATGCTAATTTTAGCTGGTCCCAAGCAGTTTTGATGCGTGATATGGCCTCTAGGCACTTGTGGGAGTAGTTTCCACGAGTTTCGTTGGGCCTTGTTCACTTTTCCTTAGAGTCACTAGAATTTCAGAAATTTTCAGAGGAAGAAAAGGGAAAAGATGAGGAGGTTCTTAAGAGGCTCTTCAAGCCGTGATCCCAAGGATGATGAAACTGAGAAGAAGAAACCCAAGTATCCGGTCGCCCGAGTTGCAGAAGTTCGAGCGTGCGAGTGGCCAAGCGATGTGTTCTTATGCGCCGCCGGACTTTATGAGGACTTCTATTACTTGAACGCAGGCCTTACCGCCTTCGTTGAAGATAAGTGTCCGCAATGTTGGGGAATGGCGCATGGGAAACAAAAAATTTCCTACGCACACGAAGATCTATCATGGTGATGTCCATCTACGAGAGGGGATTTCCGATCTACATACCCTTGTAGATCGCACAACAGAAGCGTTTAAGAAATGCGGTTGATGTAGTGGAACGTCCTCACGTCCCTCGATCCTCCCCGCGAACCGTGCCATGAACCGTCCCGCGATCCGTCCCACGATCCGCTCCGATCTAGTGCCGAACGGACGGCACCTCCGCGTTCAGCACACGTACAGGTCGACGATGATCTCGGCCTTCTTGATCCAGCAAGAGAGACGGAGAGGTAGATGAGTTCTCCGGCAGCGTGACGGCGCTCCGGAGGTTGGTGGTGATCTAATCTCAGCAGGACTCTGCCCGAGCTCCGCAGAAACGCGATCTAGAGGAAAAACCGTGGAGGTATGTGGTCGGGCTGCCGTGGAAAAAGTTGTCTCAAATCAGCCCTAAAACCCCACTATATATAGGAGGGAGGGAGGGGAGGAGGAAGCCTCAAAACCCTCAAGGTTTGGCCGAAATTGGAGGTGGAGGAGTCCTACTCCAATCCTACTTGGAGTAGGATTCCACCTTCCCACTTGGAAACTCTTTCCACCTTGTGTTTTTTCCTTCTCAAACCTTATGGGCCTTATTGGGAACTTATTCCAGCCCACTAGGGGCTGGTTTATCTCTTCCCATAGCCCATGAGACCCCTTGGGGCGTGACACCCCTCCCAATGGTCCCCGGCACCCCTCCCGGTACTCCCGGTACACTATCGATGAGCCCGAAACTTTTCCGGTGACCAAAACAGGACTTCCTATATATCAATCTTTACCTCCGGACCATTCCGGAGCTCCTCGTGATGTCCTGGATCTCATCCGGGACTCCGAACAACATTCCGTAACCAAACATATATCTCAAATACGCATAAAACAACGTCGAACCTTAAGTGTGCAGACCCTGCGGGTTCGAGAACTATGTAGACATGACCCGAGTGACTCCTCGGTCAATATCCAATAGCGGGACCTGGATGCCCATATTGGATCCTACATATTCTCCGAAGATCTTATCGGTTGAACCTCAGTGTCAAGGATTCATATAATCCCGTATGTCATTCCCTTTGTCCTTCGGTATGTTACTTGCCCGAGATTCGATCGTCAGTATCCGCATACCTATTTCAATCTCGTTTACCCGCAAGTCTCTTTACTCGTTCCGTAATACAAGATCCCGCAACTTACACTAAGTCACATTGCTTCCAAGGCTTGTGTGTGATTTTGTATTACCGAGTGGGCCCCGAGATACCTCTTCGTCACACGGAGTGACAAATCCCAGTATCGATCCATACTAACTCAACGAACACCTTCGGAGATACCTGTAGAGCATCTTTATAGTCACCCACTTACGTTGCGACGTTTGATACACACAAAGCATTCCTCCAGTGTCAGTGAGTTATATGATCTCATGGTCATAGGAACAAATACTTGACACGCAGAAAACAGTAGCAACAAAATGACACGATCAACATGCTACGTCTATTAGTTTGGGTCTAGTCCATCACATGATTCTCCTAATGATGTGATCCCGCTATCAAGTGACAGCACTTGCCTATGGTCAGGAAACCTTGACCATCTTTGATCAATGAGCTAGTCAACTAGAGGCTTACAAGGGACGGTGTTTTGTCTATGTATCCACACATGCACTGTGTTTCCAATCAATACAATTATAGCATGGATAATAAATGATTATCATGAACAAAGAAATATAATAATAACTAATTTATTATTGCCTCTAGGGCATATTTCCAACAGCCTCCCACTTGCACTAGAGTCAATAATCTAGTTCACATCACCATGTGATTCCAATGAATCCAACACCCATATAGTTATGGGGTCTGATCACGTCTTGCTCGTGAGAGAGGTTTTAGTCAACGGTTCTGAAACTTTCAGATCCGTGTGTTCTTTACAAATCTTTATGTCATCTTATAGATGCTGCTACTATGTGCTATTCGGAAATACTCCAAATATCTACGCTACTATACGAATCCGTTTCACTACTCATAGTTATTCGGATTAGGGTCAAAGCTTGCATCGACGTAACCCTTTACGATGAACTTTTTAACCACCTCCATAATCGAGAAATATTCCATAGTCCATCAGTTACTAAGGATAAATTTTGACCGCTGCTAGTGATTCAATCATGGATCACTCTCTGTACCTCTCAACAGACTTTGAGTCAAGGCACATATCAGGTGCGGTACCCAGCATGGCATACTTCAGATTCTACGGCCAAGGCATAGAAGACGACCTTCATCTATTCTCTTTATTCTGTCGGGGTCAGGTTTTGAGTCTTACTCTAATTCACGCCTCACAACGCAACCAAGAACTCCTTCTTTCCTGATCTATTTTGAACTCCTTCAAAAACATGTCAAGGC
Organism: Hordeum vulgare subsp. vulgare; assembly: GCF_904849725.1. Classification (NCBI taxonomy): domain Eukaryota; kingdom Viridiplantae; phylum Streptophyta; class Magnoliopsida; order Poales; family Poaceae; genus Hordeum; species Hordeum vulgare. The sequence continues at coordinate 320,640,603 of NC_058518.1, forward strand.
ATGCATCTTGTTGAAACTTCTATTAAGCGCTTTCGATCTATATCCATAGATCTTTGATGATCAACGTTCAAGTAGCGCAATCTAGGTATTCCTTTGAAAACTCCTTTCAAACAACCTTGTATGATTTACAGAAATTCTACATTACTTCTGATCCACAATATGTCAACCACATATACTTATCAGAAATTCTATAGTGCTCCCACTCACTTCTTTGGAAATACAAGTTTCTCATAAACCTTGTACAAACCCAAAATCTTTGATCATCTCATCAAAGTGTATATTCCAACTCCGAGATGCTTGCACCAGTCCATTGAAGGATCGCTGGAACTTGCATACTTGCTAGTATCTTTAGGATCGACAAAACCTCCTGGTTGTATCACATAGAATGTTTTCTCAAGGAAACCGTCGAGGAAACAATGTTTTGATATCCTATGTGCAATATTTCATAAATAGTGCAGCAACTACTAACATAATTCTAACAGACTTTTAGCATCGCTACGAGTGAGAAAGTCTCATCATAGTCAACTGTTTGATCTTGTCGGAAACATCTTTGCGACAAGTAGAGCTTTTCTTAATAGTGACTTATCACCATCATCGTCTGTCTTCCTTTTAAAGATCCATCTTTACTCAATAGTCCTATGACCATCAAGTAGTTCTTCCAAAGTCTACACTTTGTTTTCATACATGGATCCTCTCTCGGATTTCATGGCTTCCAGCCATTTGTCGGAATCCAGGCCCACCATTGCTTTCTCCATAACTCGTAGGTTCACTGTTGCTCAACAACATGACCTCCAAGACAGGGTTACCGTACCACTCTGCAGTAGTATGCGATCTTGTCAACCTACGAGGCTTGTAGTAACTTGATCCGATGCTCGATGATCACCTTCATCAGTTTTCACTTCAATTGGTGTAGGCGCCACAGGAACAACTTCCTGCGCCCTGCTACACACTGGTTGAAGTGATGGTTCAATAACCTCATCAAGTTCTACCACCCTCCCACTCAATTCTTTCGAGAGAAACCTTTCCTCGAGAAAGGATCCGTTTCTAGAGACAAACACTTTGCTTTCGGATCTGAGATAGGAGATGTACCCAACTGTTTTGGATATCCTATGAAGATGCATTTATCCGCTTTGGGTTCGAGCTTATCAGACTGAAACTTTTTCACATAAGTGTCGAAGCCCCAAACTTTCAAGAAACGACAGTTTAGATTTCTCTAAACCTCAATCTATATTGTGTCATCTCAACGGAAATACGCGGTGCCCTATTTAAAGTGAATGCGGTTGTCACTAATGCATAACCCATAAACGATAGTGGTAATTCGATAAGGGACATCATGGCATGTACCATACCAAATAGTGTGTGGCTAAGACGTACAAACACATCATCACACTATGATGTTCTAGGTGGCATGAACTGCGAAACAATTTCCACATTGTCTTAACTGCGTACCAAAACTCGTAACTCAGATATTCATTTCTATGATCATATCGTAGACAGTTTATCCTCTTGTTACGACGAACTTCACTCCTGAAACAGAATTGAACTTTTCAATATTTCAGACTTGTGATTCATTAAGTAAATACTCTTGTATCTACTCAAATCGTTATTGAAGTAAGAACATAATGATATCCACTGCGTGCCTCAGCACCCATTGGACTGCATACATCAAAAGGTCTCACTTCCAACAAGTTACTATCTTGTTTCATCTCAATGAAAACAAGGCCTTGCTCATGTGGTATGATTTGCATGTCACTAGTGATTCAAAATCAAGTGAGTATAAAGATCCATCAGCATGGAGCCTCTTCATGCAATTTATACCAACATGACTCAAGTGGCAGTGCCACAAGTAAGTGGTACTATCATCATTACCTCGTATCTTTTGGCACCAATATCATGAACATGTGTAACACTACGATCGAGATTCAATAAACCATTGAAGGTGATTATTCAAGCAAATAGAGTAACCATTATTCTCTTTAAATGAATAATCGTATTGCAATAAACACGATCCAATCATGTTCATGCTTAACGCAAGCACCAAATAACAATTATTTAGGTTTAACACCAATCCCGATGGTAGAGGGAGTGTGCGATGTTTGATCATATCAACCTTGGAAACACTTCCAACACGTATCGTCACCTCACCTTTAGCTAGTCTCCGTTTATGTTGTAGCTTTCATTTCGTGTTACTAATCACTTAGCAACTGAACCGGTATCCAATACACTCGTGCTACTAGGAGTACTAGTAAAGTACACATCAACATCATGTATATCAAATATACTTCTTTCGACTTTTGCCAGCCTTCTTATCTACCAAGTATCTAGAGTTGCTCCACCTCAGTGACCGTTCCCCTCACAACAGAAGCACTTAGTACCGGGCTTGGGTTTAATCTGGGGTCTCTTCATTAGTGCAGCAACTGCTTTGCCGTTTCACGAAGTTTCCCTTCCAGCCCTTTCCTTTATCGAAACTTAGTGGTTTTACTAACCATCAACTATTGATGCTCCTTCTTGATTTCTACTTTCGCAGTGTCAAACATCAAGAATCGCTCAAGGATCATTGTATCTATCCTTGATATGTTATAGTTCATCACGAAGCTCTCACAGCTTGGTGGCAGTGACTTTGGAGAACCATCACTATCTTATCTGGAAGATCAACTCCCACTTGATTCAAGCGATTGTCGTACTCAGATAATCTGAGCACACGCTCAACGATTGAGCTTTTCTCCTTTACTTCATGGACAAAGAATCTTGTCGGAGGTCTCATAGCTCTTAACAAGGGCACAAGCATGAAATCACAATTTCATCTCTTTAGAACATCTCTTATGCTCCGTGACGTTTGAAAACGTCTTCGGCGCCTTGCTTCTAAGCCATTAAGTATTTTGTACTGAACTATCGTGTAGTAATCAGAAACGTGCATGTCGGATGTTTACAACATCTACAGACGACGCTCGAGGTGCAACACACCGAGTGGTGCATTAAGGACATAAGCCTTCTGTGCAGCAATGAGGACAATCCTTGGTTTTACAGACTCAGTCTGCAAAGTTTGCTACTATCAACTTTCCACTAAATTTTCTCTAGGAACATATAAAAACAGTAGAGCTATAGAGCCAGCTACATCGTAATTCGCAAAGACCATTAGACTATATTCATGACAATTAGTTCAATTAATCATATTACTTAAGAACTCCCACTCAAAAAGTACATCTCTCTAGTCATTTGAGTGGTACATGATCCAAATCCACTATCTCAAGTCCGATCATCACGTGACTCGAGAATAGTTTCAGTGGTAAGCATCTCTATGCTAATCATATCAACTATACGATTCATGCTCGACCTTTCGGTCTCATGTGTTCCGAGGCCATGTCTGCACATGCTAGGCTCGTCAAGCTTAACCCGAGTGTTCCGCGTGTGCAACTGTTTTGCACCCATTGTATGTGAACGTTGAGTCTATCACACCCGATCATCACGTGGTGTCTCAAAATGAAGAACTGTCGCAACGGTGCACAGTCGAGGAGAACACAATTTCGTCTTGAAATTTTAGTGAGAGATCACCTCATAATGCTACCGTCGTTCTAAGCAAGATAAGGTGCATAAAGGATTAACATCACATGCAGATCATGTGCTTCTTGATCTCCATCACCAAAGCACCGGCACGATCTTCTTGTCACCGGTGTCACACCATGATCTCCATCATCATGATCTCCATCAACGTGTCACCATCGGGGTTGTCGTGCTACTCATGCTATTACTACTAAAGCTACGTCCTAGCAATATAGTAAACGCATCTGCAAGCACAAACGTTAGTTTAAAGACAACCCTATGGCTCCTGCCGGTTGCCGTACCATCGACGTGCAAGTCGATATTAACTATTACAACATGATCATCTCATACATCCAATATATCACATCACATCGTTGGCCATATCACATCACAAGCATACCCTGCAAAAACAAGTTAGACGACCTCTAATTGTTGTTGCATGTTTTACGTCGTGACCATGGGTATCTAGTAGGATCGCATCTTACTTACGCAAACACCACAACGGAGATATATGAATTGCTATTTAACCTCATCCAAGGACCTCATCGGTCAAATCTGATTCAACTAAAGTTGGAGAAACCGACACTCGCCGGTCATCTTTGAGCAACGGAGTTACTCGTAGCGATGAAACCAGTCTCTCGTAAGCGTACGAGTAATGTCGGTCCGAGCCGCTTCGATCCAACAATACCGCGAAATCAAGAAAAGACTAAGGAGGGCAGCAAAACGCACATCACCGCCCACAAAAACTTTTGTGTTCTACTCGAGAAGACATCTACGCATGAACCTAGCTCATGATGCCACTGTTGGGGAACGGCGCATGGGAAACAAAAAATTTCCTACGCGCATGAAGACCTATCATGGTGATGTCCATCTACGAGAGGGGATTTCCGATCTACATACCCTTGTAGATCGCACAGCAGAAGCGTTTAAGAAACGCGGTTGATGTAGTGGAACGTCCTCACGTCCCTCGATCCGCCCCGCGAACCGTCCCACGAACCGTCCCGCGATCCGTCCCACGATCCGCTCCGATCTAGTGCCGAACGGACGGCACCTCCGTGTTCAGCACACGTACAGCTCGACGATGATCTCAGCCTTCTTGATCCAGCAAGAGAGAACGAGAGGTAGATGAGTTCTCCGGCAGCGTGACGGCGCTCCGGAGGTTGGTGGTGATCTAATCTCAGCAAGGCTCTGCCCGAGCTCCGCAGAAACGCGATCTAGAGGAAAAACCGTGGAGGTATGTGGTCGGGCTGCCGTGGCAAAAGTTGTCACAAATCAGCCTAAAACCCCACTATATATAGGAGGGAGGGAGGGGAGGAGGCAGCCTCAAAACCCTCAAGGTTTGGCCGAAATTGGAGGTGGAGGAGTCCTACTTCAATCCTACTTGGAGTAGGATTCGACCTTCCCACTTGGAAACTCTTTCCACCTTGTGTTTTTTCCTTCTCAAACCTTATGGGCCTTAGTGGGAACTTATTCCAGCCCACTAGGGGCTGTTTTATCTCTTCCCATAGCCCATGAGACCCCTTGGGGTGTGACACACCTCCCCATGGTCCTCGGCACCCCTCCCGGCACTCCCGGTACACTACCGATGAGCCCGAAACTTTTCCGGTGACCAAAACAGGACTTCCTATATATCAATCTTTACCTCCGGATCATTCCGGAGCTCCTCGTGACGTCCTGGATCTCGTCCGGGACTCCAAACAACATTCAGTAACCAACCATATAACTCAAATACGCAGAAAACAACGTCGAACCTTAAGTGTGCAGACCCTGCGGGTTCGAGAACTATTTCTCAGTCAATATCCAATAGCGGGACCTAGATGCCCATATTGGATCCTACATATTCTCCAAAGATCTTATCGGTTGAACCTCAGTGTCAAGGATTCATATAATCCCGTATGTCATTCCCTTTGTCCTTCGGTATGTTACTTGCCCGAGATTCGATCGTCAGTATCCGCATACCTATTTCAATCTCGTTTACCGGCAAGTCTCTTTACTTGTTCCGTAATACAAGATCCCGCAACTTACACTAAGTCACATTGCTTGCAAGGCTTGTGTGTGATGTTGTATTACCGAGTGGGCCCCAAGATACCTCTCCGTCACACCGAGTGACAAATCCCATTATCGATCCATACTAACTCAATGAACACCTTCGGAGATACCTGTAGAGCATCTTTATAGTCACCCAGTTACGTTGCGACGTTTGATACACACAAAGCATTCCTCCGGTGTCAGTGAGTTATATGATCTCATGGTCATAGGAACAAATACTTGACACGCAGAAAACAGTAGCAACAAAATGACACGATCAACATGCTACGTCTATTAGTTTGGGTCTAGTCCATCACATGATTCTCCTAATGATGTGATCCCGCTATCAAGTGACAACACTTGCCTTGACCATCTTTGATCAACAAGCTAGTCAACTAGAGGCTTACTAGGGACAGTGTTTTGTCTATGTATCCACACATGCACTGTGTTTCCAATCAATACAATTATAGCATGGATAATAAACGATTATCATGAACAAAGAAATATAATAATAACTAATTTATTATTGCCTCTAGGGCATATTTCCAACACGCAATACCTCCTCCTCACTAATATTTTCGTGCAAAACTTTAACTTCTATCCAAGGAAGAATCCTCCTATGGTTGAGTTTAAATTATATGATATCCCCCAGCGCATGTCACTCCAGGATTTTTGCAATGTTTGCAAATTGCCTTTTGTTGGGGATGTTCATGAACCTCGTCCACGGGACTTGGAGGCTTTCATCGATACAATTGCTATAGGAGAGGAGAGATGAGTGTCTTGCGCTAGAGCTGCTAGTATACATTTTCCCGTGCTTCGGTACTTCTCATTATTCGTGGGAAAATGTTTTATTGGCCGTGGGAAAGCTGGGGCCCTTAGCTCCCCAGATCTCGTGGTATTATGCTACCCGTCTTGCTAGACATTTTGAGATACCTATTATACTGGACAAGGAAGAAGAGATTCTTCTCCCTGAGAGATATCTAGATTATGATAGCATGGTTTGCCATGACTTTCTTGATAGAGATATAAATAGAAGGATGAGTATTTAGACAGGGCACTCGTGAGACTATTACTTTGACAGCTCCTTATTTGTTCAATCTTCATACAGGCAGGTACATTCTTATGCCCTCAAACATCTACGCATATTGGGTCATTAGCCCAACCACAGGTGCCCGTGCCTGAGGTACCAGTCGAGTACCAGACGCCAGTTTATAAGTGGGAGCCAGAGACGCTCACACAACAGTGGCATCCCCAGTCCACTCTGGAGTACCCCGGAGCTGGTTATTTCCATCCTTGGGAGTACACCAACTTAGGCCAAAAGCCTAAGCTTGGGGGAGTACGTGTTTCTCACCAACTTAATATTCTTGCTTATACTTTCACTTTGTTAGTCGGTGTTCACACTTTGCCACTGTATCATCCATGCTAGTTTATTTTCTGTTTCTCGTTTTCTTTTCGTGTGTTTATCTAGTTTGAGAAAACCCAATAAGTTTTCCGTTCTTCTTTTGCCTGTTGGGAGCTTTCTCGTGTAAATAGTTTTCTTTTTCTTTGGGTCAAGGTAGAAGACCATGGTTACAATATTTAGAGGCTCTCGCATGCATATCTATTTATCTGTCAAAGAGCCAGATTACTTTGACTTCTCCTTTGTGTTTGCTTGCAGATTCCAGCTTAGTCCAATGCACGAGCACTCTTATTATTGTTCACATCATTTGGTCGTGCAAGTGAAAGGCAATAATGATGATATATGATGAAGCGACTGAGCCTGGAAAAGCTGGTATGAACTCGACCTATTTTGTTTTTGTAGATATGACTAGCTCATCGCTCCTGATTCAGCTTTGTTGTGAGAGGAACATGTTTGCAATGACAACTTAGAGATCCTAGTTTCTGATGCCATGCTTAATTAGTGAGGATCTTATAATGGTTTGTCTTGGATGCCAACATGAATCTTGATATGACTATGATGTAGGATGGTAGGATGGTATCCTCCTTTGAATGATTCAAGTGGCTTGACTTGGCGGATGTTTACGCATGTAGTTGAAACAAAATCAACATAGCCTCTATGATATTCATGTTCATGGTGATTTATGTCCTACTCATGCTTGCACTCAATGTTGGTTAATCTCAATGCATTTTGATGACTGTTGTCGCTCTCTAGTTGGTCGCTTCCCAGTCTTTTGCTAGCCTTCACTTGTACTAAGCGGGAATACTGCTTGTGCATCCACTTCCATAAACCCAAAGTTGTTCCATATGAATCCTCCATACCTACCTATATGCAGTATCTACCTGCCGTTCCAAGTAAATTTGCATGTGCCACTCTCTAAACCTTCAAGAAATAATCTTTTTTGCATGCCCGAACTGCTCATGTGGTGATAGGGGGCTATCAGTATCTTCCATGCTAGGCGTGTTATCCTTGATATGTGTTTATTCACTATCATTCACGAGAAAGGGGCCGGTAATTGGAATGCCCAGTTTCATGCTCAAATCGAAAAGATAATTGCAAACAAAATTCCCCCTGGATTGATGTTGGTCTGGACGGCACCCGAGGATTCGGTAGTCGTGGAGTGTGATTGATTGGTGGTGGGGGAGTCAAAACTTTACTTTTCTGTTTGGGAACCGCCTATAGCATGTGTAGCGTGGAAGATGGTGAAAGCTCTTGGTCATTGCTTTGACAATGAAAGCATGCCACCCAAAAATTATTATCTCTATTTTAAAAGCTTGAGCTCTGGCACCTCTGCAAATCAATGCTTCCCTCTGAGAAGGGCCTGTCTATTTATGTTCCTGTTGAGTCATCCTCTTTTCATAAAAGCACCAATTAGAGAGCACCTCTGTCATTTTTATGCTTTGCTTTTGACTGATATTGAGTATGACTATGACTGGATCTTCTTTTCCATGAATTACAATGTTTAGTCAGCCCTTGGTCTTTGAAGGTGCTCTGCTTTTATGTTTTGCGGTCTCAGAAAGAGCTAGCGAGATACCATGTGTTTGTACTGCTTCATGATTGTTTTGATTGAAGTGTTGACGTTTGAAACTTGTCATTATTGCTCGCTAGTTGATTATGCCATTGATATGAGTTTACCGTGAGACCTAAATGTCATTTGCTTATGTGGTTAGCTTGTGATCTTGCTGAAATTCTGGATATGAGTTACACATAGTTGCAACAACAAGATCAAACAAAGTTTGTAAAAGTTTTTATTGTCTCTTTCAGTTTGTCAACTGAATTGCATGAGGACAAGCAAGGTTTTAAGCTTGGGGGAGTTGATACATCTCCGTCGTATCTACTTTTCCAAACTCTTTTACCCTTGTTTTCGACTCTAATCTGCATGATTTGAATGGAACTCACCCGGACTACCGTTTTTTCAGCAGAATTGCCATGGTGTTGTTTTTGCGCAGAAATAAAAGTTCTCGGAATGACCTAGAAATTTATGGGGATTTTTTGTGGAATATATAAAAAATACAGGCGCAAGAATCGACCGGAGGGGTGGAGCTGAGAGCCCACAAGCCCACCACGCGCCCCCCGGTCGCACCTGGCAGGCTTGTGGGGCCCACGAAGCTCCACCGCCTCCAATCTCAGCTCTATTTAGTCCCTTTTGTCGAGAAAAAAAATCAAGGAGAAGAGTTCATCGCGTTTTATGAAACGGAGGCGCCGCCACCTCCTATTCTTCCTCCTGAGGGCAGATCTGGAGTCCGTTCTGGGCTGCGGAGAGGGGATATCGTCACCATCGTCATCACCAACCTTCCTTCATCGCCAATTCCATGATGCTCTTCACCGTTCGTGAGTAATCTCATCGTAGGCTTGTTGGACGGTGATGGGTTGGATGAGATCTATCATGTAATCGAGTTAGTTTTGACGGGGATTGATCCCTAGCATCCACTATGTTCTGAGATTGATGTTGCTACTACTTTGGCATGCTTAATGCTTGTCACTAGGGCCCGAGTGCCATGATTTCAGATGTGAACCTATTATGTTGTCGTCAATATATGTGTGTTCTTGATCCTATCTTGCAAGTTGTAGTCACCTACTATGTGTTATGACCCGGCAACCCCGACGTGACAATAGCCGGAACCACTCCCGGAGATGACCGTAGTATGAGGAGTTCATGTATTCACCAAGTGTTAATGCATTGGTCCGGTTCTTTATTAAAAGGAGAACCTTGATATCCCGCAGTTTCCATTAGGACCCCGCTGCCACGGGAGAGATGGACAATAGATGTAATGCAAGTTCTTTTCCCTAAGCATGTATGACTACATACGTAATACATGCCTACATTACATTGACGAACTGGAGCTAGTTACATATCTCTCCGTGTTATAAGTGTTGCATGATGAATAACATCCGGCATAATCATCCATCACTGATCCAATGCCTAAGAGTTTTTCCTACTGATCCTTGCTACGTTACTTTGCCGCTACTGCTGTCACTGCTGCTACTGTTACTCTGTTGCTACTGCTGTTACTTGGCTGCTACTGCTGTCACTTTGTTGCTACTGGTTACTGTTGTTACTGTTGCTATCACACTACTTTGCTACTGATACTTTGCTACAGATACTAAGTCTTTCAGGTGTGGTTGAATTGACAACTCAACTGCTAATACTTGAGAATATTCTTTGGCTTCCCCTTGTGTCGAATCAACAAATTTGGGTTGAATACTCTACCCTCGAAAACTGTTGCGATCCCCTATACTTGTGGGTTATCAGCTATAAAGGTGTTCTACAGGTATCTTCGAAGGTGTCTGTTGGGTTGGAATTAATCAAGACTGGGATTTGTCAATCCGTATGACGGAGAGGTATCTCGTGGCCCACTCGGTAATGCAACATCACAACAAGCCTTGCAATCAATGTGACTAAAGAGTTAGTCACGAGATCTTGTATTATGGAACGAGTAAAGAGACTTTTCGGTAACGATATTGAAGTAGGTATAGAGATATCAACGATCGAATCTTGGGCAAGTAACATACCGATGGAAAAAGAGAATAGTATACGGGATTGATTGAATCCTTGACATCGTGGTTCGATCGATAAAGATCTTTATAGAATATGTAGGAGCGAATATGCACATCCACGTCCCGCTATTGGTTATTGGCCGGAGAGTGTCTCGGTCATGTTTGCATAGTTCTCAAACCTGTAGGGTCTGCACACTTAAGGTTTGGTGACGATTTGGTATTAATGAGTTATGTGTGGTAGTAACAGAAAGTTGTTGGGAGTCCTGGATAAGATCGCAGACATCACGAGGATCTCCATAATGGTCCAGAGGTAAATATTTATATATGGGAAATCCTATTTTGGCCATCGGAAAAGTTTCAGGTTTTTCCTGTATTGTACGGGGAAGCTTCTAGAAGGTTCCGAAAACTTCCGGAGGAGTCTGTAAGTCCACCAAGGGTTCCACCACGTCCCAAGGGTTTGCATGAGCTGAGGCGATACATCGTGGCCTTACTGGGCCAAGCGCACAAGTCCTTCAAGGCCCATGCTATTGGGAAAGGTGGAAAGTCCACCTTTATATGAAAGGGAATGAAGGGGACTAGTATTCCACCTCCTCCCACGTTGGATGTGCCCTAGGGCTTGGAGGGGCTGTTCCCCATGCCCCTCCACCTATATATAGAGGGGAGGGGGCACCCCAAGAGCACACACGAAGCCCTTGGCGGCTGGCGACCCTCTCTCCCTATATCGTTTTTTCCTTCGTTCGCGATTTCGGTAGCGCCAGGCGTAGCCCTGTCGGGATAGCACCACCACCACCGCCACCACACTGTCGTGTTGTTGGTGAACTCATCTACTATTCCGCCCTCGCTCGCTGGATCGAGGGGTGGAGACATCATCAAGCTGTACGTGTGTTGAACGTGGAGGTCTCGTCCATTCGGCTCTCGATCGGGAGTTAGTGGGACGGATCATGATTGGATCGCGAAGATGTACCACTACATCAACCGCGTTATTTAATGCTTCCTCTTAGCGATCTACAAGGGTATGTAGATATAATCTCTCCTCGCGTAGATGGTCATCACCATGGATAGATCTTATGTGAGCGTAGGAAAATTATTGTTTCCCATGCGACGTTCCCCAACAGTGGCATCATGAGCTAGGTCTATGTATAGATGACATCTCGAGTAAAACACAAAGGAGCTTGTGCGCGTTGATATTTAGATTGCTTCCCTCCATAGTCTTTTCTTGATTCGGCGGTATTGTTGGATGAAGCTGCCCGGACCAACATTACTCGTACACTTACAAGAGACCGGTTTCATCGACTAACATCCAAGTTGTTGCATAAATATGACTGGCAGTTGTCTGTTTCTCCAACTTTAGTTGAATCGGATTTGAACGAGGCGGTCCTTGGATAAGGTTAAATAGCACCGTTGTGGTTTTGCGTCAGTAAGATGTGATCATACTAGATACCCATAGCAGCCACGTAAAACATGCAACAACAAATTAGAGGATGTCTAACTTGTTTTTGCAGGGTATGTTGTGATGTGATATGGCCAAACACATGATATGATATATTTGATGTACGATATGATCATGTTGTAGTAGTTAAATATCGACTTCATGTCGATGCTACGGCAACCGACACGAGCCAAAGGGTTGTCTTTACTTATTTTTGCACTCGGTGATGCTTTACTTTATCGCTAGTTCAGTAGCTTTAGTAGTAATAGCATAGGTGGTGCGACAACCTCGATGGCAGCACAATGAGGAAGATCATGATGATGGAGATCATGGTGTCGCACGGGTGATGATGGAAATCATGCTATTGCTTTGGTGATGGAGATCAAGAAGCACAAGTTCATGGCCATATCATGTCACTTATGATTTGCCTATCATGTTAATCCTTTTATGCACCTTGTTTAGCTTACGACGAGGATAGCATTATAAGGTGATCCCTCACTAAAAATTTAAAGATAAAATTATGTTCTCCCCGACTTTGCACTGTTGCGACAGTTTGTCGATTAGAGACACCACGTGATGATCGGGTGTGATAGACTCTATGTTCACATACAACGGGTGCAAAACAGTTGCACATGCAGAACACTCGGGTTGAACTTGACGAGCCTAGCATGTATAGACATGTCCTTGAAACACAAGATACTGAAAGGTCAAACATGAGTCATATAGTAGATATGATGAACATACAGATGTTCACCATTGAAGCCAAGTTAACTCACGTGATGATCGGACTTGAGTTGGTGAATTTGGATCATGTGTCACTCGAATGACTAGGGGGATGTCAATTTGAGTGGGAGTTCTTATGTAATATGATTAATTGAACTTATTATCATGAACATAGTCAAAATGTCTTTGCAAATTATGTTGTAGCTTGCGCTGTAACTCTATTCTTTTTGATATGTTCCTAGCGAAAACTTAGTTGAAAGATGATAGTAGCAATTATACGGACTGGGTCCATAAAGTGAGGATTGTCCTCATTGCTGCATAGAAGGTTTATGTCCTTAATGCACCGCTCGGTGTGCTACCTTCGAGCATCCTCTGTGGATGTTGCGAGCATGTGACATACACGTTTTTGATGACTACGTGATAGTTTAGTGTGTAATGCTTAAGAGCTTAGAATTGAGGTGTCGAAGACCTTTTGAACGTCACGGGACATATGAGATGTTCCAAGAGCTGAAATTAGGATTTCAGACTCGTGCCCGTGTTGAGAGGTATGATATCTCTGACAAAAATTCTTTGCCTACGAAGTAAGGGAGAGAAGCTCAATCGTTGAGCATGTGCTCAGATTGTGTGGGTACTACAATTGCTTGAATTGAGTGGGAGTTGATCTTCCAGATAAGATAGTGATTACATAGTTCTCCAAAGTCACTGCCACCAAGCTACTGGACTTCTTGATGAAATATAGCATATGAGGGATGCACAAGATGACCCCTGAGTTATTTGCGATGTTTGAAACCACGAAAGTAGAAATCAAGAAGGAGCATCAATTGTTGATGGTTAGTAAAACCACTAGTTTCGAGAACAGCAAGGGCAAGAAGGGATACTTCACGAATGGCAAACCAGTTGCTGCTGTAGTGAAGAAACCCAAGGTTGAACCCAAACCCGAGACTAAGTGCTTCTATTATGAGGGAACGATCACTAAAGCGGAACTACCCTAGATACTTAGTAGATAAGAAGGCTCGCAAAGTCAACAAAAGTATATTGGATATACGTGATATTGATGTGTACCTTACTAGTACACCTAGTAGCACCGGGGTATTAGATACAGATTCAGTTGCTAAGTGTTAGTAACTTGAAATTATAGCTACGGAATAAACGGATACTAGCAAGGGTGAGGAGACGAAGTGTGTTGGAAGTAATTACAAGGTTGATGTGATCAAACATCGCATGCTCCCTCTACCATCGAGATTAGTGTTGAACCTAAATAGTTGTTATTTGGTGTTTGCATTGAGCATAGACATGATTAGATTGTGTTTATTGCAATATGGTTATTCATTTAAAGAGAATAATGGTTACTCTGTTTACTTGAATAATACCTTCAATGGTCTTGCACCTAAAATGAATGGTTTATTGGATCTCGATCGTAGTGATACACATGTTCATAATATTGATGCCAAAAGATACAAAGTAGTAATGATAGAACCACTTACTTTTGGAACTGTCGCTTGAGTCATATTGGTATAAAACGCATGAAGAAGATCCATGCTGATGGATCTTTGGACTCACTCATTTTTTAATCGTTTTAGACATGCGAACCATGCCTATTGGTATAAACACATGAAGAAACTCCATGTAGATGGATTGTTTAGACTCACTTGATTTTGAATCACTTGAGACATGCAAATCATGCCATGTGGGCAAGTTGACTGAAGGCCTCATCTTTTAGTGATATGAAACGAGAAAGTGACTTGTTGGAAATAATATATTTTGATGTATGCAGTCTAATGAGTGACGAGGCACGCGGTGGATATCGTTACGTTCTTACTGATGATTTGAGTAGATACATGTGTATTTTCTTGATGAATCACAAAGTCTGAAATATTGAGAAGTTCAAAGCAATTTCGGAGTGAAGTTGAAGATCGTCGTGACAAGAGGATAATATGTCTACGATGTGATCGTGGGGGTAAATATATATGTAAGTTGCGAGTTTGGTAAACATTTAAGACAATGTGAAAATTGTTTCACAACTCGTGCCACCTGGAACACTATAGTGTCATGGTGTGTCCGAACGTCATAGTCGCGCCCTATTAGATATGGTGCATACTATGATGTCTCTTATCGAATTACCACTATTATGTAGGGGTTATGCATTAGAGACAACCACATTCACTTTAAAAAGGGCACCATTTAAATCTGTTGAGATGACATTTTATGAACTATGGTTTGGAGAAACCTAAGCTGATGTTTTTAAAGTTCGGGGTTGCGATGCTTATATGAAAAGGCTTCAACCTGATGAGCTCGAACCCAAATCAGATAATTGCGTCTTCATAGGATACACAATGGAATCAGTTGGGTATACCTCCTATCTTAGATCTGAAAGAAAAGTGTTTGTTGATGAAAAACGGGTACTTTCTAGAGAAAGAGTTTATCTCGAAAGAATTGAGTGGGAGGATGGTGGAACTTGATGAGGTTGTTAAACCGTCACTTCAAACAGAGTGTAGCATGGCGCAGGAAGTTGTTACTGTGGCGCCTATAACAAATTGAAGAGGAAACCAATGATGATGATAATCAAGCTTCCGATCAAGTTACTTCCAAACCTCGTAGGTCGACAAGGACATACACTACTCTAGAGTGGTACGGTAATCCTGTCTTGGAGGTCATGTTGTTGGACAACAATGAACCTACGAGCTATGGAGAAGCGATGGTGGGCTCGGATTCTGACAAATGTCTGGAGGCCATGAAATCCGAGATAGGATCCATGTATGAAAACAAAGTATAGACTTTGGAAGAACTACTTGATGGTCGTGAGACTATTGAGCACAAATGGATCTTTACAAGGAAGACACACGATGATGGTGAATGTCACCATTTAGGAAGCTCGACATGTTGCAAATAATTTCCCGACAAGTTCAAGGAGTTGACTACGATGATACTTTCTCACTCATAGCGATGCTAAAAGTCTGTTGGAATTATGTTAGCAGTTGATGCATTATTTATGAAATCTTGCAGATAGGATGTCAAAACATTGCTTCCTCGATGGTTTCCTTGAGGAAAAGTTGTATGTGATACAACCAGAAGGTTTTGTCGATCCTAAGGATGCTAACAAGTATGCAAGATCCAACGATCCTTCTATGGACTCGAGCAAGCATCTCGGAGTTGGAATATACGCTTTGATGAGATGATCAAAGCTTTTGGGTTTATACAAGGTTTATGAGAAACTTGTATTTCCAAAGAAGTGAGTGGGAGAAATATAGAATTTCTGATTAATATATGTGGTTGACATATTGATGATCGGAAATAATGTAAGATTTATGGAAAGCATAAGGGGTTGTTTGAAAGGAGTTTTTCAAAGGAAAACCTGGATTGAACTACTTGAACATTGAGCACCAAGATCTATAGAGATAGATCAAGAGGCTTGATAAAACTTTCAATGAGTACCCAACTAACAAGATCTATTGACAAGATTTTTGAAGGAGTTCAAAATAGATCAATCAAAGAAGGAGTTCTTGGCTGTGTTGTAAAGGTGTGAAATTTCAGTAAGACTCAAAGCCTGACCACGACAGAATAAAGAGAAAGGATTAAAGTCGTCCCCTATGCATTGGCCATAGGCTCTATAGTATGTTATGCTGTGTACCGCACCTGATGTGTGCCTTGCCATGAATCTATCAAGGGGTACAAAAGTGATCCAGGAATGGATTACTAGACAGCGGATAAAAGTTATCCTTAGTAACTAGTCGACTAAGGAATTTTTCTCGATTATGGAGGTGATAAAAGAGTTCGTCGTAAAGGGTTACGTCGATGCAAGCTTTGACACTAATCTGGATGAATCTGGGTAGTAAACTCGATTCGTATAATGGAGCAGTTGTTTGGAATTCTTCCAAGTTAAGCATGGTAGAAGCATCTACAGTATGACATAGATATTTGTAATAGAGCACATAGATCTGAATGTTTCAGACCCGTTGTCTAAAAAACCTCTCTCACAAGCAAGACATGATCAAACCCCACAACTATATGGGTGTTAGATTCATTACAATCACATAGTGATGTAAACTAGATTATTAACTCTAGTGCAAGTGGGAGACTATTGGAAATATGCCCTAGAGGCAATAATAAATTGGTTATTATTATATTTCCTTGTACATGATAATCGTTTATTATCCATGCTAGAATTGTATTGATTGGAAACTCAAATACATGTGTGGATACATAGACAACACAATGTCCCTAGTGAGCCTCTGGTTGACTATCTTGTTCATCAAAGAGGTCAAGGTTTCCTGGACATAGACAAGTGTTGTCACTTGATAATGGGATCACATCATTAGGAGAATTATCTGATGGACAAGACCCGAACTATGAACGTAGCATATGATCGTGTCAGTTTATTGCTACTGTTTTCTACATGTCAATGTATATGTTCCTATGACCATGAGATCATGCAACTCCCGGACACCGAAGGAATACCTTGTGTGTATCAAATATCACAACGTAACTGGGTGACTATAAAGGTGCTCTACAGGTATCTCCGAAGGTGTCTGTTGGGTTGTCGTGAATCAAGATTGGGATTTTTCACCCCGTGTGATGGAGAGGTATCTCGGGGCCCACTCGGTAATGCAACATCACAACAAGCCTTGCAAGCAATGTGACTAGAGAGTTAGTCATGAGATCCTGTATTATGGAACGAGTAAAGAAACTTGCCTGTAACGAGATTGAACAAGGTATAGAGATACCGACGATCGAATCTCGGGCAAGTAACATATCGATGGACAAAGGGAATAGTATACGGGATTGATTGAATCCTTGACATCGTGCTTCGACCGATAAAGATCTTTATAGAATATGTAGGAGCCAATATGCACATCCACGTCCCGCTATTGGTTATTGGCCGGAGAGTATCTCGGTCATCTCTACATAGTTCTCGAACTTGCAGGGTCTGCACACTTAAGGTTTGGTGACTATTTTGTATTAATGAGTTATGTGTGGTCGTAATCGAAAGTTGTTCGGAGTCCCAGATGAGATCCCGGACATCACGAGGAGCTCCTGAATGGTCCAGAGGTAAAGATTTATATATGGAAAGTCATATTTTGGCTACCAAAAAGTTTCTGGTTTTTTTGGTATTCTAGCAGGAAGCTTCTAGAAGGTTCCGGAAACATCCAGAGGGGTACGGAAGTCCACCAAGGGTTCCACCACGTTCGAAGGGTTTTCATTAGCTGAGGGGAGAAGTCATGGCCTTATTGGGCCAAGCGCACAAGTACTTCAAGGCCCATGCAGTTGGGAAAGGTGGAAAGTCCACCTTTGTATGGAAGGGAAGGAAGGGGACTAGGATTCCACCTCCTCCCACCTTGGCTCCGCCCTAGGGCTTGAAGGGGTTGTTCCCCACACCCCTCCACCAATATATAGATAGTAGGGGGCGCACCAAGAGCACACATAAAGCCCTTGGTGCCCGTCTCTCTCCCTAGATTGTTTTCTCCTCCGTTCACGGCTTCGGTAGCGCTAGGCGTAGCCCAGCCAGGATAGCACCGCCACCGCCACCACCATGCCGTCGTGTTTCCAGAGAACTCATCTACTACTCCATCCTCTCTCTCTGGATCGAGGGGGTGGATACGTCATCGAGTTGTATGTGTGTTGAACACGGAGGTGCCGTCCGTTTGGCGCTCGATCGCGAGTTCGTGGGACGGATCATGATTGGATCGCGAAGACGTACCACTACAACAATCGCGTTCTTTAACGCTTGCGCTTAGCGATCTACAAGGGTATGTATATACAATGTCTCCTATCTTTGATGGTCATCACCATGGATAGATCTTATGAGCGCGTAGGAATTTTTTTGTTTCCCATGCGATGTTCCCCAACAGTTCATACTAGAAGGAATCCACGGGTCATCCCAAATGTTGATGTGTGAGCCAGAACCCACACGCCTTATGCAACCCCTATCAAAAGTTCGAATCCCAGCTACAATACTCTGCCAAGTGTACGAAGAACCTTACTTAGGGCGAGATTTCAGAATATCTCCACTGGGATAATATCCCTCAAAACTCGTGCACACAAAGAGTTAGGATACTGGAGTGGGCGCCAACAGTGCTTTTCTAACATAGCAAGAGTAAATATGTGAAGGTCTCTAAACCCCATGCCTCCTTTTTTTCTTCGGTACATACATTTTCCACCAGGCAAACCAATGCATTTTTTTCTTCTCCTCTCTATCACCCCACCAAAACCCAGAAATTTCATCGATGATCGATTTACATATCCCGTTCGTTAACTTGAACACAAACATAGCATATGATGGAATCGCCTATGCTACTAATTTTAGAAGATTTTATTTACCTTGTATTGAGAGAATTTTTTATCTTTCCACCCCTTGAGCCTCTGCATACCCTGTCGGCTAAGTGCTGAAAACAGTCAGTACGGTCAACACCAACCATAGTTGGTAGCCCGAGGTACTTGTCTGACAGGGCCTCTATTAATATATCCAGAATTTCACAGACCATCTCTTTGTCGTTAACTATCATATTTGGACTGGAAAGATACTCGACTTTGGAATACCCACACGCTGGCCTGAGCTAGCACAACACGTGTCAAGAACCCTCTTAAGAGTGTTTGCATTATGGTTAGAGACTTTCATCAAAACCAAGGAATCATCTCCAAATAAAAGATGAGAGATAGACGGGGAATCTCTACATACCTTTATACCTTCAATTCCTCCCGTTTCCTCCTTAAAAGATAGCATGCTCGATAAACCCTCGGAACAAATCAAGAACAAATATGGGGACAGAGGGTCCCCCTGTCTCAAGCCCCTGGTCGGTATTAATTCCTCGATTTCAGTGTCATTGAATCTGATTCTATAGCTTACCAAGGAAACACGCTCCATGATAAGGTCAATCAATTGGGTATGGAATCCCAACTTAATCATCATATGTTGTAGAAAACCCCATTCTACCCTGTCATAAGCTTTTAGCATATCCAACTTAAATGCATAGATTCCATTAGTGCCATGGGTTTTATTTTTTATCGAATGGAAACACTCGTACGCTACTAGCACATTATCATTGATTAACCTGCGTGGTACAAAAGCACCATGAGTGGGGGAAATTACCTCAGCCAGGATTTTCTTCAGTCTGTTGGCTAGCATCTTCGGAATTATTTTGTAAACCACGTTACATAAACTGATGGGTCTGAACTGGGTTATTACCTCTGGGTTGTCCACTTTTGGGATTAGCATCACATTTGTGAAATTCCATCCATCCGAGATCTTCTTATTGTTGATTGCATCAAGTACTTCCTTTGCAAGTTCATCCCCTACAACCAGAAAGTCCTGTATGTTTGGGTGTACCTTTTCCGCCCGAGGTGTTCTATTGTAATTGTTGTAATAAGTGCTCCGTAAATAATAGAAAGAAGTCCACATACCCCCTCAGGTTTCAGGAATAGGCCACTTAACCCGCTGAACTACAAAATCGGGTATTTAACCCCTTGATGTTTACAAAACCGGACAAATCACCCCCACACTCTATTTTAAGAGGTTTTAGTAGGTGGTTCTGCAATGTGGCATAAGTCAACAAGATGAGTTGAACATAGGGCATATATGTCAGACTAAACTCTCTGCCCCCTAGTACGACGCGACTCGTGCTGCATAGCGTTGCTGCTTCTGCCCATGGCGACATCAATGAGCAGGAGTGGTCCAAGGCAATAGTATAGAACCAGGGAGGAGAAGGGGGATGGGGCTCGATCCACACCGAAGATGTGTGCCGGTGTTTTAGCATGACTGCATCGAGGTATATGGCAACACAATGTCCTTGTCGCAAATTGGCGAGCTCCGCGAGCTCTTCATGTCTATTGAATATATAGTTTGCATGTATATGTGTATAGCCCGGCCCATCTCATAGCCTTTGTATAGTTGAGGTTGAGGACCATCTTGTACTCTATATATTTGCACATGAACCCAATCAATTCATTGTGTGTTGCATTGCCAAACAAATCTCCTTACATGGTATCATACCTAACGTTCCTACCCTAACCCTACAACCGTCGTCATCGCTGCCGCCGCCACGCGCCTCTCCTCAGCCTCCGCCACCGCCGCCGCTGCTTACCACAACCACCCCACGTCGCCGCCGCGCTGTTCCTCCCAATCGATGTTGTCGCCTCGTGTCTCCATTGCTTCCGCACCGCGACCCTAACCCAAAGCCGCCGTTGCCGCGATCTCTAACCGCCGCTGCCGCTGCTCGACGCCTCTCCCTTGCAGCCGGTCTCATGGACTCGCCGGCTTCCTCTAGCACCAACCCCTTCGCCGGCCCTGTGCCCTCTGCCGAAGCCATCCGCGACCTCAACATCGACGCTTGTGTTCCCATCCGCCTCGACTCCTCCACCTCCTCATACTACGCGTGGAAGACCTACTTCAACCTTGTCTTCCGCGAGTACTACCTCACCGAATATATTGGTGGCTACATCGATGCCGAGTACATGAAGAGTGACCCGGAGTGGTCCGCCATCGAGGCCAGTCTCATCCGGTGGTTCTACTAAATCATCTCGAAGGACATCTTCCACACGGTCGTCACCGACAACGATGACGCTTGCACCATGTGGACAAAAATCAACACGTTCTTCACCGACAACAAACTCCAGCGCCTTGTTTTCTTGCAACAAGAGTTCTTCGGCTGCCACCAGGATAACTCCACCATCGATGGTTATTGCATGCGGCTCAACCTGCTCGTCGACTAGCTTCGCGACATCGGCACCAAAATCTCTGACGAGCTCATGCTTAACACTCTCGCCGCCAGCCTCAACGAGGAATTCGGCAATGCCGCTTCCAATCTCACGTTGATGACGGAGCCCTCCTTTCAAGCTTTCATCGCCTACTTGCATCTTGAAGAGCGTCGAATGCTGAAGGTGAAATAGCGGGTGCAACACACCACCCTTGTGGCCGGCACCACCCACACCGGACCCAACCCTCCCGCACCTGGACCCGCTGCGCGCCCCCTGCCGCCACCTTGGTTCTACCCGCTGCCCTACGGCCTATGACTCCCTCCCTTGAGGTCGAGTCGTCTCAGGCCGCCACTCCATCGCCCAACGACTGAGTCGCCAGCATCCCAGCGATGGGCTAGACGCCCTCCTCGCCCGTCGACACGCCTGGCCCCACCGCTGTTCCGCCCCTCGGTGTGACGACCCGCTGTAATGACCAAGATGCAAAACTTTCCTTATTCGGGGGTGAGGCCTCAAAAGGCGAAAGGGTCGCATCTAAGTGTTTAGCAAGTAGGATAACAATGCCATTACATAAATCGAGAGATGAGTATAAGATTCGTCTTACACTCGCCACATGCTAAATTACAATCCACACAAGCATTCATTATTCATACATAAAGCAGGGTCCGACTATGGACAAGATAAATGGCAAAATCATGCTATCCCATCTTGCTAGTCCCACGATCATGACCATGCACCTCTAGTCCTCGGGATAAGTCACATACACCCTACCACTGTCTTCGTCGAACTCCCACCTTAGCTGGTTATCATCGGGAACTCCTTCATTTAGGGTACATGTACATGTGGGTGTTTGTAGTAAACTGTGAGCCACGAGGACTTAGCAATCTCATGACCTTGGTATCATGTCTAAGTAAGTTAAATAGGCGATGTAGGTTAAGTGTTTGAGTTTGCAGCATCCTAAGCATATATGGTGTCTATCTTACGATGAACAACAATTAAATATGATGGTCTCCACAAGACGGTCGAAGACTAGATTGATCACTAAGTGATCCTCAACACCTACTTACGTCATTCATAACCCCACCGTGTTCTGATCAGAGAAGAGCTCTAAAACAAACAGTCACGGTTACACACTCAGTTCGCAAGTTTTATTTGAATTACTTTAAGTTATCAAGAATCGCATGTTAACAAAATATCCATGTTTGCCACATAACCGCGGGCACGGCTTTCCGAAAGATTTAACCCTGCAGGGGTGCTCCAACTAGTCCATCACAAATTACCACAGGCCGTATAGTAATCCTCTACCACGAAACTTGTGATCTCGTCTGATTCCTTAGTGAAAAACCTCAACTCTGAGAAGACCCAAAGTCTCACCGGAATCCCAATACGTAAGATATATCGCTAAGGTAAGACAAGCCCAGCAAAACCGCCCGACGTGTCGATGACCCTCATAAAAGCCGCGTATCTCAGTCTCAGGACATAGCGGATGAGTCACACTACGAGTTAAACCAACCCTCGAGTTTCCCCGCGGTGGCCCCATAGTCTGCTCATTTTGGACCAACACTCATGAGAAGCACTGGCCTGGGTTGTTGATTAAATCCTTGGGGTAGTTATGCCCTATGCCTTTTATTATTAAGTTATTAGCAAATTAACACCAAAGTTGGGTCCTGCCAGACAAGTCTTAACACTATATGATTTATCGAGGGGGTCCCCATAACAACCCCGAACGTGTTAGGAGCGCTCAGTTATGGAATAAAACACAGGTAGCCGAAACTAAGGTGGCAACAATGGAATAGATCACCCGGCAAAAGGCTAGGCCTTCCGTTATTTACCAAGTATATAGGTGCATTAATTAAATAGCAATTAAATATGATGATATCAAATGCCCATGTTATCACATGGACCATCTTGCACCTCCATCTAGCAACGCTAACAATTAGTGGTTGAGGAAGCCTAACTTAGCCAAACAATATTTGCTAGGAGGGGAAGGTGTTTGAGGTTTCAAGGCAATGTTTGATGGCCTATATATCATGTGGTAGGCAGCGGAGATGTAACGAAAGAAGCGTATCACTAAGCATAACAAAGCTAGAAACGGTGTCAAGGGCACGATCATCTTGTGTGTGATTTCTTCAAAGTGGAACTGATCCTAATCTTCCTCCACGAACTCACCGGACTCTTCGAACTCGTTTCTGGCCCCAGTAGCTACCCAAAAATAAACAAGCAGGAAATAAATACCAGCAAGAAGATGATGCCACAGACATAATGATGCATGCATGCACTACGTCTAACCATACACGGATGAAACTATTGCCACCTCACCACAAGGGGACTTTCTACAGAAATGCTCAAAATCAGAAACCAGTACCACCATTGGATTCCTTGGGATTTTCTACCCTAAATCCATATATCATATTGCCCATGTGGCATTCAGAAAAACACCACAAACAATGAAAGAAAAACTAGCACAGATCAAACTACAACAATATTCAGAACAGGGTTGTTCTTGAGCCTGCCTAATTTGGCAAGTCCATATTTGGACATTTCCATAAATGGAAATATTCCTATTTAACACAAAAAAATAACACAAACAATAAAAATAACAGGAAAAAAATAATAAGGAGGGGGACCCACCTCGCAGTGGCTAGGGCCCCCTCACTGGATGACATTTGGGCCCCTGTGGCCCACTGTCAGCCACACACTCACACACAACACTCAACGAAAATAGGTGCACGGGGGGATTCGAACCCTACACCTCACACACACACGCACACACCCACTACCACTAGGCCACTCAGGTCTAGCTGAACTATTTTGGGCTTCAAGTAAGGTGAGCTGCTACTCTACACGCACAAGAATACAACCGAAATAAAAAGGGGCGCAAGGGGGTTCAAACCCACGACGTGCTAGATCTACCACAAGCCCCTGACCACTACGCTATGCTCCGAAGGTTGGAAGAGAGGGGTTCTATCTCCTTTTGAGCAGCCCCTCTGCAACTGCACACTTCCACAACGGTGGCCAGAACAGGGGAAGACGGCGACGAGTCTACAGGTTCTCATCGATGGGGGTGGCTATCGGAGAGGGATGCGGGGCCGTAGGGAACTTGTTCCCGTGGCTAACTCGGTGAGAGGGACGCTGCAACGGTGGCGCAAGGAGCTAATTCTCCCGGCCATGGCAGAGCACGACGGCGACGACGAGAGGCTCGGCTCCCGCTGCTACGCGCGCTGCGTCGAGGCAGTTTCTGCTCTGCTACACGCCGAGGCTGCTGCTACGCTACCTGCTGCTACACTAAGCTGCTATTGCAGCGTCGTGCTACTACTTCACTACCTCTACCGAAAGTGCTGCTGCTGCCAAACTGTTGTTGTTGCGCCATGCGACCGAGCAAAGCCAACGAACTACCGGCACAAGAGGAGCTGCAGATGGAAGGGGAAGCGGAGGAGAGGGGGCGCACGCTCACCTAGAGGTGAGGAGAATCGCTCGGCTCGAGGGAGAGGAACAATGACGCAGAGGTTTTGTCTACGATCGCCGGAGTGGAGGAAGAAGGGGCCGTCGGGGGGCGTCGATGTTGTCGTACTCATTGCACGCTCGCTGTGGGAATGGATCTCCCATGACCCCCGCGTGCTCCTGGCATTGTCGGAGAGGAAGAAGGCGTCGACCTCATGCTAGCGTCGAGCTCACTTGAGCCCTCCCATGGCGATGGCGTCTCTGGAAACCATCTGACGGCGCGAGGGGAAGAGGAGGAAGGAAATGGAGTGGATAGGGTTGAGAGGAGAAGTGGGGCGACTAAATAACCTCTGGGGTCGCGCTTGGAGCCACTCGATCGAGCGGGAGAAGGGATCGGTGGCTCTAGTCTGGTCGTACTGATGCAAAAAGCCGGAGGAAGGAGACGATCGCGTTGCGGGCCTGCTCGCTGAGGGAGATGGGCCAAAGGAGAGGTAAGTTGTCCCAAGCCCTCTCTCTCTCTGCTTAAAACCGAAAGGAAAAAACAAATCCTACTCTTTTAATAAAACAAGCCCCACCAAATAATTCCCACATAGATATAAAAGGTTTTTTAATAAGACAAAATACCTTGGCTAAGCAGAAAAATATACCCTATTTAAAGAAATAGGTCTAACTAATTATGGCCAAGGTAAAAATGAATACTTTTATTAATAAACCTAAGATGTTTTGCAATAAAAAAATGCCAAGAGCTTAGAAAAAAATGAGAGAGCTTCACTAACCCACTCACAAGAATTGAGACGAGAAGTAGAACATTTTTATTGGGGCAAAACAGAAACTTAGAATACGCCTCAAAAGAAAATAAGAGGATAGAAGGGTTTTTGTACTATGGTGCAACTAGTGGGTTTGAAATGCACTTCTTGCACCCACACATAAACAAACACAAAACATATCACTAAGCACTTGTACAACACATCAAGGTGCACCCACAACACAAGATCAAACAAGAAGCAAAAGGAATATGACATGCATGATGCATGATGCACATGAAATGACAACATCACCAAGTTTCTCATCCATTCACATTGCATCACAAGGTTGCCAAACATGGAAAGGAGTTACAAAGGGGGAAGGAAAAGCATTGGGGCTGTCACACCCGCGCCCGCATCGGCGTGTCTTGGCCCAGCACTCTCTATCCTTCGGACGAGTATGCGTGCACGGCCTCGATGACAGCGCCATCACCCATCCCCTCGTCTGCCCGTGAGGCCCTTCGGGACCCTAACTGGCTCACGGCGATGCACGAGGAGTTCGCTGCCTTGCAGCGGAACTGCACGTGGCACCTTGTTCGGCGACCCCCTAATGTCAATGTCATCACTGGAAAATGGGTGTTCCGTCACAAGACTCGCCCTGACGGTTCTCTCGAGGGCTACAAAGATCGATGGACGGTTCGTGGCTTCCGGCAACGCGCCGGTGTGGACTTCACCGACACCTTTGGCCCGGTTGTCAAACTAGGTACGATCCACACGGTCCTTCAGCTGGTGGTCTCTCGCACTTGGCATGTGCATCAGCTAGATGTCTCCAATGCCTTCCTACACAGACACCTCATCGAGCGGGTCTTCTGTCAGCAGCCTACTGGTTTCGTCGATGCTGATCATCCTGATCACGTGTGTCTGCTCTCTCGATCTCTCTACAGGCTGAAGGAGGCGCCCTGTTCTTGGTACCAACGGATTACTGCCTTCTTGCACTCACTTGGCTTCCGGTCCACCCGCTCCGATGCGTCACTTTTTATGTATCATTAGGGAGCTGCCACTGCATACCTGTTGTTCTACGTCGATGACATCATCCTGAAAGCGTCCACCTATGAGCTTCTTCAGCGTGTCACCGCTCGTCTTCATGATGAGTTCGCGCTTAAGGACTTGGGCCTCTGCATTATTTCCTTGGCATTGAGGTTGTTCAACAGCTGGATCGGTTTTTCTTGCATCGGCAGCGGTATGTGCATGAGCTTCTCGAGCGTGTCGGCATGCTTAACTGCAAGACAGCTTCCACTCCCATTGACACCAAGGCCAAGGTCTCTGCCACGGAGGGCTCTCTCGCGACTGATGCTCCACTCTACCTCTCCATTGTGGGTGCCCTCGAGTACTTGACATTGACGCGCCCGGATTTGTAGTATGCAGTTCAGCAGGTCTGCCTTCACATGCATGCTCCGCGTGATTCACATTGGACTCTGGCAAAGCGTATCCTTCGCTACATACATGGCACCATGTCCTTGGGTCTCACACTGATAGCCTCCGCATCCACCAACATCGTCGCCTACTCAGATGCGCATGAGGCAGGTTACCGTGAGACGCCATGCTCCACGTCCGGCTACTGCGTCTACCTTGGGCCATTGCTGTTCTCTTGATCTTCCAAGCTTCAGTCCATGATTTCCCTCTCGAGCACTGAGGCTGAGTATTAGCCAGTGGCCAATGCCGTTGTCGAGTGCTCCTGGCTACGCCATCTTCTCCAGGAGCTGCTTTGTGATTTCACAAGGCCACACTTGTCTATTGCGACAATGTCAGTGCCTTCTACCTATCTTCCAACCCGATCCATCATCGTCATCGGAAGAATACTCAGCTTTACATCCACTTTGTTCGCGAACAAGTGGATCTTGGGCGCATTCGAGTTCTTCATGTTCCGACGACACAACAGTTTGTCGATGTTATGACAAAGGGATTGTCGACCTCTATCTTTCATGGGTCAGGTCCAGTCTCCGGCGCTGCTTCGACTGCGCATGGAGGGGAGTTGAATATATAGTTTGCATGTATATGTGTATAGCCCAACCCATCTCCTAGCCGTTGTATAGTTTAGATTGAGACCCATCTTGTACTCTATATATATGCACATGCATCCAATTAATTCGTTGTGCATTGCATTGCCAAACATCTTTCTTTACAATGTCCATGGACAATGGCAGCGGGAAGGCCTATCTGGAGATGAACGCAGCAGCCGATGGAGCCCGAAGTGGCCATAGCACCACCCGTGGCTGATCAGAGGAGAACGAGTACGAGGGCCATGCATGGCAGTACAGTATGGGCAGCGGCTGCTGGAGTATACTTACGGAGATTCGATCATTTCTAGTGTTGTGTGTGTTGCTATGACCTATTAGGGCGTGTTTGGTTCCTTTAGTCTACAATAGCTGCATTGCATAGCCTTCTCAACTCAGCCTAGTTGAGGGAAAATAGCCTTAAATGCACCATCTGCAAGTTGTTTCATTGCCTACATGCCCTCTTGTCTGCATGGGTTGAACCACACTGCCTGGTGTTTGGTTGTCTGCATGTTAGTGGACAAACCCAAGGCATGGTGTTTGGTTGTTTGCAACTCCTGGTGTGTGTTAACCTCTTTGGCTAGTTGGTGAGGTTACCAGCACACTTTGGCACAACCATGTACCACACATCATAAGCAGAGCAAAGCGTAAACAGAGCTTCAACTTACTTAACAACATAGTTCACAACGATAGTTCAAATAGTTCAACGCATAAATCATAGTTCAAGCGGACTCGATAGTACTTAGGAAGGTGGTGCCCCGGCCCTAGTACCTGGCGGCGAAGGCTTCGTCGTGCTTCCCGCACTTGTTGACCACCTCAATGCCATCGTCGTCGAAGATGATGACCTTGAGGGTGGTGGGAGTCACGAGCTTGAACGTCACCATGTAGACGATATTGTTCTGATGAATGGCGGTGAAGGTGGCCCAACCCTGATCCAGGGTCACTGTCGTGGGAATGAACATGAAAATAGAGGTGTAGGGTACGAAAGGAGATGGCAGACTCCTAGCTACGGCAAGCTTGTACGCAAGATGTATGAGTTCAGGCCCCTCTCGTAGAGGTAACAGTCCTATGTCTCAGTGTGGAATGTGTATTACATGGGGTGCGAACCCTTGTGTCAGAGGGGAGGGGTGGCTTATATAGAGTGCGCTACTCCTCATCAAGGCCCAACATCTAAGGGTTCGATCAATGGAGTTTAAAGGTGCACGTTACTGATGACGTACGTAATTAATGTTATTTATGATGACCAGCCGAACGCTCACCTGTTGGCCTCCCTGTAGTGGCTTCTGGTCATCTGCGTCGACTCACTTCTTCCGAGTTGAAGTTGGTTGTCGAGTGAAGGGGAAAATACTCTGAGTGATTTCTTACCGAGTGACTTAGATGCTATGGCTATCCAGTCGGATCTTCCTTTGGCCTTAAAGTCTTT
This sequence comes from Hordeum vulgare subsp. vulgare, assembly GCF_904849725.1. NCBI lineage: Eukaryota > Viridiplantae > Streptophyta > Magnoliopsida > Poales > Poaceae > Hordeum > Hordeum vulgare. The sequence goes on from NC_058518.1 coordinate 320,669,605, forward strand.
AATGAGGTACCCTTGGGTAGGACATCTAGGTCAGGCCTGTGACCCTACCCAAGGTACTTATCCCCATCATAATCCCCCGAATGGATCGGGGTTCGAGTGAGGAAGGGGATGATGCAAATTCTGTCGAGGCATGCCAATTTTGACCGTACTTCCGAGCTTAATAGAATTGTGTGTCGACTCAAGTCTTCGTCATTCACCTTGATCGATTCTGTTGTGAAGCACGTCCAAGTGAATTTAAGCATTGAGGTTGATCCGAGTGGCTAACGAGATCTTGAGATGTGACGGATCACTTCATCAGGTCCGGACTTCATGGGATTAGAAATTTCATTTAGCGCGGGCTCCACGATGATGACGCAACAACCAGGGCAAGTGGGACAACGACGCCTCGATTATCGTGCTGCCCTTATCGCCGCGTCTCGTGTCTCCTGTGTTATCAAGATAGACAGAGATCCGGTTGGTCCACCAGTCAGTGACTCATTCGGGCGGTTATAAATCTAACCGATGTTAGGGTTGGAGCGGTGCTTTTCTCTGATTCTTTCCTCCTTCCTCTCCACCTCCACCTCGCACGTGCTGCTTTGACCTGCCTCCGCCGCCGCTGAAATGTCAAAAGGCAAGATGAGCCAGCTTGAGCGTGCCAAGAAGGGTGGAAAGTCAAAGAAGCTAGGCGGCCGATCTAAATGTGTTGGCTCAGGAGAAGACTCATGTATGGATGTTGGTAAATGAGGTGGTTAACTTGGTCCGTGGCAAAGTGACGGGGATGGACTTGCTTGAAACGTTCCTTGGTCGGTGCATTCAACCTCTTCAGGCGAGGGATTATGCTATGTGGCACTACTCGGGCCCTGAGGATTCCACTCGGTCGTACCCCGAGCCTGCGACAATCCATTAGGAGCCAAGCATGTCTTGCCTTACTCTGCTGAAAACAAGCCACGGAACCTGGTGCGTTATTTCTTTGCTGATTACTTTCATATCTTTGTCGAGTGACTGAATCTTCAGCCGACTGACTTTGCTGCTTTCACATCTTGTAGGAGTGGACAAACATGCATTCACCCATGCCCAATGGGGCACAGCTTAACATCGGTGGGGAAAGTGAAGGTGGTAGCATTGACAGTGACTATACTGAAGACAACAAGGGGAGTGAAGATGACTCGGGTGAGAGTGAGGAAGAAAACCAGTCTCCTCCGCGTCCCGAATCTCGATCCAAGCATCTCCATGATCCGGTGGCTACCCCAAGAAAAACCTTAGTTTCCACTGATATGTCTCCAACGTATCTATAATTTTTTATGGTTCCATGCTATTATCTTGTCAAACTTTGGATGTTTTGTATGCCTTTTATATCTTTTCTGGGACTAACTTATTAACTCAGTGCCAAGTGCGAGTTCCTGTTTTTTGTGTGTTTTTGACCCTTTTGAGAGGAGAATATTAAACTGAGTCCAAACGGAATAAAACCTCTGAAAAGATTTTATCTGGAACAGAAGATATGCACGGAGCGTGAGAAGCAAGGCACATGCCACCACGGGAGGCCACAAGCCCCCTAGGCGCGGCCAGGGGGCCGCGCCTAGCAGGCTTGTGGGCCCTGATAACCCACAAGCATATGGGATCGCAGTAGTTTTCGAGGGTAGAGTATTCAACCCAAATTTGTTGGTTCACACAAGGGAAGCGAAAGAATATTCTCTCGTATTAGCAGCTGAGTTCGTCAGATTCAACCACACCTGAAAGATTAGTGTCTGCAAGCAAAGTATCAGTAGCAAAGTAGTATGATAATAACGGTGCCAGAAACGATCTGTTGACGGCAGACTATTCCTAACTGTTGTATCAATGGTGCCAGTAAAGAGCACGTGGACAGGGAACTATTCTTCCCAGGCAACGGCTCCAAAAAAGTCTTGCAACAAGTAGGAGCGAAGTAGCAAGGAACAGCAGTAGCAACAGTAGTAGCAAAGTGGCCCAATCCCTTTTATAGCAAGGGACAAGCCTAGACAAAGTAACGTAGCGAGGACCAGCAGTAAGAGACTCGTAGGCAGTGGATCAGCGATGGATGAGTGTGACGGATATGATTCATCATGTAACAGCTATAACACGGAGAGATATGTAACTAGATCCCGTTCGTCAATCCAATGTAGGCATGTATTTCGAATGTAGTCATGCGTGCTTAGGGAAAAGAACTTGCATGACATCTATTGTCCATCCCTCCCGTGGCAGTGGGGTCCTAATGGAAACTACGGGATATTAAGGTTCTCCTTTTAATAAAGAACCAGACCAACGCATTAACACGCGGTGAATACATGAACTCCTCATACTATGGTCATCTCTGGGAGTGGTTCCCGCTATTGTCACTCCGGGGTTGCCGGGTCATAACAAATAGTAGGTGACTACAACTTGCAAGATAGGATCTAAAATACACATATATTGGCGACAACATAATAGGTTCAGATCTGAAATCATGGCACTCGGGCCCTAGTGACAAGCATTAAGCATAGCCAAGTAGTAGCAACATCAATCTAGAACATAGTGGATACTAGGAATCAATCCCCGTCAAGAACTAACTCGATTACATGATAGATCTCATCCAACTCATCACCGTCCAGCAAGCCTATGATGAGATTACTCATGAACGATGAAGAGCATCATGGAATTGACGATGGAGAAAGGTTGATGATGACGATGGCGACGATTTGCCCTCTCCGTAGCCTGAAACGGACTCCAGATTTGCCCTCCATATGAAGAACATGATGTGGCGGTGCCTCCGTATCGCCAAACGCGATGAAACCTTCTCTCTGATTTTTTTCCAGGCGAGGCGGAAGAAATAGAGCTGATTTTGGGGGCGGTGGAGCCACGTGGGCCCCACAAGCCCCCACGGCGTGGCCAGGGGGGGTGGCCGCGGCCTATGGGCTTGTGGCCCACTGGTCCACCTCCTCGGGTGGATCTTTGCGCAGGTATTTTTCTTTTATTCCAGAAAAAATTTACGTAAATTTTCAGGAGGTTCCGAGAACTTTTATTTCTGCTCAAAAACAACACCATGGCAATTCTATTGAAAATAGCTTCAGTCCGGGTTAGTTCCATTCAAATCATGCAAATTAGAGTCCAAAACAAGGGCAAAAGAGTTCCCAAAAGTAGATACGACGGACACGTATCAACTCCCCCAAGATTAAAGCCTTGCTTGTCCTCAAGCAATTGAGTTGACAAACTGAAAGAGACAAAATAAAAACTTTGACGAACTCTGTTTGATCTTGTTGTTGCAACTATGTCTAACTCATAACCAGAGTTTCAGCAAGATCACAAGCAAACCACATAAGCAAATGACATCTAAGTCTCACGGTAATCTCATATCAATGGCATAATCAACTAGCGAGCAAATAATAATAAGTCTCAAACGTCAACACTTCAACCAAAACAACATGAAGCAGTACGAACAGATGGTATCCCACTAACACTTTCTGAGACCGCAAAACATTAATGCAGAGCACCTTCAAAGACCAAGGGCTGACTAAACATTGTAAATCAAGGCAATGAAGATCCAGTCATAGTCATACTCAACACAGTTAAAAGGAAAGCGTAAAATGATAGAGTTGCTCTCAAATTGGTGCTTTTGTAAGAGGAGGATGACTCAAGAGGAACATAAATAGATAGGCCCTTCGCAGAGGGGAGCATTGAATTGCAGAGGTGTAAGAGCTCAAGCTTTGAAAACAGAGATAATAATTTTGGGTGGCATGCTTTCATTGTCAACGCAATGACTAAGAGTTCTCAACATCTTCCACGCTACACATGCTTTAGGCGGTTCCCAAACAGAAAAGTAAAGTTTTGAGTCCCCCACCACTAATCAATCACACTCCATGGCTATCCGAATTCTCGGGTATTGTGCATAACAACATCAATCCTGGGGGAGTTTTGTTTGCAATTATCTTTTCGATTTGAGCATGGAACTGGTGAAAGTACGTGGATGTCGCCTACAGGGGGGTGAATAGGCACTTTAAAATAATTACGGTTTAGGCTTGAACAAATGCGGAATAGAACTGACGTTTAATTTGTCAAGCACAAAACCTACAACAACTAGGCTCACCTATGTGCACCAACAACTTATGCTAAGCAAGATAAACAACTAAGTGATAGCAAGATATATGACAATAAACAATATGGCTATCACAAAGGAAAGTGCATAAGTAAAGGGTTCGGGTAAGAGATAACCGAGGCACACGGAGACGATGATGTATCCCGAAGTTCACACCATTGTGGATGCTAATCTCCGTTGGAGCGGTGTGGAGGCACAATGCTCCCCAAGATGCCACTAAGGCCACCGTAATCTCTTCACGCTCTCGCACAATGCAAGATGTCGTGATTCCACTAAGGGACCCTTGAGGGCGGTCACTGAACCCGTACAAATGGCAAACCTTGGGGGCGGTCACCGATACCCGTACAAATTGCTCGGGGCAATCTCCACAACGTAATTGGAGACCCCGACGCTTGCCCGGAGCTTTAGACCACAATGATTGAGCTCCGAGACACCACCAAGCTTCTAGGACGCCAAAGCATCCACGAAGAACAATATCTAGGGTACTAAGTACCAAAGGTAATAAGCTTCTCAAACTTCACTTCCACGTCTCACCATGGAGAACTCAAACGATGCAACTAATGCAATGGCAAGGGAACACGGAGTGCCCAAGACCTTCTCTCCCAAATCCCACCAAAGCAACTAATGCTAGGGAGGAAAATGAGACGAAGAATGAAGAAGAACACGAAGAACTCCAAGAACTAGACCCAAGGGGTTCCCCTCACTTAGAGGAGAAAGTGATTGGTGGAAATGTGGATCTAGATCTCCTCTCTCTTTTCCCTCAAGAACTAGCAAGAATCATTGGAGGGATTGAGAGTTAGCAAGCTCGAAGAAGGTCAACAATGGGGAAGAACACGAGCTAAAGAGATAAGGTTAAATGGGGAAGAAGACCCCGTTTTATAGGTGGGGAAAAATCCAACCGTTAAGCCTCAGAGCCCGCACACAGCGGTACTACCGCTCATGGAGCGGTACTACCGCTCGGTAGGTTCACCAAATATGTTGAGGCCAAAAAGTATGCAAAAAACAGTCCGACGGAGCGGTACTACCGCTCCTGGAGCGGTACTACCGCTAGGGAGCGGTAGTAAAGAATTACTACCGCTCCGGGGGCGGTACTACCTCTCCGGGGGCGGTACTACCGCTACACGAGTGGTACTACCGCTTGCACCAGGAGCGGTACTACCGTTGGATACTGAAACTGTTGTAACTTTCGCATACGGACTCCGAATTCAACGAACCCAAGTTTGTTGGAAATATAACAACATGGGCTAACACAATCTTGAAAGAAATATCAATAAGAAGCAAGTGAGAAAAGTTCCATAAGAAAATGGTGAGAACCCTTCTTTGAATAAGAGCTGTAAAAACTCCCAACATCGAAAACATCATAGAAGATGCATATGGACTCCGTTTTTTGATGAACTCGAGCTTGTCATGAAGATGAATATAAGCTATAAAACTCACAAATAGAAACACGAAACAAGAACCAACAAGTATGATGCAGGGATGCAAATGGTTTGAGCTCTCAACGAACGATACGATCAAGCTACTCACTTGAGATCCCCCCTTGACAGTACGACAATCTATCCTAAAACAGAAAACCTATCAAGGGCAAACCTATACCTTGCACCTCGTCCTCTTGAGCTAGATGACGATGATCTTGGCTTCCTCAAGATGGACCACCTTTCTTGATTGTGTTGGCTTGATGAAGACTAGTTGATTGCTCCCCCATACACACTATGGGTGAGCCGCTCTTCAGCATATCTTCACAAGTCCATTGCCACCACAATGGACGGCAAGCATCAAGCATGATATATTCGTGCTAATCCACTTGAACTTGCACACCGCAATCTTGATGATGATCACCACTTGACGTCATTTTTCATGGGTTGTATGAGATCTTCCTTTTGACGCAAGCCCATGGAATCACACCTAAACCCCACATAGAACTCTCACAAAGACCATGGGTTAGTACACAAACACGTAATGGACAATGCTTACCATACCATGGGATCACTTGATCCCTCTCGATACATCTCGTATGCTTTGTGTGTTGATCATCTTGATTTACTCTTTGTCTGAGACCTTGCTCAACCTTGTGTCTCTATGACCATTCTTTGGATAATACCTTGAATACCATCTTGGTCATCATATAGACTCCTTGAACCCAACAGATGGACTTCAAGAAGTGCCTATGGACAAATCCTATAAATATAACTTAAGGCAACCATTAGTCCATAGGAATTGTCATCAATTACGAAAACCACATATGGAGATATATGCTCTAACAATCTCCCCCATTTTGGTAATTGATGACAACCACTTCAAGAGAGTTTATATAAGGAAATAAGCATAACCAAGCTCACACATACAAAGCAATAATGCATGCGTGCAAGATGTAAATGCTTACGCAATAAAAGCAAAACCCTCAAAACATATCCAAAGTAAACTCTCTAAACTTCTCCCCCATTGGCATCGATTGCCAAAATGGACGAAAAGTTTAGAAAGCCAATATAGTAGGTGGTCCTCCAAAAAGTGTGTACTTCTCAGCAAATGAGTGCAAAGAAATACACCAATACAATGATAAGTAATTGGAGGAAAACAAACTATATTGAGGACCCAAAGATTGCAAATAAAAGGATCGTATGCCACAAAGACAAACAAAAAATAGAGGCAAGCAATCAAAAGATACCAGGTGGAACAAACAATCATATGGTCCTTGGAACCACATGAATAAAAGATATTATGATAAAGGCATCAGAGTGTTTTATCAAAACTAGAGAAGCTCCCCATGATTTGTGCACTAATACAAGATTTTTGTATTTGATACAAGTGCACAAAATAGGATCGTTGCTCCCCCAAAATTAATAAAAACACACAACGAGTGCAAGAAATAGATGAGACAATAAGCATATCAATTGCACAAAAAAAATGGTTGAGCAACATGTAAAAGAAGCAACTTAAGAATAAGCTCAACCAAAATAATGTGTGTGAGTCATGGCAAAGCACTTGAGAAGACTAAGATAAGGATGAGCATTACTCATCAACATAGTCTTGATGAAATGAGACACAAAGTGCAAGACATATCATTCCCACACACACATACTAGAAAATGGGTTCACAAGCTTACTAATAAACAAAACAAGAACCAACGCTTGTGACAACCCATGGTGAAGATAGGAAATAAGAACCTTGTCAAGAGAAGGGATACCAATCGAAATGGAAAAACCCTCATCAAGACAAGCATGAGGAAAAATAATCTTCACGACCAAAGAGTGCATCAAGATGTGGGAAAATAAGATACGCACTCAAGACAAATCCTTTCACGAAGCCACCAAAAACTGAAAAAGGAAATGCAATGGTGGACGTGAAAGAAAATAGGATATCAATTAGAGATGTAACTTCTCTCATGTGTAAAATATTCTAAGTAGAAGACAATGATGATGATATGTATCCACAAAGAAGGATATACACACAAAATGGTTACAAGAAGGAACAAACAAGATATCCAAAAGGAAGTCATAAATATATCAATAAGATTTTTGCTTGGAAGCGTAGCACATGGCCTAATATTTTCTTATTGTACAATATGAACTTCCAACATACGAACATCAAAGACATCCCAACTAGGAGTAAGACATCATCGTTCGGATGCTTTGAGATAGGAAACAAGTACTACAAGAACGAATCAAGAGATTCATGCCATGATGCAACCTCGAAAACAAAGACAGGTTTGGGCCTTTGCAAGAAATGAATGCATGAAGTAGATACTTGTTACCGAGACAACATTGGATTGATGTTGTAGATAGTTGTTCGTTGATCATCCTAACTTGGCTCCAATAACCACATGGTCTCAACACCTTCCTTATAGGTGAGACGAGCATCCAACGCATCTCCAATTGTTCCTGGAACAACAAAACAAACAAAATGGTGCCCAAGCCAATTGGGACCAAAGAGTTAGAAAACCAACAATACATAGGACAAACTCCACATAAATATGTGCACATAAATATGTGCACATATATATGAATTTGAATTTCATGCACACTTTAGACAATTTATGACAAGGTGGAGTTTCCCCTATATATTGGGTCAAAGAAAGAAAGCAAGCAAAAGAAGCTATATATAGTAAATATGCATGCTCCAGGCTTTCAATAATCAACTCAACACAAAGTTGATAATACACCAAAAGACAAGGTATCAAGTGATAATAAGATACCAAACAAAAAACTATCACTTGAAGGATATCAATTAAATGATACCTCAAGGAATGAGATATCCATTTACACATGCCAAATAAAAGGAAACAAGATACCAATTGAAGGAAAACAAACACGAGGTATCTAGTTTCCAAAAGAGAGCTAGGTTCCAACAAACCAAACCCTCGACAAATTTTCATGATGGCACAAAGCATCATAAAGAGCAAGACTTGCCTCCCATCAACACACACTTGATGGGGATCAAAAGATTTTATGATGGGCGAATAAAGAGAGTGTTCTAAATAAAATAGGATAGCTCCCCCAAGGGATGTGCATTATATAGAATTTGCATTTAAATACAAAATGCACAAGATGGGATCATCACTTTCTCTCTATATATAAAAACGCTAGACATGTTAAAATAGATCCACAAGAGGCAAGGAAGACAAATGAAACACAAAATCCAATGTAAAGACGATTAGCAATTCCTACCACATGATGGGAATACCAATTGTCAAGGACAAGAAGTATTTTGGAAATGATACTCATTGGTAGATCGCAAATATATCCAAGATCATCTTGACCCATAAAACGCAAGCAAATGACACTTGTAGAGCAAACATGCCACCTAGGAACAAGATAATTTACAATATCAACACTAAGTGGCAATACCTCAAATGTACACATTCTCTAGGCTTGTAATATGCACATAGCATATTACTCCCCCATAATGTGATAACCCAACAATATTAACAAGTGGCAACTTAAAACCAACAAGAGATAATTAATGGACCATATAGAATTTGAATTTCTCATGAGTAAGACATACCATATAGAAACTAGATAATCTTGAAATATCAATCCTAAGTGGCATTCCCCATGTATACACATTTATAGGATTGTGAGGTGTGCAAAGCACATCACTCCCCCACAATTGGATAATCCATTAATCATTCACAAGAGCCACCAAAGATACAAACAAGATGCAAAAAGGCTCAATACAAGACTCACATGTACATGATATGCAAACCAACAAACACATACTCGATTACTCAACATAAGCAAGTTGGAAACTCAACATGTACAAACACATGCAAGGTACAAAACAACAACATGCAAAGGGGCAAGCAACTAACAATGTAAACAGTTTAAGTACAAGTTACCATAAGGAGGCACATTGGATATAAGATAGAAACTCGATAATCCAAATGACTTGGCTTGAGAAAATATGAATGATCAAGACCCCTTAATTCTTCATTATGTATCCAAGTCTCTAATGTCCTCCACAAACACCTATTCATCAAGTTTGAGCTTGTTGGTCCCCAACCACGTTGGGTCCTAAGAGGTTAGTCACAATAGGCTTGGCAACCCAAATGGTACTTGTCTTGACACCACTTTGAGTACCAAAAAACTTGGCAAACACATTGCCAACCTTATCCTTCCCAAGTGAATAGATATCATCAATAATGATTGGGTTGGATAAATTACCTCTCGTGCAAGAAGAAGCGAAGTGACCCTTCTCACGACATAAGTAGCAACATCTACCCTTTAATTTCTTCCCTATTGATTTCTCAACATGAGTAGTGTTAGCTTGGGTCTTCTTGGGAAGGGGCCTTTGTTCAACTTGTAGTTGAGTATGTGAGTGCACTTGTGGCCTCTTCCCTTGTTGCTTGTGACTTTGGGGCTTCTTCTTTAGTGGGCAAGATCTAACATGGTGCCCTTCAATTTTGCACTTGAAGCAAATAATCTTGGCCGAATTCTTGACTTGTTCTTGGCCCTTCTTCTTGAAGCTTTGGGACTTATTCTTGTTGTTGGAGTTGAATCCAAGTCCATATTTGTCATTTGGGGATTTTTGCCCACACAAGACATTGTTGAGCGTGGACATTCCTTCATGACTCTTTTCCAAGTATTTCTTCAAGGAAGTGACTTGGGCCTTGAGCTCTTTGATTTCCTCTGCATGGTTAGTATCAACACAGGTACTAGAGGAAGTATAAGCTTCATTGTTAGAGCAACAAGGCATGGAAAGTAATTCGTCACAAGATGTAGCAACATTGTGAGTAGATGAATTACGAGGACTAGCACATGGCAATATAACTTTTTGACAAGAAGTAGTGCTGATGTCCACATGAGGCTCACTCGATGTTACCTTGGTAGTAATAGCCTCATGAGCTAATTTTAGCACATTATGGGATACTAGAATATCATCATGAGAGCTTGTGAGCATTACATGACTTTCTTCCATTTTCCCATAATTGCTAGATAGCAACTCGAGTTGAGCCCTTAGATCAACATTCTCCTTTAAAATGGATGCTTCACAAGAAGTAGAATTAGTAGCACAAGCATCATTATTAACAATAAAAGGAGAAGGAAACTTGGAAAGCTCTTTAGCATATGAAGCTTCAAGTTGAGCATGAGACTCGGTGAGTTCGATGAGCGAACTCTTGATAGCCTTTGAGCCATTTTCGAGGTGCTCATAGTCCTCAACGAGTTTAGCATGTGCAACTTCAAGCTTATCGTTTTTAGTTCTAAAATCATTAGCCACCTCGAGAGCTCTATCATGGGATTCCTTTAATCTAGATAATTCTATAGCAAAGGTTTCCTCAAGAGATTCCTTGGTGGTTTGTTCATTTTCAAGAGATTGAGATAGCTGTGTGATCTCATTAGCGTATTCACGCTCATGACCTTCCATTGTCTCAATGGTGGCCTCATGCTCCTCGAGATGAGCTTCCAACTCCTCAATGTATTTCTTGCCCTTAGTGGCAATAAACATGATTTCCAAGAAGTTGGAACAAGCAAGTTTATTCTTATAAAAAGATTTAAAAATCATTTCACCCTTAATTTTCAAGGATGCAATATTATCACTCTCTTCATCATTATTCTCATCCCCATTATCATCAACATCATCATCATGAGATATATTGGGATTCAAAGTAGGAGATACCTTTGAAGCCTTAGCCATAATGCAAAAGTGAGTCACAATAGATGATGATGTAGGATCCCTTGAAGCATCATTCAAGGCCACATCTTGTTCCATGGAGTGATGAATTTCCTCTACATTGTTAGCACAACAACTCGAGGAAATATATACATTTTTATCATGGCAACAAGACATAGGAAGCATATCATCATGAGATTTAGTCAAGCAGTTTTTACATGATATGCAAGGACTATAAACACAAGCATGTAAAACATTTAGAGTGCTCGAAGTGTTAATGCCCAAAGATGAAGCATTGGAATAATATAGTGATGAAGGATCATCAACAATAAACCCACTATCATCGTTGCAATGATCACCACTACTCACCATATCATTACCTTGTGGAAATCCACATGTAGGTGAAGTAGATGAAGTTGAGAAGACCACACGACCGGAGGTGGAGGGGGAACAATCATTCCCACAAATCTTGGACATACCATATTTATCTTGAAGCTTTGTCCACAACTCATGAGCATCCCGGAATGGCATGAGTTGAAATATAACTACATTGCTCAAAGCATCAAAAAGCACATTAGAAGCTTGAGCATTGAGATAAGAGTTTTTCTCATCCTCTAAAGATATATTTTGAGAATCCTTTGGAGGAGAAAAACCCATATCTACAATTCGCTCTAAATTTGGGTCCAAGACCCGAAAGTGATTAAGCATGCGAATTACCCAAACATCAAAATTTGTGCCATCGAAACTAAGAGTGTCAGTGAATCCTAAACCCCTGGTCGACATCCTTACTCTCCGGGTGGTTAAACCTAATAAAGAGAGACCTAGCTCTGATACCAATTGAAAGTACGTGGATGTCGCCTAGAGGGGGGCGGGTGAATAGGCACTTTAAAATAATTACGGTTTAGGCTTGAACAAATGCGGAATAAAACTAACATTTAATTTGTCAAGCACAAAACAACTAGGCTCACCGATGTGCACCAACAACTTATGCTAAGCAAGATAAACAACTAAGTGATAGCAAGATATATGACAATAAACAATATGGCTATCACAAAGTAAAGTGCATAAGTAAAGGGTTCGGGTAAGAGATAACCGAGGCACGCGGAGACGATGATGTATCCTGAAGTTCACACCCTTGCGGATGCTAATCTCCGTTGGAGCGGTGTGGAGGCACAATGCTCCCCAAGATGCCACTAAGGCCACCGTAATCTCCTCACGCTCTCGCACAATGCAAGATGCCGTGATTCCACTAAGGGACCCTTGAGGGCAGTCACCGAACCCGTACAAATGGCAAACCTTGGGGGCGGTCACCGATACCCGTACAAATTGCTCGGGGCAATCTCCACAACCTAATTGGAGACCCCGACGCTTGCCCGGAGCTTTACACCACAATGATTGAGCTCCGAGACACCACCAAGCTTCTAGGACGCCAAAGCATACACCAAGAACAATATCTAGGGTACTAAGTACCAAAGGTAATAAGCTTCTGAAACTTCACTTCCACGTATCACCGTGGAGAACTCAAACCATGCAACTAATGCAACGGCAAGGGAACACGGAGTGCCCAAGACCTTCTCCCCCAAATCCCACCAAAGCAACTAATGCTAGGGAGGAAAATGGGAGGAAGAACGAAGAATAACATGAAGAATTCCAAGAACTAGACCCAAGGGGTTCCCCTCACTTAGAGGAGAAAGTGATTGGTGGAAATGTGGATCTAGATCTCGTCTCTCTTTACCCTCAAGAACTAGCAAGAATCATTGGAGGGATTGAGAGTTAGCAAGCTCGAAGAAGGTCAACAATGGGGGATGAACACGAGCTAAAGAGATAAGGTTCAATGGGGAAGAAGACCCCCTTTTATAGATGGGGAAAAATCCAACCGTTAAGCCTCACAGCCCGCACAGAGCGGTACTACCGCTCATGGAGCGGTACTACCGCTCGGTAGGTTCACCAACCATGCTGAGGCCAAAAAGTAAGCAAAAAACAGTCCGACGGAGCGGTACTACCGCTCCTGGAGCGGTACTACCGCTAGGGAGCGGTAGTAAAAAATTACTACCTCTCCGGGGGCGGTACTACCGCTACAGGAGCGGTACTACCGCTTGCACGAGGAGCGGTACTACCGCTGGATACTGAAACTGTTGTAACTTTCGCATACGGACTCCGAATTCAACGAAACCAAGTTTGTTGGAAAGCTAACGACATGGGCTAACACAATCTTGATAGAAATATCAATAAGAAGCAAGTGAGAAAAGTACCATAAGGAAATGGTGAGAACCCTTCTTCGAATAAGACCGGTAAAAACTCCCAACATCGAAAACATCATAGAAGATGCATATGGACTCCGTTTTCGATGAACTCGTGCTTGTCATGAAGATGAACATAAGCTCTAAAACTCACAAATAGAAACACCAAACAAGGACCAAGAAGTATAATGCAGGGATGCAAATGGTTTGAGCTCTCAACGAACGATACGATCAATCTACTCACTTGAGAGCCCCCCCTTGACAGTACGACAATCTATCCTAAAACAGAAAACCTATCAAGGGCAAACCTATACCTTGCACCTCGTCCTCTTGAGATAGATGACGATGATCTTGGCTTCCTCAAGATGGACCACCTTTCTTGATTGCGTTGGCTTGATGAAGACTAGTTGATTGCTCCCCCATACACACTATGGGTGAGCCGCTCTTCAGCATATCATCACAAGTCCATTGCCACCACAATGGACGGCAAGCATCAAGCATGATATATTCGTGCTGATCCACTTGAACTTGCACACCGCAATCTTGATGATGATCACCACTTGACGTCATTTTTCATGGGTTGTATGAGATCTTCCTTTTGACGCAAGCCCATGGAATCACACCTAGACCCCACATAGAACTCTCACAAAGACCATGGGTTAGTACACAAACATGTAATGGACAATGCTTACCATACCATGGGATCACTTGATCCCTCTCGGTACATCTCGTATGCTTTGTGTGTTGATCATCTTGATTTACTCTTTGTCTGAGATCTTGATCAACCTTGTGTCTCTATGACAATTCTTTGGATAATACCTTGAATACCATCTTGGTCATCATATAAACTCCTTTAACCCAACAAATGGACTTCAAGAAGTGCCTATGGACAAATCCTATAAATATAACTTAAGGCAACCATTAGTCCATAGGAATTGTCATCAATTACCAAAACCACATATGGAGATATATGCTCTAACAACTGGGAATTCCAATTACCTGCCCCTTTCTCGTGAATGATACTGAATAAACACATATCAAGGATAACACGCCTAGCATGAAAGATACCAATAGCCCCTGTCACCACATGAGCGCTTTGGGCATGCAAAATAGATTATTTCTTGAAGGTTTAGAGAATGGCACATGCAAATTTACTTGGAACGGCGGGTAGATACCGCACATAGGTAGGTATGGTGGACACATATGGAATAACTTTGGGTTTATGGAGGTGGGTGCACAAGCAGTATTCCCTCTTAGTACAAGTGAAGGCTAGCAAAAGGCTGGGAAGCGACCAACTAGAGAGCGACAACAGTCATCAAAATGCATTGAGATTAACTAACATTGAGTGCAAGCATGAGTAGGACATAAATCACCATGAACATGAACATCATAGAGGATATGTTGATTTTGTTTCAACTACATGCGTAAACATGCGCCAAGTCAAGCCACTTGAAACATCCAAAGGAGGATACCATCCTATCATACTACATCATAGTCATCTCAACATTCATGTTGGCAACCAAGACAGACCATTATAAGCTCCTAGCTAAGTAAGCATGGCATAAGCAACTATGATCTCTAAGTTGTCATTACAAACATGTTTCTCTCAAAACAAAGCTGAATCAGGCATGATGAGCTAGTCATATTTACAAAAACAAAATAGATCGAGTTCATACCAGCTTTTCCAGGCTCAGTCACTTCATCATATATCGTCATTATTGCCTTTCACTTACACGACCGAACGATGTGAACAATAATAAGCGTGCTCGTGCATTGGACTAAAGCTGGAATCTGCAGGCAAACACAAAGGAGAAGACAAAGTAATATGGATCTTTGAAATCTAAATAGGTATGCATGCAAGAGCCACTAAACATTGTAACCATTATCTTCTACCTTGACCCAAAGAAAAAGAAAACTATCTACACGGGAAAGCTCCCGACAAACAAAAGAAGAAAAGAAAATATTTTTGGGTTTTGTCAAACTAGACAGACACACGAAAAGAAAACGAGAAAAAGAAGAAAATAAACTAGCATGGATGATAAAGTGGCAAAGTGTGAACACCGGCTAACAAAGTGAAAGCATAAGCAAGAATGTAAAGTCGGTGCGAACACGTACTCCCCCAAGCTTAGGCTTTTGGCCTAACTTGGTCTACTCCCAAGGAGGGAAATAACCAGCTCTGGGGTACTCCGGAGTGGACTGAGGATGCCACTGCTGTGTGAGCTCCTTCGGCTCCCACTGATAAACTCGCGTCTGGTACTCGACTGGCGGCTCGGGCACGGGCACCTGTGGTTGGGCCAAGCCCCAATATGTGTAGATGTCCGAGGGCATAATAGTGTACCTGCTTGCATGAAGATTGAACAAAGAAGGAGCAGGCAAAGTAATAGTCTCACGAGTACCCTGACTAAAGATCAGGTTATAAATCATCCTTCTGCTTATATCTCTATCAAGAAAGTCATGGCGAACCATGCTATCGTAATCTAGATATCTCTCGGGAAGAACCTCTTCTTCCTCCTCTAGTCTAATGGGTATCTCAAAGTGTCTAGCAAGACGAGTAGCGTAGATACCTCCATAGACAACACCCTTAGAACGGTTCAGGTTCAACCGTTGAGCTACTATAGCGCCCAAGATATATGTTTTGTCGTTATAAAGGGCTTCGCGCAAGACCGCAAGATCTGGGGAACTAAGTGTCCCAGCTTTCCCACGACCAATCAAACATTTTTCCACGAATAATGAGAAGTACCGAAGCACGGGAAAATGAATGCTAGCAGCTCTAGCGCAAGACACTCCTCTCTCACCCCCTACGGAAATTGTATCAATGAAAGCTTCCAAGTCCCATGGACGAGGTTCATGAATATCCCCAACGTAAGGTAGTTTGCAAACATTGCAAAAATCATGAAGTGACATGCGCTGGGGGATATTATAAAGTTTAAACTCAACCATAGGAGGATTCTTCCTCGAATCAAAGTTAAAGCTTTGTACGAAGACATTCGTGAGGAGAAGGTATTGTAGACACTTATCTTCCACGAAGGCGGTGAGGCCTGCGTTCTCCACCAAGTGGTAAAAGTCCTCGTAAATTCCAGCGGCGCGTAAGAACACGCCGCTTGGCCACTCGCACGATCGAACTTCTGCGACTCGAGGGACCGGATACTTGGGCTACTTCTCACTCCCATCATCCTTGGGGTCATGGCTTGACGAGCCTCTCAAGAACCTCCTCATCTTTTCCCTTTTCTATCTCTCAAAATTTCTAAATTTTTTAGTGATTCTAAGGAGAAGTAAATAAGGCTCAACAAAACTTGTAGCAACTACTCCAACAAGTGCCTAGAGGCCATATTACGCATCAAAACTACTTGGGACCAACTAGAATCAGCATACAAAGCTCAAGAACATGGTCACCAAGGCAGCAAAAATACGCGGAGTATAAGGCACTAGAGAAAAAACTAATTGGACCAATGGAGGAGTCACTTACCAAGGAGTAATTTCCCCAAAACAGTTCGGAGAACGGTGATTTGAGCAAAGAGATCAAAAATCCCAGCAAGAGGAGCAAGAACACAGGTTTAAGCTGCGAAACGATTTTTTTTGGAGGTAGGAGAAGCGGATGAGAGCAAGAATGAGTGGAGCGGGTGCCTGTGGGCCCCACAAGCCTGGGTGGCGTGGCCAGGGGGGTGCCCGCACCCCTAGGGCTTGTGGCCCACTGGTGTGGCCCCGAGACAGACTCTTTGTCCCAGTATTTTTCAAAAATTCCAGAAAAATCATACTTAATTTTCGGGACGTTCGGAGAAATTTTATTTTCGGGATACTTTTCTACCGGACGCTAAAACAAAAACAGGGAAAACCAAACTAAATCTATCATTTTTCTTTTAAGAAACCTAAAGTGATAGCTTGGAACAGAGGTTTGTGACTCCTCGATTTATCCATCTCATGGTCATCGAAAGAAATCCGTCTATGGGGTTGATCAAATCCCATCGACAAACTTTTTTGAATCGCAAAAGAGAATGGAGAATTTTCAAATAGTCACTAGGTTACCTCAATGGGGATGTGTATCTCCCCAACAAGAAAATCATACTTCATCTTGACACGAGGAATAGGGCATTCAAAGCTCCCAATAAGAATCGATGAAGTCTTTTCGATAGCATTGATGCAATGTACTCGATATTGTTTCTTCGGAAAGTGCACCGTATGCTCATTACCGTTGACATGGAAAGTGACATTGCCTTTGTTGCAATCTATAACAGCCCATGCGCTGTTTAAAAAGGGTCTTCCGAGGATGACAGCCATGGCATCGTCCTCGGGAATATCCAAGATAACAAAGTATGTTAACATAGTGGTGTTGGGAACCACAACAGGCACATCCTCGCAAATGCCGATAGGGAAAGCAGTTGATTTGTCGGCCATTTGCAGAGAGATTTCAGTGGGTGTCAACTTATCCAGTTCAAGTCTATGATAAAGAGAGAGAGGCATAACACTAACACCGGCTCCAAGGTCGCATAACGCAGTTTTAACGTAGTTGCCTTTAATGGAGCAAGATATAGTGGGCACTCCGGGATCACCTATTTTCTTAGGAGTTCCACCCTTGAATGTATAATTAGCTAGCATGGTGGAAATCTCAACCTCAGGTATCCTCCTCTTATTAGTCAAAATATCCTTCATGTATTAGCATACGGAGACATTTTGAGCATATATGTCAAACGCATTTGCACAAAGACGGGCCTAATCATTTCAACAAATCGCTCAAAATCCTGATCATCCTTTTTCTTGGATGGTTTGGGAGGAAAGGGCATGGGTTTCTGAACCCATGGTTCCCTTTCTTTACCATGCTTCCTAGCAGCAAAGTCATTCTTATCGTATCTTCTATTCTTAGGCTGTGGGTTATCAAGATCAATCTCCACATCCTTTTCATTGCTAGGTTGAGCATCTTCATGAACATCATCATTGATATTATCATTAGGCTCATGTTCATCACCAGATTGTGTTTCAGCATCAGAGCGAGAGACATCGTTTGGACTCTCAGGGGCAGCAGCAACAGGGTTGCTACCGTGCAGGTTCCTATCATCTTTCTTCTTCTTTCTAGGATGACTAGGTGCATCAGTGCTAACTCCTTGAGAATCTGTTCAATTCTCTTCGGATGACCCTCAGGATACAGAGGTTCCTGTGTCGTTCTACCGCCTCTAGTGACGACTCTGACAGAATTGTCATTCAACTCATTGAGCAAGTCATTATGAGCTTTAAGTACTTGTTCTACTTGAGTAGTAACCATGGAAGCATGTTTACTCAGAAGCTTAAGATCATTGACGTTTCTGTCCACACAAGCACTTCAATGACTAAGCATACGAGCATTCTTTTCCAATTGTCTGCTAACATAATCATTGAAACTCTGTTGTTTGGTAACGAAGTTATCAAATTCATCCATGCATAAGCTAGCAGGTTTATCAAAAGGAATATCACTCTCATCAAACCTACGCAGAGAATTTACTTCTATTACCTGTATCCGGTTATCGAGACCATGGATCTCTTTGATAGGTGGTAGATTTTTGACATCTTCAGATTTAATGCCTTTCTCTCGCATAGATTTCTTGGCTTCTTGCATATCTTCAGGACTGAGGAATATAATACCTCTTTTCTTCGGAGTTGGCTTAGGAGGTGGTTTGGGAATAGTCCAAGCATTCTCATTGCACAAGATGTTGTTCAACAGAATCTCAGCTTGTTCTACAGTTCGTTCCCTAAAAACACTACCAGCACAACTATCTTAGTGGTCTTTGGAAGCATCGGTAAGTCCATTATAAAAGATATCAAGTATTTCATTCTTCTCAAGAGGGTGATCAGGCAAAACATTCAGTACCTGGATAAGCCTCCCCCAAGCTTGTGGGAGACTCTCTTCTTAAGCTTGAGAAAAGTTGTATATTTCCTGCAAGGCAGCTTGCTTCTTATGGGTAGGGAAATATTTTTCAGAGAAGTAGTATACCATATCCTGGGGGCTACGCACACAACCAGGAGCAAGAGAAGTGAACCAAGCATCATCCTTTAGCGAGAAAGGAAACAGCTTCAGCATGTTGTAGTGGCGGATCTTTTCCTCACAAGTGAATAGGGTAGCTATATCGTGCGGTTTGGTAAGATGGGCTACAACCGTTTTAGACTCGTAACTATGAAAAGGATCAGATTCGACTAGAGTAATTAGCTCAGGGTCGACAGAGAATTCATAATCCTTATCGGTCACAAAGATAGGCGAAGTGGCAAACTTCGGGTCGTATTTCATCCTAGCGTTCAGAGATTTTTCTTTCCACTTGCGCAGAAGTTCCTCAACATCATAGCTATCCTTACACGCAAGAAAATCCTCAGCTATCTCTCCCTCCATAACATAGCATGTATCCGGCATAACAGGCAATTCAGGCATAGTAGCAAGTTCTACTTCAATAGTATCAGCAGTTTCAGAAGTATCATCACATCTAGCAGCATTCTAGCAAGTTGTGCATCAAGGAATGCACCTAGTGGCAAAGCAGTATCAGGCATAACATCATCAGGCATAGTATCAAGCATAGCATCATCAATCATAGTATCAAGCATAGCATCATCATAAGCATCATAGGCAGTAGAAGTAGCATTATCAAGCATAGGCGACATATCAAGATTTCTAGCAGGAGGCAAAGTCGCAAACTTACTCAGAACTAAAGGTGAATCAAGTGCAGAGCTAGATGGCAATTCCTTACCTCTCCTTGTAGTGGAAGGCAGGATTTTAGTTCTTAGATGTTTCGGATTCCTCATAGTGATCGGCAGACGTCAATCCCACGTGACTCAGAGAATATAGATGTGCTTCCCCAGCAACGGCGCCAGAAAAAGCCTTGATAACCCACAAGCGTATGGGATCGCAGCAGTTTTCGAGGGTAGAGTATTCAACCCAAATTTGTTGGTTCACACAAGGGAAGCGAAAGAATATTCTCTGTTATTAGTAGCTGAGTTCGTCCGATTCAACCACACCTGAAAGATTAGTGTCTGCAAGCAAAGTATCAGTAGCAAAGTAGTATGATAACAACGGTGCCAGAAATGATCTGTTGACGACGGACTATTCCTAACTGTTGTATCAATGGAGCCAGTAAAGAGCACATGGACGGGGAAATATTCTTCCCAGGCAACGGCTCCAGAAAAGTCTTGCAACAACTAGCAGAAAAGTAGCAAGGAACAGCAGTAGCAACAGTAGTAGCAAAGTGGCCCAATCCATTTTGTAGCAAGGGACAAGCCTAGACAAAGTAACATAGCGAGGACCACTAGTAAAAGACTCATAGGCAATGGATCGGTGATGGATGAGTGTGATGGATATGATTCATCATGTAGTAGCTATAACACGGAGAGATATGTAACTAGCTCCCGTTCGTCAATCTAATGTAGGCATGTATTCCGTATGTAGTCATACGTGCTTAGGGAAAAGAACTTTCATGACATCTATTGTCCATCCCTCCCGTGGCAGCGGGGTCCTAATGGAAACTACTGGATATTAAGGTTCTCCTTTTAATAAAGAGCCGGACCAACGCATTAACACGCGGTGAATACATGAACTTCTCATACTATGGCCATCTCCGGGAGTGGTTCCGGCTATTGTCACTCCAGGGTTGCCGGGTCATAACGCATAGTAGGTGACTACAACTTGCAAGATAGAATCATAATAGGTTCAGATCTGAAATCATGGCACTCGGGCCCTAGTGACAAGCTTTAAGCATAGCCAAGTAGTAGCAACAACAATCTAGAACATAGTGGATACTAGGGATCAATCCCCGTCAAGAACTAACTCGATTACATGATAGATCTCATCCAACTCATCACCGTCCAGCAAGCCTACGATGAGATTACTCACGAACGATGAAGAGCATCATGGAATTGTCGATGGAGAAAGGTTGATGATGACGATGGCGACGATTTCCCCTTTCCGAAGCCCGAAACGGACTCCAGATCTGCCCTCGAGATGAAGAACAGGATGTGGCGGCGCCTCCGTATCTCAAAACGCGATGAAACCTTCTCTCTGATTTTTTTCCGGGTGAGACGGAAGATATAGAGCTGAGTTTGGGGGCAGTGGAGCCACGTGGGCCCCACAAGCCCTCACGGCGCGACCAGGGGGGTGGCCGTGGCCTGTGGGCTTGTGGCCCACTGGTCCACCTCCTGTGGTGGATCTTTGCGCAGGAATTTTTCTTTTATTCCAGAAAAAATCTCCGTTAATTTTCAGGACGTTCTGAGAACTTTTATTTCTGCACAAAAACAACACCATGGCAATTCTGTTGAAAACAGCGTCCGTCCAGGTTAGTTCCATTCAAATCATGCAAATTAGAGTCCAAAACAAGGGCAAAAGAGTTCGGAAAAGTAGATACGACGAAGACGTATCAGGCCCCGTGTGGCTCGTCTGCCCTACTTCTTCCGCCTATAAATCCCCGAAAAATCCAAAACCACGGGAGAGAGCCACGAAAATACTTTTCCGCTGCCGCGAGCTTCTATCTCCGCAAGATCCCATCTGGGGCACGTTCTGGTGCCCTGCCGGTGGGGGAATTCCGATACGGAGGGCTTCTTCATCAACACCATTGCCTCTCCGATAATGCGTGAGTAGTTCACCATAGTCCTTCGGGTCCATAGCTAGTAGCTAGATGACTTTTTCACTCTCTTGGATCTTCAATACAAAGTTCTCCATGATCTTCGTGGAGATCTATCTGATGTAATCTTCTTTTGTGGTGTGTTTGTCGAGATCCGATGAATTGTGGATTTATGATCAGATTATCTATGAATCTTATTTGACTTTCTTCTGGTCTCTTTTATGCATGATTTCATATCCTTGTAATTCTCTTCGAGTTGTGGGATTTGTTTGGCCAACTTGATCTATGATTCTTGCAATGGAAGAAGTGCTTGGTTTTGGGTTCATACCATGCGGTGACCTCACCCAGTGACAGAAGGGGTAGCGAGGCATGCATCATGTTCTTGCCATCAAGGGTAAAAAGATGGGGTTTATATCTATTGCATGAATTTATCCCTCTACATCATGTCATCTTGCTTAAGGCGTTACTCTGTTCGTCATGAACTCAATAGACTAGTTGCATGCTGGATAGCGGTCGATGTGTGGAGTAATAGTAGTAGATCCAGAAAGTATCGGTCTACTTGTCTCGGACGTGATGCCTATATGTATGATCATTGCCTTAGATATCGTCATGACTTTGCGCGGTTCTATCAATTGCTTGACAGTAATTCGTTCACCCACCGTAATATTTGCTATCTCTAGAGAAGCCTCTAGTGAACACTATAGCCCCCGGGTCTACTTCACATCATATTTTCAGCCATGCACTTTCTGCCTTCAGATCTCACTTTGCAATCAATCTTGAAGGGATTGACAACCCCTTTATAGCGTTGGGTGCAAGCTCGTTTGTGTTTGCGCAGGTACATCGGTGCTTCGTCTTGATACTCCTACTGGATTGATACCTTGGTTCTCAAACCAAGGGAAATACTTACTGCTACTGTGTTGCATCACCCTTTCCTCTTCAAGGGAAAAAACCAACGCAAGCTCAAGAGGTAGCATCCACCACTAGGAACGTGAAGCGTGACAGAGCTGCCGCAACTGAATCTGCAGAAAAAGTCGCCAAACAACTCAACCTCACGCTCCTAAGCCTCGGAAGGCTCTGTCGCGAATGAGGATTGCTGTGCCAGTCGCTTCAACGTGAGTGTCTATCTCTTTCTTTCTTTTGTCATTTTAAATTTTCATGCCTTTGACGACCGAGTGGAATTTACTTGCCAGAGCTGCTACCTCAATGACGTTACGTGCTGGAGATGAAGAAGATCCCATGGACTTGGATGTCGTGGACATGCCTGATGACGAGATGATGTATATACTTCCCGCTCCTCATTGGTTACCCCAAGTGGGAGGTTGAGATGTAGTCAGCAACAAGTTTTCCCTCACATGGAAACTATAAGGTTTATAGAACCAGGAGGACTCCTAGGATCAACAAGTAGGTGTCCGTTGCCCCTGTCTAGCAAAAGACGTGGACCTGCACACACAACAAATAACTTTGCTCCCAACGAGTACAAATAGGTTGTCAATCTCTCCGGCCTTGTAGTTTGCAAAGGATCAAAACACAAGCGGGAATAGTAATAGTGATTGCAACGGAAAAGTAAATGAAAACAGTAAACGATGGAGGAGTAAACAATGGTGGTGATATGGACCGGAGTCAGATGATGTTCACTAGTGATGTCTCTCTCCCAAAAGACGATAAACAACTATGCTTGGGTAAACAAATTACATCTGGGCAATTGACAGAATTATGAATGCACCGCAATGCTAATTATGCTACTTGAAAGTTAGAGGCTCAATAGTAATGGGTAGTACGCCAAGACAAGTAGACCTTTTATTCATCAGCATCTACTTACTAATCATCCACATTGAGATATCTATCCAGAACATCTCACTGGTATAAGTTGCGAGCCCCATCCAAAGTGTAAACTCAAAGCAACAGACAACTGCATTAACGAACTATGCGTAAGGTAAACAATCCTTGAAACCGTGGTCACAAGCACCGTTATTTTCTCCCTGGTGGCAACAACACATCCCCTAGTCTCATGTTTCTATCACTCAAGCTAGACATCGAGGGGCATGAACCCACAATCATGCATAACGCTCCCTCTTGGAGTTACGATTTACTACTCGGCCAAAACAATAAATAGCAACGGAGAACATGCATGAATCACTAAGCAACATAATATAAAAGGATAATCAAATATATAACTCATAACAATCTGAATATAACCTCATAATCCTTCGGATCCCAACAAACCGAGCATAGCAATAGCAAGAGAATTACATAGATGCCTTGGTCATGTAGGGCAGCTCACAAGGACTAATCATGTAAGCACAAGATCGGAGAGGAGACATCACATAGCTACTAGTCATGGACTCATGGTCCAAGGAGGACTACTCACAGCACGTCCGGGAAGCGTCCATGGCAGTGGAGAAGCTCTCGGAGGTCAATCCTCCATCCGGCAGGGTCCCGGGAAGAGGTCTCCTGACGCTCCCAATCTCGGAAGCGCTGCATCGGCCGAATGATGGAGAAATTCACGATTCTGGATGTGATGGAAGGGTTTCCTCACGGAGGAGTAAATATAGGCCAAAGGAGGGCACCGGAGGAGGTGGGACCCACCCAGGCCACCTGTGGGCGCATCATGGGGGTAGGCCGCACCAGGAGGTCGCCTAGACGGCCCCTGGCCCCCTCTCGCCCATCTTCGGTGATCTGGAAGCTTCCATTACGCTGATTTTTATATATTTTTCTCGGGATTTTTCGGGCTTCGATCCCTAGGAAATCAACAAGTTTGATTGGCTAGCGAGAGAGATTGGGCACTTATGAGCTTCGGGAGCAACAAATGGAGCTTAGGAGGGTCAAAGGTAGGGTTCTTGAGAAAGAAGAACCCTTTATATAGTGAGGGAACGGATCCAACCGTTATCCTCACTCACAGCACGAGCCCAGCGGTACTACCGCTGGCAGCAACGGTACTACCGCTGACCCTCCAGTGGTACTACCGCTAGCTCCAGCGTAGTAGCGCAGGCTCAGTGGTACTACCGCTAGGGCCAGAGCGGTACTACCGCCATGCCCATGGTAGCGCAAAGATACTACCGAGTCAACCACCGCCAAGAAAGTCTTCGCAAAAAGTCCGACGTAGTACAGCCGCAAGGATGGCGGTACTAAAGTACTAGAGCGGTACTACCGCTGACCAGGGGCAGTACTATCGCTCGGCCAGCGGTACTATCTCCAGCTCCAGCGGTACTACCGCCAGAGGACATTTTGCAAGAAGAGAAATACCGGAGAGGGGAAAAGCTGCATAGTTGCAAGGAAAATGAGATGAAGAAAAAGTGTGCGCGTGCAAGATTGATTCCACCCAAACCTTTCCAATACGGATCCCCTCTTAATAGTACGGCATTCTCACGACTCAAAACCACCAAAGAGAATAGTAGAAGACACCGTGCTGCTATTCCATGGAGGGTGCTGAATCATGTTGTGCCTTTGTCATGTAGTATCTGAAATGCTCAATGCACACGATTAGTCCACTAAGGTACTGTAAAGACTAAGATGCGGCCCTTTCCTTATTTGGGGGCGAGGCCTCAAAAGGGGAAAGGGGCGCATCTACGCGTTTCGCAAACGGGATAATCATCACAATACATAATTAAAGATTAACAAGTAGGGCATACACTTGCCATCTGTTAAGAATATATCATATAGCTTACATAAACACATTATTCAGAGTAGCAGCAAGTCCATCTATGGACTTAAACATAAAAAAAAGATGATCTAACACATCCCGTATGCTGGCCCACGATCACGACCAAGGCCTCAGTCTTTGGGATAGTTCACATACAGACGGCAGAATCCTCATCGAACTCCCACTTCAGATGGTTGTCATCAGGATCTCCCGCGTCGGGCGTACCTTTACCTGTTGGGGTTTGTAGGAATCTGTGAGCCACGGGTACTCAGCAATCTAATGACCTTGTAGAGTAGGTTAGTCGGAGATGAGAGGAAAAACGGCACCTGGCAACGTAATTTTAAAACACCGAAAAACGTCCGACGATACACCGAATACGCTGCCGCTACGATCGATCGTTCGGGTACCAGACGGACTCCGATTGCGACGAAATTTGGCAGGCGGACTACCTGTATTAAATTAAGACCGCACACCAAGTTTCAATCCAATCCGAGGAAGTTTTATACACACTTTTAAAAACAAGGTTTTGACAATGCCGTGGGCGCGTGCGTGTGTGGTCGGGCTCAAGATGGTCAACGACGAACACGGAGGGAACCGACAACTAATAACGGATGCAAGTTTGCAAACTGGCGGCAACGGAGATGCCGATGCAATGCGGATGATGTGCATGATGCGATGATGATGCGACAAGTAAAATAATCACACGAAGAAAATGGAATAAAGGGGGAATCTTCTGGAACGTTGGTCTCTGGCTGTCACAACTCTCCTACACTACAAGAGGTTCTCGACCCGAGATCCAAGAATGAAAGGGGGGAAGAGGATGAGAAAGCAAGAGGTAAAAACAAAGTCACTTCTTTGACAAACAAGTGAATTCAACGATCCTTGAAGGTTGCAAAGAGATGGAGAATGACATGAGGAACAAGCAAGAATTCACAGAAAATTTCGGCAGCACTTCGATAAGAAAAGGGGAACCAAAAATTCGATAAGATAGGGGAACTGGACAAGATACACAACAAACAACTAAATTGAACAAGGTAACAACATGATCTTGAAAGAACAACATGATTGACACAAATGAGCAACATCACCACAATTCTGGAACAAGAGAATATTTTGGGTTGGCAAGCGGTGATGGCTTGTAACGCTCAAGATGCGACCCTATCCTTAATTACATTTTTGAGTGCTTGCCAAGCCTCTGATACCAACTTGTAACAACTAAGATGTGGCCCTTTCCTTATTTGGGGGCGAGGCCTCCAAAGGGGAAAGGGGTGCATCTACGTGTTTCGCAAACGGGATAATCATCACAATACATAATTAAAGATTAACAAGTAGGGCATACACTTGCCATCTGTTAAGAATATATCATATAGCTTACATACACACATTATTCAGAGTTGCAGCAAGTCCAGCTACGGACTTCAACAGAAAAATAGATGATCTAACACATCCTGTATGCTATCCCACGATCACGACCACGACCTCAGTCTTTGGGATAGTTCACATACAGACGGCGAGAGTCCTCATCGAACTCCCACTTCAGTTGGTTGTCATCAGGATCTCCCGCGTCGGGCGTACCTATACCTGTTGGGGTTTGTAGTAATCTGTGAGCCACAGGGACTCAACAATCTAATGACCTTGGTATTGAATCTAGTCAAGTTATTAACTGAGGAAGGTTTAGTGTATGGGTTTGCAGCAACCTAAGCATATGTGGTAGCTAACTTACGATGATCAGAGTAATCGTATGGTGGTCTACGCGAGCGATCGAAGACTAGATGATCACTAAGTGATCCTGAACACCTACTTACGTCAAACATAACCCCACCGTGTTCCCGATCGAAGAGTGGTCTTCGAAGGAGACAGTCACGGTTACGCACTCAATTGGCAGTTTTATTAGAGTTACTTTAAGTTGTCTAGAACCGGGTATTAACAAAATATCCATGTTTGCCACATAACCGCGGGCATGGCTTTCCGAAAGATTAAACCCTGCAGGGGTGCTCCAACTAGTCCATCACAATCTGCCACGGGCCGCAAAGTAATCCTCTATCACGAAACTCGTGATCTCGTTGGATTCCTTAGAGGAAAACCTCAACTTTGAGGAGACCCAAAGTTTCACCGGGATTCCTATACGCAAGATATATCGCTAAGGTAAGACAAATCTGGCAGGACCTGCCGACATGTCGACGACCCCGATAAGAGCCGTGTATCCCAGTTTCAGGACACGCCGGATAAGCAAGTGTACGGTGACCTGATAGAAATCACCCGAGTTGCCCCGGATTGGCCCCGCACGGTGCTCTAGTTTGGACCAACACTCATGAGGAGCACTTGACCGGGTTGTTGATTAAATCCCCGGGGTAGCTATTCCCTATGCAAATTATTATTAGGTGATTAGCAGATTAAAACCAATGTTGGGTCCTGCCGGACGAGCCTTAACACTACACAATTTATCAAGGGGGTCCCCATAATAACCCCAAACGTGTTAGGAGTGATCAGTTATGGAAACAAACAATGGTAACCGATATTAAGGCGGCAACAACGGAACAAATCACCCGGCCAAACACTAGGCCTTCCGTCATTTACCAAGTATATAGTTGCATTAATTAAATAGCATTTTAAACATAGTGATATCAAAATACTCATGTTAACACATGAGACAGCTGGCACCTACAACTAGCAAAGCTACTCATTAGAAGTTGAGCAAGCCTACTTAGCCAAACAACATTTGCTAGGAGAGGGAGGTGTTTGGGGTTCATGGCAAAGACAGGTGGCATATATTGCAAGTGGTAGGCAGCGAGCATGTATCGAAGGAAACATGATTCTAAGCATAACAAAGCTAGATACGGTATCAAGGTCACGGTCATCTTGCCTGTGATGTCTTCAGCTTGGAACTGCTCTTGATCTTCCTGCACGTACTCTCCAGAATCCACGTACTCGCTCTCCGATCCCGATGCTACCCAAGATAAGATAACATCCAATGAACACCAACACAACATAATGCAACAAGCAATATGATGCATGAGTGAAGAAGGAAGCATGCATCACTATTCTAGTCACTTTCATATGCATTAGTTGAGTTAATTGAATTCTGGACAGAACCTCATATTAAGTTATCTTGACATGCATGAAGATGGCATGAACATGTGCATCACGATAAAACGATGCAAAAGCATATAAAGAACGTAGAGAACGGAGCTACAAATCAACCGGAAACTACGAAACAAGTTATGGAGACCTACGTTTCAAATCAACCACAAACACACTCCAATGGCACTCTCCTGGTGTTACCAGGTTGCCACATGATCAAGCAACCAAATATAAGTGGGGTGGTTTATGGGACACACCACACCATCAACAATGCCCACACAAGCTTCAAATCAACAAAAACATGCAATCTATTTTTCAACAGCATCATAGCAGTTTGTCTACAATATTTAAAGTAGCTACAACCATCTAAATGAGCCAAACAAGATATGAGGCAAAAGCCATCCAAAAGCTCTACAACTCTGAAGAAGAAGTTAATACAAAGGAGTCACCCATGAGCAGATCTATGGACACAAACTTGGATAAAATATTACAGATTCTGGGACTTTGTGAAAATCACAGATTTTCACCACTTGCTTATGCTCGGAAGCATTTTGGCACCCTCCAAAATGATATCTACAGGAAGTGAATAAGCATGAAATTTAATAGGGGCCTAGACAAGCACAAAATCTCACAAACTTTAGTTTGTTACGTGGGTTGATTCCCAACACAGGAGCTAATTCATCCAAGACAACGGGGGAAGAAAATAACATCAGGTTCCCAGACTTAGTGAAAATCACAAGGTTTCACAATCTGTCAGTTTCAGCCAAGTGTCAACTTTGACAAGGCACAATAGGTGCTTACAAATTCCTAAGAACAAAACAAAGACCCCATGCTGTAGAGGGGTTCACCCACTACCACTACATCAAGGATTCATCCTCAAAGGGTCAAGGCACCATCTCATACAAAGCACTAAACATGGCCTCATGACAGAAAATGACAGTTTTATGAAGTTACTCTAAAGTGAAATCATATTGCACCAATGGCTTCCTAGGATGATTCTACCCCAAAATCATATATAATACATGGGTACTTGCATGTAACATGAAGGCACAAAACTAGCTCGAAAATACCACCTAGAATCACATGAGCTACAATTGCCTATTAGACACATGTAAAAGTTGTCATATGCATCACCTACACATGCACTTGCACTAGGACAAGATCAAACTAGCTAGGCATAGCATCACATACATAAATAACCTCAAGTGTGATGTGTTCATCCACACACACACTCATGTGCTCATACATACACATGCATTTGAGCACACACACTTATGAGCACATCTACCTACTCCTACACACACACACATGAGCACACACACACACATAAGTGAAACACCCACTATATGTGGAGATGCACACTCATGTGTTTGTGCATACTTGCACAAGTGTGTGTGTGTGTAACACATACACACATACACACACATCTCCAACCTACACACACAAACTCATGCACACATACACACATACACACATGCACATGCATGGAACAAATCTCCTAAGCATAACTAAAATAGTAAACAACACCCTGGTAGGATTTAAAAGCAAAAAACAAAACAAATCAGCAAAAGGAAAGGAATAATAAAACAAGGGGAAGATGTTGGGATCGAACCCAGGACCTCCCTGGTACAAAATCACACCGCTGCCACTCTGCTACGCTTACGGTTCTTAACAGAGAGGGGGAGTTGCTCTTTTGAACATCCCCCTTTGCTCCTACTGCAAACCAGTGGCGGCCGGAGCAGGGGAGTCTCCCCGGCAATGCTACGGCACAAATCGGCTACATGGCGCTTGCGGGGGGAAGAGGGAACCCCAGGGGTTCCATTCCCGCCTCGAACTCACCGGGAGGTGAACCACGACGGCGGCACGATGGACATCCTATCTACTGCACTGAAGCTGTTGCTGCTCTGCGCGATAGAGCAACGCTGGTGACAACGCGGCGCGAGCGGGTACAGAGGGAAGGAGAAGGCGGAGGGGAGCGGGGCGCTGCTCACCTAGGGGTCAGAGAAGTAACCCATCGCTGGAGATGAAGCAGAGCGATGAGCCGGACTGGAGGTGCTCGCCGGAGAGAAGAGGAAGGAGCCGGTCGTCGTGGACATCGGGGAAGGAGGTATCGATGTCGGATCTTCGGGAAAATGGAACGCCTAGACCCTCCGCTACCTCCTGGTCTGGTCAGGGAAGAAGGCGAGGCGGCGATCCGCCGGCGACGACCTCAACAGGAGCAACCAATGGCGGTGGAGAGCTCGGGAATGCCTTCTGACGGCGCCAGGGGGAGAGAGGAGGAGGGAAGTGGAGCTAGGGTTGCGAGGGGGGCGCCTGGCTGCTTAAATGCCTCAGGATGCGTGCTTCGAGCCGCTGGATCGAAGAGGGAAAGGATCGGTGGTGGAGGTGGAGTCGTACAGGGTGACGACAGCGAGGAGGAAGAAGGAGAGGCGAGCGGACTTGCGTGGGGGAAAGGAGGAGATTGGCCAGGGAAAGAGAGCTGGCCCACTTGCTATCTAGCGCCTGACGAAGAAAATAAAACGAGGGGGTGTTCCTTTTTAAAATAACCAACACCCAAACTTAAATGCATAGTGCCACATAGGGGTTTGAAGAAAATAATATAAAAATACTTAGGGCATAAGGGAATTATGCCCTATTTAAATAAACTACAAAACTGATTTTTGGAGCAACTAAATTAAAATCAGAACAAGATTTAATTAGTTGTTTTGTAAAAAAAGAACCCCATATGACTTAAGTTTTAAAACCCCAAGACA
This sequence comes from Hordeum vulgare subsp. vulgare, assembly GCF_904849725.1. Lineage (NCBI taxonomy): Eukaryota > Viridiplantae > Streptophyta > Magnoliopsida > Poales > Poaceae > Hordeum > Hordeum vulgare. The sequence goes on from NC_058518.1 coordinate 320,701,053, forward strand.
ATACCCCTCAATCACAAGATAAAACACTAAATGATCAACATATTTAGAACAGGTTTAAACGAAGTTGATTCATAAGTTCAAATATTAATAGAGAAGGGGTTTTTGAAACCTTGTTGGAAACCCACTGTTTTTGACAACACCACAACATCAACACAAGCACACTAGCATTCAAAATCACATGAGACTCATGATGATCAAGCAACATCAACACAATGGGATTGCCATGAATGCAATGAATGCCATGATGCAAGATGAAGACACAAATTAAAGCCACATGAAATGATAACTCTATAACATCACAACATGGTTTTCAAAATAGGAAAGGTTCCCAAAATGGCAAGGGTTACATCTGGGGCATTACAGGTACTGTCATCAATCACCAAAATTACTTAGGCATAAATATGCCCTAACAATCTCCCCCTTTTTGGTGGATTGATGACAATACCGGATTTGCACAGTAGAAAGTACGAGATCATAAAGATAATTTAATAGAGATAAATGAAGAGCATATGACTCACAGCATATGACTAAAATAGCTCTCACAATAAAAACAAGTCTCACATCACGCCTAGTAAAGATAGCAAACACGATCAAACCAAGTTCAAAGCAAACACGATAAAGCAAGCAAATCCAACTCCTAGAATCTCTCCCCCTTTGGCACCAAGACACCAAAAAGGGGCACACCTAAGACACAGGTGGTCACTCCTCATCATCAGACTCATCCGTGGCATCTGGATCCTGCTCGTCCTGCTCCTCCTCAATATCCTCGTCAGAAACCACCTCCTCGGCATCAGACCCATTCCACTAGTAACTTTGAGCCCTCAGCCAGTCAGTCTCCAGAGTGATGTAGTCCTCTGAGCCGCTCGAGATCGCCACATCAAGTGTCCTTAAGACACGCTTGTGCCTATGACGGTTCTCCTTCTGGGCCACATGAGACTGATACTGTCCCTTGGCCTGCATACAAAAGAGAGTCTTCATCTGATTCTTCATCTTCAGAGCCCATGATGGCATAGCAGAAGAGCGGGTATGCGAAGCAGGTCCTCCTCCAGCAGCAGTCTCTGTCTCAGTCTCCATGGGCTGAGAAGAAGTCGAGGTGTTGGCCCATTTGTCCTTTTGACACAGCTTGATAGGATCATGCGCAAAGTAGTCAGATTTAACAGGGAGGACCTCGTCTGGATAGGTATCTTTCCACTTCTTCTGAATAAAAGCGAACAGGTAAGGCCCGTAGATGGGGACCTTATGGTTCATGATGCAGTTCCAGAGCTCACAGAACATCACATCAGATATGTCGAGAGGCACAGTGTCCTTAGTCATTGCCTTCTCACATAGCAGAAGTATCTCAGCCACATATCCATGCACCTCATCCTTGTTGCCAATACGAGGGAACAGGGTGTTGCGGAAGATCCGATGCATGACATGCAGATGCGTGGGGAGCACACCCTTTTTTATGTAAAGATGTTGCAGCTTGTCCTTGGGGTGGAAGTAGACTTAGTTGGAGCATGAGGACGCAGCCCAAGAACAGTTTCTTGCCCCTGGTAGTCGACCTTCAGGAGTTGCATGAACTCCACCCAGGTACGAGTCAATTTCCGAGCACACGTCATCCAGGTCATGGTACGCTCGTCATCTGGTTGAAAGTGAACGGTGACATAAAACTGGGCCACAAGATCTGGATCGAAGTCATTTTTGAAGGTGATGACTTCCTTAATGCCAAGTTTCTCAACCAAGGTGAGGGCCTCGCCAAAGTATTCATGATGCCGCTGAAGGTGAGCGATGTCGATCCACTGCACTGGGACATAGATCTTCTTGAAGGGCACGATGATGTCACGAAAGATCATTGCATGTTCCCGTGACCAAACATGATCGCAGCCCTTGAGTTGAGCCTTTTCATTAACATAGGGGTCACGGCTACAGAGTGCTAGGAAGTCCTTAGGAGGCATAGTGCGGACGTTGGGCCCTTTGGACTTTGTGGCAACCTTCTTGAATGACTTCTTTGTAGGGTTCAGACTGGAAGTTGTGGAACCTTCTGGAGCATCTGGATTGCGGTACTTCTTTGAGTGAGTGTCTCGTATAGGATTCGAGCGACGAGAACTACCTGTGACACACAAGACACAGACGAAAAAAGAGCGACAAAAGGAGTCATGGCAATGTTCAAAAAATCATAAGAAGTAACACACAATGCCAAGGGAAATCAAAAAATAAATTGGCGAGTGGCGGTAGTACCGCTCGCCCTAGCGGTAGTACCGTTGGAGTCATAGCGGTAGTACCGCGGGGCTAGCGGTAGTACCGCTGCCCCTCAGCAGTAGTACCGCGAGGATGGCGGTAGTACTACTGCCTCCTTAGTGGTAGTACCGCCCGAGTGGAGCAGTAGTACCGCTAGGGGTTGACTTTCAAATCTAGTTTGATTTGAAGCAACTAAAAATACTAGATTCATATCAAGAGAGCCATGACTAACAGATAAACTTATCATAAGAACCACCATAGGTCTAAAACATTTGGTACTCTATATCATCTAGATGGAGACAAGCCTAGTCAATGGGATCCAAGTCTAGATCAAATCCATGAGATGTATGATAAGAGCTACCAGATCTAAAACATGGAGAACTAGGGCATGTCAAAATATTCGCAATGAAGAACATTAGACCAAAAATCTCCTAAGATTTCTCCCCCGTTCCATCCAAAAACTAAGCATAAAGAATATCCATGGATCCAATGGAACAAGCTCCTAACCCTAGAAACAAACACACCAACCAAGAGAGGAAGAGGAGGAGCTGTACCGGACTCCATGGCACTTGAAGGAGGAAGGGCGAGGGGAGCAAGCCCTCCAACTGGAAACAGAGGGGAGGCTCCGCGGAAGGAGATCCAAGCAAGGAGATTTTGGGTAGAGGGAGAGAGCACCACGAAGAAGATGAGATAGGGGCAAGAAAAACGGCCCCCTCTCCCTTTATATAGCCCTCAAGACACGGGCGGAGCGGTAGTACCGCTCCCCTGGCGGTAGTACCGCTGGGGTCATAGCGGTAGTACCGCCCCCCTGGCGCTAGTACCGCTCCCCCTTGAGACAGCCCTAAAAAGCCGTAACAAGCCAAGATAGGCTGGGATCCTGGCGGTAGTACCGCTGGGGTCCTCGCGGTAGTACCGCTCCCCCTGGCGGTAGTACCATTGGGGTCCTGGCGGTAGTACTGCTCCCCCTGGCGGTAGTACCGCTGGAGTCCTGGCGGTAGTACCGCTCTAGAAAAGCACAAAGAGACTTAGGACTTCGTGGAAATGATGTGGGCAACGACTAGTTAGTGTAGAGAAAAGAGTAACACCAGCAAGATATACTGACTAGTCATTTTGTATCCTTTCTACAACAAGAGAGAAAGGTGGGCGGTGGCTGGAGCCACCTATGTTTGAGACAAAGGTATGACACCGCGAAGAATTATCCTTGGGTTCATGACCAACGCTCATCTTCGAAGCACAAGTGTCATTTAATAATGGCCAAAGTGAAAGACTTGATCGATTTATGCATAATGGGGGGAGGGAAAGTTCATTGAGAGAACAACACTCCCCCTATGTCCATGCCTACACCTAGAACAAGATATAATGCAGAGTGAGGTGCAAAGTGCCTTGTTTCAATCCACATTACTTGAATTAATGATATTTAGCTCATGCCTTAACTCCCGGAACCTTGCTTCATCTAGGGGCTTAGTGAAAATATCTGCAAGTTGCTCTTCAGTGTTGATGAAGTGAACCTAAATATCACCTCGCTTGATATGTTCACGAATGAAGTGATGGCGAATATCAATGCGCTTGATCTTGCTATGTTGCACCGTATTGAGGGAAATCTTGATAGCACTTTGATTGTCACATAGAAGAGGCACTTTCTCACAAGTGACACCGTAATCCTTTAAAGTTTGCCTCATCCATAGCAACTGTGCACAACAACTCGCAGCTGCCACATACTCAGCTTCGGTGGAAGATAGTGAGACACAATTCTGCTTCATTGAAGACCAACTTAGCAGTGAACGACCAAGGAATTGACATCCTCCAGAAGTTCACTTCCTCTCCACACAGTCTCCCGCCCAATCTGAGTCAGAATAGCCCACTAGGTTGAAGTTTGCTCCTTTGGGATACCATAGGCTAAAGTTTGGGGCATGAGCCAAATATCGAAAGATTCGCTTAACAGCCATATAATGGCTTTCTTTTGGTGCAGATTGAAACCGTGCACAGATCCCTACACTCAACATGATATCCGGTCTAGATGCACAAAGGTAAAGAAGGGATCCAATCATGGAGGGATATACCTTTTGATCCACTGCTTTACCATTGGCATCACTGTCAAGCTTGCATCTGGTTGGCATGGCAAACTTGACCGGCTTGACATCCTCTAGCTCGAATCTCTTGAGCATATCTTGAGTGTACTTGGATTGTTTGATGAAGGTCCCTTCTAAGCCTTGTTTAATCTCAAACCCGAGGAAGAACTTAAACTCACCCATCATTGACATCTCAAATTTCTCGATCATTAGTGCAGCAAATTCTTTATTGAAAGATTCGTTAGGGGAACGAAAAATGATATCATCAACATATAGTTAGCATATGAACAAATCCCCTTTGACCTTCTTGGTAAAAAGAGTGGGATCTATTTTCCCAATTTCAAACCTACGATCTTGTAACAACTCAGTAAGGTACTAATACCACGCACGTGGGGCTTGTTTAAGGCCATAGAGTGCCTTATTAAGTTTGTACACATGATTGGGGAGCTTGGGATGTTCAAACCCCGGGGGTTGTTTGACATAGACCAACTCATTTAAAGGACCATTAAGAAAACCACTTTTTACATCCATTTGTTGTAATTTTGAATTATGATGAGAAGCAAATGCAAGCAGCATGCGAATAGATTCTAGACGAGCAACAGGGGCAAAGGTTTCACCGTAGTCGATACCCTCGACTTCGGAGTAGCCTTGAGCCACCAATATTGCCTTGTTTCGAACCACAATCCCATTAGCATCTTGCTTGTTTTTGAAGATCCATTTGGTCCGGATTACATTATGTTCCGCCTTTGGTCTTGGCACTAATTTCCAGACTTGATTACATTCGAAGTTGATGAGTTCTTCATGCATGGCCATAAGCCAATCCTCATCATTGAGTGCTTCCTGTAGCTGTTGAGGTTCACAATATGAAACAAACGCGTGATGCTCACAATAATTCGAAATTTGTTGTCGAGTGGATACTCCCCTTTTCAAACTACCAAGCACGTTCTTCATAAGATGTGACTTGACTCTCAGCTTGTTTGCAATCTTGGTTGCGCGACGCTCCAAGAGTTCTGCATTTGATAACTGGGGAGCATCGACTTGATTTCTTTGCTTGGCCTTGCTTTTTGATCCTCCTGTGGCACCAGTATCCCTCTTAGGTGCTGCAGAAGTAAATTGAGAGACAACATCTTGATCAACTTGATTTTCTACTTGGGCAGGCTCACTGGTTTGTTCTTGATCTTGTGGTTGCTCTTGATCTTAATCTTGTGCCTCCATTTGGTCTCGATCTTGTAGTTGCACTTGATCTTGATCTTGAGCAGATTCAGAACCTTGTGTAAGCACTTGGACATCATGGGGCACATCACCATCTTTGAGCAATTGATGTTGTCCTTGAACTTGTTCAACTGGTTGAGGGTTTTCTCTTTGTTCATCGGAATCATGTGGGGCTTGTGAGGATGATGGATCCACTTGAGTAGAGCATTGTCCTTCTCCTTCAGACACTAGGAGTTCCTCAATGGGGAGTATTTGACCAATCTCCATTCTTCTTATGGCTTGGAGAGGAATTTCATCACCTACATCACAGAGACCACTTTGCTCCACTTGGGAGCCATTATTTTCATCAAATTCCACGTTACATGTTTCCTCAATGAGCCCGATGGACTTGTTGAGGACACGGTAAGCATGAGAGTTTGTAGCATAACCAACAAAGATGCCCGCTTGAGCTCTAGAATCAAATTTAGCTAAAAGTGCACCTTTCTTGAGAATGAAACACTTACAACCAAATACCCGGAAGTACTAGAGATTGGGTTTGTTTCTGGTGAGAATCTCATATGGGGTCTTGCTCAAGCCTTTGTGGATATAGAGCCGATTGGATGCATGACATGGTGTGTTGATGGCTTCGGCCCAAAAGTTATATGGAGATTTGAATTCCGCCATCATTGTTCTTGCCGCGTCCATCAACGTTCGGTTCTTCCTTTCCGCCACACCATTTTGTTGAGGGGTGTATGGTGCTGAATATTGATGTTTGATTCCCTCATCACCTAGAAACTCATCCAAGGTGTAGTTCTTGAACTCGGTGCCGCTGTCACTTCTAATCATCAAAATCTTTGATTCATGTTGTCGTTGAGCTTCATTAGCAAAGTCGATGACGGTTTGTTGAGTCTCACTCTTCCTCTTGAAGAAATATACCCAGGTGTATCTTGAGTAGTCATCGACAATCACCAAGAAGTACTTTCTGCCCCCAAGACTATCAAATGATGGAGGACCGAAGAGATCCATATGAGGGAGCTCCAACGGCCTCTTAGTGTAAATGAGAGTCGTTGGACGATGAGCAGTTTCATGAATCTTCCCTTCAATGCAGGCACTGCAAGCACGATCTTTGGCAAAACTCACATTTGTTAGTCCACGAACCTGGTCCCATTTGAGGAGACTTTGCAAAGATCTCATATTGACATGCGCTAGTCGGCAATGCCAAAGCCATCCCACATCAACTTTAGCCATTAGAAAAGTCGCAATCTTAGTGGGTCGCTTTGAAAAGTTCACCACATAGAAACCATTTTCGACATATCCCAACATAGGCTACTCTAAGAGTCTTGCTCCACAACAGGACCACAATATCAAGATTAAAGAATGTGGAGAAGCCCATAATTGCAAGTTGACGAACCAAAAGTAAATTGTAAGCAAGGGACTCAACAAGCATGACCTTCTCAATAGATAACTCTTGAGAGATGACCACCTTACCAAATTCCAATACCTTTGACGTTGATGCATCAGTGAATTGGACATGGGTGGGCATAGATGGGGAAGGATGCACATCCACCACTAAGTCCTTGCTTCCGGTCATATGATTTGTTGCTCCACTATCGAGCAACCATGACACCCCAGCGGAAGCAAACTCCTGCAATAGATCAAGGCTTGGTTTTAGGTACCCATTTTTGAATGGGTCCTTTAATGTTAGATACAAGGGTCTTAGGAACCCAAATAGCCCATTCAATGGACTCATAGTAAGAACCAAAAAATCTAGCATAAACATGCCCATCACCAACATGACATAAAACATAGGATGGATTGAGTTTGCCGGCTGTGTTGGTAGGAATGGTTTTGCCCTTCTTGATGATACCATTCTCCACCTTGTACCTGTTCTCCTTCTGAGTCCCTTCGCCCTATTTGACAAAGATGTCCATGAGGGTAGGTGATTGTTTGTTCCTGTTCTTCCTTTATTCGACTTGGATGTAAGTCCAAGTCCCTCCATTCCTACAACACCCTTTTGATTGCTCAAGAGGTCGTTTAGGTTCTTCTCGCCTTGGATGCATGACACAAGGCCCTTCTCAAGTTGATCCTTCAACTTGGCATTTTCCTCCACAAGATGTTCATGCTCACAACAAGGGTTACTTGTACAAGCATTATCAATTATAACGAAAGGAGGACAAGTAGAGATCTTCTTGGTAAGCATTGCTTGGAGTTGATCATGAGACTCTTTCAGGGAGAAATTAGCACTTTTCAAGACCTTGTGAGCCTTGTCAAGTGTGTCAAACTCCACTTTGAGTCTGTCATGGCCAATCCCAAGTGTAGCCTTTTCAGACTTAAGCACACGAGTAAGAACAATAGCATGATCTAGTTCCTTTTGCAATTTAGCGCAGTCATCGTTGTATGACTCCTCAAGAGCCAAACGAAGAGTGCGCTCCTTTTCTAGTGCAATAGATAATTCAGCAATCTCATCGGCATAGTCAAAACTATCTCCTTGCAGCTCGGAGAGAGTCTCCTCATGAGACTCAATGAGGTCATTAGCCTCACCAGTTGTTCCAAAAGAGCAACAAAGTGCTTCTTGGGTTCTCCTTTGATCGTACACAGAAATTTGTCAAGATCATGCTCATTAAGTTCCACAACATCACTACCATCAGCACAATTCAACAACGAAGGAGCAGTAGTGATGGTGGTCTTAATGATGGGTGTTACCTGATCGATACCTTTGGACATGAGGCACTTGGCGATGTGGTTATCGTTGGGGGCGTTGAAGAGAGATATATTGGGAGAAGGGGTGGCAATGGCTACAGTCGCACTTGCCACCATATCATCATCGTCATCATCATCGGAGGGGTACTCTTCAAGTGCCACCATACCCTTTCGGTGAGGTTTTTTGACAAAGTTGTTCTTGTTTGGGAATGACTTGGTTTTGTCTTTGCGAATGAGCTTGCCCCCGTTGTCTTCCCTCTTATCATAGGAACATTCTGCCACGAAGTGACTCACATTGCCGCAGTTATAGTATGTCCTCACACGTTGCTTGGACTTGAACCCACTTGAGTTATTCTTGGAGAAGTTGGGCCTTGAGTTCCTCTTGTTGCCCTAGAATTTCCTTGACGCAAGAGCCATGTGCTCGTGATAAGCATACTTAGTGTCTTCAGGGCAACTCTCCTCTTCCTCATCCTCTTCTTCTTCTTCTTTAGAAGCAGCCTTTGCCTTTAAAGCAAGGTTGGGTGAAGCTGTCTTTGACCGAACGCGAGCAAGTGCATTATCAGCGGTCTTGTTCATGATTGACATTGCAATGAATTCATCCAACACCTCACTGGAGGACAAAGAGTGGAAATCTGGTCGTTGGCGAATAACGGATGACATGGCTTTGCTAAATGGCATGATGGCCTTGAGAAACTTGCGCTTGATCCATGCGTCATCCACATCCTTGCTCCCATGATCCTTGAGAGCAACAACAATAGCAGTCACCCTTCGATAGAGATCACGAGGGTCCTCATATTCCTTCATCACAAACTCATCGGCCTCATCAACCACCACTTCATAGTTGGACCATTGATTGTTGATCTTCCCTTGTACAGCACCATAATGTGCTCCCAACAGTCCTTAGCCAGAGTGAAGGGGCGCAAGTGAGGAAGATCTTCAGGAGGCAATGTACACTGGAGAATAAACAATACAGAGTGATTATATTGAGTGTCCGCTTCTTCTCTTGGAGTGAGGTTGCTTGGATCATGTGGATCGTAGCCTTGCTCAATGATTCTCCCTAAATTTGTTGAGATGTGATTCAAGTGAGACTTAATGGAAAATACCCAGTTAGCAAAATCACCCTTAACAAGCTTAGGAGGAGGACCTACAAGATTAATACACAGAGTAGGAACCTGCCCTCCATAGACCATGGGAGGTGGAACTGATGTATAGGTTCCAGTCCCATGAATATTGTGAGGGGAAGAATATGCATTCAAGTCGTCCCTGGTGATCGAAGTCAAGGCCATGGCCTCGGGTTACCCATGGGGTCCTCCCTCATAATCATCCATACTCTTCGGGCTGTGAAACCCTTAATAAAGAGACGTGGCTCTGATACCAATTGAAAGGATCGATATCATTGACTAGAGGGGGGTGAATAGGCAACTACCACTTTTTAACTATTCTTAACAAGTTAGGGTTAGCAACATAAAGGTACTCTAAAATGACAACTAGGTGATCAACCTATATGATGCTACCAACTCTAATCACTAAGGCAAGTAAGAAATAGTTTACAACAATAATATACACAATGTAAAGATTAGAGATAACCACAAGTGGAACCGATGAAGACGAGGATGTGTTACTGAAGTTCCTTCCCTTTGATAGGAAGTATGTCTCCGTTGGAGCAGTGTGGAGGCACAATGCTCCCCAATAAGCCACTAGGGACACCGTTTTCTCCTCAAGCCCTCGCACAATGCAAGGTGTCGTGATTCCACTATGGGTGCTCTTGAAGGCGGCGACCGAACCTTTACAAACAAGGTTGGGGCTAACTCCACAGAAAGCTTGGAGGCTCCCAACAAGACCACGGAGCTTCACCACAATGGAATGTGGCTCCGAGGTGACCTCAACCGTCTAGGGTGCTCAGACACCCAAGAGTAACAAGATCCGCAAGGGATTAGTGGGGGGAATCAATTATCTCTTGGTGGAAGTGTAGATCTTGGCCTTCTCAACCAATCCCTAGGAAATCAACAAGTTTGATTGGCTAGGGAGAGAGATCGGGCACTTATGAGCTTAGGGAGCAACAATGGAGCTTAGGCGGGTCAAAGGTAGGGTTCTTGAGAAAGAAGAACCCTTTATATAGTAAGGGAACGGATCCAACCGTTATCCTCACTCACAGCACGAGCCCAGCGGTACTACCGCTGGCAGCAGCGGTACTACCGCTAGCTCAGCGGTACTACCGCTGGGGCCAGAGCGGTACTACCGCAGTGCCGATCGTAGCGCAATGATACTACCGGGTCAACCACCGCCAAGAAAGTCTTCACAAAAAGTCCAACATAGTACAGCCGCAAGGATGGCGGTACTAAAGTCCTGGAGTGGTACTACCACTGACCAGGGGTGGTACTACCGCTAGCTCCAGCGATACTACCGCGAGAGGACATTTTGCAAGAAGAGAAAGACCAGAGAGGGGAAAAGCTCCATAGTTGCAAGGAAAAGGAGATGGAGAAAAAGTGTGTGCGTGCAAGACTGATTCCACCCAAACCTTCCCAATAGGGATCCACTCTTAATAATACGGTGTTCCTACGACTCAAAACCGCCAAAGAGAATTGTAGAAGACACCGTGCTTCTATTCCATGAAGGGTGCCGAATCGTCTTGTGTTGTTGTCATGTATTATCTGAAAAGCTCAATGCACACGATTAGTCCAGTAAGGTACTGTCATCAATCACCAAAATTACTTAGGCATAAATATGCCCTCACAACAGGCAAGAACCCTTTTTTAGATTGTTCCATTTTGAACTTCTTCAAAACTTTTTCAAGGTATGTGCTTTGTGAAAGTCCTATCAGGCGTCTTGATCTATCTCTATAGATCTTAATACCTAATATGTAAGCAACTTCTCCTAGGTCTTTCATTGAAAAACATTTGTTCAAGTAATCCTTCACGCTCTCCAAAAACTCCACATTGTTTCCAATCAGCAATATGCCATCCACATGTAATATTAGAAATGCTACAGAGCTCCCACTCACTTTCTTGTATATACAAGATTCTCCAACAACTTGTATAAACCCAAACGCATTGATCACCACATCAACGCGCTTATTCCAACTCCAAGATGCTTGCACCAGTCCATAAATGGATCGCTGGAGCTTGCATACTTTGTTATCATTCATTGGATCGACAAAACCTTCGGGTTGCATCAAATACAACTCTTCCTTTAGAAAACCATTAAGGAACGCCGTTTTGATATCCTTCTGCCAGATTTCATAATCGAAAAATGCAGCTATTGCTAACATGATTCAGACGGACTTAAGCATCGCTACCGATGAGAATGTCTCATTGTAGTCAACTCCTTGAACTTGTGAAAAACCCTTTGCCACAAGTCGAGCTTTATAAACAGTCACATTACCGTATGCGTTTGTCCTCTTCTTAAAGATCCATTTGTTCTGAATAGCCTTGCGACCTTCAGGTAATACTTCCAAAGTCGACAGTTTGTTTTCATACATAGATCCTATCTCGGATTTCATGGCCTCTAACCATTTGTTGGAATCTGGACCCACCATTGCTTCTTCATAATTCACAGGCTCATTGTTGTCTAACAACATGATAGATAAGACAGGATTCCCGTACCACTGAGGTGCAGTACGTAATCTTGTCGACTTGCGAGGTACGACAGCAACTTGATCTGAAGCTTCATGATCATCATCATTAGCTCCCTCCTTAATTGGTGTTGCCTCGACAGAGATTTCCCTCTGCCCTGCACCACCATCCTGTTGGAGCACAGGTTCCACACCCTCATCAAGTTCTATCTTCCTCCCACTCAATTCTTTCGAGAGAAACTCTTTCTCAAGAAAATCTCCATTCTTAGCAACAAACACTTTACCCTCGGATGAGACAGAAGGTGTACCCAACTGTCTCTTTTGGGTAACCTATGAAGACGCACTTTTCCGCTTTGGGTTCCAGCTTTTCAGGCTGAAGCTTTTTGACATAAGCATCCATCCCCAAACTTGAAGAAACGACAACATTTGCCTCTTGCCATGCCATAGCTCGGATGGTGTCATCTTGATACGTCCATTTTGCGTCATGCTTTCATGTTGATATTTATCACTTTTTGGGCTGTTATTACACTTCACGGTACAATACGTATGCCTTTTCTCTCTTATTTTGCAAGGTTTACATGAAGAGGGAGAATGCCGGCAGCTGGAATTTTGGCCTAAAAAAGGAGCATGTTTGAGATGCCTATTCTGCGCAACTCCAAAAGCCGTGAAAATCAACGTGGATTTTTTTGGGATTTATAAAAAATACTAGGCCGAAGAAGTGCGGGAGGGGCGCCAACAGGAGGCCACAAGCCTGCTAGGCGCGGGCCCCCCTGGCCGCGCCTAGGGGGCTCGTGAGTTATGTGCTGGCCCACTGGCTCCCCCCTTTTGCTACAAGAAGGGTTTCGGTCTGGAAAAAAATCAGGAGGAGGCTTTTCAGATGATTCGCCGCCGCCACGAGGCGGAACTTGAGCAGAACCAATCTAGAGCTCCGGCAGGACGATCCTGCCGGGGAAACTTCCCTTCCAGAGGGGGAAATCATCGCCATCATCATCACCAATACTCCTCTCATCGGGGAGGACTCATCACCATCAACATCTTCATCAGCACCATCTCATCTTCAAACCCTAGTTCATCACAGGTAACCAATCTCCGTCTCGCGACTCTGATTGGTACTTGTAAAATTGCTAGTAGTGTTAATTACTCTTTGTAGTTGATGCTAGTTGGATTACTTGGTGGAAGAGTTTATGTTCAGATCCATGATGCTACTCATTACCTCTCCGGTCATGAATATGATTGTTCTTTGTGAGTAGTTACTTTTGTTACTGAGGACATGGGATAAGTCTTGCTATAAGTAGTCATGTGAATTTTGTATTCTTTCGATATTTTGATGTGTTGTATGTTGTTTTTCCTCTAGTGGTGTTATGTGAAGATCGACTACATAACACTTCACCATTATTTGGGCCTAGAGGAAGGCATTGGGAAGTAGTAAGTAGATGATGGGTTGCTAGAGTGTTAGAAGCTTAAACTCTAGTTTATGCGTTGCTTCGTAAGGGGCTGATTTGGATCCACTAGTTTAATGCTATGGTTAGACTTTGTCTTAATTCTTCTTTCATAGTTGCGGATGCTTGCGAGAGGGGTTAATCATAAGTGGGATGCTTGTCCAAGTAAGGGCAGTACCCAAGCGCCAGTCCACCCACATATCAAACTATCAAAGTAACGAACGTGAATCATGTGAACATGATGAAAACTAGCTTGACAGAAATTCCCATGTGTCCTCGGGAGCGTTTTACCTCCTATAATACTTTGTCCAGGCTTGTCCCTTGCTACAAAAGGGATTGGGCCACTTTGCTGCACCGTTGTTACTTTTGTTACTTGTAACTTGCTATGAATCATCTTGTCACACAACTACTTGTTACCGATAATTTCAGTGCTAGCAGATATTACCTTGCTGAAGACCACTTGTCAGATCCTTTTGCTCCTCATTGGGTTCGACACTCTTACTTATCGAAAGGACTACGATAGATCCCCTATACTTGTGGGTCATCAAGACTCTTTTGTGGCGTCGTTGTCGGGGAGTGAAACACCTTTGGTAAGTGGAACTTGGTAAGGAAACATTTATATAGTGTGCTGAAATTTATTGTCACTTGTCACTATGGAAACTAATCCTTTGAGGGGCTTGTTCAGGGTATCTTCACCTCGAACGGAAGAAGAAAGAGTTTCTCCTCAACCTGCTGCACCTACTAAAAATATTTGCTATGAATTTCCTTCGGGTATGCTTGAGAAACTGCTGGCTAATCCTTTTACAAGAGATGGAACATCACATCCAGACTTGCATCTAATCTATGTAGATGAAGTTTGTGGTTTATTTAAGCTTGCAGGTTTGCCCGAGGATGAGGTCAAGAAGAAGGTCTTTCCCTTATCTTTGAGGGATAAGGCATTGACATGGTATAGGCTATGTGATGATACTAGATCATGGAACTACAATCGGTTGAAATTGGAATTTCATCAAAAGTTTTATCCTATGCATCTAGTACATCGTGATCGGAATTATATTTATAATTTTTGGCCTCGTGACAGAGAAAGCATCGCTCAAGCATGGGGGAGGCTTAAATCAATGTTATATTCATGCCCCAACCATGAGCTCTCGAGAGAAATTATCATTCAGAACTTCTATGCTCGGCTTTCTCATGATGATCGCACCATGCTTGACACTTCTTGTACCGGTTCTTTTTTGAAGAGAGATATTGACTTCAAATGGAATTTATTGGAGATAATTAAACGCAACTCTGAAGATTGGGAGCTTGCTGAAGGTAAGGAGTCAGGTATGAATTTCAAGTTTGATTGTGTTAAATCCTTTGTTGAAACAAATACTTTTTGTGATTTTAGCACTAAGTATGGACTTGACTCTGAGATAGTAGCTTCGTTGTGTGAACCATTTGCTGCTCATATTGATCTCCCCAAAGAGAATTCGTTTAAATATCATCCTCCCTTAGAAGTCAATGTAGTTAAAGTCAATCCAGTTGAAGAGAAAGTCATTGCCTACAATGATCCTATTGTTCCCAGTGCTTACATTGAGAAACCACCTTTCCCTGTTAGGATAAAGGATCATTCTAAAGATTCAACTGTGATACGTAGAGGCTACATTAGAACACCTACACCCCCTGAGAAAATTAGAGTTGAACCTAGCATTGCTATTATCAAAGATCTTTTGTTGGACAATGTTGATGGCCGTGATATTCAGTTCTGTGAAGATGCTGCTAGAATTGCTAAACCACACGCTACAGACAAACATAGGCCTGTTGTTGGCACGCCTGTAGTTTCTGTTAAGATAGGAGATCATTGTTATCATGGTTTATGTGATGTGGGTGCTAGTGTTGGTGCAATACCTCAATCCTTATATGATGAAATTAAAGACGAGATTGCACCTATTGAGATAGAACCCATTGATTTCACTATTCAACTTGCCAATAGAGATACTATCTGCCCTATGGGAATTGTTAGGGATGTTGAAGTCTTGTGTGGTAAAATGAAGTATCCTGCTGATTTCCTCGTTCTTGCTACCACCCAAGATAGCTTTTGTCCCATCATATTTGGTAGACCTTTTCTCAATACTGTCAATGCTCATATTGACTGTGACAAGCAAACTGTCACTATTGGCTTTGAAGGTGTGTCACACGAGTTCAATTTCTCCAAGTTTGGTAGACAACCTCATGAAAAAGAGTTTCCTAGTAAGGATGAAACTATTGCCTTAGCTTCTATTGTCGTTCCTCCTACTGATCCTTTAGAGCAATACTTGCTTGAGAATGAAAATGATATGCATATGGATGAAAGGGATGAGATAGATAGATTTGTCTTAGAACAATATCCTATCCTTAAGAATAACTTGCATGTTGAACTGCTTGGGGATCCACCCCCACCAAAGGGTGATCCTGTATTCGAGCTTAAACAGTTGGCTGATACTCTTAAGTATGCTTATCTTGATGAAAAGAGATATATCCTGTTATAATTAGTGCTAGCCTCTTAGAGCATGAAGAAAAGAAGTTATTAAAAACTCTAAGGAAGCACCGTGCTGCTATTAGATATACTCTTGATGATCTTAAGGGCATTAGTCCTACTCTATACCAGCACAAGATTATAACTGATCCTGATTCCAAACCAGTTGCTGATCATCAACGGAGATTAAATCCTAAGATGAAAGCAGTAGTGAGAAAAGAAATACTAAAGCTCATGGAAGCGGGAATTATCTATCATGTTGCTCATAGTGATTGGGTGAGTCCGGTGCATTGTGTCCCTAAGAAGGGAGGCAATACCGTTGTCCCTAATGATAAGGATGAATTGATCCCACAGAGGATTATTACTGGCTATAGGATGGTGATCGACTTTAGGAAATTGAATAAAGCCACTAGGAAAGATCATTACCCTTTCCCTTTTATCGGCCAAATGCTAGAAAGACTGTCTAAACACACACACTTCTCCTTTCTAGACGGTTATTATGGTTTCTCCCAAATACCAGTTGCACAATCTGATCAGGAGAAACTCACTTTCACCTGCCCTTTTGGTACCTTTGCTTATAGACGTATGCCTTTTGGCTTATGTAATGCACCTGCCACCTTTCAAAGATGTATGATGGCTATATTCTCTGACTTTTGTGAAAAGATTGTTGAGGTTTTCATGGATGACTTCTCAGTTTACGGGTCTTCCTTTGATTATTGCCTCAACAACCTTGATCGAGTCTTGCAGAGATGTAAAGACACCAATCTTGTCTTCAATTGGGAGAAGTGCCACTTTATGGTTAATGAAGGCATCGTCTTAGGACATAAAATTTCCGAAAGACGTATTGAAGTCGATAAGGCTAAGATTGATGCAATCGAGAAAATGACATACCCCACAGATATCAAAGGTATAAGAAGTTTCCTTGGTCATGCTGGTTTCTATAGAAGGTTCATTAAAGACTTCTCTAAGATTTCTAGGCCTCTTACCAATCTCTTGCAAAAGGATATTCCTTTTTTCTTTGACGATGATTTTGAGGAAGCCTTCAAAATACTTAAGAGGGCTTTGATAACCGCACCTATTGTTCAACCACCTGATTGGAACTTGCCGTTTGAAATCATGTGTGATGCTAGCGATTATGCTGTTGGTGCTATTCTAGGGAAAAGAGTTGATAATAAGTTGAATGTTATTCACTATGCTAGTAAAACTCTAGACAGTGCCCAAAGAAACTATGCTACTACGAAAAATGAGTTTTCAGCAGTCGTGTTTGCATGTGAAAAGTTCAGATCTTACATTGTTTATTCCAAAGTCACTATTCACACTGATCACGCTGCTATTAAGTACCTCATGAAGAAGAAGGACGCTAAACCTAGACTTATCAGATGGGTTCTCTTGCCACAAGAATTTGATTTGCACGTTGTCGGCAGGAAGGGTGCTGATAACCCCGTAGCAGATAACTTGTCTAGGTTAGAGAACGTTCTTGATGACCCACAACCTATTGATGATAGCTTTCCCGATGAGCAACTGAATGTCATCAATACTTCACGTAGTGCACCGTGGTATGCTGATTATGCAAACTATATCGTTGCCAAATATATACCACCTAGTTTCACATACCAGCAAAAGAAGAAATTCTTCTTTGACTTGAGACATTACTCTTGGGATGATCCTCACCTTTATAAGGAAGTAGTAGATGGTGTTATTAGACGTTGTGTATCTGAACATGAACAGGGACAGATCCTACAGAAATGTCACTCCGAGGCCTACGGAGGACACCATGCGGGAGATAGAACTGCACACAAGGTATTGCAATCAGGTTTCTATTGGCCCACTCTCTTCAAGGATGCTCGTAAGTTTGTCTTGTCTTGTGACGAATGTCAAAGAGTAGGTAATATTGGTAAACGTCAGGAAATGCCTATGAACGATTCACTTGTCATTGAACCATTTGATGTCTGGGGCTTTGATTATATGGGACCTTTCCCAATATCCAACGGGTATACTCATATTCTAGTTGCTCTTGATTACGTCACTAAGTGGGTAGAAGCTATCCCCACTAGTGGTGCTGATCACAACACATCTATTAGGATGCTTAAAAAAGTTATCTTCACTAGATTTGGAGTCCCTAGATATATAATGACTGACGGTGGTTCACATTTCATCCATGGTGCTTTCCGTAAAACACTTGCTAAGTACGATGTCAACCATAGAATTGCATCTCCCTATCACCCCCAGTCCAGTGGTCAAGTAGAGCTAAGCAATAGAGAGATTAAACTAATTCTTCAAAAGACTGTCAATAGGTCTAGAAAGAATTGGTCTAAGAAGCTCGATGATGCACTTTGGGCTTATAGAACTGCCTATAAGAATCCCATGGGCATGTCTCCGTACAAAATGGTGTACGGTAAAGCATGTCATTTACCTCTTGAGCTAGAGCATAAAGCTTATTGGGCAATCAAAGAGCTCAACTTTGATTTCAAACTTGCTGGTGACAAGAGGTTATTTGATATTAGCTCTCTTGATGAGTGGAGAACTCAGGCATATGAGAATGCCAAGTTGTTCAAAGAGAAGGTTAAGAGGTGGCATGATAAGAGGATACAAAAGCGTGAGTTCAATGTAGGTGATTATGTCTTGCTATATAATTCTCGTTTAAGATTTTTTGCACGCAAGCTTCTCTCTAAATGGGAAGGTCCCTATATTGTTGAGGAAGTATATCGTTCCGGTGCTATCAAGATCAACAACATGGAAGGTAATTGTCCGAGAGTTGTAAATGGGCAGAGAATCAAGCATTATATCTTAGGTACTCCCATAAATGTTGGAAGCAATATCATCAATACCATAACTCCGGAAGAATACCTAAGGGATATTTATCAGCCTGTTTCAGACTCCTAAAACGAAGAGGTATGTGATTCGGTAAGAAAACAGATTCCAAAACTTTTCGAGTAGGAATTTTTCTCCATTTTGGAATATTTGAAA
Source organism: Hordeum vulgare subsp. vulgare (assembly GCF_904849725.1). Taxonomy (NCBI): domain Eukaryota; kingdom Viridiplantae; phylum Streptophyta; class Magnoliopsida; order Poales; family Poaceae; genus Hordeum; species Hordeum vulgare. Next base: position 320,719,704 of record NC_058518.1, read on the forward strand.
AAATAGAAAAATAGGAAGTAGTCTAGAAAGCGCGCGAGGAGGCGACAAGCCTGCGAGGCGCGGGCCCACCCACTGGCCGCGCCTGGGGGTCTTGTGGCCACCTCGTGTGTCTCCCGGACTACGTTTTTGTGCGGAGTACTCCTTCTGGTCTGAAAAAAATCATTATATATTCTCCCGAAAGGTCTGACCCTCGTATCATGCAGATTTCCTCTGTTTTCGTTTCGAGCATGTTTCTGTTGAAGATCTAGATCGCTATGACGTCCCCAAAAGCTCCGAAGGACAAGATATTTGAGAAGGTCATCAATCCCTACCTCACGGGAGTGCTGCAACACCCTCACTCTATCGAGATGCGTGAGGGTATGTTGCACATCTATTATGTTGAGGGGCCTAAGAAGACCGGGAGCGTGGACTCAACGCCAACCACATGATGATCACGGAGTTCACCAGCAAGCACAAGATCGATGCCGACGACGTTGGGAAGCACCTCTCCAGGCTCTATGACAGGATTGATCAACTCCAGGCCCAGATCTATGACGTGGAGAACCAAAACTGTGAGTATGAGTATAGATTTAAATCAATACGGTTGGCTGCAGATTTGAGGATTCCGGAGACTCGTTCATCTTTCCATGATGGAGCACCTATGCCTTGGAAGACGGAGGATCAGACCCATGTTGCAACAACTCCACCATCATCACCTCCAAAGGAAGACATCTAAGCATGGGTATGGGCAATCCCCTTGGCTTTTGCCAAGCTTGAGGGAGTTGCCCCGGTATCGTATCACCATCACATATTTTGCCTTTACTTTTGTTTTAGTTTGTTCATTTTCAGTTTTCTTTTTGTATAGTAGAATAAAAGTCTTAGTGTTTTAGTCTTGAGTTTTGTTTTATGTCACCCCCGATGTATTCGAGCTCGTGAGCCATATAATAAAGAGTGTCTTAGCTGAAGGGCTTTGCCTCTTGCCATGATCAAAAGAGTGAGAAAAGAACAAAAGCATGAAAGATCATGTAATGATCTTATGGGAAGTGATGGCTTCACATATAAAAAGAAGGTTGATTGAAACATGTTGAGGGTAGACAAACGTAGACCTTGGTCATTGTTGCCATTAATAGGAAGTGATCAGGAAGGAGAGGTTCACATATAAATATATCATCTTTAACACCATCTATGATTGTGAACACTCACTAAACTATTGCATGCCTAGAAGTAAATGTTGGACAAGGAAGACAACATAATGAATTGTGTTTGCCTGGCTCCGAACAATGTTATATGATTAGAGATGCCTTAGCATGTGACGATTGCTTCCACCTCATATTAGCCAAAACTCCCGCACCAAGTAGAGATACTACTTGTGCATCCACAAACCTTCAACCCAGTTTTGTCATGAGAGTCCACCATACCTACCTATGGATTAAATAAGATCCCCCAAGTAAGTTGTCGTCGGTGCAAGCAATAAAAATTGCTCTCTAATATGTATGATCTATTAGTGTGTGGAAAATAAGCTTTGTACGAACCTGTGATGAGGAAGACATAAAAGTGACAGACTGCATAATAAAGTTCTTTATCACAGGAGGCAATATAAAGTGACGTTCCTCCGCACTAAGAGGACACGCATCCAAACCTCAACAGTGCATGAAAACCTCTGCTTCCCTCTGCGAAGGGCATATCTTGTACCTTTACTTTTTGCCCTTGAAAGAGTCATGGTGATCTTCACCAATTCCTTGTTTTGCCTTTATCTTGGCTAACGTCATATGCTAGGGAAAGATCTATATTCATATGTCAACTTGGAGGTAAGCATTCATGAATTATTGTTGTTGACATTACCCTTGAGGTAAGTAGTTGGGAGGCCAAACTATAAGCCCCTATCTTTCTCCGTGTCCAGCTGAAACTTTGACCTCGTGAGTACCATGTGAGTTGTAGCAATTGTAGATAATGAAAAGATGATTGAGTATGTGGATTTGCTTTACAAGCTCTTATTTGACTCTTTCTGATATTGTGATAAATTGCAATTGCTTCAGTGACTAAAGGCTATCGGTTGTCACTTCTCGGTAAGGTTCTTGATCCATACTTTTCTTTGTGAAGGAGTTGTCACTTTAGCATGAGAGATTATATGTTGGTATTGCTGTTCTGATCATGATCATGATGCATGCATGTTCGTATCATGTTTTGTCGACACCTCTCTCCCTAAACATGTGGACATATTTATTGAGCTGGGCTTTCGCTTGAGGACAAGCGAGGTCTGAGCTTGGAGGACTTGATACGTCCATCTTGCATCATGCTTTCATGTTGATATTTATCGCTTTTTGGGCTGTTCTTTCACTTCACATACAATACTTATGCCTTTTCTCTCTTATTCTGCAAAGGTTTACTTGAAGAGGGAGAATGTCGGCAGCTGGAATTCTGGCCTGAAAAAGGAGCAAAGTTGAGATACCTATTCTACACAACTCCAAACGCCGTAAAAATCAACGAGGATTTTTTTCGGATTTATAAAAAATATTGGGCCGAAGAAGTGCGAGAGGGGCGCAAGCAGGTGGCCACAAGCTTGCTAGGCGCGGCCACCCCCCTAGCCGCGCCTAAGGGGCTTGTGGGCACCCGGCTGGCCCTCTGGCCCCCCTCTTCTGCTATATGAAGGATTTCGTCCGAAAAAAATCAGGAGGAGGCTTTTTCGAGGATTCGCCGCCGCCACGAGGCGGAACTTGAGCAGAACCAATCTAGAGCCCCAGCAGGACGATCCTGCCCGGGAAACTTCCCTCCTGGAGGGGGAAATCATCGTCATCGTCATCACAACACTCCTCTCATCGGAGGGGACTCATCACCATCAACATCTTCATCAGCACCATCTCATCTCCAAACCCTAGTTCATCTCTTGTAACCAATCTCCGTCTCTCGACTCCAATTGGCACTTGTAAGGTTGCTAGTAGTGTTAATTACTCTTTGTAGTTGATGCTAGTTGGATTACTTGGTGGAAGAGTTTATGTTCAGATCATTGATGCTACTCATTACCTCTCTGGTCATGAATATGATTATGCTTTGTGAGTAGTTACTTTTGTTCCCGAGGACATGGGATAAGTCATGCTAATAGTAGTCATGTGAATTTGGTATTCGTTCGATACTTTGATGTGTTGTATGTTGTTTTTCCTCTAGCGGTGTTATGTGAACGTCGACTACATAACACTTCACCATTATTTGGGCCTAGAGGAAGGCATTGGGAAGTAGTAAGTAGATGATGGGTTGCTAGAGTGACAGAAGCTTAAACCCTAGTTTATGCGTTGCTTCGTAAGGGGCTGATTTGGATCCACTAGTTTAATGATACTTTGCTGCACCGTTGCTACTTTTGTTACTTGTTGCTTTCTAAGAATCATCTCACCACACAACCACTTGTTACCAATAATTTCAGTGCTTGCAGATACTTCCTTGCTGAAAACCACTTGTCAGATCCTTCTACTCCTCGTTGGGTTCAACACTCTTACTTATCGAAAGGACTACGATAGATCCCCTATGCTTGTGGGTCATCAGGGCCCAGCGCTGGCGTTAGCAACAAAATCAGACACACCATCTTGCTACCTCCTCTTTCCTTGAGCACCCTGGTTACTGTTGCGCCCATGAGTCTGAAAGTCACCCTTAGCTCCATCTGCCCGTTTAACTTCCACGACCTTATCATCATCAGACCGTGCATCCTTCATGCCATATGACTCAGCGTACCTGGTGAGGGTGTCCATCAACTCACCCATATCCTGCACCTTTCGTTTAAGACGGCCAAGCTTCAACACCAGAGGCTGAAAATGGCAGTTCTTATCAAAGATCAGCACGGACTAGGCCGCCGTGATGTCATCCGAAGAATGGATGATCTCCGCGACCCGCCTCGTCCAGCGATGGGCTGATTCATCCGCATGTTGTACACAATGTTGAAGATCTACAATCATCAATGGACGCTTTCAAGTCCCTCGAAAGTTCTTAACAAAACACTCCTTGAGTTCCGTCCAAGTGTTCATGGAATTGGGTGGTAAATTTTTTAACCACGTGCGAGTCGGCCCCTCTAACATTATGGTGAAATACTTGGCACATACGGCATCACTGGCATCAAGCATGTCCATAGACAGCTCGTACCTCTCAACCCATGCCCCCGGCACAAGATCGGGTGTATAATTGGGCACCTTACAAGGGCCATTGAAGTCCTTGGGAATGCGCTCGTTGTGCAGAGAAAATGATAGGCAGGGGACACCTACGTTCCTTCCTCCCGATCCACTGTACCCGGGAGCGAGCTGGGCATAATGTGACATTGGCGGATTAGGCTACAGGAACCCTTGTGATCAAGCTACGGTGATCCCACACTAATGCTGCCACATCACCATGTTTTCCTATCGTTAATCTCGCATTAGTTCAAAACGGTTCGAATTTAGATATAAAATTTAAGTCAAGCGATAAAAGTTTTCGAATGTCGGAATAATAATGTTCGGGTGGGTCGGATATTACCTAGGGGAATTATCCTTTAGGAATTATTAATTTTGAGAGGGTTTATTACCCTAAAATAAAATAAAACTAAAACAGAAATTAAAAAAAAAAATTAAAAAAGAGAAAACAAACAAACCCCGTTGGCCAAACTGGGCCAAAATGACCCAGCCAGCCCACCTAAATTGGGGAGGTATAACCCCCACCCCCCTAATCCCAAACCCTAGCACCCTGAGAACCCCTCCCCATCCAACCTCGTGCCGCCACACCCTCCCCACGATCCCCACCAACCCTCCTCGCGCCAACCCCATCACCTCATCCCACCCCATCGCCCCACTCCCCAGGCCCTCGTGGCGGGATCAGGCCCTCCCCCGTCGCCCCTGCTCTATCCCTCTCCTCGCTAGCACCTCCTACCGAGCGAGCCAGATCCCCTCACCCCACCTTTTCCTAGCGCACCACCGCGCTCGCCAGGGCCCCTACCCCTTGTTCCCCACTCAAGCCAGGCGCCCTCGCCCCGTAACCCCACGCGATTCCCTCCCCTCGTGGCAACTCCAGCCAAAGCCCCGCGCGTCGACGAGCCCCTCCCCGCGCCCGCATCTAACCCCTCACTGCCGGCGCTCTTCGCATTGCCCGACGGGCCGCCCTCGATGCCATCCCCTGGCGGCTCCACTCTCCGCCCCTCGATCTGGATCGGGGCCGACCCGGCGCCGCCCCGTGCTGCTCCACCTGTAGGACAACCCCACGCTGGATCTACTCCCGGCCTCCTTCACCGGAGCCATCCCGTCGACCTCAGCGGCCTCCTCACCTCTTCCCCACCATCTCCACCGAGCCTCGCCGCCCCGATCCTCGACAATGCCGGTAAGCTCCGGGCACCGGCCACCCTCTCCTCCTTTCCCACTTGTTCCGGTTCTGTTCGGCGTTCACCGCCTCGTCCCGGCGCCGTCCATCTCCTATATGAGGAGGTGGAGGTTGCCTCCTCTCTCTCTGTTGAGAGAGATGCCAGTGAGTTGGAGAGAGATGTGCAGAGAGAAATAGTAGGAAAGAGATGTTAGAAAAGAAAATAAATTAAACAGATGTATGTATATGTGTACGTATGCAAATATATGTATATGTGTGTGTATGCATATATATGTATGGATGTATGTATGAAATATGTGTGTATGTATATGGAATATGTGTATATGTGGTATGTACGAAATTAGTGGTATGGATGTGTGTGCATGTAGCGTATGTGTGGGCTCGCTGTCCCAATGATAGTAGGGCCCCACCACTCCCACCAAATGACACGTGGGGTCCCTCCTAGAAACATGAAAATAAAAAAATGTTTTTATTAATCAAATAATAATAATATAAAAATAATATATTTAATAAATAGTTTAATTAAATAAATAATTAATTAGTGAATTAATTAGGTAATTATAATGATTATGAGTAATTAGCCTAATTAAGTAAATCTGTTAATATAGATAAGCATTTATCCAAACTGAGTATGACACGTGGGTCCCCCACTCAATTAATGTGATTAATTAATGATTAACACTAATGAAAAATTGTGTCTATGACACATGGGACCCACTGGTGAGTTTGATAGTCAATTGCTGATGTCAGCATGACATCATGCTGATGTCATAATAGCATTTAGTAATTAATTAAATCTGTTTTCAATTCCTAAATATTAAAAAAACTTTAAAAATTAATATAAAATAAACCGTATATCAGATGAAAATATTTTCAACATGAAAGTTGATTAGCAAAATGAGACAAACCCGAATACACCATCCGTTCGTTTGTCACGCATCCCTAGCATTGCAAACATGGAACTTTTCCATCGTTTTTCGTCTGACCAGTAGTAGCCAAAGACCCGGAAAATATCGTCAGATATTCTTCCGACCCGTCTGCAACATATGTTGTTGCGTTAGCTCATGCCTAGCCTGCATATTGCCATGTCATGCTTAGTGTTGCACTTGTTACTGTTATTTATTGTTTCTCCCCCCCCCCATCTTCTTATCGGTAGACCCCGAGACTGACGTTGTTGCCATGTACATCTACGCCCATGTCGACCAACCTTTTGCCACAGATCAACAATGCAAGCAAACCCTCCTTGATCATCCCTATATCGCCTATGTCTTTCTTCGTCCTGCTTGCATTAGAATTTTGCTAATGTTGTAGTTAGCTCCTATATCTGATGGATAGCCTAATTTTGATGAACTACTACTTGCGGTACCGCACTTTAAATCGTTTAGTATAGGTGGAGCAGTCATCCCCTCTGACCCCTTAATCCAGTTGCCCCGCTTTGTCTTCAAGTCTCGATCCCTGATCGACGAGCCAGAACCGACAAAGCACTTACACCCCCTTAGTTGTAAGACGCTACAAAGATACTATCGGGTATCGAGGATGACACCTCGCGAAGTACTCCTGATGATATCTCTGTAGTATAGCTAGTCGGTCCTGGTTATCGAGGGTGATTCCTCTTTCACCATTCCGGACGATGCCTCTATCATGCAATCCCTCAAGTGCGGGACCCTCGAGGGTGATTCCTCTAGGTCCACCTTGACGGATACATCGTTCGGGATCCAACGAAGGTGATACCTCGGATTCAACCCGATGTTACAACCACACAGCTACTTGACCATGTTACTGGGATCGTTGATGAATACATTTTAGGCGGGTGGATTCCCGCGTGGTTGTGTCAATGACTTGATTCAAATGATAATGGATTTGGGTATTTGATCTGGGTTGGTCAGAGACCTTTTCGCACTAACCGGCTTCGCGGGAAGAATTATGGGTACTCGACGTCGCGGTATCAGCCGAAGCTCTTCAGACGTCAGCGATGGAGCAGCGCGCGCCCGACTAGTCCCGAGATGCATCACCCTTGTATTAAGGGGTGCTAGAACTGACATCGGCCACCCACGCATCATGCAGGAGCGCGAAGGGCAAGTGGGCCCACCAACCCTTTGTGCTTAGGAGTTAGACCGGCGGGCTGGCCTCTTTGCTGACTTTAGGTGGGGCTGCGACGTGCCGATATTCCGAGGCCAGGCATGACCCAGAAAAGTCTGTCCGGCCAGAGTGTTATCAAGCGTGACAGGAAACTTGGTGCACCCCTGCAGGGATGAAAATTAACTATTCTGATAGCTCTGTCCACAGTTACAGGACGACTTGGTGTTGTGCCCTGATCTTATACAACTACAATGGTTACTTAACTGGATTTGTTGATCCAAGATTGCTTCCTCGCAGGGAGTCAAGCGAGCATCTCTGGGCGTGACCTCATATTAATATTGCTGCAACAATATGACTATATTTTTTTGTGTTACCTTGCTCTACTCTCGTCTATTGCTGCAAGACCCTTGAAGATGCTAGTCTTCGATAGGACTAGGCCTTCTCTGTCTCTTTCTCGCATTGCTGCAGGCAGTCCACATACAATCCCCTTTCTTTGATACTGATGCATACTTAGCATAGTTCTAATATAAGTCTTGCGAGTACTTTGGATGAGTACTCACCGTTGCTTTGCTCCCCCTTTGCCCCCTTGATCCGTTGCTGCGACCAGATGATGGAGCCGAGGAGATGGAGTTTCCTGCCGGCGCCTGCCACCCTGTTGGTGACTTTCTCGTGAAGGCCGCTGAAGACCAGGAGTAGTTTAGGAGGTTCCCAGGCAGGAGGCCTCGCCTCGTTCGATCGTTGTACCTTTTGTGCTAGCCTTCTCTAAGGCACCCCATTTTAGTGTCTGTACTCTGATATTGTTGCTTCCACTGACTCGTGTGTTTATCGAGCTTCTGTATTCTAGCCCTCGAGGCCATGGCTTGTAATATGAAGCTTGTATTGTTTTATTTGTGTCTAGAGTCGTGTTGTGATATCTTCCCGTGAGTCCTTGAGTTTGATCATACGCATTTGCGTGTATGGTTAGCATATGATTAAATCGAGAGCGTCACACATAAGGTGGAAATCCCTGACCCGCCAATGCCCTCGCTGCCTCTGCTTCTGCCTGTCGGGTGGCTCATGTAGCGTTGACAATTTCCTGAGCATTTGATCCTGGCGGCTCGGGTGGGTTGACTTGAGGATGGTGCCGATGGCCATTGTGGAAACCGCTGGGGGATCATCTCGGCGACTCTTTGTGTGGCTTGCCTATGGCGTGGAGTGCAATTGATCACGACTATATGAAAATTGCGCTTGTTGGACCACCGCCGTCTTTAGCATCTCAATGGCGTTCCTTGCTTCTATCTCAAGCATGGTGTTTCCACGTATAGCAAGAGATTCCAAGTGGCGGGTCGCAGCCAGCACGTTATCCACCGGGTTGGAGAAGTGACCTTGGGGTGTTTGGAAGTATTGACCCGCTTGCGAGATCAGTGGGGGTTGCATCGGTTGTTGAACGATCTCGACCTACCGATTACTCTGGTTAGGCGGGTTATGCTCCGCGCGAGGCGTATGTGGGCTACCGCATAGACGATTAGGGTTAAGGTCAGCCGGGATACGACTCTGATGCCTCCTCTGATGGACGGCATGAGACGCGACTTGCTGACACTCAAGTCGCCACACCTCCATCTTCAAACGCTCTACCTCTTCGTCAAACCGAGCCTGCTGATCCGCCATCCAGGTCTTCTCAGCATCGATCTCACGTTGTATCTGAGCCATCTCCCCCTGAAGTTTTTCCAGTTTCGCATTGACTTCCTCCTGATTATCAGCCGTGATGACGATTGCCATGAATTAAGACATCTCAACCATCACATCTGCCATCGCCTGGGCTGGCATTTTTCCAGACCCGCTCGCTTCGTTAGCGGTTGCCGTGTTTGGCTGATTTTGAGCCACCTTTGCCCCCGCCATGTAGATGGAAACTTGGCGTGGTGCTTCTCGTGGCCCTTCAGAGATTGCCGCCTCAGGAAAGCCCCCAAGCCTTCCTTCGTAGAGAGGACAAATTGAATCAATATCCCCGATGGATGACTCGCTGTCTGAGTTGACGGGGGTATCTCCACCAGCTTTCGATTCGTCCTGGAGGCTAACCCCATGTGTAAAGCCGACGAAGACGTGACGCCACCCGATCCGAGGTTTGGCGGGTTGGGCGAGCCAAGCCGGCTCGACGATGTCGGTGCAGATGTCTGGCTCATGGACCGATGTTCCCATCTTGCCGATGAAGACGTGAATCTTGCCAAAGGGGACCCGCTAACCTGATTCGATTGAGCCGGCCTCGGGTCCCGAACTTGAATTGTCAATATAGTATCTTCCGTGACCGCTCTTAGTCATGAGGCCGACCGCATATCTCCCAAACCCTGGAAGGCCTCCCTTTGAGCACTCAACTCCACCGTGCGCAAGCCCCATAGTGGGCGCCAACTGTCATGGTTTTGTCACAGCAGATGTCCTTCTAGAAGGATTTAGTGCTGGGGGCATCGCGTCCATGTAGCGACTCAAAGGGGTTAATGGGGACAAAAGGCATTTTTACCCAGGTTCGGCCCCTCTGAACAAGGTACAAGCCTACGTATTGCTCTGTGTATATTGATGTGGAAATCGATTACAAGGGTGTGGTTTCGCCTGACCTAGCTCTCAATTGCTGATACCTTAAGTCTATCAGCCCTAGAGACTCGCCTTTATATACAGGTCGAGGCCCTAGGGTTACAAGAGTCCGAGTCACGTATGATTCGTGACTTGACATATCTCTAACTTGCCTTACTTCTACAGCAAGGAAACTTCTTGAGGCCCTTCTTCTATATGGGCGATAATTCACCATCTTCGTGTCTTGGGCTACGACCGGCTCTTCTGGCTCCGCCTTGTGTCTTCTGCTTCTTAAGTCATGGCCCATCTTGAACATGAATGTTGAGCCGCCATCATCTTGACCTGCCTCTTGTGTCTCATGGCGGGATAATATCCCTAACACGGAGCGAGCGAGCAGCTTGCTCGCGCCAGCGGACCGCCACCACCGCATGTGCCAACCGACCAGCCCAGCCGAGCGTGTCCCTGGCCCATCTTTGCCTTGCCTTGGCCCACCTTCAGATCGCGCCTCTGGCCCAATGTGAGCAACGGACCCCTCTTCATCTGCCCTATTTGTCGCCTAGGCACTGCTTAATTATGATGTGCTTGGCTGTACTGGTTGGCCCGTTAAATAGATTCATCCCGATTATGTCTTTTTCAGTTCTCCGATTTTCATATTAACTAGGGAATTTCTATTTTTAGAAAAATACAACAATTTGAAAATGCTATAATTAATTAAACGTGCTTTGGATGAAAATATTCTAAACATGTAACATGTTCAGAATTTTGTGTAGATTCATAATATCCCACTTTAACATATGTTAAAAATAGTTGAACTTATTATTTGCATTGTTTTGCGTGATACCATATTAAAAATGATTTGGATTTAAAAACATTATACATGAAAAATGCTTAGAATTTTGTGTACTTTTACAATATCCAACTTGCAACCATGTTAAAAATATTTAACTTGTTGTTTTCATTTAACTTGCATAAATGCCACATTAAAATGATTTATTGCTGAACTAATTAACCGTACCTCTGATTAAAATGTTTGATATATGTAACTCGACTAGAAAAAATGTGTATAATAACGTGGTAGCATTTATTTTGCTGTTTAACAAATCTAAAATTGTGTTATAGGCAGAAGAGTACCGAAATCTTAATTTGCTTATGGGTACTTACCAGAATTGTTGTTCGTTGTTCCGGCCTATTTTAAACATGTCAATAATTTCATATAGTTCCATAATATCGTGTGGCATCCATGATTTAACATGTTCTGGATGTCATTTGCATACATTCTCCATCCATGGCATATCATCTTGTGTTACTCATATCTTTTAGACTATATCTCCATTTTAAATGATCTACATATGTAAACCAACTGGAATGACGTGTAGAATCACATGAACCAACTTATTTTTTTAGTTAATAAATATAAAATATGTTAGTTCAGATCTGAACCAATGTCGAAATTAACATATAGGGTCATTTCGGAAATACTATATGATGTTTCCGACCTCATTTAAAATGCCTAGATAATGTAGTTTATTAATGCTTCACCTCTTGACATGTTTAACAATAATTAACATTGTCGTGTGCCTAAACGGGAGTGAACTAAGTAACTGAAATGTGGAGTTTCGTAATATGCAATTCGTTGCATATTGAGCTTTACTTAATCTGTAAAGTTTGATTGTTGTGGTTGTCATGCCTTGCATAGTTAAACCGGACATGCATCATATTTGATTGTGCATCATGTCGTGCGTAAGTTGTGGTGTTTATTGTGTGTCGATTGTTGTTCCCGATTGTTTCTTCTTGATAGAGTTCTGAACCCCTTCGAAGTGTGAGGATTCGATCGACTATGTCGGTTAGTCTACTTCATAGATTCGTTCTTATTCCAAGCGGGATAACATGCAAGATGATCATTTCCCTAGAGACCATTACTATCATTGCCATGCTAGTTGTGTCGTTTCTATCGCTATGTCTCGTTGCAAGCCTCCCAATATTGCCATGAAATCCTCTAACCCCCTCCACATCCCAGCAAACCTCGTTTGGCTATGTTACTGCTTGCTCGACCTTCTCATAGTGTTGCTAGTTGCATGTGTCGTTGTTTCCATGTGACAACATGGATTCCTTGTTATATCACCATATTATTGCTATTTAATTTAAGTGCACCTATATCTCTACTATTAAAGCAGGATGTGCCATCGTGATGCTTCAACCTCGCTTATGGTTCGACCTCGCAGCTCGATCCCCACCCCTCGTACGACATGGGCCACATCGTTCCACCCCCACTGTACGACATGGCCTAGAAAACAGCCCACGATTCCATCCCCCACGCACGTCTCCCTCTTCACCAACTCCCAACTCACTTTCGTTCTCCATCTCATCCCCCCCGCCCACCACCGATTCCCCCTCCAACGCCGCCTCCCTCGTCTCCGGCGACCACGTTGGCCCCCTCCCCGACGGATCAGCCCAACCCCAAGGCCCCAACGCCTCCACCACATCAACTTCTCCGGAGCCACAAGGAGTAGCGATGCGCAGCGAGGGTGGCGCTGGACCACAAGGAGCGGCGATGCGCGGCGGGAGCGGCGGTGGGCTGCGGAACCCGTGCCTGACGATGCACCAGCCGTGGGCGTCGCTGCTGGTGCACGGCATCAAGCGCGTGGAGGGCCGGTCCTGGCCATCGGCAGTCACAGGCCGCTTATGGATCCACGCCGCATCCAAGGTGCCCGACCCCGACACTGTCGCCGCCATGGAGGACTTACCGGGAGATTTACGCCGTGGACGGCGTCCACCACATCGACTTCCCCCGCCACTACCCCGTATCCCGCCTCCTCGGTCCGTCCCATCCCAATCCCATCCATCATCTTCCTCCTAAATCCTATTCTTGCTGACGCCATTGCCGATTATATATATTCTCAGGGTGCGTCGATGTGGTCAGCTGCGTCGGGTCCGAGGAGCTCGTCTGCTGGGAGGACGTGCCTCAATCAGTAAGACAGCTTCATTCCCTTTCCTCTCCTCTTGTCCATGGCCTGGATTTGTGCAGCTTGACTGATTTGTACAGCCCACTCAAACCATCGCTAAAATGGTGCTTCTTGAATTGATTGATTGCAGGTCAGGCTTGAAGGCTTGACTGACTTTTGCTGGCTGTGCGAGAATCGGCAGGTAAAACACCCCCCAAAACCATCGATGTATCAGTCAGTGGAAATTACTATGCTGTCATTGGCTAGATTCACATCCCACCTTGTTGTTGATCGTTGCACTCACCTTATATAACCGAGACTGAGATGCATGTTTTCTTCTTCCTATTTTTTACAATTTTCCATGCACTTCGAATTCTACAGAAGCTGGTGGTTCCCTTTGAGATGCGCGGTTACCAGGGTGTGTATAATTTGGAGAGAAGGGTTAGTTACCAATGGTTGCTGCTAATATATTTAAGCAATGTTTTGCATCCTTCTTTTCTCACTGTATGAATATCTTGAGCTTATTATGTATCGTCCTGTGTTACATTGCAGGTCTACGAGGGAGCAGCCAGGGGCCATTCGCATGTTCAAGGTCCACTGCCGGTCAAGTTCCCGCTTCCAGATCCCAGAAACCCCTTGTCTCTCAAGCCGGGATCTCTCAATTTTGACTCTTCAAAGTCCGCTCTGGTCAAGACTTGAGAGTGTTTCTGCAGCGATAGCCGGGGCTAGAGCTGCCGCGACTCAGTATTCGAGGAAGGGTAGTAGTGCTGCCAGGATCTCGTCGTATGCGAGCTTGTGCTCATGGTGAGGCTAAGTATGGCGCTGCTGCGAGGCCAAGTGCGTGGAGGAGCACCTCCATCCCCCAAGTACGACTTCCCATCTGACGCCCATGAAGCGAGTACTCTGCTTCTCTCTATTGCCTACATGGACAGATTCACGTGGAGTAGAAATTATAGGATTATAAGGTTGAATATAAGGAGGAACAAAACATATGGCTAGCTAGATATTTGTTCGGGAATATTTTCATGTCAACCTATGAGAGCCCCTTTTCTGCCATGGATTTAGATTCTTTGCAGATGGCGTAGAAGAGAGATGAGAAAGATATGCACACAACAAAGTCTCTCAAATGGATATGAACAATTTAGTTCCTCCCTCTGTTATGGTTCCACAACCTGAGATTTCCAACTCCAAACTTGACCTCCCTACTGTACCTTTGTTTCCATTTCTTGTTTCCAGTTCCTTAACTATACCTTTGTTTATAGTGTGAATGATATCTGTAGACTTCAATGATCAAACAAACTTACCCATATTTTCTTTAGACCATAATTAGCAAGATTTTGTTCTACAGTAGTGTGTACAGTTACATTTTTTGAAGTGGCTACCATTGTATCTAAGAAACTTTAACATATGGGCATATATATATTGCTGGTTTACTACCTCAAACACATTAATTTATTGGTGTTATTCGTTCTTTTCTTCATGAAGTTCTTATTTCTAACTTTTCTGTGGAGTTTGGTTAAACTTCAAGACTGACATAGTGATACCGAAAGCTAACTGCTTTTAAGAGAAAAATGAAAATGACAGCAGCATTCCCATCTCCTTTATATGTAGAGTGCTGCAATTTTTGTTAATGGATGCTACTGAATGTTTGCTACTCCAGTTTTTTTAATGTCTGCTATTGAATAGCTCACTTTTCCAGTTTATGATATGTTGTCCATTCTCCACCAAACCTATCTGGAATTAACTCATGATGCCGACGATCTTAAATTATTGTTATCTCAGTGTTATAGCTACTGCAATCACGTACTTCAGGCGTGACAAGGTATGATTGTCTATTAAATTCTTTTGCAAGCGATACTGCTAGATCGTACCAATAGACTCCAAATATTATATGCAGAGAACAGGAGTAATCTTGGAATAAAATAGTTGCTAGCTATAGAATTGTAAGCTTAATTATAATTTGCCATAATAATGATGGCTTAATGATGTTATTACTTAGGCACATGGCATGTCTGCAATAAGAGGACATGCATGAGCAAAAAGAAGGGTGTGATGATTTACTTATGGGTTGTCGTGCAGAACCACCCATCAATGTCTCCTTTGCTGCATCAAGGTAATGACCTGCAGTTCCATTGCTTGTTTTCTCTTCTTTTCTGTCCTTTATTCTTTGGGCACAGGCGAATTGCTGCTGTATGGCTTGAATTTTTTTTGCACACATGGATGGCTTGAATTTTGATTGCTTGGATCTTGAGATATGGGAGGAGGTTTAGGGATTGAGACATTCGCCGGGATTGACTGGATGATAGGTGATGACTGGAATAGTCTCCGTCATGATGCTCTAGACAGTTGCCTGAAATAGTCTCCGTTAGTATATCATGATACATAAAAAATATTTGTAGAAGTAATGGCATGTTTTAGTGAAGGCGGTTGACAATTTGGCTTTTATTCCATTGGTTGTGCAAGGCTAGGTCACCTGAGTGTCCTTCTGTAGTTTAGCATGTCTCATGAGGTTTCAGAAAGCTCATGCTAGGAATAGAATGTGAGTATGCACACAGAAGTTTTGGTTTCAATCCAAGCCGATGCTTGTGAACTTAATAACCTCAAATAATTTGATTGTAACTCAACCAAAGATGACATGGCAACCACCTATACATACTGAATCAGTACCTTAGATTGTTTTTTTTCTAAATCTTTTCTACAACCTATAGTGTTAGTATCAAGATACTCAAATGAAAGACCAGCCATTAGGAGTGCTAACATGTCATAATACAAAGCGCTAGGTAAAAGGTTGCTATGATACTCACCTCATCGACTCATTTGATCAACTTAACCACGAGAGTTATGTTCTAAAAAAAATACACCTGTTACAGTGAAATTAGTAATTATTAATATACATATAGTTTGATGTTTGTTTGAAGTAATAATGGCTTTTAGGTTTTTGTATGATTGATCAGAACATGGAGCAGCAAAAGGTAGGAGAGGGAGGAGCTACCACGGTAGGCAGGCAAGTCGAAGATTTAGAATGAGGTAAAATAAGTCTGGACTCAACAAGCTTATCACGCCATGGTATTAGTCACATAGCATAATTAGGAAATGAGGTACAATAAAATATTTGAGGGATTGCAAGGTGCTTTAGGACTCAAACATCAATGGCGCTGATCATTTAAAATTTAGGCTTTATGATCAAATGGTAAGTCCGGGGAGGAATCATGTGATATCTCAAGCGGTTTCAGGCGGTGTGTTTCACTCTCTTGATCTGATAGCTGATTTGGTGGCTCTAACGGTGTTTGTTACATCGCTAGAGGATATTCATATAAGGGAGGAATCACTAAAGAATGCTGAGCTACTCTTTCGCTGCTGGTGTCAATGATGTCCATTTTTTTAGTTATGATTCCTCTCTACAAAACAAAGAAATGCAGATGAGTAGTGAATTCATTGCACATAGTTTGGAAGAACACATCAGTATACATTTAATGAAATGGTTGTCTGCCCTTGTGCATATGGCTTGCATGTAAAGTTTATATTACTCTATTTTTTGCTCTCATTTATCTTATGTCGTTTTAGACTGAACATTTTTCTTACTCATACCCAAGGCACCAATAGAAGGAAGTTCCAGCAATGTAGAAATCACAACAATTGTCCGGTTTGAACTAATGCTAGCTATTTTGATATGTTCTTCTGGTTAAATAACCAGATATGTTCCTATTAGATTCTCCCCTTTTATGTGAAAAATACTAATTAAATATTATTATTTGTAGGCTTAAATATTATTATTTGTTCTGAATGGATAATGCCCTTCTTGTAGTTTTCATTAGGCAATAAGAACCGTAGTTGTAATGAGAAGCAACCAACAAATATTTACAGTCCGTAAATTAAAGAAAAGGAAAAAAAATGCACTTGCTGATAAATTTTTTATTTTGTAGCAGTTTGCAACTCACTGAAGACTTGCCAATAAAGATAGAGGGGCAAACCTTATTGATCCGTGCCTTTATTTTATGTTTCCGTGGCAACGCACGGGTATTGTTCTAGTACTTGGTAAAGGGTGGAATGCTTGACCTTCTAGCTCGGTGTTTTGTTCCATCTTTGCCGCCCTAGTTACTTGTGTACCGATGTTATGTTCCATAATTGAACGCTCCTAACATGGTTGGGGTTGTTATGGAGACCCCCTTGATAATTTGTCTTAGTTTAAAAGTCATCTGGCAAGGCCCAAATTTGGTACTACATTTGCGTAATAACTAAAAAATGCATAGGGACCCGCCGGCACCCGCGGAGTAATTAATCAACCCCCAGGCCAATGCTCCTCATGAGTGTTTGTCCAACCCATAGCAGCTTATTAACGCTCCTCGGGGCAACTCGGTGTTTCAATGTGGTAACCATCGCTCATCCAGTCTGCCCTGAGAACGACATACGCGGCTTCCCTCAGGATAGTCGGCACGTCGGGCGGCCTTGCTAGATTTGTTTTATCTTTTACGAAATATCGTGTGCGAGTGATTCCGATGATACTTTGGGCTATCTCGAGGTTGAGGTTTTTCACCAGGAATCCGAGGAGATCACGGGTTTTCTGTAGTTGAGGTTTCCGACGCAGCTTGTGGTATTTTGTGATAGACTAGGTTGAGCACCCCTGCAGGGTTAAATCTTTCGGAAAGTCGTGTCCGCAATTATGTGGCAACTTGGAAACTTTGTTAACACCCGATCATAGAAAACTTGAAGTAAACGTAATTAAAACTTGCCAACTGTGTGTGTTACCGTGACTGTCTTTTCTCGTGAGCTCTGCATCTAGAAGAGGACACGGTGGGGTTATGTTTGACGTAAGTAGGTGTTTTGGATCAGTTCGTGATCATAATTAGTTCACGTACGCTATGCATAGAGCACCCCCCTTTTATTCTTGTACTCGTAAGTTAGCCAGTCAAATAAAATGCTTAGTTGCTTGCTGCAACCTCACCACTTAACAATACCTCACCCACTAAGTTTTGCTAGTCTTGATACCTTTGGAAATGAAAATGTTATGTCTCTGTGGCTCACGGATTACTATAAGAACAGTTGCATGTACACATAAAGTTATACTTTGACGTGAGCCTGATGATTGTTCTATTTGGAGTTTCTTCTTCTTCATCATCTCTCACAGGTTGGGTTCCAGGCCTACAGCCTGAGATAGCAAGGATGGATGTCGTTCTTTTATCGTTTGATTTCGTCCGTAGTCGGACCCTTCTCTTCTACATGGTGATTGAATGTATTGTTGTATTGAGATGTTCATACTCTAGCTTGTGGCGAGTGTAAGCTAATTCCATATACTCACCTCTTCTGCAAATGTACTTGTAACGATATTCATTCTTGCAAAACGACGAGATGTGCTTCTATCCCTGTCAAGGCCCTCGAGCCAAAGTAAGGATAGGATCACATCTTGGGCGTTACACACGTCGTCCACACCTCTTCTCTGTCTGAGGGCTGGTGCCTGGCCGACTGACTGGAAGATGTCCGAGTGAGTCCATGGGTTTGAGTGGATTCGTTGTATGCATCCGGATGCATCTTTAGTCCCGAGACTTTAATGGCTATGTGGAGTCCTAGGTGGGTCCTAGATGTGTGGTCCATGAACCTGCCACTAGTAGACGACCCCTTCATTAGCTCCCGAATTGGTTGATGTTTAATTCGTCGAGTGAAAGAGACTTTGTGTCAAACCCTTTGTTTTGCCAAACTTTTCTAAGTTAATATAGACCAAAAATTAATACCAATTAAAACTTTTTCTGTGTGATGTGGTGGTTGAATTGGTTGTTTTTTTCTTGTGTTTCAAATCACAAAACGCCCTTCTACTCTTTGGACTCGCCTCCTATCCCAAATAGTTTCCCAATGACTATACCATGTCTATAGGACCTACAAATATTTTTACCAAATATTATTTTGACCAAAAAACATTTATTTAATTTAGCTTTTCAAAAATTCCTGAATTGAGGTTTTTACTACAAGTCGTCAAATTAGGGAAGACTAGTCGTGAAACCGTGCATTCGCATGGGCTAGTTTAACATTTCTTTTGTTTTGTCAAATTAGCTATGGTGCAACACACATATTAGTCCTTTCTATAAAATCATGCTTGCACATAACATTTGAAACATATATAAATATATTAGAACATGCTATAGAGGCCATGAAAGTAACTTGGGTCATTGTTAAAGCACCAATACATGTGAATGTCTAAGAGAATCAATGTAATTTCAGTCCCAAATATGTTTAGTTACCAAGATGGCTAAATGTTTATTTGGAATATCACCAAGAAGAAACATTATTAAGTGATTATAGACAATGACATCAAGATGAGGTGGTAATCCAACTTAAAATTTTCAACATATTTTGCATGTGTAGAACACCCGTGCATCCACACGGGTTGTTAATATATTATTATACTTGCACCATTACACGTCATACTCGGAAAACATTCACAAATATGGGCAAAAGCTTACATATATCTTGAATTTACTTGAAAGGTTACCATATTAGGCAAGGTACATAGGTACATAACTCAATGCTTCATCACTTAGATAACTAGCATAGTGTAATCTTAGGCAGTGTATTACTGTTAGAAATCAATAATATCCATCAATACGGGATACCATGTTAGGTTGTTTTTTATATGTATTAAACCACTATGCAAGTCGCATGTAAACACATGGGTTTTAATTTGGATTGGCTAATATACAAATCCTTTACGTATATAGAAAGATGTAGAACAATACACTTTTCTTGGACACTCATGTACAACTTCAAGAACATGCAATGATTTTAAATAGGACGTCTAATATAAAAAGTAAGCTTCGGTTAGGCATGGACCATCTTACAAACATGTTCCATGCATGTCAAAATTAACTTTTCCTTAAATTTTGACCAAATCGTGTCGTGATATATTACTTGTTGTTAGAAGTCATAGACACCCACTAACGAATACAATTGTCCTTTTTCTCTACGACCCCGTGTTTTGAAGCTAGACATGCACATGCATCCTAATATAGATGACATTTTAGAATGGGTGACATTATATACTTCTCGATCTTTCACGTGTAATTACTAACAGTTAGACGTTGATTGCCTAAATAAAAAACTATTTAATAAAGTTGAAAATAATAATTATTCAAAATACAACATTTTCCAAGTTACATGTTTGCACTTTCATATAATGAGTGTTGAATCACTTCATGTATCCGGGAACATAAAATGCTAGAAGTTCATCTATTCTTTGGATGCAAACATCAAGTGCATTTTCCTAGCATTACCCATTCGTCCTACTCTCAACTTTCTTGTACCATCTCTTTATTCTTTTTACCGTCGAGTCCTATTGAGTATTACTTGTTCATATTTTCCATTTTATAGTAGAATTGAGCTCCAGTCTTGACTATGGTTGGGCATTGTGAACAGGATCAACGTCGTGAGCAGGATCAACGCCGTGAGCAGGATCAACGTTGTGAGCAGGATCACGCTATGTCGAATTTGCACCCGTTGCTTGTACAGAGGCGTAGCATGTACAACTATTGGCATATAAACGGGTGCATATAAACCATTTATGCAGTACATAGAATAGCTCTGATGATATCGGTGTGCATATCACCAGTTGTTTAATTGCCTTGACTGGCTTGTACCATGGTGCATACCATTTGATTACATACCTCAAATAGGACCTTGTATGTGGACATGTTATGTGTGCCAGCTGGGTTTCAGGTGCCATGGCTATGCAGTGCTAGTGGTATTGTTTTCCTGGCTTCGCCTCCGTTGTCCGACGGGTCCGTGTGCTTGAAGGCCGGCCATACAACCGAGTCCTCTAGCCACTACAACTACATTCTGTGTTAGTCATGCTACAAAACGTGAAACTTTATTATGTAAATTCTAGTATCTTTAACCTTTTATATCTTGATTTTTTATTGTCTGCATGAAATTAAATCTCTTATCACCTTTAAGTGGATGGAAATTCAACGCATGTGTAACCTTAAAATTTGCTATCATGCATGTCTTCTAAACCTTTTCGGATCAATCCCATGTATCATACTGTCATATAATGTAGTGAGAATATGCCTCAATATCTATAATAATTATACATCAATTTGAGCGACATTTATGGGATGGAGAGTATAACTCATAGTATCATGTTTCTGTGGGTAAATCATTGACCTCTTCATCTAGTATCATGTCAAGTCTTATAATTTCATTGCTTTCAGGGTTGATGGCATGCTAAAGCCAGTTACCTTTTCAGGAATCCTTCACATGATTATCCGCATTGAGTATATTGCATATCATTGTTTTCAACCTTATACTACAAAAAAGAAACAATGTAGAACTTGAATCCCGTCAACATTATATATATATAACAAATTAAAGGAATATAGAACTTGAATCCCGTGTCATGCGTATCCTACATGGATGGATATGCCCGGTTTGGATTAAGTCAAGTCTAGACATGGTCATGTGGCCACCAAATTGTTGTGTGCTCCTGTGTCGTGTGCGTCCGTGTGTTTCTAGACGAAATTATCATGTTCGTCCGACCGTATTGTCGTACATGCATCAGTCCAGCGGCTCTATGTGTGTGCGCTAACTTCATACGTGTGCCTTCGTAATCCATCCACCTACCTATCTGCTAGCTTCTATAACTAGCTTTGCACGTCATCCATCCACCTGCCTGTTTGTTAGCTTCTGAAGCTAGCTTTGTACGTACACGCCCTGCTCTCTGGTGAATTGATTTAGCATTCTAAAACTAATTTAGAAAAGATGCTACCGAATTTAAAGATTTAACTGAGAAAAGGAGAGTAACACTATGGTCAAGTCAGCTCTTTGTGTAGTATGTAAACAACATGTTTCATCTAATAATTTCTTCAAACAATTTGGGTGGAGGATGGTTCGCTAACCTGTGCAATGATAACAACCGATCAAAGGCAACCTTGGCGCAGAGTGGAAGAATCTTAAGCAGCAACGATGGGCATAGTTCGTGTGCTGCGACCTGATCTTCATGAAGCATCCAAAATTTATACGTGAGAAGATTAAGGATCCAATCCATAGAGACGTCAAAAATTAAATCCAAATCCAAAGAAAAACCATGGTTGATTCCATTATAAACCTGCAAGAAAAAAAATTAGAATAAATAGTGTGAAAAATATGGATCTAATACATTTGAAAACTCCTTCAGGACATGAAACCCATCCTATGATTTTATTCTCGTGTGAGGGCGAGGGAGATAATGGAGAGGGAGAGATCGTGGATGGATTTGAGAGAGAGATAATGAAGAAGAAGAATAGATCGTGGAGGAGAAGATTCAGGATCCAATCCATAGAGACGCCAAAAATTAAATCCAAATCCAAAGAAAAACCATGGTTGATTCCATTATAAACCTGCAAGAAAACAAATTTAGAATAAATAATGTTAAAAAATATGGATGTAATACATTTGGAAACTCCTTGAGGACATGAAAACCATCGTATGTTTTTGTTCTCCTGTGAGGGCGAGGGAGATAATGGAGAGGGAGAGATCGTGGATGGATTTGAGAGAGAGAGAGATAATGAAGAAGAATAATAAATCGTGAAGGGGAGAGAAAGAGATGCCTCGTGGTTATCTAGATTAGAGGAGGAAAAGATGAGAGGAGTAGATAGAAATGTTTTCAGATCGTTGAATTTTTTGATTGGGGAGGAAGAAACTGTGGCTACTTCTTTTCTAAGAGCAATCACCACCACTATTTTTTTAGTCCATAATTAGATTTTGGTTGATCTGCACTGTTATAACTCGGTCCTACCAGATAAACGGCTCGTAATTTCTAATTAACGTGGTAATTTCTTGGAAGTGCCTAGTTAGTACAAGTATAGACAAGTATAGATGTTTTGCCCCAATATTTTATTTAAATCCTATTATCAAAAATACTTCCCAAAACCAGAAAGTTATTATTTTAAAAGTTATTTCCCTACTTTATTTAAATACCATTTTCTGAGCCCAGAAATGGTCTTTTATGAAGAAAAAATATTTTCTTGCTTCCAAAATATTTGAGAAAATTGAGGGAGACTCATTGGATATTTATTTTTCATACATAAGAGTTTCAACACATGGTCATGTTCAAAATATTGGACAAAACCCTCGAAAACCCCTCTGCTTATTTCAGGCTTTTGAAATATTTCTATAAGACATATTCTCAATAAAGTCCAAGAAAGTTCTAGCAAGTCACACTTGATATATGTGATGATCTTGCCAAGTTTCATATGAATCCAAGCTGATTTGAGTCACCAAAATATTCTAAAACCCTATCTATCCAGAACCATATTTGAGCAACTATACATTACCAAGTTCCTCCTTTTGCTCTCAAATTTCGTGGACATGTTCTAATGCTCTAATATTGCATCCACACCAATTGGTGGATCAAGGAGAACAAATGAACTTGTTCTAAGCCCCACAAAACCACTTCTGTCGTTTCTAGAATTGGGAATGTTACCATTGCCAAATTTACCCAATTTCTCTCAAACTTTCTAGGAGTGATCTAGCCCCTAAATAAGGATGCTACACCAAGTTGTGCATTTGTGGGAATTGATTTTCCCAGCTAGGTCTACATAAACCTGATTTTGTTGATTTCTATGGTTTATCAAGTTTACATTGTCAACGTCCACCATATAATCTCAAAATCGGTGATTAGGGTCAAATGATCTTAACATTTACCCGTGTTAAATCTCACAGGCATTGGATACCCCTAGGTGCCCCTGGACAACATGAGACACCTTCAACCACAAGCTTGTGGACAAGCAAAGTTGACCCCAAAATGATTCCCCTGCATCTAACTTTTTGCCACAGGGTGCCATGACCCCATTTTGTACCCAGAAACTTTGCTATGGCCCCTGCTCAATTATTGGATGGTAACTCCCTCTCTTTCCCTCTCCTTTTCACCATGGCAGCACCTCTTTTACCCCTCTTCCATTATTTTTGTTCATGGGAATGCCCCCAAATCTTTCCACAACACCTCTAGTGTGCTAGTGCATCTTGGTCCACCCAAAAATGGCAGGCTCATGTGGAAAATATGAGCATCCCTTCTAAAACTAGATTTTTGGCAGAATATAGCCTTGTACTACAAGTGCTAGCTACACTCCTCTCCGTGAGCTGAACTTGGTGGTCATGTAGTCCTTGTGTAGCTAGGGCTACTAGACAAGGTTTCATCCCAAGTGCCCCCCAGTAAACCCCATTTTTAACGAGCTCATGTTTGTTGGTGCAAACGTACCCCAGGTAGAAACCCCACCTGCGCTGCCCCATATAAGACCAAAACTTACGAGTGAACTCAACCATGCATGCCTCACATGGTAGAAATCATTTGGTCGACAAAACAAAGCCCTCGACACAAGTGGTCATGGTGACCACACTTCTGACCTGCAAAAGTGGTGCTCTATGGCGTGCCCATAACCTGTAGCTCACTACGGGCCACGGCAAGGCGCCCACTCGTGCTAGGAGACCCCTCTCACCACCCCTCACCTTCCCTCGTACCAGTCTAGGCTTAAAGAAGCTCGGGCACGCGTGCTTCCCACGTTAGAGAGCATCCAAGGTCACCCGAGCTCCTCTCGTTGCCCTCTCTGCTATACCTCTCCCCCAAGCCCCCCTTAACCCCTCTTGCTCTCTCTCCCTCCAATAGACCTCCCGGGCCTCCCCATTAAGCTTCATGTGCCCTCTCCCTCCTCCTGCGGCTGCCATGGCTCCGCCTCGACCTCGCTTAAGTGCGAATTCTCCCGAGCCACTCCTCTCCTTTGGCCTTCACCAGGGCACCACCAGCACCCCTTTGACCCCTTCCCCCGTCCTCTTTTTCCTCTTCCAGTTGCCGGAGCATCGTCCCACGACCGCAGTCATCGGCCTCCGCCACGGCCTCGGGCTTGCGCTCCCCAATGCCTTCGAGCAGGGGCATAACACCCAGGCAGGTGCGTGTCATCTTCTTGCACTCGTCGGTGGTTGTAGCGCCACAAGAGGTGGCTGGTGCCGCCGATGGGAACGCCGACGCCGCTCGGCTCCGCATTCCCCCGCTACCTCTGTTCTCGGGCGGGAGGTAAGGGAAGAACCTTCCACGCAGGCCCCACATATCGGCCGCTCAATGAGGCTAGACTACTGACGGGTGGCCCTCCCTTTAAGTGGAGACGGGAGTCGCCGGAAGCCGTCATCGCCAAGGGCAGGCGTAATACGTCGGGTTGTCTTCGGCGTCACCCCTGCCTTCCAAGCGGTTGAGCCGATGGGCCGACCCAGTCGCTTTCCCGCGCCAGTGCGCTGTGATGCTTAGTGGGACTTGCCAATCTAGGTATAATATCCCTTTCTTTTCATCAGAGAGATTAGAAAATCCATAGTAAATTCATCCTAGCTCCGAATTTGATGACTCAAATTCGTACACATTCCAAAAAACATGTGCTATCCACATATGTGAATTGCACATTTTCCTGAGACATTTTCTATATATTAATATTCAAATTCAAATTTAAATCATTCAAACCCCACTCTACAAAATTCCTAGAGAGCTCAAATCAAGTCCAAATGGAGTGATTCAAATTTCCAGGGACTGCAAAAATCATGCACTATTTTTCTAACCTTAGTCAACATTTTGCCATGCATTATTTCTGTTGCACCAAATAAATAACCCCTTTTTACCATTTATTCTATATTAGAAAATACCTAGAATATTCATGGCAACTTCAAATCTAGTGAAACCACTTCCTAAATTCTTATAAAATCATCCCCCAATTGATAGGAACATCAACTCATTTTTACAAAAATGTTTTCTGTGGACTTCTTATAGGATCACCAATTCCTTCTTTTCCACCATTCAAAATTCTTCGGTGGTCCAAATCCATTAGGACAACTTTAGATATTTTTATTATGACTAGAGATGTCCAAGAAAAATAGAACTCCTATTTATAGAGCACTTTTGTTTTTTGCTTGTTGTGTGTCTTATCGTGGTTGTTTCTGGCGATAGTTGACGAAGTAGACGATGTGCTCGGAGTTATACGAGAAGCTTGAGAAGATCCTCGAAGACTTTGCGGAACCATGAAAGCAACCCTTTGACCATGTCTATGAAACCATTTTAATGCATGGCATATAGCATTCTACCTTGTTGCACTTGAATCATGTTGAATCGGTGACCACCTTGGTGGGTTGTCTCCTAAAAACTCTGTGTTGATACTTGCACTTGAGCATGACCCTATTTCCTATGAGGGTTATGTGGGTGGGAAGTAGTTAGGTTGCTAGTAGTTGCTACGCAAATGGGATGTGTTTATGCATGGTGACGATGAAGTAAATGATTTCAAAGACTTTTCGAAAATGTCATCGGGTGCCACTAATGCCCGAGGGAGATGGTGTTGAGATAGGTAACCACTTGAGGAAGAATTGGTGTACCGAGGCATGTTGAGTGTGTGATTTCGAAAAACAAGATTAGATTTAAGATTTGCTGACCGTCCCAACCTTACATGTGTGACCACGATACCCCAATAAGGGAAGGGGCTTTGTTGATTACCTTGGTCGATGCTAGCAGAGAGGGCTGAGTCATCCTCTCGAGATGGGGTCGTGCCAGGTAGGGTGACCATGGGCTGTTTTCACAAACACCGGGCACACCGTTGTGTCCTCTTAGGGATGGTACGATATTGAGCGAGGCTCGTATGATGTAAATCATGAGAACATGGGCCAATGAGTGGACTTTTTGTTTAGTGTAGCCAGGGAAAAGGCATTGTTCGGATGCTTACCTCGGGTAAATAATATACCGCTAGTCGTGGATGACATGGAAGTTCCCCGAGTCTTGTGGGTAAAGCGCACAAACCGTGTAGAGTGTAAAACTATTTGAATAGTCGTGTCCATGGTAAAGGACAGTTGGGTGGACCGGCTTAGACTACGTCCAGATGTTTTTGTATAAACCAAGTGTGTGAGAGAGAGATATAAAAACATGGTTGTGTGTGAAAGATGATACTTGGTCTAAGTCATACGACTTGGCATGACAGATGAATGTGGCACGTTCAACCCCTGCTAATGATGATATATATAACTTGTTCATATCGATATCTTCAAGATGTTGATGCATGCTTTTACACTATTGATCATGCAACTGCACTCAAAATTAGTTTTCTACAAAGTTACCTACCTAGAGCTATATCATGAATTGTTATTGCCTTGTTCCAAACATGGGTTGCTTGAAAGTACATTCAAAGTACTCATTGGCTTGCCACTAATAATTTTATTGACAAAGCATGAGAGAAACAAGATATGATGAAGTTTACCACGGTGACGAACGTGCGAGCTATGACGCTTCCCAGTCAGAATGCATGTACGGTTGAGGCAGATGGCATGGGTCACGCTATTAATGAAGATTTTTTGCAGCAAATATATGAAGACTTGGCTCTGAAGGCCATATCCGAGCTAAATGATACGTAATGCCCAATGACCATACCATATGTATGGAACCTAAAACTATTTTTAACAAATACTATTCTGACCAAAAAGCTCTATTTAATTTAAGCTTCCAAAAACCCCTAAGTTCGGATTTGTACTACAAAGCCTAAAATTAGGGAAGATGTTTTGCCCCAAATAATTTATTTAAATCCTCTTATCAAATAGACTACCAAAAAACACAAAATTATTATTTTAAAATATATTTTCCTATTTTATTTAAATACCTTTTTCCAAGGCGAGAAATGGTCCCTTATGAAGGAAAGTTAATTTCATTGCTTCTAAAATATTTGAGAAAATTTAGAGAAACCAGGTGGAAATATATATAAAAGAGTTTTAACACATGTTCATGTTCAAAATATTGTAAAAAAACCTCCAAAAACCCTTTCTGCCGACTTCAAGCTTTTGAAATATTTCTATAAGAAATATTCTCAAGAAGCTCCGGTAAAATTATAGCAGGTCATACGTGATATATGTGATGATCTTTCCAAGTTTCATCTCAATCCAAGTTGATTTGATTCGCCTAAATATTCCAAAACCCTATCTGTCTAGATTTAGACTTGAGCAACTCTAGATTGCCAAGTGTCTCTAGTTGTGCTCACATTTTGTGGACATGTTCTAGTGCTCCAATAATGCATCCACACCAAGTGGTGCATCAAGGATATCGAATGAACTTGTCCAAAACCCCTCAATACCCCTTCTACTGATTTCTATAATTGGGAAATTTTACATTGTGAAGGTTCTCCAATTGATCCCAAACTTATTGGGCATGATCTAATACTCAAATAATGTCACAACACCAAGTGATGCATTAGTGGGAATTAATTTCCATGGCTTTATCTTCAGAAAGCCATTTCTGCCCATTTCTAGGGTTTTTCAAGTCTACATTGGAAACTTTCTCCAACAAATCCCAAATTTGGTTTCCCACCTTGTTTATCACCACCATTTTATCATGTTAATTTTAAAAATAAATGGAGCACTAGAGGTAGCCCAACCAGTGATCAAACACCTTCTGGTAGAATCCAAAGTCCAATAATTGAGCCCCCAAATGACTTCCCCATGAGCCCAAAATTTTACCACATGCTCTTATAGTCACCATGCACTTCGTGTAAGCTTTGCATGGCCCTGGTTCAATTATTGAGGGGGAGGGGAGAAATCCAAGATTCCCTCTTTGGGATAGCATTGACAAGACTCTCTTCCTCTCTCCTATCATTCTGCTCATGCAACTGCCCCAAACTTTTCCACTGCATCTGTTGCATCCTAAGTCATCAAACCAAACCCAAAGATGGCATGCTCATGTGGAAAATATGAGAAACTATCTAAATCTAGCATATGGAAGCAAATATGCCTTTGTACTGCAAGTACCCTAAAAACTTATCCCCTCACGTGCAAATTGGTGGGCATGTAGTCCTTGCCTATCTAAGGCCACTAGGCAAGGTTTTATCCCAAATGCTCTTTAGTAAGACCCCCTAAGATAGCTCCCCAGTTTGCTGCTGCAAACTTGCCTGCAGTAAAAACCCAACCTAACCAGTTTCACATGGGTCCAAACTCCTCCATCACCCTTTGGCATGCATGCCTTGCATGCTAGACAACTTGGCCTGGCCAAAAGGTGGGCATGTACAAGCTTTGCCATGGTGACCACACTACTGGCATGCAGAAACGGCGCTCTGCTGCTTGTGCTTGTCTTGTAGCTCCTTGGCGGCCATGGCAGAGTGCCCCTCACGCCAGGGGACCCTCCTTGATCTCGCACGCTCCTCCCCAATGCCAGGATGCAGCCAAAGGAGCCCACGTACACGCATGCTCACCGCACCCAGAGCATCTGAGGCCACCTGAGCTCCTCCTCGTCGCCCTCTTCCTTAAAGCCTTGCTCGACCCCTATGAACCACACCCGAAAGCAACCTCTCACCCCCATGGAACTCCTGAACCGAGCCATTGGAGCTCCCGTGCTCTCCTCCCCCTCCCGCGGCCGCCATTGACATCGTTCGGCTCTGCTCGAATTCGAGCGAGCTAGCCATCTCGCGCCTCATCTCTCATCTCCAAAAGGACTTCTGCGGTGGTTCCATCTTCCCCGTCGACTCCTCGCTCTCGATCGCCCCTGAGCCCAGCAAGCCCATCCCCGAGCACGACATGTGGCAGGGCACCCACCCAGGCCCCTAGCTTGGCCTCCGGTGCGACATGGCAGCCAGGCCACGGTGGCCCGCGCTCCCCCTCGGCCTCCTGTCGGGAGGTAGGATACATGGGAAGAGAGGGAGTGTAACATCCAAGATGCGTCACTTTCCATATTTGGGGACGAGGCCTTAATATGGAAAGAGGTGCATCTTAGCATTTCGCAAGAACAGAAATCATCGCAATACATACAAGAAGAGATGAGTATATGGATTGGCTTAAACTCGCCACAAATTAAGTTACAATTCACTCAACAATTAATTTCAAATCAACCATAAGGCAGTGTTCGAAAATGGACAAGATAAATGATAAATTGCAATGATATGTCTTGCCAGGCTCAAGAGATGACCAAGGTCCTCTAATCACTGGGGTACATCACATATATGCGGCTACTGCCTTCATCGAACTCCCACTGCAGTTGTGTAGTGTCGAACACCTCTGGATCTGTGGTATGTGAACGTGTGTTGTTGTAGTAATCTGTGAGCCACAAGGACTCAGCAATCTTGCGACCATGATAGCGGGACTAATTAAGTTACTGGGTGTGGAATGTTGAGTGTTTGAGGATGCAGCAACACTAAGCATATATGGTGGCTAACTTATGAGAACGTGAAGTAAAGTGAGTGGTCTACGCATGACGGTGTGAGCTAGTAATGATTACTAAGTGATCCTGAACACCTACTTATGTCAGTCATAACCCCACCGTGTTCTCGATCGGAGAAGGAGCTCACGAAAGAGACAATCATGATTACGCACACAGTTGGCATGTTTCAATTAAGTTTATTCCAAGTTATCTAGAACTGGGTGTTAAACAAAGTTTTCATGTTGCCACATGATACGTCCAAAATGCGTCACTATTTTGTATCATATTTTGTCTCTATTCATTGATATATTTCACTTTATTATGATGTACTTATAGTGTTTTAGCTTATTTTACACAGTTTACAACTTTTCGGTGCCAAAATAGCACACGCAGGATTCAGCGGAGGAAATAGCATGAAGAGTTGCAATATCAGAACATCTCCAATTGCGCTGAAATTTTGAGGGAAGAAGTTTCTGAATAGGTCCAGAAGATAGGCCAAAGAAAAATGGGAGGGGGCCAAAGGTCACCCAGGCGACCTGGTCGCGCCCCCCTAGGTCAAGCCAGGAGGCCGCCTGGGTGATGGGCCCAGCCCCCAGTGGTCTCCTTTGTCCTATATGTCCCTCTTGACCTAAAAATTCTGGGGGACAGAAGAGTTTTCGCGATTCCTCCGCCGCTCCGCGGCGGAAACCTACAGAGAAGAGAAGACCTTTCCGGCGGGCAGATTCCGCCGGGGAGAACTCCTCCCGGAAGGGGAGATCGTCCTCATCGTCATCACCATCGTCACGGGCATCATCGATATCATCATCACCATCATCACCAACACCAGCACCATCTCCAACTTCATCCCATCTACTTCACCATTGCAATCGGAGTTGTACCTTGCACTATTCATCCCCTCTACTCTATTTACTACTTGTAGTTATTCCTTGCTCAAGATCACTTGTCAGTACCTTCTGCTCCTCGTTGGGTTTGACATTATTACTTATCGAAAAGGCTACGATCGATCACCTACATTTGTGGGTCATAAAGACCATTTTTTGGCGCCGTTGCCGGGGAGTGTAGTGCTATTGGTAAGTGAAATTCGTAAGGAAATCTCTACACTACATGTGCTGTTTTTGTTTTACTGTTTCCGTTTTTTGTCTCTATGGACCACTCTTCTCTTGGTTTGTTGCTTGTGGGGAACCACCCCGACGCTATTGTGGTGGAGAAGCCTCCCCCACCTACTAAAATTGTGCCCTTTAAAATACCAACTGGTGTTATTGATTGTGTTTTGGCTAATCGATATGCAGGAGATAGATATCAAGGTGAACACTTGCTATATCTTTCACAATTATGCTCCTTATTTAAGCTTGCAGGTATATCGATGGATTTTATTATGAGAAAGTTATTCTCTCTATCATCAAAAGATAAGGCTTTGGATTGGTATAGTCTTCTTGATGACTCTCATTTACTAAGTTGGCAAGATCTTATGCCTCTCTTCTATGCAAAGTTTTATCCTCTTCATGAAATACATTGAGACAAGAATTATATTTATAACTTTTGGTCTCGTGATAGAGAAAGCATCGCTCAAGCTTGGGGGAGATTGAAATCCTTAATGCTCAAATGTCCCAATCATGAGCTCTCCGAAGAAATTATTCTCACAAATTTTTAAGCAAGGCTTTCTCGTCAAGATAAAGAGATGCTTGATGCTTCCTCTACTGGGGCATTCACAACGAAAGCACTAAAGCTAACTGGGATCTTATTGAAAGGATCCAGAAGAACACTGAAGACTAGGAGATTGATATAGGTATTGAACCCGTTATAAATTATGAGCGTGATTATATTGAGAGCTATGTGAAAACCGATTACTTCAATATCTTTTGTGCTAAGATTGGTCTTGATTCCTAGCTTCTAATTGGTTTTTGCAAAGACTTTGCCTCTCATATTGACTCTTCTGAGAATAAGGAGGATCAACATCATAAACCTTTTAAGGAATTACCTGTTGATATTACTGTTGTTGAACATATCTTGTCTGTAGTTGAATTTGAAAAGCCCCCTTTTTCCGCAAGGATGCGGGAGCATTCTTAAGTCACACGCATCGTGAATAAAAGTGAAAGAATTAACGATGAGCATGAGGACCTGATTAAAGTTGACCCTCAAGTTGCATTAGTCAAGGATCTTGTTACTAGTAATATTGAGGATTCTAATATAATTTTTTTTGCTGTTTCCACTAACCTTGTTACAGCCAAGAATAAAGACCCAATTTCAGGTACTCCGGTTGTATCTGTGAAAATAGGAGATCGTAATTATTATGGGCTAGGTGATTTGGGATCCAGTGCTAGTTCTATTCCTTTTTCACTTTATCAAGAGATCATGAATGACATTCTAACATGTGAAATTGAAGAATTTGATGTTACTATTCATCTTGCAAACAAAGAAACTATCTCTCCTATTGGAATTGTGTGAGATGCTGAAGTTTCATGTGGAAACGTAAAATATCCTACCGACATTCTAGTACTTGGTTCAGTACAAGATAGTTTTTGCCCTATTATTTTTGGTAGGCCTTTTCTCAAAACTTGTGGAGATATTATAGATTGCAGGAAAGGAAAAGTATCTGTTGAATTTAATGGTGAGCCATATGAATTTAACTTTTCTAAATTCTCGAAGCAAACTCGGGGTAGTGATCTTCCCAGTAACGATAAAATTATTGAAGACATTGCTTCTATTGCTATTCCTCCTAATGATGCTTTGCAGCAATTTATGGAAAACCACGAGAATGATATGCATATGCAGGAAAGGAATGAGCTAGATGACATATTCTTGAGACAACCTGCTATCCTCAAGCACAACCTTCCGGTTGAACCTTTGGGAATTTTATCGAAACCAAAAGAAGACTCGGTGTTTGATCTTAAACCTCTTCCCAGTACGCTCAAGTATGCTTATTTAGATGAAAAGAAAGTATATCCTGTTATTATCAATTCTAACCTTTCAGGATATGAGGAAGAGCTATTATTGGAAGTCCTTCATAAACACCGAGGCGCTATTGGCTATACCCTTCATGATCTTAAGGGGATTAGTCCATCTATTTGTCAGCATACTATCAATCTTCAGCCTGATGCTAAACCGGTGGTAGATCATCAATGACGGTTAAACCCAAAGATGAAGGATGTTATGAGGAGCGAAATCATCAAGCTTCTAGCCGCATGTATTATCTACCCTATAGCTGATAGTAAGTGGGTAAGTCCAGTACATTGTGTTCCCAAGAAAGGAGGTACGACTGTGGTTCCTAATGATAAGAATGAACTAATACCTCAAAGAATTATTATTGGATATAGAATGTGTATTGATTACAGGAAGCTGAACAAGGCAACCAGGAAGGACCACTACCCGCTGTCGTTCATCGACCAAATGCTTGAAAGGTTATCCAAAAGCACTCACTTTTGCTATCTTGATGGGTACTCTAGCTTCTCTCAAATTCATGTTAACACTGCCGATCAAGAGAAGACCACTTTTACTTGTCCTTTTGGTACTTATGGTTATAGGCGTATGACTTTTGGTTTATGCAATGCTCCCGCTGCTTTTCAAAGGTGTATGTCCGCTATCTTTCATGGTTTTTGTGAGGAAATTGTGGAGGTCTTCATGGATGATTTCTCCGTCTATGGAACCTCTTTTGACCATTATCTCCAAAACCTTAATAAAGTTTTGTCGAGATGTGAGGAGATGAACTTGGTACTCAACTGGGAGAAGTGCCACTTCATTGTCAATGAGGGAATTGCTCTTGGCCACAAGATTTCTGAAAGAGGAATCGAGGTGGACAGGGCAAAGGTTGAAGCAATCGAGAGAATGCCTTATCTAAAAGACAGCAGAGGTATTCGTAGTTTCCTTTGTCATGCTAGTTTCTATAGGAGATTTATTAAAGACTTTTCTAAAACTTCGAAACCCCTTACTAATCTTCTCCAGAAGGATATTCCTTTTGTGTTTGATGAAGATTGTAAGGAAGCCTTCAAAGTTCTTAATAAAGCCTTGATAACCGCCCCTATAGTCCAACCACCTGATTAGAATTTGCCTTTTGAAATCATATTTGATGCTAGTGATTTTGCTGTTGGAGCTGTGTTAGGACAAAGTGTTGATAATAAATTGAATGTTATCCATTATGCTAGAAAAACCCTTGACACTGCTCAAAAGAATTACGCTACTACTAAGAAAGTATTTTTAGCGGTAGTGTTTGGTTCTGATAAGTTTACGCCTTACATTGTTGATTCTAAAGTTATCATTCACACAGATCATGCTGCTATTAAGTATCTTATGGAAAAGAAGGATGCCAAACCAAGGCTTATCCGATGGGTCCTTCTTCTTCAAGAATTTGATTTGCAGATTGTTGATAGGAAAGGAGCAGTCAACCCTGTAGCAGACAACCTTTCCATGATGAAGCACATACCACATGATCCCATTCCAGTCAACGATAGTTTTCCTGACGAACAGTTAGCTGTTTTACAGGTGAAATCTAATTCAGATCCATGGTATGCAAATTATGCTAACTTTATTGCTGCAAAGTTTTAACATTCCAACAGTGGAAGAAGTTCTTCCACGACTTGAGGTATTACTTTTGGGATGACCCACATCTTTTTAGAGAAGGTGCAGATGGGATTGTGAGGATATGCATACTGGAGCATGAGCAGAAGGATATCTTGAGACAATGCCATAGCAGTCCTTATGGAGGACATCATGCCGGTGAGAGGACCGCACACAAGGTTCTCCAATCAGGTTTTTATTGGCCTACTCTCCTTAAAGATGCTAGAAATTACGTTTTATCCTATGATAAGTGCCAGAGAGTTGGTAATATTAGTAGGAGGAATGAGATGCCTATGAATTATTCGCTAGTCATTGAACCTTTTAATTAATGGGGTTTTGATTTTATGGGTCCTTTCCCTCCGTCACACAAATACACTCACATCTTAGTAGCTGTAGATTATGTGACGAAGTGGGTTGAAGCAATCCCCACTGAAAGTGCTGTTCATAAGACATCTTTGAAAATGCTCAAGGATGTAATCATCCCCAGGTTTGGTGTACCTAGGTACCTCATGACCGACGAAGGATCTCATTTTACACACGGTGCTTTTAGAAAAGCTCTAGCAAAATATGATGTTAATCATAGAATTGCTTCACCTTACCACCCTCAAACAAGTGGGCAAATTGAGCTCACAAATAGAGAGATCAAGTTGATCTTGCAAAAGACAGTGAACAGTTCTAGAAAGGACTGGTCACAAAAGCTAGGAGATGCCTTGTGGCCGTATAGAACTGCTCACAAAAATCCCATGGGGATGTCTCGGTATAATATGGTTTATGGAAAGGCATGCCATCTACCTCTAGAGTTAGAACACAAAGCATTCTGGGCTGTTAGAGAGCTTAATGTTGATCCAAAGCTTGCTGGTGAAAAGCGTCTCATGAACTTGACTTCTCTAGATGAGTGGAGAAGTGAAGCTTATGAGAGCGCGAAAATGTTCAAATAAAAGGTAAAGAAGTGGCATGACAAGAGAATTTTGAAACGTGAATTTAATGTTGGTGACAAAGTTTTGTTGTATAGATCTCGTTTCAGGTTTTCTCCAGGTAAATTACTTTCCAAATGGGAAGGACCGTACCATATCAAAGAAGTCTACCGCTCTAGTGCAATCAAGATTAATAATTTTGAAGGCAAAAAACCACATGTTGTGAATGGGCAAAGACTCAAGCATTACATGGCTGGAGACCCCATCAATGTAGAGGTGGATGTGATACAAGTAGCCACTCATGAAGAACATATTGCAACACTGTATCGGACACCGGCAGAAGCAGAATAAGAAAAGGTATGAAATACGGTAAGGAAACTTCAGGAACATCAATAAAAGTTCCGTTTTATGCATGTTTCCAAAATTAGGGAAATTCCGAGCCAAAGCGGAGCCGGAGAGGACCTCCAGGTCACCCAAGCAACCTGATGGCGTGCGTTAGGCCCTGGCCGCACCAGGAGGCTGCCTGGACTTCCCGGAGCTCGTCTCCGACTCCACTTTGGCTTGTTACCTTCCTTTTGGTGCAGAAAGTTTTCCAATATATTTTCTCGGATCGTCCCGGCTTTGTATCTTGCGATTCCGTACGTCTTCTCTTTAGATCTTTTTCTGCCAGGCTAAGAAGCTATTGTTCAAGATGTCTTTTTGCAACTCAAGCGGGGAAGA
Source organism: Hordeum vulgare subsp. vulgare (assembly GCF_904849725.1). Lineage (NCBI taxonomy): Eukaryota > Viridiplantae > Streptophyta > Magnoliopsida > Poales > Poaceae > Hordeum > Hordeum vulgare. Next base: position 320,755,904 of record NC_058518.1, read on the forward strand.
CTACACAGGTCGTCGTCTCCGCCGTGTCCAGCAACATATCAACCAAGGGAAGGTCACCGGATGGGCTACCAATGAAGAGATAGCCGCAAGACAAGCGGAGATGGAGTGCTTCGTGAGAGAGGAAGTCAAGATGGTCACCACCCAGCAAGAAGGAGATCCTTCATCACGAGGATCCAGCTCCAACAACCCCATCCTCGTAGGGTTTATTAACCCTCAACATGATCTTTCTCTAAACCTTCCAGAAACATCCCCTCTGCCAGGAGCTCCACCTGTGTCATCTACTTTATCCGAAGCTTACAGGATCACTAACCAATTTTGTGAAGACTTCCGTGTGCTTAAAGTACAGATGTCCATATTGGAAGCTGAAAACAAAACCCTTCGGCGCATAATAGCGGACTTGAAGAACAAAAATAACAAGGATGAAGAGTGAAATCTTCATGGGTAATGGCATTCCCTTAGCTTGTTCCAAGCTTGGGGGAGTTCCCGGTATCTTTATTTTTATCCTTTATCTTTCTTCGTCAAGTTTAGTGTTGTATCATGTCTAGGGAAGTTATCTTATGAAATAGGTGTTTGCATTGAGGTTTATCACTCCTTTGTGGAGAATTGTATCTGTGAGCGTGCAGTGTCTATTATGGAATATTAATGAGAAGTCTATTGGTTTATTTGATGCACTTGGTATTCTCTTCACGCAATCGATCTCATATGCCAATTCTTATGGGAGTATTGATCTTACACATCAGGTATGGCTTTGAAAACTTTATTTAATCTTGGCAAACATAACATTGGTCATAACAACAAGTATGATTTTTTCTAGTAGCGACATAGCCAAAACCTTTATGTTCTTACGCTTGAAGTGTTATGCTCACAAGGAAGAAAACTTGATGTTTTATGCCAATTCTTTATGTCAAACTTTATATTGTTTTGTATCCAAGTCAACATTATTTGTCTGCTCTTAAAAGCCTTTTCTAGCCAACCCTTGCACTAAGCGGGAATACTGCTTGTGCATCCATACCCTGAAACCTCAACCTTCCCAAGAGTCCACCATATCTTCCTGATACGTCTCCATCGTATCTACTTTTCCAAAGTCTTTTGCCCTTGTTTTGCACTCTAATTTGCATGATTTGAATGTAACTAACCTGGACTAACGCTGTTTTCAGCAGAATTGCCATGGTGTTGTTTTTGCACAGAAATAAAAGTTCTCGGAGTGACTTGGAAATTTACGAGGATTTTTTGTGGAATATATAAAAAATACTGGCGCAAGAATCAACCGGAGGAGTGGAGCGAGGAGCCCACAAGCCCACCAGGCGCGGGCCCCCCCTGACCGCGCCTAGCAGGCTTGTGGGGCCCACGGAGCTCCACCGCCTCCAACTCCAGCTCTATTTAGTCCCTTTTGTCCGGAAAAAAATCAAGAAGGAGAGTTCATCGCGTTTTACGATACGGAGGCACCACCACCACCTGTTCTTCCTCTGGAGGGCAGATCTGGAGTCCGTTCTGGGCTCCGAAGAGGGGAGATCGGCGCCATCATCATCACCAATCTTCCTTCATCGCGAATTCCATGATGCTCTTCATCATCCATGAGTAATCGCATCGTAGTCTTGCTGGACGGTGATGGGTTGGATGAGATCTATCATGTAATCGAGTAAGTTTTGATGGGGATTGATCCCTAGTATCCACTATGTTCAGAGATCGATGTTGCTACTACTTTGCCATGCCTAATTCTTGTCACTAGGGCCCGAGTGCCATGATTTCAGATCTGAACCTATTATGTTCTCGTACATATATGTGTGTTCTTGATCCTATCTTACAAGTTGTAGTCACCTACTATGTGTTATGACCTGGCAACCCCGGAGTGACAATAGCCGGAACCACTACCGAAGATGACCATAGTATGAGGAGTTCACGTATTCACTAAGTGCTAATGTCTTGTTCCGGTTCTCTATTAAAAGGAGAACCTTAATATCACGTAGTTTCCATTAGGACCCCGCTGCCACGGAAGGGATGGACAATAGATGGCATGCAAGTTCTTTTCCCTAAGCACGTATGACTACATACGGAATACATGCCTACATTACATTGACGAACTGGAGCTAGTTAAATATCTCTCCGTGTTACAACTGTTGCATGATGAATGTCATCCGGCATAATTATCCATCACCGATCCAATGCCTATGAGTTTTTCCTACTGGTCCTTGCTATGTTACTCTCCTGCTACTGTTACTTCTACTGCTGTCACTCCTGCTACTGTTACTGCTACTGCTGTCACTACTGCTACTGTTACTCTGTCGCTGTTGCTATCACACTACTTTGCTATTGATACTTTGCTGCAGATACTAAGTCTTTCAGGTGTGGTTGAATTGACAAATCAACTGCTAATACTCGAGAATATTCTTTGGCTTCCCCTTGTGTCGAATCAACAAATTTGGGTTGAATACTCTATCCTCGAAAACTGTTGCGATCCCCTATACTTGTGGGTTATCAAGACTATTTTCTGGCGCCGTTGTCGGGGAGACATAGCTCTATTCTCTGAGTCACTTGGGATTTACGTCTTCTGATCACTATGAGGAATCCAAGAGATCCAAAAACTAAAGTCTTGCCCTCAACTACGAGGACAGGTAAGGAACTGCCATCTAGCTCTGCACTTGATTCACCTTCAGTTATGAGTAAGTTTGTGACACCACCTCCTGCTAGAAATTTTGATATGTCGCATGTGCTTGATGATGCTACTTCTACTATCCATGATGCTTGTGATGATGCTTTTCTTGATACTGCTTTGCCACTAGGTGCATTCCTAGATGCACAAATTGCTAGAGTTGCTGCTGAATGTGATGATACTTCTGAGACTGTTGTGATTATTGAAGTTGAACCTGCTATTTCACCTGTTAGAACTAGCTCTCCTAGATATGAATTGCCTGATATACTTGAAGGTTATGTTATGGAGGGAGAGATAGCTGAGGACTTTCTTGCTTGTAAGGATAGCTAAGATGTTGAGAATTTACTGCGCAAGTGGAAAGAAAAATCTTTGAAGGCTAGGATGAAATACGGCCCGAAGTTTGCTACTTCCCCTATCTTTGTGACCGATAAGGATTATGAATTCTGTGTCGACCCTGAGTTAATCAGTTTCGTTGAATCTGGTCCTTTTCATGGTTATGAGTCTGAAATGGTTGTAGCAAATCTTACCAAACTGCACGATATAGCCACCCTATTCACGAGTGAGGAAAAGATCCACCACTACTATATCCTTAAGCTATTTCCTTTCTTCCTAAAGGATGATGCTAAGACTTGGTTCACTTCTCTTGCTCCTGGTTGTGTGCGTAGTTCCCAGGATATGATCTACTACTTCCTTGAAAAATATTTTCCTGCCGATAAGAAGGAAACTTCCTTGCAGGAAATATATAACTTTGCGCAAGTTGAAGAAGAGAGTCTCCCACAAGCTTGGGGGAGGCTTGTCCAGCTACTAAATTATTTGCCTGGTCACCCTCTTGAGAAGAATGAAATACTTGATATCTTCTATAATGGACTAACCGATGCTTCTAAGGACCACCTAGATAGTTGTGCTGGTTGTGTTTTTAGGGAACGAACTGTAGAACAAGCTGAGATCCTATGGAATAATATCTTGTGCAATGGAAATGCTTGGACTACTCCCGAACCACCTCCTAAGCCAACTCCAAACAAAAGTGGTATCCTATTCCTCAGTCCTAAAGATATGCAAGAAGCTAAGAAATCTATGAAAGAGAAAGGCATTAAATCTGAAGATGTCAAAAATCTACCACCTATCAAGGAGATCCATGGTCTTGATAACCCGACACAGGTAGTAGAGGTAAATTCTCTTCGTAGATTCAATGAGAGTGATATTCCTTTTGATAAACCTTCTAGCTTATGCATGGATGAATTTGATAACTTTGTTGCGAAACAACAAAGTTTCAATGATTATGTTAGCAGACAATTGGAACAGAATGCTCGTATGCTTAGTCATTTAAGTGCTTGTGTGGATAGAAATGTCAGTGATCTTATGCTTCTGAGTAAACATGCCTCTATGGTCACCACTCAGGTAGAACAAGTACTTAAGGCTCAAAATGACTTGCTCAATGAGTTGAATGACAATTCCGTTAGAGTCGTCACTAGAGGCGGTAGAATGACCCAGGAACCTTTGTATCCTGAGGGTCATCCTAAGAGAATTGAACAAGATTCTCAAGGAGTTAGCACTGATGCGCCTAGTCATCCTAGAAGGAAAAAGAAAGATGATAGGAACTTGCACGCTAGCAACCCTGTTGCTGTTACACCTGAGAGTCCAAACGATGTCTCTGTTTCTGATGCCGAAACACAATCTGGTGATGAACATGAGCCTAGTGATAATATCGATAGTGGTGTTCATGATGATGCTCAACCTAGAAATGATAAGGATGTGGAGATTGATCATGTTGATCTTGATAACCCACAACCTAAGAATATGAGATACGATAAGAAAGATTTGATTGCTAGGAAGCATGGTAAAGAAAGGGAACCATGGGTTCAGAAACCCATGCCCTTTCCTCCCAAACCATCCAAGAAAAAGGATGATGAGGATTTTGAGCGATTTGTTGAAATGATTAGACCTGTCTTTTTGCAAATGTGTTTGACAGATATGCTCAAAATGTCTCTGTATGCTAAGTACATGAAGGATATTGTGAGTAATAATAGGAGTATACCTGAGGTTAAGATTTCCACCATGCTTTCCAACTACACCTTCAAGGGTGGAACTCCTAAGAAACTAGGTGATCCTGGAGTGCCCACTATACCTTACTCCATTAAAGGAAACTACGTTACAACTGCTTTATGCGATCTTGGAGCCGGTGTTAGTGTTATGCCTATCTCTCTTTATCGTAGACTTGAATTGGATAAGTTGACACTGCTATGGCGACAGAAATCTTCTGTCGTCTCTTGAGCTTCCGTTGGTTTTTCCCTTGAAGAGGAAAGGGCGATGCAGCACAGGAGTAGTAAGTATTTCCCTCGGTTTGAGAACCAAGGTATCAATCCAGTAGGAGAATCTCGTCAAGTCCAGAGTACCTGCGCAAACACAAAAGATCTTGCACCCAATGCTATAAAAGGGTTGTCAATCCCTTCAAGATTGATTGCCAAGTGAGATCTGAAAGTGCAACGAAGAAAAAGTGTAAGGCTGAAAATATGGTGTGAAGTAGACCCGGGGGCCATAGTGTTCACTAGAGGCTTCTCTCAAAATAGAAAATATTACAGTGTGTGAATAAATTACTGTCGAGCAATTGATAGAACCGCGCAAAGTCATGACGATATCTAAGGCAATGATCATACATATAGGCATCACGTCCGAGACAAGTAGACCGATACTTTCTGCATCTACTACTATTACTCCACACATCGACCACTATCCATCATGCATCTAGTGTATTGAGTTCATGATGAACAAAGTAACGCCTTAAGCAAGATGACATGATGTAGAGGGATAAACTCAAACCAATGATGAAAACCCCATATTTTTACCCTTGATGGCAACAACATGATGCGTGCCTCGCTACCCCTTCTGTCACTGGGTGAGGTCACCGCACGGTATGAACCCAAAACCAAGCACTTCTCCAATTGCAAGAATCATAGATCAAGCTGGCCAAACAAAACCCACAACTCAAAGAGAATTACAAGTATATGAAATCATGCATAAGAGAGATCAGAAGAAACTCCAATAAGTATTCATAGATAATCTGATCATAAATCCACAATTCATCGGATCTCGACAAACACACCGCAAAAGAAGATTACATCGGATAGATCTCCATGAAGATCATGGAGAACTTTGTATTGAAGATCCAAGAGAGAGAAGAAGCCATCTAGCTACTAGCTATGGACCCGTAGGTCTATGGTGGACTACTCACGCATCATCGGAGAGGTCATGGTGTTGATGAAGAAGCCCTATGTATCCGAATCCCCCTCCGGCACGGCACCAGAACGTGCCCTAGATGGGATCTTGCGGAGACAGAAGCTTGCGGCAGCGGAAAAGTACTTTCGATGATCTCCTGATTTTTTCTAGAATTATTGGGAATATATAGGCGTAAGACCTAGGGCAGAGATGGCCCAGGGATCCCACAAGCATGGGAGGCGCGGGCCCCCCTGGCCGCGGCTAGGGGGCTTGTGGGGTCCCTGGTGGTCCCCTGCCTTGGTTCTCAAGTTTCCCGATCTTCTTCTGTTACGGAAAAAATCTTTCTGGAAATTTCGTTCCGTTTGGACTCCGTTTAAAATCCTCCTCTGAAAGGGGTCAAAAACACGGAAAAAACAAGAACTGGCACTTGGCACTGAGTTAATAAGTTAGTCCCAAAAAGATATATACAAAACATCCAAACTTTGACAAGATAATAGCATGAAACCATAAAAAATTATAGATAGGTTGGAGACGTATCAAGCATCCCCAAGCTTAACTCCTGCTCGTTCTCGAGTAGGGAAGTGATAAAGACTGAATTTTTGATGTGGAATGATACCTAGCATAGTTGTCCTTTGCAACTTCTTTCGTGTGACATGAATGTTCAGATCCGTAAGATTCAAAACAATAGTTTGCTATTGATATGAAAACAATAATACTTCAAGCAAACTAGCAAGGTAATCATGAACTTTCAAAATAACAAGGCCAAAGAAAGTTATCCCTACAAAATCATATAGTCTGGCTATGCTCCATCATCCCCACACAACTAATTTAAATCATGCACAACCCCCGGTATTGGCCAAGTAATTGTTTTCGCACTCTTACTTTCTCAAACCTTTTATAACTATCATGCAATACATGAGTGTGAGCCATGGATATATCACTATAAGTGGAATAGAGTGTGGTGGTGGTTGTGAGAAAAAAAGGGAGGAGATGGTCACATTGACTCAGCGTATCAAAGGGCTATGGAGATGCCCATCAATAGATATCAATATGAATGAGTAGGGATTGCCATACAAAGGATGCACTAGAGCTATAAGTATGTGAAAGCTCAAAAGAAGAACTAGTGGGTGTGCATCCAACTTGCTTGCTCACGAAGACCTAGGGCAATTTTGAGGAAGCCCATCATTGGAATATACAAGCCAAGTTATATAATGAAGATTCAGACTAGCATATGGTGGTGACGAAACGAGAGGCTCTCAATCATGAAGAACATGGTGCTATTGTGAAGCACAAGTGTGGAAAAAGATAGTAGCATTGTCCCTTCTCTCTTTTTCTCTTTTTTTTATTTGGGCACTTGGGCCTCTTTTCTTCTCTCTTTTTTTGTTTGGGCTCTTTGGGATTTTTTTCTCACATGGGACAATTCTCTAGTAATGATGATCACCACACTTTTATTTACTCACAGCTCAACGCTCAGAACAATGATGACTCTATAGGAAATGCCTCCGGCAGTGTACCGGGATGTGCAACGATCTAGCTTGGCGTATGACATTGAAACATCTCGCTAGCTATATTACGATCATGCAATGGCAATATGAGAGTGACGACACAAGTCATGAGATGGAACGGTGGGTGTTGCATGGCAATATATCTCGGAATGGCTATGAAAATGCCATAGTAGGTAGGTGGCTGTTTTGAGGAAGACATATGGTGGGTTTGTGCACCGGCGAGAATTGCGTGGCACTAGAGAGGCTAGCAATGGTGGAAGGTGAAAGTGCATATATACCATGGACTCACATTACACATGAAGAACTCACATACTTGTTGTGAAAGTTTTTATTAGTAATCGGAACAAAGTGCTAAACGCATACTCCTAGGGGAAGGGTTGGTAGGTGTTAACCATCGCGCGATCCCGACCGCAACACAAAGGATGACAATCAATAGATCAATTATGCTCTGACTTCCTAACATAGCGGTTCACCATACGTGCATGCTACGGGAATCACTAACTTCAACACAAGTATTTCTAGATTCACAACACCCTACTAACATAACTCTTAATATTACCAAATCCACGTCTCAAAACTAATTGAGAGGAATCAAACTTCTCTTTCTACTCAATGCACATGAAGATGGAGGTTTTTGTATCCTCTTTGGGTACCTATCACCTTTGGGGACTACTTTCATAGCACAAGCCAACTACCAAGTCACGCACCGCCGTGCTCTGAAAGATCTAAGTGAAGCACATAGAGCAAAATTATCTAGATCAAAAGATATAAGTGAAGCACTATGAGCATTCTAGCAAAATCAAGATGAGTGCATGTCTCTCTCAAAGGGTGTGCAGCAAGTATTATTGTGACACAACAAAAAGAAAAGAATCCTACGATACAAGACGCTCCAAGCAAAACACATATCATGTGGTGAATAAAAATATAGCTCCAAGTAATGTTACTGATGGATTGAAGACGAAAGAGGGGATGCCTTCCCGGGGCATCCCCAAGCTTAGGCTTTTTGGTGTCCTTTAATTTGGCTTGGGATGCCTTGGGCATCACCAAGCTTGAGCTCTTTCCACTACTTATCTCTTTGTCCATGAGAACATCACCCAAAACTTGAAAACTTCACAACACAAACCTTAAACAGAAACTCGTCATAACATTAGCACAAGAAAACAAACTACCACCTCTTTAGGTATTGTAGCAATCTTGATTTCTATTTATATTGGTGTTAGATTACTTTATTCTCACTTTTTCCATGGCTAGTACCCCCCGATACTATCCATAGTTTCATCAAAACAAGCAACCAACTCAACAAAAACAGAATGTGTCAAAAACAGACCACTCTGTAGCAATCTGTATACTTCGTATACTTATGGTACCTCAGAAATTCTGAAAACTTATGAATGCGTGGGAAAAAGGCTTATAAACCAGCAGAAAAAATAATCAACTCAAAAGCTCTTTATAAAAAAATGAAAAATAATCTCGTGAGCAAAAAGTTTCTGTCTTTTTCCAGCAGGATCAAACAACCATCACCAAGACTAGTCATAAAGGTTTTGCTTGGCTAAAACACAAAAAGAAACACAAAAGACACAATCACAACAGAATTATGATGGTGTGGATGCAACAAAACAGAAAGAAAAAGATAAATTCATTTGGTTGCCTCCCAACAAGCGCTATTGTTTAACGCCCTTAGCTAGGCATAAGGTGATGGAATCACATATCGTCGTCTTTGGTGCTCAAACCATAAGTAGCCATCATCATGGATTCATAAGGCAATCTTATTTTATTTCTAGGAAAGTGCTCCATGCCCTTCTTTAAAGGAAATTGAAATCTAATATTCTATTCTTTCATATTGATGATAGCACCGATAGTCCTTAAGAAAGGTCTACCAAGAATAATATGGCATGTAGGATTGCAATCAATGTCAAGCATTATGAAATCCACGGGTACATAGTTCCTATTTGCAATAATAAGAACATCATTGATCCTTCCCATGGGTTTCTTGACAGTAGAATCCGCAAGATGCAAATTAAGAGAACACTCCTCAATCTCATTAAAACCCAGAACATCACATAAAGACTTTGGAATCGCGGAAACACTAGCACCCAAATCACACAAAGCATTGCATTCATAGTTTTTGATTTTGATTTTGCTAGTAGGTTCCCACTCATCATGAAGCTTTCTAGGGATAGAGACTTCCAATTCAAGTTTCTCTTCAAGAGATTTTATCATAGCTTCGACGATATGATCGGTAAAGGCCTTGTTTTGGCTATAAGCGTGTGGAGATTTTAGCATGGATTGCATCAAGGAAATGAATTCAATCAAGGAGAAACTATCATGATTGAATTCCTTGAAATCCAAAGTAGTAATTTCATTACTACTCAAAGTTTTAATATCTTCTACTCCACTTTCAATGCTTTTAGCATCAAGATAGATGGACTCCGAATCATTGGGGCGTTTTTCAACCAAGGTGGATTCATATCCAGCCCCATCATCATTAGGTTTGACACAAGAAAACAAAGATTCAATGGGAGTCACACCAAGCACTTTAAGATCTTCGTGATTCTTATCACGAGAACACGCCTTTTTAAGCCATTCATGTCTAGCACAAATTTGGGCGGTTCTTTCTTTGCTCTCACTCATGGAAACACGCATAGCTTTCAAAGTTTCATACATATTGATCTTGGGAGGAGCACATCTAACTTTCGAAGCATCAATATCACTAGACACTCTATCAACGCTCCTAGCTAAATCGTCAATTTTGAGTAGTTTTTCCTCTATGGACGCATTGAATATCTTTTGTGAGTTGATAAACTCTTTGATGTTCTTCTCTAGATCAGAGGGTAATCTATTGTAATTTCCATGAGTATTGTTGTAGGCGTTGCCAAAGTTATTAGAGGAGTTACTAGGAAAAGGTCTAGGAACATAGTTTCCTCTAAAAGCATTGTTGTTGCCAAAATTATTCGTACCAACAAAATTAACGTCCAAGCTAGCATTGCTACTCTCAATCAAGGAAGACAAGGGCATATCATTAGGATCTAAAGGAGCACTTCTACTAGCAACCAAATTCATTAACTCATCCATCTTAGCACTTAACGAGTTAATTTTTTCTATAGCGTGTACCTTCTTACTAGTAGGTGACTTTTCAATGTGCCACTGAGAGTAGTTCGTCATGATATTGACTAGGAGTTTTGTAGCTTCTCCTAACATGATTTCCATGAACGTTCCACCGGAGGCGGAGTCCAAGATGTTTCTAGAAGCGAAATTCAAGCCAGCGTAAAAGATTTGTATAATCATCCAAAGACTCAAGCCATGAGCGGGGCAATTTCTAATCATCAATCTAGTCCTCTCCCAAGATTGTGCAACATGTTCATGATCAAGTTGCTTAAAATTCATGATATCATTACGGAGAGAGATAATCTTAGCCGGTGGAAAATACTTGGATATCTAAGCATCTTTGCACTTATTCCAAGAATCAATACTATTTTTGGGCAAAGACGAAAACCAAGTTTTTGCTCGATCTCGCAACGAGAAAGGAAAAAAGCTTCAATTTAATCACATCATTATCCACATCTTTCTTCTTTTGCATATCGCAAAGCTCAATGAAGGTATTAAGATGGGATGCGACATCTTCACTAGGAAGGCCGGAGAATTGCTCTTTCATAACAAGATTCAGCAAAGTGGCATTGATTTCGTATGACTCCGCACTAGTGGCGGGAGCAATCGGAGTACTAATAAAATCATTATTATTAGTATTCGAGAAGTCACAAAGTTTGGTGTTTTCAGTCATGGTGACTTCAGCAAGCAAGCAAGTACACAAGCGAACAAAGAGCAAGCGAGAGAAAAGGGCAAACGAAAAAGGCAAATGAAAAAGGAAAATATATGTTTTGTAAATCTTTGTTTTTCAGAAGTGGGGGAGAGAAAAACGAGAGGCAAAAAAGGCAAATGCAAGAGATGAGTTTGCGACACTTACTTGGATGAGTTCTTGACTTGATCCTCCCCGGCAAGGGCGCCAGAAATTCTACTGCTACAGCGACATAAATCTTCTGTCGTCTCTTGAGCTTGCGTTGGTTTTTCCATTGAAGAGGAAAGGGCAATACAGCACAGGAGCAGTAAGTATTTCCCTCAGCTTTAGAACCAAGATATCAATCAAGTAGGAGAATCTCGTCAAGTCCAGGGTACCTGCACAAACACAAAAGAGCTTGCACTCAACGCTATAAAGGGGTTGTCAATCCCTTCAAGATTGATTGCAAAGTGAGATTTGAAGGCGGAAAGTGCAACGAAGAAAAAGTGTAAGGCTGAAAATATGGTGTGAAGTAGACCCGGGGGCCATAGTGTTCACTAGAGGCTTCTCTCAAAATAGCAAATATTACGGTGGGTGAACAAATTACTGTCGAGCAATTGATAGAACCGCGCAAAGTCATGACGATATCTAAGGCAATGATCATACATATAGGCATCACGTCCGAGACAAGTAGACCGATACTTTCTGCATCTACTACTATTACTCCACACATCGACCGCTATCCACCATGCATCTAGTGTATTGAGTTCATGACGAATAGAGTAATGCCTTAAGCAAGATGACATGATGTAGAGGGATAAACTCAAACCAATGATGAAAACCCCATATTTTTACCCTTGACGGCAACAACACGATGCGTGCCTCGCTACCCCATCTGTCACGGGGTGAGGTCACCGCACGGTATGAACCCAAAACCAAGCACTTCTCCCATTGCAAGAATCATAGACCAAGATGGCCAAACAAAACCCACAAGTCGAAGAGAATTACAAGGATATGAAATCATGCATAACAGAGATTAGAAGAAACTCAAATAAGATTCATAGATAATCTGATCATAAATCCACAATTCATCGGATCTCGACAAACACACCACAAAAGAAGATTACATCGGATAGATCTCCATGAAGATCATGGAGAACTTTGTATTGAAGATCCAAGAGAGAGAGGAGCCATCTAGCTACTAGCTATGGACCCGTAGGTCTATGCTGAACTACCCACGCATCATCGGAGAGGTCATGGTGTTGATGAAGAAGCCTTTCGTATCCGAATCCCCAGTCCGGCAGGGCACCAGAACGTGCCCCAGATGGGATCTTGCGGAGACAGAAGCTTGCGGCGACGAAAAAGTACTTTCGATGATCTCCTGATTTTTTCTGGAATTATTGGGAATATATAGGCAAAAGACCTAGGGTAGAGGTGGCCCAGGGAGCCCACAAGCCTGGGAGGCGCGGGCCCCCTGGCCGCGGCTAGGGGGCTTGTGGGGTCCCTCGTGGTCCCCTGCCTTGGTTCTCAAGTTTCCCGATTTTCTTCTATTTGGGAAAAATTCTTTTTGGAAGTTTCATTCCGTTTGGACTCCGTTTAAAATCCTTCTATTAAAGGGGTCAAAAACACAGAAAAAACATGAACTTGCACTTGGCACTGAGTTCATAAGTTAGTCCCAAAAAGATATAAAAGGCATACAAAACATCCAAAGTTTGACAGGATAATAGCATGAAACCATCAAAAATTATAGATACGTTGGAGACATATCAGACACCCACTGAAATATCCTTGCGAATGGTCGACAAATCAACTACTTTCCCTATCGGCATTTGCGAGGATGTGCGTGTTGTGGTTGCTAACGTCACTATCTTAAGAGACTTTGTTATTCTGGATACTCCCGAGGATGATGCCATGGCGGTCATCCTTGGAAGGCCATTTTTAAACACTGCAGGGGCTGTTATTGATTGCAACAAAGGAATCTCACTTTCCATGTCAATGGTATTGAGCATATAGTGCACTTCCCGAAGAAACAATATCGAGTACATTGCATCAATGCTATTGAAAAAACTTCATCGATTCTTATTGGGAGCTTTGAATGCCCTATACCAACTGTTAAGATGAAGTATGATTTGCTTGTTGGGGATATGCACATCCCCATTAAGGTAACTTAGGGACAATTCGAAAATTATCTGTTTTTACACGATTCGAAAAAAGTTTGTCAAGGAGACTTGATCAACCTCATTGTCGGATTTCTTTTGATGACCATGAGATGGATGAATCTAAGAGTGTAGTGCCCCAAGTGTAAAGCTTTCCCTTTTTGTAATCTTCCATGTGGGACCACCTTGGCATTGTCATGAGAGCTATCTATGCATGTATGATTTCATGTGTCACCTTGTATTCTTCTTTTGCATGCATGCATCCATGCCATACCATCCTTGCCATACCTTTTGTTTACTTGTGAATTTGAGATTGGATACTTTGTGGGTTTTATGTGGTGATGCTCATGAGGTGATGGAGTGTGTAGTAGTTGTGGTGGTTCTCACCTTCAAACCACTTTGGGTTGCAAAACCCTTTTCCTTTCCTTTTATCTCATGTTCAAAATTCCATCTTCCCAAAAGTTGTTTTAAAATGTCTTGTGTTTAGAGTATATTGTGGAGATGATGATGTGATTATTTGGAGTTTTATTCTTGGACTTGAGGGTGCATATAAATCACAAAAGCGAATAAATAAATGTTGTTTTGGATTTATGAAAGTAGCCCCATACATGTTGGAAGTATTTTATTTAATTAGCTAGTTCATTTTCACGTCCAGGGCAATTTTCCATTTGATTTTATCCCTTTTATTTTGCCCTGTGCCTATCTTTCTTTCACCGTTTTATTTTTAAATAGAAATAGACATGGGCTCTCTTTCTCTATCTCGCGCACTAAGTGGGCTCCCTCCCACTTAGCGGCCCTTGGCTCCTTCCCCCCTCGCAGCCCGTCGCGCGCACAGAGCCCACGCGGTGTCCGTCTCCCTTACTGACGTCGTGTTCCTCCCCTCTCTGCTTTCCCGTCAGACGCCAGAGAGAGCACGCGCGATAACGTGAGGCACTAACATCGATGGGACCCCTACATAACCTCGGCGTCCGTGCCTCCCTCTCCTAGGGTTTCCTTCTTCCTCAGCCGCCGCCGCCACCTCCATTCCATCTCCATCTCCCTCTATCTCCTCCTTCTCCCTGGTAAGTGCTCTGCAGTTCCATCCAACAGAGAGAGAGGGAAGTGTGACGTCGTCGTCCTCCGCGTGTTCGTCGTCTCCAGTGCCGGCCACCATCTCTGGGGCCTGGGGAGAGGCGCCCGCGCTCCATTCCTGTCCTCGGTGAGGCCGGGGAGAGACCTCATCCACGGGCAGCTCCACGTCAACGGCGCGCTCTCGGTGGACTCCCTCCATGTTCCTCTAGTTCGGTTCAACGACAGTACGCCTTCGGATCTTCTTCGGCCTTCTCCAGGTTGCCTCCTCCGATCAGATCCCTTCTCTTCTTCTCCAGGGTGCGCTTGCTATCTTCTCTCCCTTCCCCCTCGACTAGATCCGGCGAGCGAGTCGTTGCGTATCCATGTCCCGTACAACAGATGTTGGTGCAGTGGGTGTCGACCCTGTGATGTGCAGTAGGAGTAGCTGTTGTAGCAGCGTGTAGATGTAGCTCACCAGGCGCAGCAATAGCAGGGGATGGATCTCCTGTCGTGGTGCAGCAGCAGGCTTGCCCGGCTGCCTCCCTGTCGCCGGCAGCCTATGTAGGCACATCAGGGTCCATGTTAGTTCACCTTGTTTCAGGTCTCCCCTCTATCAGACTTCGTAGCATAGCGCAGTGGCAGGTGTGTGGGGTTGTTCCCGTGAGATCCAGGGTTCGAGTCCCAGGGGATCACTTTTCCCCTTTTTTGCATATATTTTCGGCACAGTGGCGTACGGAGCAGTAGAGCTGTTTAACCTTCTTCCCTTCCTGTTGTTGTCGAGCAGAGAGGCAGTAGCAGAGTGGCTTGCAGTGTGTTGTAGGTTCACGGGGTTCAGGGTTTGAACCCCCCCCCAATCCTTTTTATTTATCCTTTTGTTTTGCTGTTGTTTTCATTTGTTTTGATGGTGTGGTGCTGCTGTGTGCTATATAACTTCTTGTGGTATTTAGTTTTAGCTCTGAACAGTAGGGGGCCTAGTTGTTTTGCTAGTTTGTGTAGGATGCATTTGTGGGCTTTGGAGCTTATGTGCATATGTTGTTCTAGCTTATATTTGTTGTGTGTGTTTGCACTAGGGATGCATGTGTAGATGCATACCATGATGTATATGTAGGGTGTGAGACTTGTGTATGAGAGTTGATCTTAATCACTAGCTTGTGCAAGTGATGTGTATGTGTGTGTGTGGGTTCCCCCCCCCCACATAACTTGTCTGTGCGTGTATTTAGTTGCTCATGTGTTGTGGTGTGCTTGTGTGTGTGTCTCTCACACATGCCCAAAGCATGATGTGCCTTTGATGAGAACATGATCAAGCTTGTGTTTGTGGTGAAACAGCCCCATTGGCAACACTTGTGCACCTCCTCATGTTCATATGAGAGAGGGCATGATGTGTGAGTGTGTGGGTGATATAGTGAAAGAAGTGGTTGTGATGTTGATGTGAATGACACTAACATGGGGTTCAAACCCTCATGTCCATATTGTCTTTGTGCACATGAACATAGCTATGTGGTAGTTGATCTAGTGTGTGCACATGAAATGTTGCGCTATTCAATTTGTAGGAATCTATGTAGTTTTTCCTTCCTAGTTTGTGGCCACTCGCTCCAAACAAGTGTATGCATATTCTATATGTTTTTGGGGTAGAATCTCCCAAAGAATCCATTTGTGAACTCAGTTTTTCCATTGGAACATATTCTGGAGATGACATATTTTCATTTTCTTCTATGTTTAGAGCTTGGTTCCATGAGTAGTAATGTGCTCATGTATTTGTTTGAAGGTTGTGGTAGTAGAGGGTGACCCCCTCTACCTCATGTTGGTTTCATCTCATGATTAGGATTCCATATGGGCAAGTTATTCCCACTCAATGTAGGCATGTGGCTGAAATTCCAGATTAGTGAAAATCTGAGATTTTCACTAAGTCTGAGAATCTGTTTATATTTTCTTCTCCTGTTGATGAGGTTGTGCTGGTCAATGTGTTGTGATCTAGCCTTAGCTTTCAACTATAAAATTGGACCTGATATGTTTTTATAGCTCCCTGTAAAATTTCATGTCATTTGGAGTCCTGTAGGTATTGTTTTGGCTGCTGTCCAAATGCTTCAGAGCATAGACAGAAAGTGAGAATCTGGAATTTTCACCAAGTCCCTGAAAACTGATGTTTTTGTGGAAGTTTACAGCCTTGTAACTTTCTGTGTTTAATTCCTTTTTGTGTGATTCTTGCTTGTGCTTGTATTATTCTTGGCTAGCTACAGACACATATATTATTTGTCATAGTTGGGTGGCTGTAGGTGCTTTGCATGTAGCTCACAAAGTGCTATGATGCAGCTTATGGCAGATTGTGTAGTTTTGTCATTTTGATGTTTGTGATTGCTTAGTTGATGTTGTGGTGTTCTTCTTTGCTCCACCCAATCCATGATGGTTTGTTTTATGTCTTGGCAACCTGGAAATACCAGAGTTGTGCCATTTGAGTGTGTGGTGATGATTTTGACACGTAGGGCTTCATATCTTGTTTCGTTGATTCCCGTTGATCTGGAGCTCCAATTGTAATGTTTTTATATGGTTTTGCATCATTTTCTCGAGAGACATCTGATCATGTAATCCTCATGCATGTCAAAATAGCTTAGGATACAGTTCTGTCCAGGAACATGTATTTACTCCTTATGCTTGTGTTAGTGATAGAAATAGTGATGCATGCTCATATTCATCTCAGGCATCATGCGCTTGTTGCATCTTGAGGTGTTGTTGTTCATTGGATGTTATTCTTATGTTCGGTAGCACCGGGATCAGAGAACGTATACATGGTGTCAGGAGAGTACATGTAGGACGATCAAGAACCATTCCAAGCTGAGGGTATCACAGGCAAGATGATATGACCTTGATTCCATCTCTAGACTTGTTATGCTAGATTATGTTTCCTTGTCATATGCTCGCTTCCTATCACTGAAATATTTGGCTCTTGATATGCCATGAACCCAAACACTGATCCCTTCCTAGCAAACTTGAATGGCTAAGTAGGCTTTGCTCAGCTACTAATGTTAGCGTTGCTAGATGCAGGTGCTTTGTCTCATGTGTTAACATGAGCTTGATATCATTATCGTAAATTTTGTTATTTAATTAATGCACCTGTATACTTGGTAAATAACAGAAGGCCTAGCCTTTTGTCGGGTGCTTTGTTCCGTTATTGCCGCCATAGTTACCGGCTACCGGTGTTTGATTCCATATTGATCGCTCCTAACACATTAGGGGTTGTTATGGGGACCCCCTTGATAAATCGCGTTGTGTTAAGACTTGTCCGGCAGGACCCAACATTGGTTTTAATCTGCTTATCAACTAATAATAATCTGCATAGGGAATAGCTAACCCGAGGAATTTAATCAACAACCCGGGCCAGTGCTCCTCATGAGTGTTGGTCCCACCTGAGCGATGTCCGGGGCCCCACTGGTCACCCAGAGGTTTAGCCATCCCAACGTCTAGCTCATCCATCGTGTCCTGAGACTGAGATACGCGGATCTTATCAGGGTCGTCGACACGAGGGGAGGTCATGCTAGTCTTGTCTTACCTTAGCGATATATCTTGTGTATAGGAATCCCAGTGAAGCTTTGGTTCTCCCCAGAGTTGAGGTTTTCCTCTAAGGAATCCGACGAGATCACGAGATTCGTGATAGAGGATTACTTTGCGGCATGTGTACGTTTGTGATGGACTAGTTGGAGCACCCCTGCAGGGTTTAATCTTTCGGAAAGCCATGCCCGCGGTTATGTGGCAACTTGGAATGTTTTCTTAACATCCGGTATTAGATAACTTAGACAACAGCTAATAAAATTGCCAACCGTGTGCGTAACCATGACTGTCCCCTCGAAGATCTCTCTTCGATCGGGAACACGGTGGGGTTATGATTGACGTAGGTATGTGTTCAGGATCACTTAGTGATCAAGTATTCTCGATCGCTAGAATAGACCACCTTCATAAATGATCTACGTAAGATAGCCACCATATCAAGCTTAGGATGTTGCAACCTTAAACACTCCACCTACCCTACCTAATAACTTTACTAGTTCTGGCACCGAGGTCATAGATTGTTGAGTCCCCGTGGCTCACAGATTCCTTCACAACCCCCAACAGGTTTAGGTACCCCAGAGACAGGTGATCCTGACGGCACGCAGCTGGCGTGGCAGTACGACGAGGAGTCCGACCGCCTGTACGTGAACTATCTAGAAGATTGAGGCGGGGTCGTGATCGTGGGCCAGCAGGCAGGGTAGCATAGCCATTTCCCTTGTTTTGTAGTCCGTAGCGGAACTACTTTGATTGTATGTGTGATGTACTCTGATATATTTATGAGAAGGCAATTGAACCCCTGATTGTCTATCTGTATTATTATGTATGTGTTGTGATACCTTGCTTGCGAGACGCTTAGATGCGCTCCTTTCCAACTCGGGGCCTTGATCCCCAGATCGGAAAGGACCGCATCTTGGACGTTACAAGTTGGTAATCAGAGCCTTACGACCATAGGAGCCTTTGTGTGATCGTACTTGGCCGCGTCGAGTCTAGAAAATGTTTTGAGTCTTAGTTATATCGGAGAGTAGGATTCTTTTTCTCCTCTTCTATGCTTTGGTGAGGTTCCCGACTTAGGAAATCTTTAATTCTACCCCTCTTCTCGCTCAAAAAAAAAATTAGGATCTCGCGGGTATTTGTGAAATTTATATGATTTTGATGTGACGGAGTCCTGTCTTGGTGCCTCCTGTCTGCTTTGATTTTCTTCCGGGGAGTTGAGCTCCAGGGGATTTTCGCGCACATCGCCATCATTCAGATTGCTGAGTATCTAAGAACGAAGGATGTTCGTTATTGCTTCAATACTGGTAGTGGCGAGATAACCCCGATGTCCCCAGTACTAGTGCAGATTGTTCGGGAGTACTGCCATACTTAGTATAGTTGTGATCACGAGGGTCTGTTGTAGATGAAGGTCCGAGATGTTGGTCTTGTGTTGACGGATGTGATACTGGTGATGGGTTAGTATAGGAGTTGTGTGATATTACTCCTTGTATCCGTGTACCAGATTGCATGACCAGTTATTTCGGGAATTCATAGGTGGGATATCAAGTAGTATCTTATAGGACTATCTTCCTACAGATGCATGATTGAGGTTGGGGAAATCTCGATCATATATTTGTTCTGAGCAGTTCTAGCTCATACTCGTTTGAAGTGGTCTTAATCAGAATTTTGTCGTCCGTCACTTTGAGGAAGCATTCTTACTATTTTTGTTCGAGTGCAATTGCTTTATTCCTGTTCAGATATTCCTGTCTTTTGATTCAGCTATATCTTCAATTATTCTGTGGGCTGTTGTCCGTCTTGAGGATGGCTCCACCGACTCGTCAGAGCCCAGGGTGTTAGGATATGCTGCCTCCACCTCCTCCTCCGGAGAATCCTCCGCCGCCACCGCCTCCTCCTGCAGAGGCCTGGCAAGCGATGATGGTTGCTACTAATGCGAACACACAGATGCTGATACAGTTGCTGCAAGAGAGAGCCAATCAACAACAAGGCAATTTTCAGCATGGTGGCAATCAGTTTGCGAGTCTCAGTCAGTTCCTGTCGAACTAGCCAAAGACATTCACTTCATGTGACCATCCATTTGATGCAGAAGATTGGATCCGTGATATGAACAAGCATTTCGAGTGTAGCAATGTGCCTCCGGAGGATTATGTCAAGTTTGCAACATTCAAGTTGAAGGGGCAGGCTTCTATATGGTGGCAGCAGTTGAAGGACTCCAGAGGCGCTAGGGTGATTTCTTGGGATGAGTTATGTCGTGACTTCAGGTCCCACTACATCCCTTCCAGCTTTGTGGAGGAGATGCGTGAGAAGTTCAGGCATTTGAAGCAGGGTGGCAATTCCGTGTACAAGTACAACGTTGAGTTCCACGAGCTGGCCCGTTACGCGCTGCAGGATATCCCTGACCAGAAGAGAAAGATTTATCAGTTCAGAGGTGGCTTGAAAGAAGATTTGCAGTTAGCTCTTGCCTTGCACGATCCTGAGGAGTTCGACAAGTTCTACAACCTTGCTCTCAGAGAAGAGGCAGCCTTGCTCAGGATGGAGAATTCTAAGAAGCGCTTCAGAGATTCCAGCTCTTCCTCGACTCAGGTGGTTTAGAAGCAACAGAAGTTTTGGGTTTCTCCTCCTCCTCCTCGGCACTCGCAGCAGCTCAAGCACTCTGGTGGTCGTGGTTCTTCCGACCCACCCAACCCTGTCTTCCAGCAGTTATACCAACTTTAGAAGCAAGGGCCTCCTCAGACTCAGTACCGACAGCCAGCAGACGTCACTTATCACAAGTGTGGGCAGAAGGGTCACTATGCTAACAAGTGTACTTCTCAGCTCCGACTGCCACCTCCTCCAGGCAAACCTCCAAGCAACGCTCTTGTCAAGTTCAACCCTAGATCAGCTCGAGTCAACATGGTGAACGCAGCTGAAGCAAACAACTCCTCTCATGTGATCATGGGTAACCTCCTCGTCAATGATATTCCCGCTAAAGTGTTATTCGATTCTGGTGCTTCACATTCATTCCTCTCCATTCCATTTGCATCCAAACATAATGTTCCTATTGAAGAACTTCCTAGTCCGTTGTTAGTAGTTTCTCCATGCAAGTTCATGCATGCTAGTACTCATGCTCCCGATGTTTCTGTCAAGTTGGGCAGTTATTCCTTTCTGGCGTCTCCGTATGTCTTGGGCAAGACCGACATCGACTTCATCCTTGGTATGGAGTAGTTGGCCATGAACAAGGCATGGATTGATTGTGAAGCCAAAGAAGTGAAGCTTACCCACTCTTCGGAAGACGTGATTATATTCGCGGCGCGAGATGATACAATCCGCTTGTTCTCGTTGAATGAAAAGGGTGAGATCAATCCTATTTCGCAAGTCCCAGTGGTCTGCGAATATGAAGATGTGTTTCCTGAAAAGCTTCCAAGCATGCCTCCACACAGAGAAGTTGAGTTTGTGATTGATCTAGAGACAGGCACAAAGCCCGTGTGCTAACGGCCGTAAAAGCTGGGTCCAGAAGAATTGAAGGAACTTAAGAGGCAACTCAATGAGCAGGAGCGTTTGGGTTTGATCAAACCGAGCTTGTCTCCGTGGAGCTGTGGTGTTCTGTTTGTCAAGAAGAAGGATGGCACAGACCGGTTGTGTGTCGATTACCGTCCATTGAACAAGAAGACAATCAGGAACAAATATCCACTTCCGAACATAACTGAGTTGTTCGAACAGTTGAAAGGTGCTAAGGTCTTCTCTAAGCTTGATCTCAGAATGGGCTATCATCAAATTCACATTCGCGAGGAAGATATTCCGAAGACTGCCTTCAGGACTAGTTTTGGCTCGTATGACTATACGGTCATGTCTTTTGGTCTGGCAAATGCTCCTCCAACATTCTGTCAATTCATGAACTACATATTCTCTTCGTTCAAGAATGACTTTGTCTTGATCTATCTCGACGACATTCTGGTCTTTTCTAAAACTGAGAAAGAACATGAAGAACATCTCAGATTGGTGCTTGATAAGCTAAGAGAGTACAAGCTGTATGCCAAGTTTTCCAAGTGCGAGTTCTGGCTGAAAGAAGTGGTTTATCTTCGGCACATTATCTCTGCGAGGGCATTAAAGTTGATCCTTCCAAGGTTTAGGCCATTGTTGAATGGGAGCGTCCGCAGAATGTGAAGCAACTTTGAAGCTTTCTCGGGCTTGCTGGATATTGCAGAAGGTTCGTTGAGAACTTCTCCAAGATCGCCAAGCCGCTCTCAAGTCTTCTTCAGAAGGGTGTCAAGTATGCTTGGTCTCCAGAGTGTCAACTGGCCTTCAATACACTCAAAGAGAAGCTTACATCCACTCCAGTCTTGGTCCCTCCGGATGATTCTAAGACGTACCAGGTCTTTTGCGACGCTTCTCTCCAGGATCTTTGTGCAGTCTTGATGCAAGATAAGAAGGTGGTTGCTTATACCTCCACGCAGTTGAAGCCAGCGGAGAAGAACTATCATGTGCATGATCTTGAGCTAGCACGTGTGGTACACGCTATGATTACTTGGAGACACCTCTTGTTGGAAAGTAAAGTTGAAGTTTTCACCGATCACAAGAGTCTCAAGTACATCTTCACTCAGCCTAACTTGAATCTTCGGCAAACACGTTGGGTGGAAATGCTCCAGGATTTTAACCTGTGTGTCGAGTACACGCCAGGCAAAGCTAATGTAGTGTCGGATGCTTTGAGCAGGAAGGCATATTGCAACAGTCTGATTCTACAACCCTCTAGCCTGGTCTTTGTGAGTCTTTCAGGAAGCTCAACCTTCAGCTAGTACCTCAGGGATTTCTTGCAAACCTTCAGATCTCTCCTACCTTGGAAGATCAGGTCCGAGCAGCACAACTTCTTGACGCTATGGTGAAGAAGGTCAAGATTGGCGTGGGAAAGAGTCTTCCCAAGTACAAGTGCTTCACTGTTGATGCCAGAGACACGTTGTTCTTCGAGGATCGCCTTGTCGTCCCGAAAGGTGATCTCAGGAAGGTAATCATGGAGGAAGCTCATAACTCTCTGCTCTCTATTCATCCTGTAAGCTCCAAAATGTACCATGACTTGAAGCAGACCTTCTGGTGGACTCGTATGAAGCACGAGATTGCTCAGTTTGTAAATGACTGTGATGTATGTCAAAGGGTGAAAGCAGAGCATCAACGTCCAACAGGCCTTTTGCAGCCTTTGCCGATTCCCGAGTGGAAGTTCGATCACATTGAGATGGATTTCGTCACTGGGTTTCCGAAGTCTAAGAAGGGTAATGATGCCATCTTCGTCGTCATCGACAAGTTGAATTAAGTGGCTCATTTTCTTCCAGTCAAGGAGTCCATTTCAGCACCTCAGCTGGCAGAGTTGTACACCTCCAGGATTGTCTCTTTGCACGACATGCCTATGATGATCTCTTCAGATCGCGGAAGTATCTTCACTTCCAAGTTCTGGGACTCCTTTCAGTCTGCTATGGGCACGAAGATCCGCTTCAGCAGAGCGTTCCATCCTCAGACTAGTGGTCAAGTGGAGAGAGTCAATCAAGTTCTTGAGGATATGTTGAGAGCCTGTGTTATCTCTTTTGGCATGAAGTGGGAAGATTGTCTGCCTTTTGCGGAGTTCTCGTATAATAACAGTTATCAAGCTAGTTCTGGCAAGGCTCCGTTTGAAACTCTCTATCGCAGGAAGTGTCGTACCCTGCTCAACTAGTCCGAGACCGGCGAGCGTCAGATCCTTGGGAAAGATTTGATAGAAGAAGCTGAGGAGATGTGTCAGATCATTCGCGACAACCTCAGAGCAGCTCAGTCCCGTCAGAAGAGCTATTATGATAGCAAGCACCGTGACATGTCTTATGAGCTTGATGACTTCGTATATCTCAAGGTGTCGCCTATGAAGGGTATGCAGCGCTTTGGCATCAAAGGCAAGCTTGTGCCTCGTTTCGTTGGTCCGTTCAGAGTGGTTGGCAAGAGAGGCGACCTTGCGTACCATCTCGAGCTTCCGTCAACCTTTGCAAATGTCCATGATGTGTTCCATGTTTCTCAGCTTCGGAGGTGCTTCAAGAACCCCGAGCGCACTGTGCATCTTCAAGACATCGACCTTCAGCCTCACCTTTCTTATCGTGAGCGACTGAGCGCAAGACCTGTAACAAGTCTGTCAAATTTCTCAAAGTGCAGTGGTCACAGCATTCCTATAAAGAGGCTACGTGGGAACGCGAGGACCACCTCCGTTCTGAATTTCCCGATTTCTTTCAGTCTTAGATCTCGAGGGCGAGATCTTCTTTGTAGTGTGGGAGAATTTGTAGTGTCCCAAGGGTAAAGATTTCCCTTTTTGTAATCTTCCATGTGGGACCACCTTGGCATTGTCATGAGAGCTATCTATGCATGTATGATTTCATGTGTCACCTTGTATTCTTCTTTTGCATGCATGCATCCATGCCATACCATCCTTGCCATACCTTGTGTTCACTTGTGAAGTTGAGATTGGATACTTTGTGGTTTTATGTGGTGATGCTCATGAGGTGATGGAGTGTGTAGTAGTTGTGGTGGTTCTCACCTTCAAACCACTTTGGGTTGCAAAACCCTTTTCCTTTCCTTTTATCTCATGTTCAAAATTCCATCTTCCCAAAAGCTGTTTTAAAATGTCTTGTGTTTAGAGTATATTGTGGAGATGATGATGTGATGATTTGGAGTTTTATTCTTGGACTTGAGGGTGCATATAAATCACAAAACATAATAAATAAATGTTGTTTTGGATTTATGAAAGTACCCCATAAATGTTGGAAGTATTTTATTTAATTAGCTGGTTCATTTTCAGGTCCACGGCAATTTTCCATTTGATTTTATCCCTTTTATTTTGCCCTGTGCCTATCTTTCTTTCCCTGTTTTATTTTTAAATAGAAATAGATAGGGGCTCTCTTTCTCTATCTGGCACACTAAGTGGGCTCCCTCCCACTTAGCGGCCCATGGCTCCTTCCCCCCTCGCAGCTTGTCGCGTGCACAGAGCCCACGCAGCGTTTGTCTCCCTTACTGACGTTGTCTTCCTCCCCTCTCTGCTTTCCCGTCAGACGCCAGAGAGAGCACGCGCGATGCCGTGAGGCACTAACGTCGAGGGGACCCCTACATAACCTCGGCGTCCGTGCATCCCTCTCCTAGGGTTTCCTTCTTCCTCAGCCACCGCCACCTCCATTCCATCTCCATCTCCCTCTATCTCCTCCTTCTCCCTCGTAAGTAGTCTGTAGTTCCATCCAACAGAGAGAGAGGGAAGTGCGACGTCGTCATCCTCCGCGTGTTCGTCGTCTCCGGTGTCAGCCACCATGTTCGGGGCCTCGTGAGAGGCGCCCGCGCTCCATTCCCGTCCTCGGTGAGGCCGGGGAGTGACCTCATCCACGGGCAGCTCCACGTCAACACCGCGCTCTCGGTGGACTCCCTCCCTGTTCCTCTACTTCGGTTCAACGACAGTACGCCTTCGGATCTTCTTAGGCCTTCTCCAGGCTGCCTTCTCCGATCGGATCCCTCCTCTTCTTCTCCAGGGTGAGCTTGCTATCTTCTCTCCCTTCCCCCTCGACTAGATCCGGCGAGCGAGTCGTTGCATATCCCTGTCCCGTACAGCAGATGTTGGTGCAGTGGGTGTCGACCCTGTGATGTGCAGTAGGAGTGGCTGTTGTAGCAGCGTGTAGATGTAGCTCACCAGGCGCAGCAGTAGCAGGGGATGGATCTCCTGCCGTGGCGCAGCAGCAGCAGCAGCAGCAGGCTTGCCCGGCGGCCTCCCTGTCGCGGGCAACCTATGTAGGCAGAGCAGGGTCCATGTTAGTTCACCTTGTTTCAGGGATGCATGTGTAGATGCATACCATGATTTATATGTAGGGTGTGAGACTTGTGTATGAGAGTTGATCTTAATCACTAGCTTGTGCAAGTGATGTTATGTGTGTGTGTGGGTTCCCCCCCCCCACATAACTTGTGTGTGGGTGTCTTTAGTTGCTCATGTGTTGTGGTGTGCTTGTGTGTGTATGTCTCACACATGCCCAACGCATGATGTTCCTTTGATGAGAACATGAGCAAGCTTGTGTGTGTGTTGAAACAGCCCCATTGGCAACACTTGTGCACCTCCTCATGTTCATATGAGAGAGGGCATGATGTGTGAGTGTGTGGGTGATATAGTGAAAGAAGTGGTTGTGATGTTGATGTGAATGACACTAACATGGGGTTCAAACCCTCATGTCCATATTGTCTTTGTGCAGATGAACATAGCTATGTGGTAGTTGATCTAGTGTGTGCACATGAAATGTTGCGCTATTCAATTTGTAGGAATCTATGTAGTTTTTCCTTCCTAGTTTGTGGCCACTCGCTCCAAACAAGTGTATGCATATTCTATATGTTTTTGGGGTAGAATCTCCCAAAGAATCCATTTGTGAACTCAGTTTTGCCATTGAAACATTTTCTGGAGATGACATATTTTCATTTTCTTCTATGTTTAGAGCTTGGTTCCATGAGTAGTAATGTGCTCATGTATTTGTTTCAAGGTTGTGGTAGTAGAGGGTGACCCCCTCTACCTCATGTTGGTTTCATCTCATGATTAGGATTCCATATGGGCAAGTTATGCCCACTCAAAGTAGGCATGTGGCTGAAATTCCAGATTAGTGAAAATCTGAGATTTTCACTAAGTCTGAGAATCTGTTTATATTTTCTTCTCGTGTTGATGAGGTTGTGCTGGTCAATGTGTTGTGATCTAGCCTTAGCTTTCCACTATAAAGTTGGACCTGATATGTTTTTCTAGCTCCCTGTAAATTTCATGTCATTTGGAGTCCTGTAGGTATTTTTTTGGCTGCTTTCCAAATGCTTCAGAGCATAGACAGAAAGTGAGAATCTGGAATTTTCACTAAGTCCCTGAAAACTGATGTTTTTGTGGAAGTTTGCAGCCTTGTAACTTTCTGTGTTTAATTCCTTTTTGTGTGATTCTTGCTTGTGCTTGTAGTATTCTTGGCTAGCTACAGCCACATATATTATTTGTCATAGTTGGGTGGCTGTAGGTGCTTTGCATGTAGCTCACAAAGTGCTATGATGTAGTTTATGGCAGATTGTGTAGTTTTGTCATATTGATGTTTATGAGTGCGTAGTTGATGTTGTGGTGTTGTTCTTTGCTCCACCCAATCCATGATGGTATGTTTTATGTCTTGGCAACCTGGAAATACCGGTGTTGTGCCATTTGAGTGTGTGGTGATGATTTTGACACGTAGGGCTTCATATCTTGTTTCGTTGATTCCCGTTGATCCGTAGCTCCGATTGTAATGTTCTTTATATGGTTTTGCATCATTTTCTCGAGACGCGTCTGATCATGTCATCCTCATGCATGTCAAAATAGCTTAGGATACAGTTCTTTCCAGGAACATGTATTTACTCCTTATGCTTGTGTTAGTGATAGAAATAGTGATGCATGCTCATATTCATCTCATGCATCATGTGCTTTTTGCATCTTGAGGTGCTGTTGTTCGTTGGATGTTATTCTTATGTTGGGTAGCACCGGGATCAGAGAACGAATACATGGATTCAGGAGAGTACGTGCAGGACGATCAAGAACCATTCCAAGCTGAGGATATCACAAGCAAGATGATATGACCTTGATTCCATCTCTAGACTTGTTATTCTAGATTATGTTTCCTTGTTATATGCTCGCTGCCTATCACTGAAATATTTGGCTCTTGATATGCCATGAACCCACACACTGATCCCTTCCTAGCAAACTTGAATGGCTAAGTAGGCTTTGCTCAGCTACTAATGTTAGCGTTGCTAGATCCAGGTGCTTTGTCTCATGTGTTAACATGAGCTTGATATCATTATTGTAAATTTTGTTATTTAATTAATGCACCTATATACTTGGTAAATAACAGAAGGCCTAGCCTTTTGTCGGGTGCTTTGTTCCGTTATTGCCGCCATAGGTACCGGCTACCGGTGTTTGATTCCATATTGATCGCTCCTAACAAGTTCGGGGTTGTTATGGGGACCCCCTTGATAAATCGCGTTGTGTTAAGACTTGTCCGGCAGGACCCAACATTGGTTTTAATTTGCTAATCACCTAATGATAATCTGCATAGGGAATAGCTATCCTGAGGAATTTAATCAACAACCTGGGCCAATGCTCCTCATGAGTGTTGGTCCCACCTGAGCGATGTCCGGGGCCCCACTGGTCACCCAGAGGTTTAGCCATGCCGACGTCTAGCTCATCCATCGTGTCCTGAGACTGAGATACGCGGCTCTTATTAGGGTCGTCGACACGACGGGAGGTCCTTCTAGGCTTGTCTTACCTTAGCGATATATCTTGTGTATAGGAATCCCAGTGAAGCTTTGGTTCTCCCAGAGTTGAGGTTTTCCTCTAAGGAATCCGACGAGATCACGAGATTCGTGATAGAGGATTACTTTGCGGCCTGTGTACGTTTGTGATGGACTAGTTGGAGCACCCCTGCAGGGTTTAATCTTTCTGAAAGCCATGCCCGTGGTTATGTGGCAACTTGGAATATTTTTTTAACATCCGGTATTAGATAACTTAAACAAAAGCTAATAAAATTGCCAACCGTGTGCGTAACCGTGACTGTCCCCTCGAAGATCTCTCTTCGATCGGGAACACGGTGGGGTTATGATTGACGTAGGTAGGTGTTCAGGATCACTTAGTGATCAAGTATTCTCGATCGCTAGAATAGACCACCTTCATAAATGATCTACGTAAGATAGCCACCATATCAAGCTTAGGATGTTGCAACCTTAAACACTCCACCTACCCTACCTAATAACTTTACTAGTTCTGGCACCGAGGTCATAGATTGCTGAGTCCCCGTGGCTCACAGATTCCTTCACAACCCCAACAGGTTTAGGTACCCCAGAGACAGGTGATCCCGACGGCACGCAGCTGGCGTGGCAGTATGACGAGGAGTCCGACCGCCTGTACGTGAACTATCTAGAAGATTGAGGCGTGGTCGTGATCGTGGGCCAGCACGCAGGGTAGCATAGCCATTTCCCTTGTTTTGTAGTCCGTAGCGGAACTACTTTGATTGTATGCGTGATGTACTCCTATATATTTATGAGAAGGCAACTGAACCCCTGATTGTCTATCTGTATTATTATGTATGTGATGTGATACCTTGCTTGCGAGACACTTAGATGCGCTCCTTTCCAATCCGGGGCCTCGATCCCCAGATCGGAAAGGACCGCATCTTGGACGTTACAAAGAGTCACGACCCTCTGTGCCAAACATTTACCTTCGGTTGCTTAGAAGAAAAATGATAGATTTAGCTTTAGTTTTTCCTGTTTTCTGCTTCTTGCATCCCATAGAAAAGTGTCCCAAAACTAAAAGTTCTCTGAATGCCGTGAAAATCAAGTATGATTTTTTCGGGAATTTTTGAAAAATTCTTAGACGGAGAGCTAGTCAGGGGGATGCACCAGTGGGCCACAAGCCCAGGAGGCGCGGGCACCCCCCCTGGTCGTTCCTACTAGGCTTGTGGGGCCCACATGTCCGCCTCCACTTATTGCAGCTCACATCTCCTTCTCCTACCTCCAGAAAAATTCATTCTACAGCTCTAACCCGTGTTCTTGCTCTTCTTGCTGCAATTTTCAATCTCCTTGTGAAAAGCCCCATTCACCAAACTGTTTTGGGGGAATTGTTCTTTGGTATGTGACTCCTCCATTGGTCCAATTAGTTTTTGCTCTAGTGCCTTATTCGTTGCGTATTTTTGCTGCCTTGGTGACCCTGTTCATGAGCTTTGCATGCTAATTTTAGCTGGTCCCAAGTAGTTTTGATGCGTGATATGGCCTCTAGGCACTTGTAGGAGTAGTTGCTACGAGTTTCGTTGGGCCTTGTTCACTTTTCCTTAGAGTCACTAAAAGTTTCAGAAATTTTCAGAGAAAGAAAAAGGAAAAGATGAGGAGGTTCCTAAGAGGCTCTTCAAGCAGTGACCCCAAGGATGATGAAAATGAGAAGAAGAAACCCAAGTATCTGGTCCCCCGAGTTGTAGACATTCGAGCGTGCGAGTGGCCAAGCGATGTGTTCTTACATGCCGCCGGACTTTATGAGGACTTTTACTACTTGGTGGAGAACGCAGGCCTTACCGCCTTCGTTGAAGATAAGTGTCCGCAATACCTCCTCCTCACTAATATTTTCATGCAAAGCTTTAATATCTATCCAAGGAAGAGTCCTCCTATGGTTGAGTTCAAGTTATATGATATCCCCCAGTGCATGTCACTTCAGGATTTTTGCAATGTTTGCAAATTACCTTATGTTGGGGATATTCATGAACCTCGTCCACGGAACTTGGAGGCTTTCATAGATACTATTGTTGTAGGAGAGGAGAGAGGAGTGTCTTGCGCTAGAGCTGCTAGCATACATTTTCCCCTGCTTCGGTACTTCTCCTTATTCGTGGGAAAATGTTTGATTGGCCGTTGGAAAGTTGGGGCCCTTAGCTCCCCAGATCTTGCGGTTTTGCGCGAACCCCTTTATAATGATAAAACTTATAGCTTGGGAGCTATAGTGGCTCAACGGTTGAACAACAACCGTTCTAAAGGCGTTGTTTATGGAGGTATTTATGCTACCCGTCTTTCTAGACATTTTGAGATACCTATTAGACTGCACGAGGAAGAAAAGATTCTTCTTCCTGAGAGATATCTAGATTATGATAGCATGGTTCGCCATGACTTTCTTGATAAAGATATAAATAATAGGATGATTTATAACCTGCTATTTAGTCAGGGTACTCGTGAGACTATTACTTTGCCAGCTCCTTCTTTGTTCAATCTTCATTTAGGCAAGTACATTATTATGCCCTCAGACATCTACGCATATTGGGGCATAGCAC
This sequence comes from Hordeum vulgare subsp. vulgare, assembly GCF_904849725.1. Classification (NCBI taxonomy): domain Eukaryota; kingdom Viridiplantae; phylum Streptophyta; class Magnoliopsida; order Poales; family Poaceae; genus Hordeum; species Hordeum vulgare. The sequence goes on from NC_058518.1 coordinate 320,786,584, forward strand.
CACCATAGGCGCCCGTGCCCGAGCTACCAGTCGAGTACTAGACGCCAGTTTATCAGTGGGAGCTAGAGGAGCTCACACAGCAGTGGCACCCTCAGTACACTCCGGAGTACCCCGAGACAGTTATTTCCCTCCATGGGAGTACACCAACTTAAGCCAAAAGCCTAAGCTTGGGGGAGTACGTGTTTCTCACCGACTTTATATTCATGCTCACACTTTCACTTTGATAGTCGGTGTTCACACTTTGCCACTGTATCATCCATGCTAGTTTATTTCTTTTCTCGCTTTTCTTCTCGTGTGTTTGTCTAGTTTGAGAAAACCCAAAAAGATTTCATGTTCTTCTTTTGCTTGTTGGGAGCTTTCCCGTGTAAATAGTTTTTTTTCTTTGGGTCAAGGTAGAAGACCATGGTTACAATGTTTAGTGGCTCTCACATGCATATGTGTTTATCTGTCAAAGAGTCATACTACTTTGTCTTCTCCTTTGTGTCTGCTTGCAGATTCCATCTTAGTCCAATGCACGAGCACTCTTATTATTGTCCACATCATTCAGTCGTGCAAGTGAAAAGCGATGATGACGATATATGATGAAGTGACTGAGCCTGGAAAAGCTGGTATGAACTTGATCTATTTTGTTTTTGTAAATATGACTAGCTCATTGTTTCTCGTTCAGCTTTGTTATGAGAGAAACATGTTTGCAATGACAACTTAGAGATCATAGTTTCTAATGCCATGCTTAATTAGCTAGGAGCTTATAATGGTTTATCTTGGATGCCAACATGAATTTCAAGATGATTATGATGTAGTATGATAGCATGGTATCCTCCTTTGAATGATTCAAGTGGCTTGACTTGGCACATGTTCACGCATGTAGTTGAAACAAAATCAACATAGCCTCTATGATATTCATGTTCATGGTGATTTATGTCCTACTCATGCTTGCACTAAATGTTGGTTAATTTCAATGCATATTGTTGACTGTTGTTGCTCTCTAGTTGGTCGTTTCCCAGTCTTTTGCTAGCCTTCACTTGTACTAAGCGGGAATACTGCTTGTGCATCCACTTCCATAAACCCAAAGTTGTTCCATATGAGTCCACCATACCTACCTATATGTGGTATCTATCTGCCGTTCCAAGTAAATTTGCATGTGCCACTCTCTAAACCTTCAAGAAATAATTTGTTTTGCATGCCTGAACCGCTCATGTGGTGACAAGGGGCGATCAGCATCTTCCATGCTAGGTGTGTTATCCTCGATACGTGTTTATTCACTATCACTCACGAGAAAGGGGCCGGTAATTGGAATGCCCAGTTCCATGCTCAAATCGAAAAGATAATTGCAAACAAAACTCCCCCTGGATTGATGTTGGTATGTACGACACCCGAGTATTCGGCTAGTCTTGGAGTGTGATTGATCGGTGGTGGGGGAGTCAAAACTTTACTTTTCTGTTTGGGAACCGCCTATAGTATGTGTTGCATGGAAGATGGTGAAAACTCTTGGTCATTTTGTTGACAATGAAAGCATGCCACCCAAAATTATTTATCTCTGTCTTCAAAGCTTGAGTTCTAGAACCTCTGCAAATCAATTCTTCCCTCTACAAAGGGCCTATCTATTTATGTTTCTATTGAGTCATCCTCTTCTTCCAAAAAGCACCAATTAGGGAGCACCTCTGTCATTTTTATGCTTTGCTTTTAATTGATATTCAGTATGACTGTGACTGGATCTTCTTTGCCATGAATTACAATGTTCAATTAGCCCTTTGGTCTTTGAAGGTGCTCTGCATTTATGTTTTGCGGTCTCAGAAAGAGCTAGCGAGATACCATCTGTTCATATTGCTTCATGATTGTCTTGATTGAAGTGTTGATGTTTGAAACTTATTATTATTGCTCGCTAGTTGATTATGCCATTGATATGAGTTTTCCATGAGACCTAAATGTCATTGCTTATGTGGTTAGCTTATGATCTTGCTGAAAATCTGAATATGAGTTAGACATAATTGCAACAACAAGATCAAACAGAGTTCGTAAAAGTTTTTATTTTGTCTCTTTCAGTTTGTCAACCGAATTTCTTGAGGACAAGCAAGGCTTTAAGCTTGGGGGAGTTGATACGTCTCCATCGTATCTACTTTTCCAAACTCTTTTGCCATTGTTTTGGACTCTAATTTGCATGATTTGAATGGAACTAACCTGGACTAACGCTGTTTTCAGCAGAATTGCCATGGTGTTGTTTTTGCGCAGAAATAAAAGTTCTTGGAATGACCTGGAAATTTACGACGATTTTTTGTGGAATATATAAAAAATACTTGAGCAAGAATCAACCGGAGGAGCGGAGCGAGGAGCCCACAAACCCACCAGGCGCGGCACCCCTGGCCGCGCCTAGCAGGCTTGTGGGGCCCACGGAGCTCTACCGCCTCCAACTCCAGCTCTATTTAGTCCCTTTCGTCCGGAAAAAAAATCAAGGAGGAGAGTTCATCACGTTTTACGATACAGAGGCGCCGCCACCACCTGTTCTTCCTTTGGAGGGCAGATCTGGAGTCCGTTCTAGGTTCCGGAGAGGGGAGATCGTCGCCATCGTCATCACCAACCTTCCTTCATCGCCAATTCCATGATGTTCTTCATCATTTGTGAGTAATCCCATCGTAGGCTTGCTGGACTATGATGGGTTGGATGAGATCTATCATGTAATCGAGTTAGTTTTGATGGGGATTGATCCCTAGTATCCACTATGTTCTGAGATTGATGTTGCTACTACTTTGCCATGCTTAATGCTTGTCACTTGGGCCCGAGTGCCATGATTTCAGATCTGAACCTATTATGTTCTCGTCAATATATGTGTGTTCTTGATCCTATCTTGCAAGTTGTAGTCACCTACTATGTGTTATGACCCGGCAACCCCGGAGTGACAATAGCCGGAACCACTCCCGGAGATGACCATAGTATGAGGAGTTCATCTATTCACTAAGTGCTAATGCTTTGTTTCGGTTCTCTATTAAAAGGAGAACCTTAATATCCCTTAGTTTCCATTAGGACCCCGCTGCCACAGGAGGGATGGACAATAGATGTCATGCAAGTTCTTTTCCCTAAGCATGTATGACTACATACGGAATACATGCCTACATTACATTGACGAACTGGAGCTAGTTACATATCTCTCCGTGTTACAACTGTTGCATGATGAATGCCATCCGGCATAATTATCCATCACCGATCCCATGCCTACGAGTTTTTCCTACTGGTCCTTGCTATGTTACTCTGCTGCTACTGTTACTGCTACTATTGTCACTACTACTACTGTTACTCTGTCGATGTTGCTATCACACTACTTTGCTACTGATACTTTGCTGCAGATACTAAGTCTTTCAGGTGTGGTTGAATTGATAACTCAACTGCTAATACTCAAGAATATTCTTTGGCTTCCCCTTGTGTCGAATCAACAAATTTGGGTTGAATACTCTACCCTCGAAAACTGTTGCGATCCCCTATACTTGTGGGTTATCACTTCCATGCGTGGTATTTCACCACCACTCCTAAAGTATATTACTCATGTGCTATCTTTAAAACTTCAAATATTACTCCTTGATTTGTGCCTCTGTTTTAGCTCATGAGGAAGTAGTAGATAATTCATGATCTTCTCATACTGGACAAGTTTTATCTTGGGTTTGCATGTGATGTGCGAACCCCTAATACGAGGAGGGACTGGCATGAGCGCACACAGCTTGTAAAAGATAATAACAACAAACAAAACCTCCTTCACGCTTCGTTGATGAGGAATCAGAAAACTTTGGTAGTGATAAACAAAGGAGACTAAGGGGATGTGATCGTCCACACTTTGGGAGCCGTTCCTCAAAACTTGTCCAGCATGAGAAGTATTGGGCTATCTACTAGCATTCGTTGACAAATCATGCACCTCTCAAAAGCTTGTTTTACAATCTTGGTGATCTCTAAAAAGCTCTAGCACATGAGTTTTCCCTACTTCCCTCGGCGAAGGGCTCATCTTTTACTTTTATGTTGAGTCGGTAAACCCACTTCTTTCTATCTTAAAAAGAGCAGACACCTTATGTTGACAAAGATGCATGCATTTATATTCTTTCATTAAGAGTTGTGATATCACACCATTGTTGACATTATCATTAAGATAAGTGAGTTGTTTGTTAAGCCTAGCTAAAGCAAACATCTTCCTTTGTGTTAGCATTTTCACTTCTTGACTAATAACATGTTATTTCAAAAAGCTTCAATTGATCTCATCAAAATATAAGAGGAAGAGCAAAAGTTAAAATTTATTAGTAGTTCTTTGACCAAGGACATGTTTGCCATGGTTTGATGAGTTTTCTTAGCTCTACTTTTGATTTTAATGGATATTACTCTTTCACAAGGGCCTTGCGAGTTGAAAATGATGTTGAGGATGGTTTAGTTTAGTAGAGAAATTATGATGCTTCTTGTCCGTATTCTTATTTATCGACACTTCACTCTCTAAACTTGTGGACGGGTTTACCGAGCTCAGTATTCGCTTGGGGACAATCAAAGAATTAGCTTGGTGGAGTTGATACGTCCAAAATGCATCACTATTCTGTATCATAATTTGTCTCTATTCATTGATATATTTCACATTATAATGATGTACTTATGGTGTTTTGGCTTATTTCACATTATGATGATGTACATATAATGTTTTGGCATATATGGTGGCTAACTTATGAGAACGTGAAGTAAAGTGAGTGGTCTACGCATGACGGTCGTGAGCTAGTAATGATCACTAAGTGATCCTGGACACATACTTATGTCAGTCATAACCCCACCGTGTTCTCGGTCGGAGAAGGAGCTCACGGGATAGTCACGATTACGCACACAGTTGGCACGTTTTAATTAAGTTTATTCCAAGTTATCTAGTACCGGGTGTTAAACAAAGTTTCCGTGTTGCCACATGATACGTCCAAATGTACCACTATTTTGTATCATAATTTGTCTCTATTCATTGATATATTTCACTTTATGATGATGTACTTATAGTGTTTTGGCTTATTTTACACAGTTTACAACTTTCCAGTGCCAAAACAGCAGACGCGGGATTTAGCGGAGGAAATAGCGTGAGGAGTTGCAATATCAGAACATCTCCAATTGTGCTAAAATTTTGATGGAAGAAGTTTCCGAATAGGTCCCGAAGATAGGCCAATGAAAAGCCGGAGGGGGCCACATGTCACCCACGTGACCTCCTGGCGCCCCATCCCCCCTAGGTCGCGCCAGGAGGCCGCCTGGGTGATGGGCCCAGCCCCGGTGCTCTCCTTTGGCCTATATGTCCCTCTTGACCTAGAAATTATAGGGGACAGAAGAGTTTTCGCGATTCCGCCGCCACTCCATGGCGGAAACCTACAGAGAAGAAAAGACCTTTATAGCGGGCAGATTCCGGAGGGGACAACTCCTCCCGGAAGGGGAGATCGTCCTCATTGTCATCACCATCATCACGGGAATCATCGAGATCATCATCATCATCATCACCAACACCAGCACCATCTCCACCTTCATCCCATCTACTTCACCATTGCAATGGAGTTGTACCTTGCACTATTCATCCCCTCTAGTCTACCAGTGTTGATTACTCTTTTGTGGTGAATGCTATTGAGTTTTGTTGGATAACTATTGTTATGACCAGATTGTTGGACATATTTTAATCACCTCTGATCATGATATCTTTTATGTCTTGTGTGTATTTTCGTTAGTTCTTGAGGACATGGGAAAAGTCTAGATGCTAGTAGTCATATGATGTTGAAGTAATATGTGTTAATTGATATTTAAGTTATGGTGTTATTCTTCTAGTCGTGTTATGTGAATGTCGACTACATAACACTTCTCCTTTTTAAGGACCTAGGGGAATGCATCGTGTATAAAGAATGCTTATGGTGGGTTGCCGGAGTGACAGAAACCTGAACCCCAGTTCGCATACTTTTGCATGAGGGAGTATCAGATCCTAAAGCTTATTGCTATGGTTAGGCTTTGCCTTAATTTTTCTCTTGTATTTGCGGATGCTTTCAAGAGGGAGTAATCATAAGAGTGTACTTGTCTTAGCCTAAACGGTGCACTAGTTAAGATCCACCCACATAACACTTATCAATACAAAACATAGTACTAGACGGAGTATGGCGAAAGCACTTGACCATCTCTCCCGTGTGTCCTCGGGAAAGCCGTAGTCTTTATAAGTTTAGTCCCACGGCTTATCCTTTTTGTTCAAAAGGATTGGGCCACTTGCTGCACCCTAGCAAAATTTACATTCCTTTCATTTATTTCCTTGTTTCTATTACTAGAAAACCCATAAAAATTTCCCTTTCAGTACTTGCAGTTATTCCTTGCTCAAGATCACTTGTTAGTACCTTCTGCTCCTCGTTGGGTTTGACACTCTTACTTATCGAAAAGGCTACAATAGATCCCCTATACTTGTGGGTCATCACCACATAACTGCAGGCACGGCTTTCCAAATGATTTAACCCTGCACGGGTGCTCCAACTAGTCCACCACAAGCTGCATAGGAAGCCTCGACCACAACACTCGTGATTTGCTCACATACCTTAGTGGAAAACCTCAACTCTGTGATAGCCCAAAGTATCAGAGGAATCTCGATGCACAAGATATATCGAGAAGGTAAAAACAAATCTAGCAGGACCACCCAACGTGGCGACGACCCCGATAAGAGCAATGTATCTCAGTCTCAGGACGCGCTGGATAAGCTATTGTACATGGCATGATAGAGATCTCCCAAGTTGACCTGGGTTCGCCCCGCACAGTGCTCTAGTTTGGACCAACACTCATGGGGAGCACTGGCCCTCGGGTTGATTAAATTATCCTCGGGGTAGCTATTCCCTATGCTTTTTAATTTTTAAGTTATTAGCAAATGGAGTACCAAAGGTGGGTCTTGCCAGACAAGTCTTAAGCCAAAACGATTTATCAAGGGGGTCCCATAACAACCCCAAGCGTGTTAGGAGCGCTCAATTATGGGATATAACACCGGTAACCAAAACTAGGGCGGCAAAAGCGGAACAAAAAACCAAGAAAAAGGCCAAGCCTTCCGCCTTTTACCAAGTATATAGGTGCATTAAATTAAATAACATAATTAATACGATATTCAAAATGCCCATGTTATCACATGGACCAGCGTGGACCTGCAACTAGCAATGCTATAACATAGTTGAGCAAGCGCTAACTTAGCCAATCAATGTTTTCCTAGGAGGTGAAGGGTTAGAGGTTTTTCATGGAAGTCTTTGGAGGCTTGATATTTAGGTGGTAGGCCATAGGCAGAGATAAAATAGCGATGGAATCGAGACATCTAAGCATAACAAAATTGGGAATGATACCAAGGTCACAATCATCTTGTTTGTTGCTTCTTCTGACTTGTACAACTCTTGCTCTTCAGGAACATACTCAACGGAGTCCTCGCACTCGTTCTCAACACCCAATGCTACCCAAAAGAAAGTACACATCCAACGAACACACAACAAGTAACAATGCTCCAAGCAACATGATGCATGAGTTTGGTATGAAAGAAGTGTTGGAAATATGCCCTAGAGGCAATGATAAAATAGTTATTATTATATTTCCTGTTTCAAGATAATCATTTATTATCCATGCTATATTTGTATTGAATGAAAGCAAAGATACATGTCTGGACATATAGATAAAACAATGTCCCTAGTAAGCCTCTAGTTGACTAGCCAGTTGATCAAGGATGGTTAAGGTTTTTTGACCATATGCAAGTGTTGTCACTTGATAACTGGATCACATCATTAGGAGAATGATGTGATGGACAAAACCCAAACTATGAACATAGCATGTGATCGTGTCATTTTGTTGCTATTGTTTTCTGCGTCTCAAGTATTCATTTCTATGACCATGAGATCATGTAACTCACTAACACCGGAGGAATACCTTGAGTGTATCAAATGTCACAACGTTACTGGGTGACTATAAAGGTGATCTCCAGGTATCTCCGAAGGTGTCCGTTGAGTTAGCATAGATCAATATTGGGATTTGTCACTCCGTGTGATGGAGAGGTATCTCGGGGCCCACTCCATAATACAACATCACAAATAAGCCTTGCAAGCAATGTGACTCAAGTGTTATTCACGGGATCTTGTATTACGGAACGAGTAAAGAGACTTTCTGGTAACGAGATTGAAATAGGTATAGGGATACCGATGATCAAACCTCTGGCAAGTAACATACCGAAGGACAAAGGGAATGTTATACAAGATTATATGAATCCTTGACACAGAGGTTCAACCGATAAGATCTTCGTAGAATATGTAGGATCCAATATGGACATCCAGGTCCCACTATTGGATGTTGATCGGGGAGTGTCTCAGGTCAGGTCTACATAGTTCTCGAACCCGCAGGGTCTGCACACTTAAGGTTCGGTGACGTTTTCGGTATAGTTGAGTTATAGGTGTTGGTGAACAAAGGTTGTTCGGAGTCCTGGTTGAGATCACACACGTCACGAGGGTTTCTGGAATGGTCCGGAAACGAAGATTGATATATAGGATGGTTTCATTTGGTCTTCGGGAAGATTTCGGGCATTACCGGCAGTGTACCGGGAGTGACGAATGGGTTTCGGGTTTTCACCGGGAGGGGCCCACCCACTCAGCAGAGAGCCTAATAGCCCAAGGGTGGCGCACCAGCCCTTAGTGAGCTGGTGAGGCCAGCCCAAGTGGGCTATGGTGGTTAAGGAGAAAAAGCCAAAGAGAAAGAAAAAAAGAGGGAGGTGGGAAGGAAGAGGAGGACTCCTCCTTCCCCAAACCGAATTGGAGTTGAAGTCCTCCTCTCCTCTCTCGGCCGGCGCCCTTGGCGCTCTCTTGAGCCCCAAGGCTAGCCCCTCCCCTCCTCCTATATATACTAGAGGTTTTAGGGTTTTTGAGACACAACTTTTGCCACGTGCAACTCAAACCTCTACTTCGTAGTTCTTCCTCTAGATCAGTTTTTTGTGGAGCTCGGGCGGAGCCTTGCAGGAATAAATCATCACCATCACCGGCGCGCCATCATGCTGCCGGTAAAACATCTACTTCCCCGTCTCTCTTGCTGGATCAAGAAGGCGGATATTGTCATCGAGCTATACGTGTGCTGAACGTGGAGGTGTCGTCCTTTCGGCGCTAGATCGGAACGGATCGTGGGACGACGGTGATTTGAATCACGAAGTTGTAACACTACATCAACCGCGTTTCTTTATGCTTCTCCCTTAGCGATCTACAAGGGTATGTGGATCCGATCTCCCTCTCGTAGATGAACATCACCATGATAGGTCTTTGTGTGCGTGGGAAATTTTTGTTTCCCATGCAACGTTCCCCAACAGTGGTATGAGAGATAGGTTCATGCGTAGATGTAATCTCGAGTAGAACAAAAAAGGTTTTGTGGGCGTTGATCTTCGATTTTCCGCCCTCCTTAGTCTTTTCTCGATTCGGCAGTATTGTTGGATTGAAGCGGCCTGGACCAACATTACTCGTACGCTTACGAGAGACCGGTTTCATCGACCAACATGCAACTCGTTGCATAAAGATGACTGTCGGGTGTCAGTTTCTTCAACTTTAGTTGAATTGGATTTGACCGAGGCGTTCCTTGGAGAGAGGTTAAATAGCAATTTGCAAATCTCCGTTGTGGTATTTGCGTAAGTAAGATGTGATCATACTAGATACCCATAGCAGCCACGTAAAACAGGCAACAACAAATGAGAGGACGTCTAACTTGTTTTTGTAGGGTATGCTTGTGATGTGATATGGCCAAAGACATGATGTGATATATTGGATGTATGAGATGATCATGTTTTAATAGTTAATATCGACTTGCACGTCGATTCTACGGCAACCGACAGGAGCCATAGGGTTGTCTTTAAACTAACGTTTGTGTTTGCAGATGCGTTTACTATATTGCTAGGTAGAAGTTTAGTAGTAATAGCATAGATAGCATGACAACCTCGATGGTGGCACGTTGATGGAGATAATGGTGTGGCGCCGGTGAGATGAAGATCATGCCGGTGCTTTGGTGATGGAGATCAAGAAGCATTAGATCATGGCCATATCATGTCACTTATGAATTTCATGTGAGGTTAATCCTTTTATGCACCTTATCTTGCTTAGAACGACGATATCACTATAAGCTGATCCCTCACTAAAATTTCAAGATAAAATTGTGCTCTCCCCGACTGTGCACCGTTGCGACAATTTGTCGTTTCGAGACATGCTACGGCGCCAGAAGTCCCCGGCAACGGCGCCAGAAGTCCTTCTGCTGCCTCTTGAGCTTGCGTTGGTTTTTCCCTTGAAGAGGAAAGGGTGATGCAGCACAGGAGCAGTAAGTATTTCCCTCAGTTTGAGAACCAAGGTATCAATCGAGTAGGAGGATCGCGCCAAGTCGAGAGTACCTGCGCAAACACAAAAGAGCTTGCACCCAACGCTATAAAGGGGTTGTCAACCCCTTCAAGATTGATTGCAAAGTGAGATCTGAAGGCGGAAAGTGCAACGAAGTAAAATTGTAAGGCTGAAAATATGGTGTGAAGTAGACCCGGGGGCCATAGTGTTCACTAGAGTCTTCTCTCAAAATAGAAAATAATACGATGGGTGAACAAATTACTGTCGAGCAATCGATAGAACCGCGCAAAGTCATGACGATATCTAAGGCAATGATCATACATATAGGCATGACATCCGAGACAAGTAGACCGATACTTTCTGCATCTACTACTATTACTCCACACATCAACCGCTATCCAGCATGCATCTAGTGTATTGAGTTCATGACGAACAGAGTAACGCCTTAAGCAAGATGACATGATGTAGAGGGATAAACAAAACCAATGATGAAAACCCCATCTTTTTACCCTTGATGGCAACAACACGATGCGTGCCTCGCTACCCCTTCTGTCACTCGGAGAGGTTACCGCATGGTATGAACCCAAAACCAAGCACTTCTCCCAATGCAAGAATCATAGATCAAGTTGGCCAAACAAAACCCACAACTCGAAGAGAATTACAAGGATATGAAATCATGCATATAAGAGATCAGAAGAAACTCAAATAACATTCATAGATAATCTTATAATAAATCCACAATTCATCGGATCTCGACAAACACACCGCAAAGAAGATTACATCGGATAGATCTCCATGAAGATCATGGAGAACTTTGTATTGAAGATCCAAGAGAGAGAAGAAGCCATCTAGCTACTAGCTATGGACCCTAAGGTCTATGGAGAACTACTCACGCATCATCGGAGAGGTCATGGTGTTGATGAAGAAGCCCTCCGTATACGAATCCCCCTCCGGCAGGAAACCAGAACGTGCCCTAGATGGGATCTTGCGGAGACAGAAGCTTGCGGCGGCGGAAAAGTATTTTCGTGGATCTCTCTTGCAGATTTGGAATTTTTCTGAATTTATAGGCGGAAGAGGTAGGGCAGACGAGCCACACGGGGCCCACAAGCCTGCTAGGCGCGGCCCCCCTGGCCGCACATAGGGGGCTTGTGGTGTCCCCTGGTGGCCCCTGCCTTGGTTCTCAAGTCTCGTGCGTATCTTCTGTTCCGGAAAAAATCTTTTCGGAAGTTTTAGTCCGTTTGGACACCGCTTAAAATCCTCCTCTGAAAAGGGTCAAAAACACAGAAAAAACAGGAATTGGCACTTGGCACTGAGTTAATATGTTAGTCCCAAAAAAGATATAAAAGGAATACAAAACATCCCAAGTTTGACAAGATAATAGCATGGAACCATCAAAAATTATAGATACGTTGGAAACGTATCAACAATCCCCAAGCTTAACTCCTGGTTGTCCTCGAGTAGGGAAGTGATAAAGACTGAATTTTTGATGTGGAATGCTACCTAGCATAGTTTTCCTTTCTAACTTATTTCATGTGACATGAATGTTCAGATCCGTAAGATTCAAAACAATAGTTTGCTATTGACATGAAAACAATAATACTTCAAGCAAACTAGCAAGGTAATCATGAACTTTCGAAATAACAAGGCCAAAGAAAGTTATCCCTAAATTATAGAGTCTGGCTATGCTCCATCATCCTCACACAACTAATTTAAATCATGCACAACCCCGGTATTGGCCAACTAAATGTTTTCGCACTCTTACTTTCTCAAACTTTTTTCAACTCTCACACAATACATGAGCGTGAGCCATGGATATAGCACTATGGTGGAATAGAGTGTGGTGGTGGTTGTGAGACAAAAAAGGAGGATATGGTCACATTGACTCGGCGTATCAAAGGGCTATGGAGATGCCCATTAATAGATATCAATGTGAATGAGTAGGGATTGCCATACAAAGGATGCACTAGAGCTATAAGTATGTGAAAGCTCAAAAGGAGAACTAGTGGGTGTGCATCCAACTTGCTTGCTCACGAAGACCTAGGGCCATTTTGAGGAAGCCCGTCATTGGAATATACAAGCCAAGTTATATAATAAAGATTCCCACTAGTATATGGTGGTGACAAAACAAGAGGCTCTCAATCATGAAGAACATGGTGCTATTATGAAGCACAAGTGTGGAAAAGATAGTAGCATTGTCCCTTCTCTCTTTTTCTCTCTTTTTTTTGTTTGGGCTCTTGGGCCTCTTTTTCTCTCTTTTTTTATTGTGGGCAACTTTGGCCTCTCTTTTTTATTTCCTCACATCGGACAATGCTCTAATAATAATGATCATCACGCTTTTATTTACTCACAGCTCAAAGCTCAGAACGATGATGACTCTACAAGAAATGCCTCCGGTAGTGTACCGGGATGTGCAACGATCTAGCTTGGCGTATGACGTTAAACATCTCGCTAGCTATCTTACGATCATGCAATGGCAATATGAGAGTGACGACACAAGTCATGAGACGTAATGGTGGGAGCTGCATGGCAATATATCTCGGAATGGCTATGAAAATGCCATAGTAGGTAGGTATGGTGGTTGTTTTGAGGAAGGCACATGGTGGGTTTGTGCACCGGTGAAAATTGCGCGGTACTAGAGAGTCTAGGAATGGTGGAAGGTGAAAGTGCATCTATACCATGGACTCACATTAGTCATGAAGAACTCACATAATTACTTCGAAAGTTTTTATTAGTAATCAGAACAAAGTGCTAAAAGCATACTCCTAGGGGAAGGGTTGGTAGGTGTTAACCATCGCGCGATCCCGACCGCAACACAAAGGATGACAATCAATAGATCAATTATGCTACGACTTCCTTACATAGCGGTTCACCATACGTGCATGTTACGGGAATCACTAACTTCAACACAAGTATTTCTAGATTCACAACACCCTACTAACATAACTCTTAATATTACCGAATCCACGTCTCAAAACTAATTGAGAGGAATCAAATTTCTCTTTCTACTCAATGCACATGAAGATGGAAGTTTTTGTATCCCCTTTGGGTACCTATCACCTTTGGGACTACTTTCATAGCATAAGCCAACTACCAAGTTACGCACCGCCGTGCTCTAAAAGATCTAAGTGAAGCATATAGAGCAAAATGGTCTAGCTCCAAAGATATAAGTGAAGCACAATGAGCATTCTAGCAAATTCACGATGAGTGCATGTCTATCTCAAAAGGTGTGAAGCAAGGATGATTGTGACACAAAAAAAGAAAAGCGATCTATGATACAAGACGCTCCAAGAAAAACACATATCATGTGGTGAATAAAAATATAGCTCCAAGTAATGTTACCGATGGATTGAAGACGCAAGAGGGGATGCCTTCCCGGGGCATCCCCTAGCTTAGGCTTTTTGGTGTCCTTGAATTTGTCTTGGGATGCCTTGGGAATCCCCAAGCTTGAGCTCTTTCCACTCTTTATCTCATCGTCCATGAGAACATCACCCAAAACTTGAAAACTTCACAACACAAAACTTAAACACAAACTCATGATATCATTAGCACAAGAAAACAAACTACCACCTCTTTAGGTACTGTAGCAAATTTGATTTCTATTTATATTGGTGTTAGATTACTGTATTATCACTTTTCCATGGCTAGTACCCCCGATACTACCCATAGTTTCATCAAAACAAGCAACCAACTCAACAAAAACAGAATCTGTCAAAAACAGACCAATCTGTAGCAATCTGTATACTTCGTATACTTCTGGTACCTCAAAAATTCTGAAAAATTATGACAGCCTGGGCAAAAGGCATATCAACCAGAAGCAAAAAGAATAAATTCAAAAGCTCTTTCTCAATAGAAATGAAAAATATTATCGTGAGCGAAGAGTTTCTTTCTTTTTCCAGCAGGATCAAACAACCATCACCAAGACTAGTCATAAAGGTTTTGCTTGGCTCAAACACAAAAAGAAACACAACAGACACAATATTAACATAATTATGATAGTGTAGATCCAACAAAACAGAAAGAAAAAGATAAATTCATTGGTTTGCCTCCCAACAAGCGCTATTGTTTAACGCCCTTAGCTAGGCATAAGGCGATAGAATCACGTATTGTCGTCTTTGGTGCTCAAACCATAAGTAGCCCTCATCATGGATTCATAAGGCAATATTATTTTATTTCTAGGAAAATGCACCATGCCCTTCTTTAAATTTAATTGAAATCTAATATTCCCTTCCTTCATATCGATGATAGCACCGATAGTCCTTGGGAAAGGTCTACCAAGAATGATAGGGCATGTAGGATTGCAATCAATGTCAAGCACAATGAAATCCACGGGTACATAGTTCCTATTTTCAATAATAAGAACATCATTGATCCTTCCCATGGGTTTCTTGACAGTAGAATCCGCAAGATGCAAATTAATAGAACACTCCTCAATCTCATTAAAACCTAGAACATCACATAAAGACTTTGGAATCGCATTAACACTAGCACCCAAATCACACAAAGCATTGCGTTCATAGTTTTTTATTTTGATTTTGATAGTAGGTTCCCACGCATCACGAAGCTTTCTAGGGATAGAAACTTCCAATTCAAGTTTCTCTTCAAGAGAATTTATCATAGCATCAACGATATGATCGGTAAAGGCCTTGTTTTGCCTATAAGCGTGTGGAGAGTTTAGCATGGATTGCATCAAGGAAATGCATTTAATCAAGGAGAAACTATCATAATTGAATTCCTTGAAATCCAAAGTAGTAATTTCATTACTACTCAAGGTTTTAATATCTTCTACTCCACTTTCAATGCTTTTAGCATCAAGATAGATGGACTCCGAATCATTGGGGTGTTTTTCAACCAAAGTGGATTCATATCCAGCCCCATCATCATTAGGTTTGACATAAGAAAAAAGATTCAATGGGAGTCACACCAAGAACTTTAAGATATTCGTGATTCTCATCACAAATTTCAGGTTTAGTAGCCATTTTATTGACTAAAGTAGCGTGTTTATCAGAAATCTGGCCTACCAATTTTTCAAGACAAGTAAACTGAGAATTTAGCGCAAGGAATTCTTTGTACATATCATCAACTTCTTTATTCATAAAATCCAAAAAATAATTTTGCTCCTTGTTCCCTACGAAAGTAACTGTTGTAATCAAACTGTGTAGACATGAAGCCTTTGACACGAGTTTCAATCTCTTCCAACCTCGCATCGTAAGCATCAAAATCCCTTGGTTGGGCCATAAAGGTCTTAGCAAGCAGACAAGCGGACAGAAAGAAAGCGAGAGAAAAGGGCGAACGACAAAGGCAAATGAAAAAAGGCAAATATTTTTGTAAATTTTTGTTTTTCAGAAGTGGGGGAGAGGAAAACGAGAGGCAAAAAAATGGAAGAGATGAGTTTGCGACACTTACTTGGATGAGTTCTTGACTTGATCCTCCCCGGCAACGGCGCCAGAAATCCTTCTGCTACGGTGCCAGAAGTCCCTGGCAAAGGTGCCAGAAATCCTTCTGCTGCCTCTTGAGCTTGCGTTGGTTATTCCCTTGAAGAGGAAAGGGTGATGGACCACAGGAGCAGTAAGTATTTCCCTCAGTTTGAAACCAAGGTATCAATCGAGTAGGAGGATCGCGCCAAGTCGAGAGTACCTGCGCAAACACAAAAGAGCTTGCACCCAACGCTATAAAGGGGTTGTCAACCCCTTCAAGATTGATTGCAAAGTGAGATCTGAAGGAGGAAAGTGCAACGAAGTAAAATTGTAAGGCTGAAAATATGGTGTGAAGTAGACCCGGGGGCCATAGTGTTCACTAGAGTCTTCTCTCAAAACAGAAAATAATACGGTGGGTGAACAAATTAGTGTCGAGCAATTGATAGAACCGCGCAAAGTCATGACGATATCTAAGGCAATGATCATACATTTAGGCATGACATCCGAGACAAGTAGACCGATACTTTCTGCATCTACTACTATTACTCCACACATCAACCGCTATCCAGCATGCATCTAGTGTATTGAGTTCATGACGAACAGAGTAACGCCTTAAGCAAGATGACATGATGTAGAGGGATAAACACAACCAATGATGAAAACCCCATCTTTTTACCCTTGATGGCAACAACACGATGTGTGCCTCGCTACCCCTTCTGTCACTGGGAGAGGTCACCGCATGGTATGAACCCAAAACCAAGCACTTCTCCTAATGCAAGAATCATAGATCAAGTTGGCCAAACAAAACCCACAACTCGAAGAGAATTACAAGGATATGAAATCATGCATATAAGAGATCAGAAGAAACTCAAATAACATTCATAGATAATCTTATAATAAATCCACAATTCATCGGATCTCGACCAACACACCGCAAAGAAGATTACATCGGATAGATCTCCATGAAGATCATGGAGAACTTTGTATTGAAGATCCAAGAGAGAGAAGAAGCCATCTAGCTACTAGCTATGGACCCGAAGGTCTATGGTGAACTACTCACGCATCATCGGAGAGGTCATGGTGTTGATGAAGAAGCCCTCCGTATCCGAATCCCCCTCCGGCAGGGCACAAGAACGTGCCCCAGATGGGATCTTGCGGAGACAGAAGCTTGCGGCGGCGGAAAAGTATTTTCGTGGATCTCTCTTGCAGATTTGGAATTTTTCTGAATTTATAGGCGGAAGAGGTAGGGCAGACGAGCCACACGGGGCCCACAAGCCTGCTAGGCGCGGCCCCCTGGCCGCGCCTAGGGGGCTTGTGGGGTCCCCTGGTGGCCTGTGCCTTGGTTCTCAAGTCTCGTGCGTATCTTCTGTTCCGGAAAAGATCTTTTCGGAAGTTTTATTCCGTTTGGACACCATTTAAAATCCTCCTCTCAAAAGGGTCAAAAACACGGAAAAAACAGGAACTGGCACTTGGCACTGAGTTAATAAGTTAGTCCCAAAAAAGATATAAAAGGCATACAAAACATCCAAAGTTTGACAAGATAATAGCATGGAACCATAAAAAATTATAGATACATTGGAGACGTATCAAGACACCACGTGATGATGGGGTGTGATAGACTCAACGTTCACATACAACGGGTGCAAAACATTTGCACACGCGAAACACTCGGGTTAAACTTGACGAGCCTAGCATGAGTAGACATGGCCTCGGAACACGAGAGACCGAAAGGTCGATCATGAATCGTATAGTTGATATGATTAGCATAGAGATGTTTACCACTGAAACTACACTGAACTCACGTGATGATCGGATTTGAGTTAGTGAATTTGGATCATGCCACACTCAAGTAACTACAGGGGTGTCTATTTGAGTGGGAGTTTGTTAGTAATTTGATTAGTTAAACTCTAATTATCTTGAACATGGTCTAAATCCACTTTGCAATATTTTATGTTGTAGATCAATGGCTCACGCAGTAGCGACCCTGAATTTCAATATGTTCCTAGAAAAGCCAAGCTAAAAGATGATGGTAGAAACTTTGTAGACTGGGCTCCTAATCTTAGGCTCATCCTACAAGCTGGGAAAAAGAATTATGTCTTCGATGCTATGCTAGGAGATGAACCACCCGCTACGTCTGACCAAGATGTTTTGAACGCTTGACAATCACGTAAGGAGGACTACTCAGTAGTTCAATGTGCAGTCTTGTATGGCTTGGAACCGGGACTTCAACGACGCTCTGAACGTCATGGAGAATATGAGATGTTCTAGGAGTTGAGGTTTATCGTTAAGAAGAACGCCCGGATCGAGAGGTATGAGACCTCCGATAAATTATATGCTTGCAAGATGGAGGAGAATTCGTCTGTCAGTGAACATGTGCTCAAAATGTCTGGGTACTCAAACCATCTAGCTGAGCTCGGGATTGAACTCCCGCAAGAGGCTATCACTGACAGAATTCTTCAATCATTGCCACCTAGATACAAGAGCTTTGTGTTGAACTATAACAAGCAAGGGATGAACAAGTCACCCGGCGAGTCATTCGCGATGCTGAAATTTGCAGAGTCGAAACTCTGGAAAGAGCACCAAGTGTTGATGGTCAATAAGACCACTGGTTTCAAGAGAAACGGCAAAGGCAAGAAGGGTAACTCCAAGAAGAGCGGCAAAACTGTTGCCAATCCAATGAAGAAACCCAAGGCTGGACCTAAGCCAGAAACAGAGTACTATTATTGCAAGGGGATGGGTCACTGGAAGCACAATTGTCCCAAGTATTTGGCTGATAAGAAGGCGGCCAACGCCAAACCAGGTATATGTGATATACATGTTATTGATGTGTACCTAACCAACTCTCGTAGTAGTGCCTGGGTATTTGATACCGATTCTATTGCTCATATTTGCAACTTGAAGCAGGGACTGCGGAATAAACAAAGGCTGGCTAAGGATGAAGTGATGATGCGCGTGGGAAATGGTTCCAAGGTTGATGCAATCGCTGTCGGCACTGTCTCACTTCCGTTACCATCAGGATTAGTTATGAACTTAAATAATTGTTATTTAGTGCATGCGTTAAGCATGAACATTATATGTGGATCTTGTTTATTGCGAGACGGTTACTCATTTAAGTCAGAGAATAATGGTTGTTCTATTTTTTATGAGTAATATCTTTTATGGTCATGCACCCAATGTGAGGGGTTTGTCCATATTGAATCTTGATTGTGATGACATACATATACATAACATTGAGACCAAAAGATGTAGTGTTAACAATGATAGCGCCACCTTTTCGTGGCACTGCCGCTTAGGTCATATTGGTGTAAAGTGCATGAAGAAACTCCATACTGATGGGCTTTTGGAGTCACTTGATTTTGAATCACTTGACACATGTGAACCATGCCTCATGGTCAAGATGACTAAGACTCCGTTCTCCGGAACAACGGAGCGTGCAAGTGACTTGTTGGAGATCATACATACTAATGTGTGCGGTCCAATGGGTGTGGAGGCGCGCGGCAGATATCATTATTTTCTCACCTTCACTTATGATTTGAGTAGGTATGGATATATCTACTTGATGAAGCACATGTCTGAAACGTTTGAAAAGTTCAAGCAATTTCAGAGTGAAGTTGAAAATCATCATAACAAGAAGATCAAGTTCCTACAATCTGAACGAGGGGGTGAATATATGAGTTTCGAGTTTGGTGCTCACTTAAGACAATGTGGAATCGTTTCACAGTTGACACCACCTGGAACAGCACAGCGTAATGGCGTGTCCGAACGTTGTAATCATACTTTGTTAGATATGGTGCAATATATAATGTCTCTTACCGATTTGCCATTATCGTTTTGGGGTTATGCATTAGAGACAGATGCATTCACTTTAAATAGGGCACCATCAAAATCCGTTGAGACGACACCATATGAGCTATGGCATGGCAAGAGGCCAAAGTTGTCGTTTCTTAAAGTTTGGGGATGCGATGCTTATGTCAAAAATCTTCAGCCTGAAAGGCTGCAACCCAAAGCAGAAAAGTGTGTCTTCATAGGTTACCCAAAAGAGACAGTTGGGTACACCTTCTATCTCAAATCCGAGGGCAGAGTGTTTGTTGCTAAGAATGGAG
The DNA here is from genome assembly GCF_904849725.1 of Hordeum vulgare subsp. vulgare. Taxonomy (NCBI): domain Eukaryota; kingdom Viridiplantae; phylum Streptophyta; class Magnoliopsida; order Poales; family Poaceae; genus Hordeum; species Hordeum vulgare. Next base: position 320,806,429 of record NC_058518.1, read on the forward strand.
CTTTTCTTGAGAAGGAGTTTCTCTCGAAAGAATTGAGTGGGAGGAAGATAGAACTTGATGTTGTTGTGGAACCTCTGCTCCCTCGAGATAGTGGAGCAGGGCAGAGGAAATCTCCTTCGAGGCAACACCGGTTAAGGAGGAAGCTAATGATGATGATCATGAAGCTTCAGATCAAGTTACTATCGGACCTCGCAGGTCGACTAGACCACGTACTGCTCCTAAGTGGTACGATAATCATGTCTTATCTATCATGTTGTTAGACAACAATGAGCCTGCAAATTATGAAGAAGAAACGGTGGGCCTGGATTCCAACAAATGGTTAGAGGCCATGAAGTCCGAGATAGGATCTATGTATGAAAACAAAGTGTGGACTTTAGAAGTATTACCTGAAGGTCGCAAGGCTATTCAGAACAAATGGATCTTTAAGGAGAAGACGGACGCGGACGGTAATGTGACAATTTATAAAGCTTGACTTGTGGCAAAGGGTTTTTCACAAGTTCAAGGAGTTGACTACGATGAGACTTTCTCACCGGTAGCGATGCTTAAGTCCGTCTGAATCATGTTAGCAATAGCTGCATTTTTCGAATATGAAATCTCGCAGATGGATGTCAAAACGGTGTTCCTTAATGGTTTTCTTATGGAAGATTGTATATGATGCAACCCGAAGGTTTTGTTGATTCGAAGAATGCTAACAAAGTATGCAAGCTCCAGCGATCCATTTATGGACTGGTGCAAGCATCTCGGAGTTGGAATAAGCATCTTGGAGTTGGAGAATCTTGTATTTACAAGAAAGTGAGTGGGAGCTCTGTAGCGTTTCTAATATTATACGTGGATGACATATTGCTGATTGGAAACACTGTGGAGTTGTTAGAGAGCGTAAAAGATTACTTGAACAAATGTTTTTCAATGAAAGACCTAGGAGAAGCTTCTTACATATTAGGCATTAAGATCTATAGGGATAGATCAAGGCGCCAAATAGGACTTTCACAAAGCACATACCTTGATAAAGTTTTGAAGAAGTTTAAAATGGAGCCGTCCAAGAAGGGGTTCTTGCCAGTGTTACAAGGTATAAAGTTGAGTAAGACTCAGTGTCCAGTAACTGCGGAAGATAGAGAGAAGATGAGTACCGTCCCCTATGCTTCTGCCATAGGGTCCATCATGTATGCAATGATGTGCACAAGACCGGACGTCAGCCTGGCCATAAGTATGGCAGGCGGGTTTCAAAGTAATCCAGGAGAGGATCACTGGACGGCTGTCAAGAATATTCTGAAGTACCTCAAAAGGATTAAGGAAATGTTTCTCGTTTATGGAGGTGACGAAGAGCTCGTCGTAAAGGGTTACATTGATGCAAGCTTTGACACTGATCTGGATGACTATAAGTCTCAAACCGGATACGTATTTATTCTTAATGTTGGTGCGGTTAGCTGGTGCAGTTCCAAGCAAAGCGTCGTAGCAGATTCTACATTGAAGCGGAGTACATGGCTGCCTCCGAGGCAGCTAAGGAGGATGTTTGGATGAAGCAGTTCATGACGGATCTTGGAGTTGTGCCGAGCGCACTAAATCCAATAAGTCTGTTTTGCGACAACACTGGTGCCATTGCTTTAGCAAAGGAACCAAGGTTTCACAAGAAGACCAGACACATAAAATGACGCTTCAACATCATTCGCGACTATGTTGAAGGAGAGGACGTAAATATTTGCAAAGTGCACACGGATCTGAATGTTGCAGATCCGCTGACTAAACCTCTTCCACGAGCAATGCATGATCAACACCAAAATTGTATGGGTGTTAGATACATTCCAATGTAAATCGCATAGCGATGTGAGACTAGACTATTTACTCTAGTGCAAGTGGGTGACTGTTGGAAATATGCCCTAGAGGCAATGATAAAATAGCTATTATTATATTTCCTGTTTCAAGATAATCGTTTATTATCCATGCTATAATTGTATTGAATGAAGCTTAGATACATGTGTGGATATATAGACAAAACAATGTCCCTAGTAGGCCTCTAGTTGACTAGCCAGTTGATCAAGGATGGTTAATGTTTTCTGACCATATGCAGGTGTTGTCACTTGATAACTAGATCACATCATTAGGAGAATGAATTCATGGACAAGACCCAAACTATGAACGTAGGATCTGATCGTGTCATTTTGTTGCTATTGTTTTCTGTGTTTCAAGTATTCGTTTATATGACCATGAGATCATGTAACTCACTAACACCGGAGGAATACCTTGGGTGTATCAAACGTCACAACGTTACTGGGTGACTATAAAGGTGCTCTACAGGTATCTCCGAAGGTGTCCGTTGAGTTAGCATGGACCAAGACTGGGATTTGTCACTCCGTGTGAGGGAGAGGTATCTCGGGGCCCACTCGATAATACAACATCACAAATAATCCTTGCAAGCAATGTGACTCAAGTGTTAGTCACGGGATCTTGTATTACGAAACGAGTAAAGAGACTTGCCGGTAACGAGGTTGAAATAGGTATAGGGATACCGACGATCAAACCTCGGGCAAGTAACATATCGAAGGACAAAGGGAATGTTATACGGCATTATATGAATCCTTGGCATAGAGATTCAACCGATAAAATCTTCGTAGAATATGTAGGATCCAATATGGACATCCAGGTCCCACTATTGGATATTGACCGGGGAGTGTCTCAGGTCATGTCTGCATAGTTCTCGAACCCGCAGGGTCTGCACACTTTAGGTTCAGTGACGTTTTCGGTATAGTTGAGTTATAGGTGTTGGTGACCCAAGGTTGTTCGGAGTCCGGGATGAGATCACGGACGTCGCGAGGGTTTCCGGAATGGTCCGGGAACAAAGTTTGATATATAGGATGGTTTCATTTGGTCTCCGGAAAGATTTTGGGCATTACCGACAGTGTACCGGGAGTGACGAATGGGTTCTCGGTTTTCACCGGGAGGGGCTCACCCACCCGGGAGAGAGCCTAGTAGCCCAAGGGTGGCGCACCAGCCCTTATTGGGCTGGTGAGGCCAGCCCAAGTGGGCTATGCCGGCTAAGCAGAAAATAACAAAGAGAAAGAAAAAAAGAGGTAGGTGGGAAGGAAGAGGAGGACTCCTCCTTCCCCAAACCGAATTGGAGTTGGAGTCCTCCTCTCCTATCTCGGTCGGCGCCCTTGGGGATCTCTTGAGCCCCAAGGCTAGCCCCTCCCCTCCTCCTATATATACTAGAAGTTTTAGGGTTTTTGAGACACAACTTTTGCCACGTACAACTCAAACCTCTACTTCGTAGTTCTTCCTCTAGATCAGTTTTCTGTGGAGTTCGGGCGAAGCCCTGCAGGAATAGATCATCACCATCACCGGTGCGCCGTCACGCTGCCGGAGAACTCATCTACTTACCCGTCTCTCTTGCTTCATCAAGAAGGCGGAGATCTTCATCGAGCTGTATGTGTGCTGAACGCGGAAGTGCCGTCCGTTCGGGGGTAGATCGGAACGGATCGTGGGACGACGGTGATTTGAATCACGAAGCTATACCACTACATCAACCGCGCTTCTTAATGCTTCCGGCTTAGCGATCTACAAGGCTATGTGGATCCGATCTACCTCCCGTAGATGAACATCACCATGATAGGTCTTCGTGTTCGTATGAAATTTTTGTTTCCCATGCAACGTTCCCCAAGAAGAAGCATGGCATTGCTACACCGGTCATCTTTGTCATGCATTTATTAAGTTGTTAGTCCATTAGGTCGGCCTCTAAGATATGGGACGACCGTCCAAGGACCTCTTAGTCCTGGACTCCCTCAATGGTATTTAAGAAAATCCAGTAACCATGAAGAAAGCAAAAGTGTGTGTGCTTAGATAATCTTTCTAACATTTGACCAATAGAAGGCAAAGGGTAGTGATCTTTCCTAGTAGCTTTATGTAATTTCCTAAAATCATTCACCATCCTATAACGAGTTACTATCCTTTGTGGAATGAGTTCATTTTTATCGTTCGGAATAACACTTATACACCTTTCTTAGGAACACAATGAATAGGACTTACCCATATACTATCACCAATAGGGTAAATTATACCCGCTTCCAGAAATTCTAGTATTTCAGTCCTTACCACCTCTTTCATTTTAGTATTGAGGCGGCATTGATGATCAACGACTGTTTGGCATCCGGTTCCATATTGATCTTGTGCTGAGAGAGGGTAGGCTTATGCCTTTAAGATCATCAAGAGTATACCCAATAGCAGCCCTGCGCATCTTTAATGTTTTGAGTAATCTCTTTACTTCATTCTGTGAAAGGTTAGCGATAATAATAATAGGATATATCTTCTTGTCATCAAGATAAGCATATTTCAAAGTATCAGGTAAAGCTTTGAGCTCAAACACGGGGTCTCCTTTGGGTGGAGGAGGACCACCTAAAATTTCAACTGGTAAATTGTGCTTACGAATATGCTGCTGATCACGAAGTATCATATCTAATTCATTTCTTTCATTTAAGTGCATAGCATTCTCATGGTCTAGCAGATAGTATTCTAATGGGTCTATAGGAGGCACAACAATAGAGGCAAGACCAATTATTTCATCGTTATTAGGAAATTCTTTTTCATGCGATTGTTTACCAAACTTTGAAAAATTGAACTCATGTGACATATCATCGAAGGTAGCTTTAACCTTCTCGCTAGTGCAATTAATTTTAGCATTAACAGTATTCAAGAAAGGTCTACCTAATATTATGGGGCAAAAGTTATTTTTTTCTGAACCAAGTACTAAAAAATCAGTGGGATATTTGACCTTTCCATACAATACTTAAACATCTCTAACAATCCCAAGTGGTGATATAGTATCTCGATTTCCAAGTTTAATACTAACATCTATGTCTTCAATCGAAACGGGAGTTATACCATGCATAATTTTGTTATATAATGTGAAAGGTATAGCATTAATGCTAGCACCTAGATCACAGAGGCCATGGTAACAATGTTCTCCAATCTTAACTGAGATAACAGGTGTGCCTACCACTTGTTTATTTTTATCAAGTTCGTCCTGTTTATTTCTAACGGGCTTTGCAACCCTAGCAGCTTCATCACAGAGGTAAATAACTTGCCCTTCAATATTATCAGCTAAGAGATCTTTAAGCATGGAAACCTTAGGCTCAACATTTATTTTCTCAGAAGGTTTAGGTGTCCTAACATCACTTTTATTAACCACTATTGCAGCCCTAGCATGCTCTCTAATCTTAACAGGAAAAGGGGGTTTCTCAATGTAAGCGGTAGGAACAACTGGATCTACATGGTTAATAATTATTTCTTACTTGTTTATTTCAACAAGTTCATCTTGTAATTTTTCAGTAGGAGGATGGAACTTAAACCACTACTCCTTAGGGAGATCAACGTAAGTGGCAAAAGTTTCACAGAAGGTAACTACTATCTCAGGATCAAAGCCATATTTGTTGCTAAACTCATGAAAAGGAGAAGTCTCCATGAAAGATTTGATGCAATTAAATTAAATTTTATACCTGATGCCTTAACTCTATCGAGTTCCCAATATTCATAATTGCATTTATTTTTTCTAGAAGATTCCATCTGACTACAATAGTCTCCTTCATATAAGATCCAACCACACAAGCCTCGAGCAATGTTTCATCATCATGATAAAATCGAGCATAAAATTTTTGTATGATCAATTCCCTTGAGAGCTCATGATTGGGGAAAGTGTGCACCATATATTTAAGCCTCCCCCAATCTTGAGCGACATTTTCTCCTTCACTAGGCCAGCAATTGTAAATGAAATTCAGATCATGATGAATCAAATGCATAGGATAGAACTTCTGATGAAATTCCAATTTCAAGTGATTCCAATCCCATGATCCAATATCAACTAATAGCATGTAACACAATAATGCTTTTACCTCCAAAGATAAAGGGAAAACTTTCTTCTTGACCTTGTCACCAGGTAGACCTGAAAGCTTGAATCCACAAATCCCATCGACATATATTAGATGATAATCAGGATGAGTTGAATCGTTATAAGGATTAGCCAACAGTTTCTCTACCATACCCTAAGGAATCTCGTAATAAATATTCCAGTAGGTTCAGAAGGTTGAGGGAAAATTTCCTCAACTTCCTCTCTAGGCGAAGATGCCTCGAACGAGCCACTGAAAGGGTGACCGTTCATAGTGACAAGCAACAGTAAATCTCCGCATGTACCGAAATTGCTTACTTACAATTTCCCACTTACCAAAGGTGCTTCACTCCCTGACAACGGCGCCAAAAAAGAGTCTTGATGACCTAAAAGTATAGGGGGTCACCGAAGTCCTTTCAATAAGTAAGAGTGTCAAACCCAACGAGGAGCAGAAGGAAATGATAAGCAGTTTTCAGCAAGGTATTATCTGCAGGTGTTGTAAGTAACAGTAATAGATAGTTTTCTAGCAAGGTAATTCGTAACAAGTGACAAGTAACAATAGTAGAAAAGGTGCAGAAAGGTAGCCCAATCCTTTTTATAGCAAAGCACTAGCTTGAAAGTGCTCTTGTATAAAGCAAGTGCTCCTCAGGACACATGGTAATTTTGTCTAGTCATGTTCATCATATTTAGTTGATTCACGTTCGCTACTTTGATAATTTGATATGTGGGTGGACTAGTGCTAAGGTGTTGTTCTTACTAAAACTAACAACCTACTTATGATTAACCCCTCTCACAAGCATCCTCAAGTATAAAATAAGAATTAAGATAAATCTAACCATAGCATGAAACATGTGGATCCAAATCAGCCCCTTATGAAGCAACGCATAAACTGGGGTTCAAGCTTCTGTTACTCTCACAACCCATCTTCTACTTGTTTGTCCACAATTAATTCCCTTAGGCCCATAACATGGTGAAGTGTCATGTAGTCGATGTTCACATGACACCACTAAACGAAGTAACAACAACATACACATCATCAAAATATCGAACGAATACCAACTTTATATGATTACTTATAACCAGACCCCTCCCATGTCCTCAGGAACAATAGTAATTATTCGCACCTCATCAAGATGTTCAACATGAGAGGTATAACAAATATTATTAAGGATCTGAACATTATGGCTTCCACCAAGTAATACAACTAGCATCAACTACAAGATGTAATTAAAACAACTAGCAACCCACAGGTACCAATCTGAGGTTTTGAGACAAATATTGATGACGGGATACTACCCCTTGGTATACCAAGAGTGGAGATTCGCCATCTCCAAGACATTTGGGGGACGCCTGCCCCTCCCCCCCCCCTCCGGGGCCGGCTGGCAATAGCCAGCCCATTTGGACAACACGTGCCTGGCCGGCTACCTGTAGCCGGCCCACTCAGCCAATGCGAGCCTGGCCAGCTGGCAACAACCGGTTCGCTTGGCCGACCTATTCCTAGCCGTGTGGCGGGGTTCGGTCTGCCGGCTGGCCCACCGCCAGCCGTCCATCCGGCCGTACCACTATACGAAGACAAGACGGGACAAATGATGTTGAGGCCATTCCGGCAGCAGTACACGTTGAGATGCCTGGCACGGCCACAACGTGATGATGGAGGGGTTAGCGGGGCTACAGGAACCCTGTCATCATCGATGTTGAGCGGGCGCACGGCCCTATAGCCACAATCCCTCCATACGCACATGCCCCGGCAACTCGGCACGTCGGTCAGTGATGCACATGGCCTACAGGCCCCGTGACAAAACTCGACAGCAGACGGGCCCCGCAAATAGCCCGAGAGGCTGGAAGCCGCCCCCACCTCCTGTCCTACCCTTACCACCATATCCCCTTGGATACACTACAAAGTCTCACCCCTGCCCACCGAGAGAGGCACAGAGGCGGAGACTCGTCCAGGCAGATAGAGATTCACACGAGAGACACACTCACACTACTGAGGCAGCAAGACTGGTAGCCAGAGCTTCGTCTCCCTCCTCCCAACACAAGTCAGGGAGCACCCTTTGTATTGCGATTCTCATATAGTCACACAGCTGACTAGGGGTTTTACCTCACCGGAGGGCCCTGAATGTGGGTAGATCGGCGTCATGTGTGTTGAGCCTACACCTGTTCCCAGACATCGTCGGCGCCCATTGGCCCCAAACCACGAGTTAAGCCACCCCATGGCATCTGTCCCGGAAATACCACGACAGTTGGCACCCATCGTGGGGTCAGCAGTGATGCCGATCGAATTGACGTTTTGAGCGGGGCCCTTCACCCCTTCTAGAGAGCGCATGGCGCACGGCTTGGTCGTGTGCTACGACGCGCTCGACTGCATCAATGACAATGCCCGCCATCTCGAGGATGCGGACTTCCCCGTAGATGGCTCCATCATTTCCTTCAGCTCGCACCGCGTCTATGTTGCGGTCGTCACTGATAACCCAGAAGTATAGGGGATCGCAACAGTTTTCGAGGGTAAAGTATTCAACCCAAATTTATTGATTCGACTCAAGGGGAAGCCAAAGAATATTCTCAAGTATCAGCAGTTGAGTTGTCAATTCAACCACACCTGAAAGATTTAGTATCTCCATCAAAGTATCAGTAGCAAAGTAGGGTCATAGCAGCAGTAGCAACAGTAACCAGTAGCAGCAAAGTAACAGCAGCAGCAGTGACAATAGTAGCAGCAAAGTAACGTAGCAAGGACCGGTAGTAAAAGACTCGTAGGCATTGCATCGGTGATGGATGATTATGTCGGATGTTATTCATCACGTAACAGTTATAACACAGAGAGATATGTAACTAGCTCTAGTTCGTCAATCTAATGTAGGCATGTATTCCGTATGTAGTCATACATGCTTAGGGAAAAGAACTTGCATGACATCTATTGTCCATCCCTCGTGTGGCGGCGGGGTCCTAATGGAAACTACGGGATATTAAGGTTCTCCTTTTAATAAAGAACCGGACCAACGCATTAACACTTGGTGAATAAATGAACTCCTCATACTATGGTCATCTCCGTGAGTGGTTCCGGCTATTGTCACTCCGGGGTTGCCGGGTCATAACACATAGTAGGTGACTACAACTTGCAAGATAGGATCAAAAACACACATATATTGGCGACAACATAATAGGTTCAGATGTGAAATCATGGCACTCGGGCCCTAGTGACAAGCATTAAGCATGGCAAAGTAGTAGCAACATCAATCTCAGAACATAGTGGATACTAGGGATCAATCCCCGTCAAAACCAACTCGATTACATGATAGATCTCATCCAACCCATCACCGTCCAACAAGCCTACGATGAGATTAATCACGAACGGTGAAGCGCATCATGGAATTGGCGATGAAGGAAGGTTGATGATGACGATGGCGACGATCTCCCCTCTCCGGAGCCCAAAACGGACTCCAGATCTGCTCTCCAGACGAAGAACAGGAGGTGGCGGCACCTCCGTATCGTAAAACGCGATGAACTCCTCTCCTTGATTTTTTTCGGACGAAACGGACTAAATAGAGCTGGATTTGGAGGCGGTGGAGCTTTGTAGGCCCCACAAGCCTGCCAGGCGCGGCTAGGGAGGCCCGCGCTTGGTGGGCTTGTGGGCTCACGGCTCCACTTCCTCCGCTGATTCTTGCGCCAGTATTTTTCATAAATTCCAGAAAAATTCTCCGTAAATTTTCAGGTCATTCCGAGAACTTTTATTTCTACACAAAAACAACACCATGGCAATTCTACTGAAAACAGCGTTAGTCCGGGTTAGTTCCATTCAAATCATGCAAATTAGAGTCTAAAACAAGGGCAAAAGAGTTCGGAAAAGTAGATACGACGAAGACGTATCAGTCACCGACAGCTATCCCATCGTGGTGCTCAGTTGCGACGAGTCGCCACTAGCCGGCGACAGCCACCTCTCCAGCAGCATCGCCGATCTGTGCGACCGTGTGGAGGTGCTCACCATCACCTCACATGGCGGCTCGTCTGGGTACCGGACCCCGATTCGAGCAGTGGTCGACATGCTCCGCACCCCCATCAATCAGGTGGCCGACCCTGTGGTCACCACCCTAGAGCTCGATGCCCACCGCGTGCAGCTCCCCCGTGAGGCGGAGGTGCTGGAGGCTACTCATCGCGAGTTCGAGGCCACTCGGCACGAGTTCAACGTGGCACACGGTCTCACGCCGGCTGCCCCTCGGCCTAGCCGACTAGAGCACGTGCAGCGCCAAGGAGGCGCAGTCGGACAGGAGCTGGTCAGCGACCACCCCATTTACGATACCCCAGTGAAGAACATGTGAGTTGTGCAGGCCACCATCAGCGAGCTCAAAGGGCTCGATGGTCCGGCCCACGATACGCAGTAGGAGCGCATCCGCGTCCTCAGAGATGCCGCCAATGCACATCAGGCCGAGTCGTCCCATGACCCGGTCGGCTCCCACTCAAGGACCTATAACGATGTTGGCTAGCCCATAGCCAACCGGAGGGAGATAAATCAGGCGTCTTCGCCTGCCGACACCCACCACCGCCGCGGCAGCCGACAGGCGGGTAGCCACGGTCGACGAAAACGTAGCCCGTCTGTTGTCCATAGCCGTGTGTGAGTGCCGGCTGGCCAGGGCGACCGCCAATCGGCACGGAGAGGCTGACGTGAGGAGCGTGATCGGTCGAAGGCACTAAGAAGGTCCCTCTAGACCCGGCTGAACCCACCGGCAAGTGCGTCCTGGTGGGGGTCTACCTCAGCAGCAAATAGGAAAGAAAGCTTGTCGACTTCCTCCATGAGAATTGGCATATCTTTGCATGGTCCCCAAAGGACATGTCGGGAGTCCCGAGAAAGTTCACTGAGCACTTCCTCCATGTCCGGCCGGATGCAAAGCCGGTCAGGAAACCCATGCGCCGCTTCTCAAAGGATAAGCGAAAAACCATTGGTGAAGAAGTTGCCCGGCTGCTAGCAGCTGTCTTCATCATGGAAATCTTCCACCCGAACACGTTGTCGAACCCCTTCCTGGTGTTGAAGAAAAATAAAACTTGGCGCATGTGTATCAACTACACGAGCCTAAACAAGGCATGCGCCAAGGATCCATTTGCTCTGCCCCGTATCGATCAAATGATCGACTCGACGACCGGCTGCGAGTTGTTGTCCTTCCTGGATGCCTATTCAGGCTACCACCGGATCAAGCTAAATCCAGCTGATCGGCTCAGAACAGCTTTATCACACCCTTCAGGGCGTTTTGCTACATTACGATGACGTTCGAGCTGAAAAATGTCGGCGCCACATTCTAGCACTCCATGCAACGATGCCTCTATAGGAAGCTTGGTTGCAACGTACACATCTATGTAGACGATGTTGTGGTCAAGACAAATGAAATCCGCACCCTCCTGGATTATCTCAAAGAGACATTCACGAGTCTGCGCGAATTCGAGATCCGACTAAACTTGGAGAAGTGCGTGTTCAGCGTACCATCTGGCTAGCTCCGCGGTTTCCTCGTTTCCAAACGAGGGATCGAGGAAAACCCGGAGAAGATTTGGGCCATCGAGCGAATGGCCCGACCAACTGACCTATCCGGCGTCCAGAAGGTCACCGGCTGTGTCGCCTCACTTATCCGATTCATCAGTGGACTCGAAGAGAAAGCCCTCCCACTCTACCGACTACTCAAGATGGCATACAACTTCGTCTAGTTTGACGAAGCCAACGATGCCCTACGCTACCTCAAGCGCGCGCTAACCACAACGCCGGTGCTGGCCACACGAGCGTGTTGGAAAAATGCCCTAGAGGCAATAATAAAATAGTTATTATTATATTTCCCATTTCAAGATAAGTGTTTATTATCCATGCTATAATTGTATTAAATGGAAACGTAAATGCATGTGTGGATATATAGACAAAACAATGTCCCTAGTGAGTCTCTAGTTGACTAGCATGTTGGTCAAGGATGGTTAAGGTTTCCTAGCCATAGACAAGTGTTGTCACTTGATGACGGGATCACATCATTAGGAGAATGATGTGATGGACAAGACCCAAACTACAAATGTAGCATATGATCATGTCATTTTTTTGCTATTATTTTCTGCATGTCAAGTATACATTCCTATGACCATGAGATCATGTAACTCACTAACACTGGAGGAATGCCTTGTGTGTATCAAGCGTCGCAACATTACTGGGTGACTATAAAGGTGCTCTATAGGTATCTTCGAGGGTGTCCGTTGAGTTAGCATGGATCAAGACTGGGATTTGTCACTCCGTGTGACGGAGAGGTATCTCGGGGCCCACTCGGTAATACAACATCACAAACAAGCCTTGCAAGCAATGTGACCAAAGAGTTAGCCACGGGATCTTGTATTACGAAACGAGTAAAGAGACTTGCCGGTAACGAGGTTGAAATAGGTATGGCGATACCGACGATCGAATCTCGGGCAAGTTACATACTAAAGGACAAAGGGAATGATATACGGGATTGTGTGAATCCTTGACATAGAGGTTCAACCGATAAGATCTTTGTAGAATATGTAGGATCCAATATGGACGTCCAGGTCCCACTATTGGATATTGGTCGGAGAGTGTCTCGGTCATGTCTACATAGTTCTCGAACCCGTAGGGTCTGCACACTTAAGGTTCAATGACGTTTTCGGTATAGTTAAATTATTGATGTTGGTAACGGAATATTGTTCAGAGTCTCGGATGAGACCCCGAACGTCACGAGTGTCTCCAGAATGGTCCGAAAATGAAAATTGATATATAGGATTGTTGCATTTGGCTTCCAGAAAGATTTTGGGCATTACGGGTAAAGTATCGGGAGAGACAAAAGGGTTCTGGGGTTTTACCGGGAGGGGCCACTCACCCGGGAGAGGACCTAATAGGCCCATGGGTGGTGCACCAGCCCTTAGTGGGCTGGTGAGCTAGCCTACTAGGGCTATTTCGCCTGGAGAAAAAAAGGAAAGAAAAAAAGGAGAGGAGGTGGACAAGAAGGAAAGGACTCCTCCACCAAACCGAATTGGAGGAGGAGACCTTCCTCCTTGGCTCGGCCGAACCCTCCTACTTGGAGTAGGAGGAAAGGCAGCCTCCCTCTTGTTCCTCCTATATATATGGAGTTTTGAGAGGGTTTTTGTACCTAAAGCCTTTGTGCAAACCTCTCTCCCTCCACTACTTCGTGACACATCGTAGCTAGATTGGTACGTCACCGCGAAGCCCTGTCAGAGTAGCTCCACCATCATCACAGCCACGCCGTCGTGCTGCCGGAGAATTCAGCTACCTCTTCGTCTCTCTTGCTGGATCAAGAAGGCAAAGATCGTCATCGATCTGTATGTGTGCTGAATGCGGAGGTGACGTCCGTTCAGTGCTAGATCGGGAAGGATCGTGGGACGGCGGCGATTTGGATCGCGAAGAAGTTCCACTACATCAACCGTGTTTCTTAACGCTTCCCGCTTAGCGATCTACAAGGGTATGTGGATCCGTTGTCCGTCTCGTAGATGATCATCACCATGATAGGTCTTCGTGTGCGTAGGAAATTTTTTGCTTCCCATGCAACGTTCCCCAACAGTGGCATCATGAGCTAGGTTCATGCATAGATGATATCTTGAGTAGAACACAAAAGAGTTTGTGGGCATTGATGTTCAATTTTTTGCCCTCCTTAGTATTTTCTTGATTGGACGGTATTGTTGGATTGAAGCGGCTCAGATCAAACTTACTCGTACGCTTACGACAGACCGGTTTCATCAACAGCCATGCAACTTGTTGCATAAAGATGACTGGCGGGTGTCTGTTTCTTCAACTTTAGTTGAATCAGATTTGACCGAGGCGGTCGTTGGAGAAGGTTAAATAGAAATTTGCATATCACTGTTGTGTCTTTGCGTAAGTAAGATGCGATCATACTATATACTGATACGTCTCCAACGAATCTATAATTTTTTATGGTTTCATGCTATTATCTTGTCAAACTTTGGATGTTTCGTATGCCTTTTATATATATTTTGGGACTAACTTATTAACTCAGTGCCAAGTGCCAGTTCCTGTTTTTTCCTTGTTTTTGACCCCTTTCAGAGGAGATTTTGAAACGGAGTCCAAATGGAAGAAAATCCCCGAAAAGATTTTTTCTCGAACGGAAGAAGATCGGGAAGCTTGGGAGCCAAGGCAGGGGAGCCCCAGGGGCCCCACAAGCCCCCACCCCGCGGCCAGGGGGGAGGTCGCGCCATCCAGGCTTGTGGGCCCCCTGGATGCCCTTTGCCCTAGGTCTTTCACCTATATATTCCCATAATTTCCAGAAAAAATCAGGAGATCATCGAAAATAATTTTCCGCCGCCGCAAGCTTCTGTCTCCGCAAGATCCCATTTGGGGCACGTCCTGGTGCCCTGCCGGAGGGGGGATTCGGACACGGCGGGCTTCTTCATCAACACCATGACTTCTCGGATGATGCGTGAGTAGTTCAGCATAGACCTACGGGTCCATAGCTAGTAACTAGATGGCTTCTTCTCTCTCTTGGATCTTCAATACAAAGTTCTCCATGATCTTCATGGAGATCTATCCGATGTAATCTTCTTTTGCGGTGTGTTTGTCGAGATCCGATGAATTGTGGATTCATGATCAGATTATCTATGAATCTTATTTGAGTTTCTTCTGATCTCTCTTATGCATGATTTCATATCCTTGTAATTCTCTTCGAGTTGTGGGTTTTGTTTGGCCAACTAGATCTATGATTCTTGCAATGGGAGAAGTGCTTGGTTTTGGGTTCATACCGTGCGGTGACCTCACCCAGTGACAGAAGGAGTAGCGAGGCACGCATCATGTTGTTGTTCTCAAGGGTAAAAAGATGGGGTTTTGATCATTGGTTTGAGATTATCCCTCTACATCATGTCATCTTGCTTAAAGCGTTACTCTGTTCGTCATGAACTCAATACACTAGATGCATGCTGGATAGCGGTCGATGTGTGGAGTAATAGTAGTAGATGCAGAAAGTATCGGTCTACTTGTCTCGGACGTGATGCCTATATGTATGATCATTGCCTTAGATATCGTCATGACTTTGCGCGGTTCTATCAATTGCTCGACAGTAATTTGTTCACCCACTGTAATACTTGCTATTTTGAGAGAAGCCTCTAGTGAACACTATGGCCCCCAGGCTCTACTCCACACCATATTTTACCCTTACATTTTTTACTTCGTTGCACTTTCCGCCTTCAGATCTCACATTGCAAACAATCTTGAAGGGATTGACAACCCCTTTGAAGCGTTGGGTGCAAGCTTGTTTGTGTTTGCGCAGGTACTATGGACTTGACGAGACCCTCCTTCTGGATTGATACCTTGGTTCTCAAACTCAGCGAAATACTTAATGCTCCTGTGCTGCATCACCCTTTCCTCTTCAAGGGAAAAACCAACGCAAGCCCAGCCTCTGTCAACGTGTCAATTTCTGGCGCTGTAGTCTGTGGGATAGCAGAAGAATTTCTGGCGCCATTGTCGGGGAGGAAGATCAAGTCAAGAACTCATCCAAGTAGGTGTCACAAACTCATCTCTTGCATTTACTTTGTTTGCCAGTTGCCTCTCGTTTTCCTCTCCCTCACTTCACCAATTTGCCTTTTTCATTCGTCTTTTCGTTCGCCCTTTCGTTCGCCCTTTTTCTCGTCTGCTCTTTGTTTGCTTGTGTGCTTGCTTGCTTGCTGAAGTCACCATGAACGAAAAAACCAAACTTTGTGACTTCTCGAATACTAATAATAATGATTTTATTAGTACTCCTATTGCTCCCGCCACTAGTCCGGAGTCATACGAAATCAATGCCGCTTTGCTGAATCTTGTTATGAAAGAGCAATTCTCTGGCCTTCCTAGTGAAGATGCCGCATCCCATCACAATACCTTCATTGAGCTTTGCGATATGCAAAAGAAAAAAGATGTGGATAATGACGTGATTAAATTGACGCTTTTTCCTTTCTCGTTGCGAGATCGCGCAAAAACTTGGTTTTCTTCTTTGCCCAAAAATAGTATTGATTCTTGGGATAAGTGCAAAGATGCTTATATATCCAAGTATTTTCCGCCGGCTAAGATCATCTCTCTCCATAATGATATCATGAATTTCAAGCAACTTGATCATGAACATGTTGCACAATCTTGGGAGAGAATGAAATTAATGATTAGAAATTGTCCCGCTCATGGCTTGAGTCTTTGGATCATTATCCAAATCTTTTACGTTGGCTTGAATTTTTATTCTAGAAACATCTTGGACTCCGCTTCAGGTGGAACGTTCATGGAAATCACGTTAGGGGAAGCCATAAAGCTCTTAGACAACATCATGACAAACTACTCTCAGCGGCACACTGAAAGGTCACCTACTAGTAAGAAGGTACACGCTATAGAAGAAATTAACTCGTTGAGTGCTAAGATGGATGAGTTAACGAATTTGGTTGCTAGTAGAAATGCTCCTTTGGATCCTAATGATATGCCCTTGTCTTCTTTAATTGAGAGTAGCAACGCTAGCTTGGACGTTAATTTTGTTGGTAGGAATAACATTGGCAACAACAACGCTTTTAGAGGAAACTATGTTCCTAGGCCTTTTCCTAGTAACTCCTCTAATAAATTTGGCAACTCCTACAACAATACTCATGGAAATTACAATAGATTACCCTCTGATCTAGAGAGTAATATCAAAGAGTTCATCAACTCTCAGAAGATTTTCAATGCGTCCATAGACGAAAAACTACTCAAAATTGACGATTTGGGTAAGAGCGTTGATATAATTTCTTGTGATGTTGATGCTTTGAAAGTTAGATGTGCTCCTCCAAAAATCAACATGGATGAAACTTTGAAAGCTATGCGTGTTTCCATGATTGAGAGCCAAGAAAGAACCGCCCAAATTCGTGCTAGACATGAATGGCTTAAAAAGGCGTGTTCTCGTGATGAGAATCACGAAGATCTTAAAGTGATCGGTGTGACTCCTATTGAATCTTTGTTTTCTTGTGTCAAAGCTAATGATTATGGGGCTGGCTATGAATCCACTTTGGTTGAAAAGTGCCCCAATGATTCGGAGTCCATCTATCTTGATGCTAAAAGCATTGAAAGTGGAGTAGAAGATGTTAAAACTTTGAGTAGTAATGAAATTACTACCGTGGATTTCAAGGAATTCAATTATGATAGTTGCTCCTTGATTGAATGCCTTTCTTTGATGAATCCATGTTAAACTCTCCACACGCTTATAGCCAAAACAAAGCCTTTACCGATCATATCGTCGAAGCTATGATCAAATCTCTTGAAGAGAAACTCGAATTGGAAGTCTCTATCCCTAGAAAGCTTCATGATGAGTGGGAACCTACCATCAAAATCAAAATCAAAAACTATGAGTGCAATGCTTTGTGTGATTTGGGTGCTAGTGTTTCTGCGATTCCAAAGTCTTTATGTGATGTTGTGGGTTTTAATGAGACTGAAGAGTGTTCTCTTAATTTGCATCTTGCTAATTCTATTGTCAAGAAACCCATGGGAAGGATCAATGATGTTCTTATTATTGCAAATAGGAACTATGTACCCGTGGATTTCATTGTGCTTGACATTGATTGCAATCCTACATGCCCTATTATTCTTGGTAGACCTTTCCTAAGGACTATCGGTGCTATCATCGATATGAAGGAAGGGAATATTAGATTTCAATTTCCTTTAAGGAAGGGAATGGAACACTTTCCTAGAAAGAAAATAAGATTGACCTATGAATCCATGATGACGGCCACTTATGGTTTGAGCACCAAAGACGACGATACGTGATTCTATCGCTTCTATGCCTAGCTAAGGGCGTTAAACAATAGCGCTTGTTGGGAGGCAACCAAATGAATTTATCTTTTTCTTTCTGTTTTTTTTTTGCGTCCACACCATCATAATTCTGTTGTGATTGTGTTTTTTGTTTTTATTTTTGTGTTTGAGCCAAGCAAAGCCTTTATGACTAGTCTTGGTAATGGTTGTTTGATCCTGCTGGAAAAAGACAGAAACTTTTCGCTCACAAGATGATTTTTAGTTTTTATTCAGAAAAAGCTTTTGAGTTGATTCTTTTTGCTGCTGATTGATATGCTTTTTTCCCAGGCCGTCGTAATTTGTTAGATTTTTTGAGGTACCAGAAGTATACGAAGTATGCAGATTGCTACAGACTAGTCTGTTTTTGACAGATTTTGTTTTTGGTGAGTTGGTTGCTTGTTTTGATGAAACTATGGTTAGTATCGGGGGGTACTAGCCATGGAAAAGTGAGAATACAGTAGCCCAACATCAATATAGATAGAATTCAAGTTTTCTACAGTACCAAAAGAAGTGTTAGTTTGTTTTCTTGTACTAATGTTATCACAAGTTTCTGTTTAAGTTTTGTGTTGTGAAGTTTTCAAGTTTTGGGTGATGTTCTCATGGACAAAGAGATAAGGAGTGGAAAGAGCTCAAGCTTGGGGATGTTCAAGGCATCCCAAGCCAAATTCAAGGACACCAAAAATCCTAAGCTTGGGGGATACCCCGGGAAGGCATCCCCTCTTTCGTATTCAATCCATCGGTAACATTACTTGGAGCTATATTTTTATTCACCACATGATATGTGTTTTGCTTGGAGCGTCTTGTATCATAGGAGTATTTTCTTTTTGTTGTGTCACAATCATCATTTCTGCACACCTTTTGAGAGAGAGGGACTTGCACTCATCGTGATTTTGCTAGAATGCTCATAGTGCTTCACTTATATCTTTTGAGCTAGACACTTTTGCTCTTGTGCTTCACTTATATCTTTAGAGCACGGCGGTGCGTGACTTGGTAGTTGGCTTATGCTATGAAAGTAGTCCCAAATGTGATAGGTACCCAACGAGGATGCAAAAACCTCCATCTTCATGTGCATTGATTAGAAAGAGAAATTTTGATTCCTCTCAAATAGTTTTGAGACGTGAACTCGGTAATATTAAGAGTTATGTTAGTAGGGTGTTGTGAATCTAGAAATACTTGTGTTGAAGTTAGTGATTCCCGTAGCATGCACGTATGGTGAACCGCTATGTTAGCATGTCGGAGCATAATTGATCTACTAATTGTCATCCTTTGTGTTGAGGTCGGGATCGCGCGATGCTTAACACCTACCAACCCTTCCCCTCGGAGTATGCGTTTAGCACTTTGTTTCGATTACTAATAAAAACTTTGGCAACAAGTCTCTGAGTTCTTCATGACTAATGTGAGTCCATGGTATAGATGCACTTTCACCTTCCACCATTGCTAGCCTCTCTAGTGCCGCGCAATTCTCGCCGGTGAACAAACCCACCAAATTCCTTCCTCAAAACAGCCACCATACCTACCTACTATGGCATTTTCATAGCCATTCCAAGATATATTGCCATGCAACTCCCACCGTTCCGTCTCATGACTTGTGTCGTCACTCTCATATTTCCATTGCATGATCGTAAGATAGCTAGCGAGATGTTTCAATGTCATACGCCATGCTAGATCGTTGCACATCCCGGTACACTACCGGAGGCATTTCCTATGGAGTCATCATCATTATGATCTTTGAGGTGTGAGTAAATAAAAGTGTGATGATCATCATTATTAGAGCATTGTCACATGTGAGGAAATAAAAAAAGAGGCCAAAGATCCCAAAAAAAGAGGGGAAAAAGGCCTAAGAGCCCAAATAAAAAAAGAAAAAAAGAGAGAAGGGACAATACTACTATCTTTTTCCACACTTGTGCTTCATGATAGCACCATGTTCTTCATGATTGAGAGCTTCTTGCTTTGTCACTACCATATGCTAGTGGGAATCTTCATTATATAACTTGGCTTGTATATTCCAATGATGGGCTTCCTCAAAATTGCCCTAGGTCTTCGTGAGCAAGCAAGTTGGATGCACACCCACTAGTTCTCCTTTTGAGCTTTCACATACTTATAGCTCTAGTGCATCTCTTATATGGCAATCCCTACTCATTCACATTGATATCTATTAATGGGCATCTCCATAGCCTTTTTGATACGCCTAGTCAATGTGACCATCTCCTCCTTTTTTGTCTCACAACCACCACCACACTATATTCCACCTATAGTACTATATCCATGGCCCGCGCTCATGTATTTCGTGATAGTTATAAAAAGTTTGAGAAAGTAAGAGTGCGAAAACAATTACTTGGTCAATATCGGGGTTGTTCATCATTTACATTAGTTGTGTGAGGATGATGGAGCATAGCCAGACTATATGATTTTGTAGGGATAACTTTCATTGGCCTTGTTATTTTGAAAGTTCATGATTACTTTGCTAGTTTGCTTGAAGTATTACTATTTTCATTTCAATAGCAAACTATTGTTTTGAATCTTACGGATCTGAACATTCATGCCACGTGAAAGAATTTGCAAAGTACAACTATGCTAGGTAGCATTCCACATCAAAAATTCATTCTTTATCACTTCCCTACTCAAGGACGAGCAGGAGTTAAGCTTGGGGATGTTTGATACGTCTCCAACGTATCTATAATTTTTTATGGTTTCATACTATTATCTTGTCAAACTTTGGATGTTTTGTATGCCTTTTATATATTTTTGGACTAACTTATTAACTCAGTGCCAAGTGTCAGTTCCTGTTTTTCCCATGTTTTTTACCCCTTTCAGAGGAGATTTTGAAACGGAGTCCAAACGGAAGAAAATCCCCGAAAAGATTTTTTCTGGAACGGAAGAAGATCGGGAAGCATGGGAGCCAAGGTAGGGGAGCCCCAGGGGCCCCACAAGCCCCCACCCCGCGGCCAGGGGGGAGGTCACGCCATCCAGGCTTGTGGGCCCCCTGGATGCCCTTTGCCCTAGGTCTTTCGCCTATATATTCCCATAAATTCCAGAAAAAATCATGAGATCATCGAAAGTACTTTTCCACCGCCGCAAGCTTCTGTCTCCGCAAGATCCCATCTGGGGCACGTCCTGGTGCCCTGCCGGAGTGGTGATTCGGACACGGAGGGCTTCTTCATCAACACCATGACCTCTCCGATGATGTGTGAGTAGTTCACCATAGACCTACGGGTCCATAGCTAGTAACTAGATGGCTTCTTCTCTCTCTTGGATCTTCAATACAAAGTTCTCCATGATCTTCATGGAGATCTATCTGATGTAATCTTCTTTTGCGGTGTGTTTGTCGAGATCCGATGAATTGTGGATTTATGATCAGATTATCTATGAATCTTATTTGAGTTTCTTCTGATATCTCTTATGCATGATTTCATATCCTTGTAATTCTCTTCGAGTTGTGGTTTTTTTGTCCAACTAGATCTATGATTCTTGCAATGGGAGAAGTGCTTGGTTTTGGGTTCATACCGTGCGGTGACCTCACCCAGTGACAGAAGGGGTAGCGAGGCACGCATCATGTTGTTGCCATCAAGGGTAAAAAGATGGGGTTTTCATCATTGGTTTGAGATTATCCCTCTACATGATGTCATCTTTCTTAAAGCGTTACTCTGTTCGTCATGAACTCAATACACTAGATGCATGCTGGATAGCGGTCAATGTGTGGAGTAATAGTAGTAGATGCAGAAAGTATCGGTCTACTTGTCTCGGACGTGATGCCTATATGTATGATCATTGCCTTAGATATCGTGATGAATTTGCGTGGTTCTATCAATTGCTCGACAGTAATTTGTTCACCCACCGTAATACTTGCTATTTCGAGAGAAGCCTGTAGTGAACACTATGGCCCCCAGGGTCTACTCCACACCATATTTTCAGCCTTACACTTTTTACTTCGTTGCACTTTCCGCCTTCAGATCTCACTTTGCAAACAATCTTGAAGGGATTGACAACCCCTTTGAAGCGTTGGGTGCAAGCTTTTTTGTGTTTGCGCAGGTACTCTGGAGTTGACGAGACCCTCCTTCTGGATCGATACCTTGGTTCTCAAACTGAGGGAAATACTTACTGCTCCTGTGCTGCATCACCCTTTCCTCTTCAAGGGAAAAACCAATGCAAGCCCAGCCTCTGTCAACGTGTCAATTTCTGGCGCTATTGTCTGTGGGATAGCAGATACCCATAGCAGCCACGTAAAACATGCAACAAAAATTTGAGGACGACTAACTTGTTTTTGCAGGGTATGCATGTGATGTGATATGGCCAAAGACATGATATGATATATTTGATGTATGGGATGATCATGTTGTAATTGTTAAATATTGACTTGCACGTCGATGCTACGGCAACCGGCAAGAGCCATAGGGTTGTCTTTAAACTAACATTTGTGCTTGCAGATGTGTTTACTATATTTCTAGGTAGTAGCTTTAGTAGTAATAGCATAGATAGCACGACAACCTCGATGGCGGCACAAAGATGGAGATCATTATGATGGAGATCATGGTGCGACGCCGGTGACGGTGGAGATCATGCCGGTGCTTTGGTGATGGAGATCAAGAAGCACAAGATCATGGCCATATCATCTCACTTATGATTTGCATGTGATGTTAATACTTTTATGCACCTTATTTTTCTTAGGACGACGGTAGCATTATAAGGTGATCCCTCGCTATAATTTCAAGATAAAATTGTGTTCTCCCCGACTGTGTACCGTTGCGACAGTTCGTCATTTCGAGACACCACGTGATGATCGAGTGTGATAGACTCAACGTTCACATACAACGGGTGCAAAAACATTGGACACGCGGAACACTCGGGTTAAACTTGACGAGCCTAGCATTTACATACATGGCCTCAGAACACAAGAGACCGAAAGGTCGAGCATGAATCATATAGTTGATATGATCAACATGGAGATGTTCAGCACTGAAACTATACTCAACTCACGTGATGATCGGACTTGAGTTAGTGAATTTGGATCATGTGACACTCGAATGACTAGAGGGATGTCTATTTGAGTGGGAGTTTATTAGTAGTATGATCAGCTAAATTCAATTGTCTTGAACATAGTCTAAGTAATCTTTGCAAAATTTTATGTTGTAGATCAATGGCTCGCGCAGTAGCAAACCTGAATTTTAATACGTTCCTAGAGAAAGCTAAACTGAAAGATGATGGAAGCAACTTTGTTTATTCGGCTCGCAATCTGAGCGTTGTCCTCCAAGCTGGCCAAAAGCACTATGTGCTTGGTGCAGTGCTAGGCAATATACGACCCGCTACGGCAGACCAAGATGTTTTGAACGTTTGGCAAGCACGTAAGGATGAGTACTCACTAGTTCAATGTGCAGTTTTGTATGGGTTAGAACCGGGACTTCAAAGACATTTTGAACGTCATGGAGCATATGAGATGTTCCAGGAGTTGAAGTTTATCTTTCAGAAGAATGCCCGGATCGAGAGGTATGAGACCTCCGATAAGTTCTATGCTTGCAAAATGGAGGAGAATTCGTTTGTCAGTGAACATGTGCTCATAATGTCTGGGTACTCTAACCGTCTAACTGAGTTGGGGATTGAACTCCCGCAAGAAGCTATCGCTGATAGAATTCTTCAGTTACTGCCACCTAGCTATAAGAGCTTCGTGTTTAACTATAACATGCAAGGGATGAACAAGTCACCTGGCGAGTTATTTGCGATGCTGAAAGTCGCTGAGTCAGAAATCCGGAAAGAACATCAAGTGTTGATGGTCAATAAAACCACTACTTTCAAGAAAAACGGCAAAGGCAAGAAGGGTAACTCCAAGAAGAGTGGCAAGGCCGTTGCCCTTTCGACGAAGAAACCCAAGGCTGGACCTAAGCCGGAAACTGAGTGCTATTATTGCAAGGGGACTGGTCATTGGAACCGCAACTTCACCAAGTATCTGGCCGATAAGAAGGCGGCCAACGCCAAACAAGGTATATACGATATACATCTTATTGATGTGAACCTCACCAGCTCTCATAGTAGTGCCTGGGTATTTGATATTTGTTCCATTGCTCACATTTGCAACTCGAAACAGGAACTACGAAATAAACGAAGGCTGGCGAAGTATGAAGTGACGATGTGCGTGGGAAATGGTTCCAAGGTTGATGCAATCCTCGTCGGCGCGGTCTCACTTCAGTTACCATCGGGATTAGTGATGAACTTAAATAGTTGTTATTTAGTTCCTACGTTGAGCATGAACATTATATCTGGATCTTGTTTATTGCGAGACGGTTACTCATTTAAGTCGGAGAATAATGGTCGTTCTATTTATATGAGTAATATCTTTTATGGTCATGCACCCAATGTGAGGGGTTTGTTCATATTGAATCCCGATTGTGATGACACTCATATCCATAACATTGAGACCAAAAGATGTAGAGTTAACAATGATAGCGCCACTTTCTTGTGGCACTGCTGCTTAGGTCATATTGGTGTTAAGTGCATGAAGAAACTCCATGCTGATGGACTTTTGGAGTCACTTGATTTTGAATCAATTGACACATGCGAACCATGTCTCATGGGCAAGATGACTAAGACTTCGTTCTCCGAAACAATGGAGCGTGCAAGTGACTTGCTGGAGATCATACATACTGATGTGTGCGGACCAATGAGCATAGAGGCGCGCGGCGGATATCGTTATTTTCTCACCTTCGCTGACGATTTGAGTAGCTATGGCTATATCTACTTGATGAAGCACAAGTATGAAACGTTTTAAAAGTTCAAACAATTTCAGAGTGAAGTTGAAAATCATCGTAGCAAGAAGATCAAGTTCCTACGATCTGATCGAGGAGGTGAATATCTGAGTTACGAGTTTGGTGCTCACTTAAGACAATGTGGAATTGTTTCACAGTTGACACCGCCTGGAACACCAGAGCGTAATGGTATGTCCGAACGTCTTAATCGTACTTTATTAGATATGGTGCATTCTATGATGTCTCTTACCGATTTTCCATTATCATTTTGGGGCTATGCATTGGAGACGGCTGCATTCACTTTAAATAGGGCACCATCGTAATCTGTTGAGACGACACCATATGAGCTATGGTATGGCAAGAAGCAAAGTTGTCGTTTCTTAAAGTTTGGGGATGTGATGCTTATGTCAAAAAGCTTCAGCCTGAAAAGTTGGAACCCAAAGCAGAAAAGTGCGTCTTGATAGGTTACCCAAAAGAGACAGTTGGGTATACCTTCTATCCCAGATCCGAGGGAAAAGTGTTTGTCGCTGAGAACGGAGCTTTCCTTGAGAAAGAGTTTCTCTTGAAAGAATTGAGTGGGAGGAAGATAGAACTTGATGAGGTTGCGGAACCTCTGCTTCAACAAGATGGTGGCGCAGGGTAGAAAGAAATTTCTGTCGAGGCAACACCAGTTGAATAGGAAGCTAATGATGATGATCATGAAGCTTCATATCAAGTTACTGTCGGACCTCACAGGTGGACAAGAGCACGTACTGCTCCTAAGTTGTACGGGAATCATGTCTTGTAAATCATGTTGTTGGACAACAATGAGCCTGCGAATTATGGAGAAGCAATGGTGGGGCCAGATTCCAACACATGGTTAGAAGCCATGAAATCCGAGATAGGATCTATGTATGAAAACAAAGTATGGACTTTGGAAGTATTACCTGAAGGTCGCGAGGCTATTCAGAACAAATGGATATTTAAGAAGAAGACGGACGGAGACGATAATGTGACCGTTTATAAAGCTTGACTTGTGGCAAAGGGTTTTTCACAAGTTCAAGGAGTTCACTACGATGAGACATACTCACCCGTAGCGATGCTTAAGTCCGTCTGAATTATGTTAGCAATAGCTGCATTTTTTGATTATGAAATCTGGCAGATGGATGTCAAAACGGCGTTCCTTAACGGGATTCTTAAGGAAGAATTGTATATGATGCAACCGAAGGTTTTGTCGATCCAGAGAATGCTGACAAGGTGTGCAAGTTCCAGCGATCCATATATGGAGTGGTGCAAGCATCTCGGAGTTGGAATCGGCTCTTTGATGAGGTGATCAAGGCGTTTGGGTTTATACAGGTTTTTAGAGAAGCTTGTATTTACAAGAAAGTGAGTGAGAGCTCTATAGCATTTCTAATATTATATGTGGATGACATGTTGATTGGAAACAATGTTGAGTTTTTGGAAAGCATAAAGGACTACTTGAATAAAAGTTTTTCAATAAAGGACCTAGGAGAAGCTGCTTACATATTGGGCATACAGATCTATAGAGATAGGTCAAGGCGCCTAATAGCTCTTTCACAAAGCACATACCTTGATAAAGTTTTAAATAAGTTCAAAATGGAACAATCCAAGAAGGGGTTCCTGCCTGTGTTACGAGGTATAAAGTTGAGTAAGTCTCAATGTCGAGTAAGTGCAGAAGATAGAGAAAAGATGAGTGTCGTCCGCTATGCTTCAGCCATAGGATCTATCATGTATGCAATGTTGTGCACAAGACCGGATGTCAGCCTGGCCATAAGTATGGCAGGAAGGTTCCAAAGTTATCGAGGAAGTGGAACACTGGGCGGCGGTCAAGAATATTCTGAAGTACCTGAAAAGGTCTAAGGAAATGTTTCTTGTTTATGGAGGTGACGAAGAGTTCGTCGTAAAGGGTTGCGTCGATGCAAGCTTTGACACTGATCCGGATGACACTAAGTCTCAAACCGGATACGTATTTATTCTTAACGGGGGTGCCGTAAGCTGGTACAGTTCCAAGCAAAGCGTCGTAACTGATTCTACATGTGAAGCGGAGTACATAGTTGCCTCAGAGTCAGCTAAGGAGGGTGTCTGGATGAAGCAGTTCATGTCAGATCTTGACGTAGTGCCAAGTGCATTGTATCCAATCAATATGTTCTTGGACAACACTGGTGCCATTGCTCTAGCCAAGGAACCAAGGTTTCACAATAGGACCAGACACATAATGCGACGCTTCAATGCCATCCGCGATTACATCAAGCAGGAGGACATAAATATTTGCAAAGTGCACACGGATCTAAATGTTGCAGATCTACCGACTAAACCTCTTCCACGAGCAAAGCATGATCAACTCCAAAAATGTATGGGTGTTAGATTCATTACATTGTAAATCACATAGAGATGTGAGGCTAGACTGTTGACTCTCGTGCAAGTGGGAGACTGTTGGAAATATGCCCTAGAAGCAATAATAAAATAGTTATTATTATATTTCTTGTTTCAAGATAATCGTTCATTATCCATGCTATAATTGTATTGAATGGAAACGTAAATGCATGTGTGGATATATAGACAAAACAATGTCCCTAGTGAATCTCTAGTTGACTAGCCTATTGGTCAAGGATGGTTAAGGTTTCCTAGCCATAGACAAGTGTTGTAACTTGATGACGGGATCACATCATTAGGAGAATCATGTGATGGACAAGACCCAAACTATAAACGTAGCATATCAAGTTACTGTCGGACCTCGCAGGTGGACAAGAGCACGTACTGCTCCTAAGTTGTACGGGAATCATGTCTTGTAAATCATGTTGTTGGACAACAATGAGCCTGCGAATTATGGAGAAGCAATGGTGGGGCCAGATTCCAACACATGGTTAGAAGCCATGAAATCCGAGATAGGATCTATGTATGAAAACAAAGTATGGACTTTGGAAGTATTACCTGAAGGTCGCAAGGCTATTCAGAACAAATGGATATTTAAGAAGAAGACGGACGCAGACGATAATGTAACCATTTATAAAGCTTGACTTGTGGCAAAGGGTTTTTCACAAGTTCAAGGAGTTGACTACGATGAGACATTCTCACCCGTAGCGATGCTTAAGTCCGTCTGAATTATGTTAGCAATAGCTGCATTTTTCGATTATGAAATCTGGCAGATGGATGTCAAAACGGCGTTCCTTAACGGGTTTCTTAAGGAAGAATTTTATATGATGCAACCGAAGGTTTTCTCGATCCAGAGAATGCTGACAAGGTGTGCAAGCTCCAGCGATCCATTTATGGAGTGGTGCAAGCATCTCGGAGTTGGAATCGGCTCTTTGATGAGGTGATCAAGGCGTTTGGGTTTATACAGGTTTTTAGAGAAGCTTGTATTTACAAGAAAGTGAGTGAGAGCTCTATAGCATTTCTAATATTATATGTGGATGACATATTGTTGATTGGAAACAATGTGGAGTTTTTGGAAAGCATAAAGGACTACTTGAATAAAAGTTTTTCAATAAAGGACCTAGGAGAAGCTGCTTACATATTGGGCATACAGATCTATAGAGATAGGTCAAGGCGCCTAATAGCTCTTTCACAAAGCACATACCTTGATAAAGTTTTAAATAAGTTCAAAATGGAACAATCCAAGAAGGGGTTCCTGCCTGTGTTACAAGGTATAAAGTTGAGTAAGTCTCAATGTCCAGTAAGTGCAGAAGATAGAGAAAAGATGAGTGTCGTTCGCTATGCTTCAGCCATAGGATCTATCATGTATGCAATGTTGTGCACAAGACCGGATGTCAGCCTGGCCATAAGTATGGCAGGAAGGTTCCAAAGTTATCGAGGAAGTGGAACACTGGGCGGCGGTCAAGAATATTCTGAAGTACCTGAAAAGGTCTAAGGAAATGTTTCTTGTTTATGGAGGTGACGAAGAGCTCGTCGTAAAGGGTTACGTCGATGCAAGCTTTGACACTGATCCGGATGACACTAAGTCTCAAACCGGATACGTATTTATTCTTAACGGGGGTGCCGTAAGCTGGTACAGTTCCAAGCAAAGCGTCGTAACTGATTCTACATGTGAAGCGTGGTACATAGTTGCCTCAGAGTCAGCTAAGGAGGGTGTCTGGATGAAGCAGTTCATGTCAGATCTTGACGTAGTGCCAAGTGCATTGTATCCAATCAATTTGTTCTTGGACAACACTGGTGCCATTGCTCTAGCCAAGGAACCAAGGTTTCACAAGAGGACCAGACACATAATGCGACGCTTCAATGCCATCCGCGATTACATCAAGCAGGAGGACATAAATATTTGCAAAGTGCACACGGATCTAAATGTTGCCGATCTACCGACTAAACCTCTTCCACGAGCAAAGCATGATCAACTCCAAAAATGTATGGGTGTTAGATTCATTACATTGTAAATCACATAGAGATGTGAGGCTAGACTGTTGACTCTCGTGCAAGTGGGAGACTGTTGGAAATATGCCCTAGAAGCAACAATAAAATAGTTATTATTATATTTCTTGTTTCAAGATAATCGTTCATTATCCATGCTATAATTGTATTGAATGGAAACGTAAATGCATGTGTGGATATATAGACAAAACAATGTCCCTAGTGAGTCTCTAGTTGACTAGCCTATTGGTCAAGGATGGTTAAGGTTTCCTAGCCATAGACAAGTGTTGTAACTTGATGACGGGATCACATCATTAGGAGAATCATGTGATGGACAAGACCCAAACTATAAACGTAGCATATGACCGTGTCATTTTGTTCCTATTGTTTTCTGCATGTCATGTATACATTCCTATGACCATGAGATTATGTAACTCACTGACACCGGAGGAATGCCTTGTGTGTATCAAACATCGCAACGTTACTGGGTGACTATAAATGTGCTCTACAGGTATCTCCGAAGGTGTCCGTTGAGTTAGCATGGATCAAGACTCGGATTTGTCACTCCGTGTGACGGAGAGGTATCTCGGGGCCCACTCAATAATACAACATCACAAACAAGCCTTGCAAGAAATGTGACTAAAGTGTTAGCCACGGTATCTTGTATTATGGAACGAGTAAAGAGACTTGTCGGTAACGAGATTGAAATAGGTATGGCGATACCGACGATCGTAACTCGGGCAAGTAACATACCGAAGGACAAAGGGAATGATATACGGGATTGTGTGAATCCTTGACATAGAGGTTCAACCGATAACATCTTCGTAGAATATGTAGGATCCAATATGGACGTCTAGGTCCCTGCATTGGATATTGGCTGGAGAGTGTCTCGGTCATGTTTACATAGTTCTCAAACTCGCAGGGTCTGCACACTTAAGGTTCCGTGACGTTTTCGGTATAGTTGAATTATTGATGTTGGCAACTGAATGTTGTTTGGAGTCCCGGATGAGATCCTGGACACCACGAGTGTCTCCGAAATGGTTTGGAAACGAAAATTGGTATATAGGATTGTTGCATTTGGCTTCCGAGAAGATTTCGGGCATTACCGGTAAAGTACCGGGAGTGACAAATGGGTTCCAAGGTTTTACCGGGAGGGGCCACCCACCTGGGAGAGGACTAATAGGCCCATGGGTGGCACACCAGCCCTGCCCAGTAGGGATATTTTGGCTGACGCAAAAATAAAGGAAAGAAAAGAAAAAAGGAGAGGAGGTGGACAAGAAAGAAAGGACTCCTCCACCAAACCAAATTGGAGGAGGAGACCTTCCTCCTTGGCTCGACCGAGCCCTCCTACTTGTAGTAGGAGGCAAGGCAACCTCCCTTTTGTTCCTCTTATATATAGTGGAGGTTTGAGAGGGTTTTTGTACCTAAAGCCTTTGCGCAAACCTCTCTCCCTCTACTACTTTACGAAGCCCTGCCGGAGTAGCTCTACCATCATCACCGCCATGCTGTCGTGCTGCCGGAGAATTCAGCTACCCCTTCGTCTCTCTTGCTGGATCAAGAAGGTAGAGATTATCATCTAGCCGTACGTGTGCTGCACGCGGAGGTGTCGTACGTTCGGTGCTAGATCGAGACGGATCATGGGACGGCGGCGATTTGGATCGTGAAGACGTTCCACTACATCAACCGCGTTTCTTAACGCTTCCTGCTTAGCGATCTACAAGGGTATGTGGATCTGATCTCCCTCTCGTAGATGATCGTCACCATGATAGGTCTTTGTGTGCATAGGAAATTTTTGTTTCCCATGCAACGTTCCCCAACACAGTGGACAAGGAGCCGATGTTGCTCTCCATTGCGGCGACCAGCCATGTCG
This sequence comes from Hordeum vulgare subsp. vulgare, assembly GCF_904849725.1. Classification (NCBI taxonomy): domain Eukaryota; kingdom Viridiplantae; phylum Streptophyta; class Magnoliopsida; order Poales; family Poaceae; genus Hordeum; species Hordeum vulgare. The sequence continues at coordinate 320,837,031 of NC_058518.1, forward strand.
TCAGCATCGTCATGGCCGTCGAGCGCTCGGAGCCGGGCCGAGCCGAGCTGATCGAGCGATCGGTCTACTACTTGAGCGAGGTATTGTCCTCCTCCAAGCAAAACTACCCGCACTACCAAAAGATGTGCTACGATGTGTTCCTGGCGGCCCAGAAGCTCAAGCCCTACTTCCAGGAGCACCCGGTCACGGTGCTGAACACCGCTCCCCTTGGGGAAATCATGGGCAATAGGGACGCGGCCGACCACATCGCCAAGTGGGCTCTCCAGCTAGCCGACCACGACATCAACTACGAGTCCCGCACTACCATCAAGTTGCAAGCATTGCGGACTTCCTCGTCGACTGGGCAGAAACGGAGTACGTGCTGCCGCCTTCCGACTCCACCCATTGGCGCATGCACTTTGATGGCTCGAAGATGCGCACCGGCCTCGGAGCCAGCATCGTTCTCTCCTCCTCCAAGGGGGACCGACTACAATATGTCCAGCAGTTCCTCTCCGTTGCGTCAAACAACGTGGCAGAGTACGAAGCACTCACCAACGTCCTTCGGGTGTCCAGGGAGATCGGCGTCCAGCGCATCCTCTGCTTCGGCGACTCCGACCTGGTGGTGCAGCAAGTCACTAGCGAATGGGATGCCATGGATACTAACATGGCCAGCTATTGCTTCCTCGTCCAGCAGCTGACTCGCGGCTTCGAGGGCAGTGAGTTCCACCACATCCTGCGAGCCGGCAATGAGGCTGTCGACACGCTAGCAATGATCGGCTCCACCAATCAGCCCATCCCAGCCGGCATGTCCTTGAGCAACTGCGCAAGACCTCCATCGCACCTTCTCAAGAGTCCGAGTCCATCTTCATTCTGGCAGACCCGGGGTCTACGCCGCCAGTCCCGATGGCTGCCGATGTCGACTAGGGGGCTGCTAGCACCCTGTCGGCTAGAACTCGAAACGGTCAGCCGCCTGCTCCAGCTGACTCGGGGGCTGCCGGCACCCTAACGGCTAGAACTCCATCCGGTCAGCCGCCTGCCCCAACCGGCCCAGGGGCTGCCTGCCCTCCCTCAAGATCCCTCCCACCCGACTCGGGGACTGCGGTAGTCGGCCATCCGCCTACCGCCCCTGCCCCAGCAGACGTCACGGTGGTCGTGCTCACTGTGGTCACGGTCCCATCTTGGGGGCAACATTTCCTCGAATACCTCAAAAGCGGCACTCTCGCTGCCATCGAGGTCAAGGCCCAACAGATCCAAAGGCGTCCCGCCGCCTACACCATCATCAACAATGAGCTCATGAAGCGCAGTGTGTTTGGAGTTTTCCAGCGCTGCATCGAGGCGAACAAGGGCCGCGAGATCCTCCTCAACATCCACCAGGGCGAGTGCGGCCACCATGCTGCCTCACGCTCCCTGGTGGCCAAGGCATTCCGCCACGGGTTCTACTCGTCGACTCCTCTAAAGGACACCAAGGAGTTGGTCGACAAGTGCAATGGCTGCCAGCGCTTCAAGGCACGCAACCACCAGCTAGCTTCACCTCTGCAACCCATCCCCCTCACCGGGCCATTTGCCATGTGGGGCTTGTACATGGTGGGTCCATTCAAGAAGCTTGACGGCCCGACGGCCGTAACTTTCATCAAGGACATCGCCATCCTCTACGGCCTCCCCAACAACACCATCACCACCAAGGGCACAAATTTCTCCAAGGGTGCGCTCGCCCGCTACTGCAGCAAGCATGGAATCTAGCTAGGCCGCGCGTCCATGACGCACCCGTAGTCAAACGGACAAGCCGAGTGGGCAAACAGCATCATCCTGGCAGGCCTCAAGCCCAGGCTGGTAGAGCCGCTCAAGCGCTCGGTTGGCGCCTAGGTCGAGGAAATGTCAGCTGTGCTATGGAGCCTGTGAACCAAGCTCAACGGTCGACCGGTTTCACCCCATTCTTCTTGGTGTATGGGGCCGGGGCGATCATCCCCACCGACGTCGAGTTCGACTCACCTCGGGTCACCCTATACACCGAGGCTGACGCCAAGGAGGCTAGAGAAGGTGGTGTCGACCTCCTCGAGGAGGCACGCGAGATGGCGTTGTCCAGAACAGCCATTACCAGCAGGCCCTGCGCCGCTACCACAGCCGACGGGTCAAGCCACTGTCATTCCGAGAGGGCGACCTGGTGCTCTGGTTGATCCAAAGGACAGCCGCTAGCACAAGTTGTCCCCCCATGGGAGGTCCCGTTCATCATCAGCAAGGCTCTGAGAAATAATACCTACTATCCGATCGACGCTCAGAAGGCAAGAAAGAACAAGAAGGATGCCTCCGGCTCCGAGACAGAGCGGCCATGGAACGCAGAACTCCTCCACCTGTTTTACAGTTGAAAAGTGTACGTATGTTTCCGCCCTACTTACAATCAATGAACAGTCGACACCCCAGAGCAGGACTCGGGGGCTGCCTCTCCATCTTAGCTATGGTTAAGTTTTTCTTCAGCAAACCGGGTCGGATCGGCCAACCTGGGGACTGTCGGCCCAACCAACCCCACCCTAGCTCGGTAAAGTAACATAGCCCCTCCTCCTCGACGGCTTAACCCTAACCGACTGCAGACCACAACTTGGATGTCCAGCCGGCAGGCGCACAGGCAAAAGGGGGCGGGGTATATGGGAAATATTGAAAAGGGGCAGGCCGTCCAGCTGCATTGTCCAGGCTGTTCAAACATCTAACTTGGAAAAATCTAAAGTCCCAACACCCTGCCTCTGGCAGCTCACTCCTTGCTCAGCCACAGTCCGCAAGACGGCTGACTGACACGAAAAAAAAAGTCAAGGGAGCGGGGCACATGGGAAAAGGATTCAAAGCAAAGAACGATAACGAACATAAGGACACACGACGACAGGTTAAAGCTAAAAGTGTGATGCATAAATAAAAGGATAGAGGCACAAGGCCGAGAGTACGTTGCAATACACCCCGAGTGGGTGGACTTGTCCATAATAGACTTCAAATTCTAAGGAAAACAAGAAAAACAACAGACGGCTACATCGGTGCTGCCTCCCGGTCCCAGTCGGCGTGGTCGTTTGGCTCATCTTAGCATCGGGGGCCGGTGGTGCTTCCCGACTGGCCTCTGCCTCACAAGTCGGCGGCACCTCTGTGTCGCCAGCCGGCGGTGCTCCCGCCGTCCCTAGTCGGCAGCACCTCCATGTTGCCATGCGGCGGTGCTTCGCCGTCACTAGTCGACGGCACCTCCGTGCCGCCAGTCGGCGGTGCTCCGTCGTCCCAGTCGGTGGCACCCCGCCATCGCCAGCAGGCAGCTGCATCCCTTGGGCGAAAGACTCGGCTAAGCCCCCGGCAGCCGTCTTCGCAGCTCCTTCATCACCTTCAGGCTCCTCCGAGTTGGACGCCACCTCCTCATCACCGTCAATGATGGGAACACCGTAGTCGTCCTCTGGGAGGGGCATGCCATCTTCATCAAGCTCGGGGTAGTAGTTCTCCAGCGCCGCATAGGTGGCAAGCTTGTGGGATCGGAAGCCAATTTCTTCATCATCATGCGCCAGGTCCACCTGCAGCGCCACCTTCATGGTGCTCAGTCGGTCCAGGTTGATGCCAGAGTACCAGGAGAGGGCAAAACTTAAGGCGGTCCTGGCATCGGCCCGCACAGCCGATGCACTCCATGCATCGAAACGGTCCGCGGCGTGTTCCAGCCACGTCGCGGCCCGGCTCTCAGGGACACCCTCCGCCCGGTCGGGCAAAAGGGCGTGCCCAACGCTCTGGCCTGCCCGTAGGAGCTGATCCCAAAGGACTCGAAGGTAGACCACCCGGGTCTCGCATGCGTGCACCATCTCCCTTGCCGACCAGCCGACATCCTCACCCGGCTCGTAGCCGGCTCGGCGTTGCTCTTCCCGGCTTGCCTCCACGGTGCGCTCTGCCCATGTCGGCGTCTCTGGGAAGCGACCTGGCCCGCGAAGAGAAAATAAGAAAACAGGGGGGCTGGCAAAAACAACGAGCAAAGGCAACAATGCTTAGCAGCCAAGGTGTCGTCCATCCTGTGAAGAAGTCCGAGTGCGTTGGCCTCCTCCCGGTTCGCTCCCTCCTTGAGCTCATTGGCTCGGCGGGTCTCCTCGCCAAGCCGAGCCACCTCGGCCCGAAGGGTCATCACCGCCTCATCATTAGTGGTCGCCGCCTATTGCGCCGCCTCCTTTGCCGCCTTCTCCGCCTGAAGTGCACTGGCGAGCCGCTCCACATCTGCCTTTCGCTCCGCCGTGGCCGCCTCCTCAGTGCTCAGGTCCTTCTGCAGCTAGTCGTGCTCCCTGGTGACCTTTTTTTGACATGCTACTATAGGGAAACACCCCACAACTTTTCTTTTATTCCATTAAGATATTATATGTACATGAGAGGGGGTAGGATATACAAATGAGGAGGGGGTGGAAAGATACAAACCTCAAGGAGGTAAAAAAGATAAACACTTAAGTAAATCAGCCCGAAATCTAGCCTTAATCATGTGAGCTAAAAGTGATATATCATGAGTAAAACCAGACTTCCATTTGCTGAATCTTGGACGCTCGTTGTTGAAAATCTTGGCATTTAGGACTGTCCAAATATTCCAGCAGGCAGTAAACACTACTTCAGAGAAAAAGGATGGTGAAAATCCTTTCTGGCTGACAATGAAGTGGTCCACATAGAAGTGCCCTGCCAAGAGATCTGAATGTAATTCCATACCCTGTTGCTGAAGAGGCGGTTAAAAAAGAGATGATCTCTATCCTCCCTGGCGACCTTGTCGTGCTTGCTCCGAACATGGGCGAGCGACTGACGCAGCTCCTCCACCTGGGCCTCGGGAATGTCCGATGCTGCACAGAAATAAGTCACAAGACAGTTAGGCTACAACGACATGAAGTAGATAAGATTTGGCCTGACTGCTACGAAGCCGTGCAACCGCCCTGAATCTCGGGGACTACACCCAGTGGGTGCGCTCGCGCGCACCCACCAACAAAAAAGAGGGTTTACCCTTGGCCGCCTCCAGCTTGCCCATCCGAGCTGCAAGGTCCATGCGGGCATTGAAGTAGCAGCCCTTGGCATAGCGGCACAAGTCTACCACGTCCTCGAAGATCGCCTCGCGTTTTGTTTGCTCAGCCTGAAAAAAGAAGATCGAAAGAGGATAAGATTTGACCTGGCTTCCCCAAAGCCGGGCAGCCAGCCTGAATCTTGGGGACTACACCCAGTAGGTGCGCTGGCGCACACCCATCACCGGGTAGGCGGAAAGAAAAAAACAGGCGAAGAGCTTACCTGGAGTGCCTTCTCCAGCACTTTGAGGTTGGCCACCACCGACAAGGCGAAGGCGACCAACCCTCCCTTGTATCGGGCCTTCACATCTGTGGCTGACTGCATCGCCTCTACTTGTCCAGCGGTCGAGGAGCTAGCCCGACCGCAGGCGTGGCACCACGCAGCTCCGCCCATGCCGCCACCACCCCCGACAACGGGCCCGGCTACGCTTGCCGCCACACGCGCTATCGAGGCCGCCTGCGTCGCCAAAACAACAATGGCACGGTCGTCGCCGTCAACAGCGTCTGCCTCGGGCCCAGACCGCAACCTTGGGTCGGACGCCGAACGGGCCAGCTCCTGGGCGGTCGGCTCACCAGCACGCGGCGTCGTCGCCTCAGGGAGCGGCTCCAGGTGCGACTCCACATGTGTAGGCGAGGACCCCGCGTTGGGAGCCTCAGGTGTCGTCGGCGCTGCGGCATCGTCGGGCGCCTCGGTTGAGGGGCCGCCGGCACCGGCTGCCCAAGCCGGTGCAGCCTCGCCCTTTGCACGGTGTTCCCTCTCGAGACACGTCGTTCCCGTGTGCTCCGCGGCGAGCGACGCAACCTGTTCGGCCTCAAGAGCCAATACCTCCGCCTCTGGCAACTGAATGGCGTCACTGCAAAAGACGGAATGAATGGGCACAAGCTCAAATGCCACGCGGCAACAAAAGAAAAAAGAAAAAAAGGCACAAGCTTCTAGAGCAATCATACCCGGTGTAGAGGAGGATGTTGCGGGGCCCCGCCTAAGCCTCATGTGTGCCGGCGGAGGGGAGCCTGCCGGCAAGGCCGCCGACCGAGTCCTCTTCGCGACCGGGGTACCGGCTGAACCATCGGCTGGCCTCTTCTCGCGGCGGCGTTCTTCTGCCGTCTAGCGACGACCGGTTGGGTAATGGCCAGTCGGCCTCCAGCCGGCAACTATGCGCTCCTTCCAGAGCGATGGACCCGAGGCGGCCCCGCTGTGATCAGCGCTGCATCCAACACCTGCACATCGTTGTCATCGTCCATCCAGTCAAGCATGGACCCGTCGGGAGGGTGGCGCGACGACCCCGCCTTGTCAGCTACGGCGTCGGCCAGCTCCTCCTCCTCATTGTCATCCTCCTCGTCGCCATCGTCCTCCTCCGCCTCCGAAGCGTTTGAGCCCTCGGGCTCCTCGTCCGACTCAAAATCATCGTCGTCGGAATCCTCCTGGTCCGGGTCGAAAATCTCCGGATTTGGCCTGTCTGGCGTGTTCTTTCGAACAAAAGCTGAGGAGCGTCACCACCACTTGTCAAACACTGGAAGAAATGAAAGGGGAAAAGATTCCAATCGGCTGAAAGACTCACCGTAGGTGCCCGGTTGCCGCGATGATACGGCACCATGCCGAACTCCCACTCTTCCTCATCGAGCTGGAAATTGGTCATCTTATTCACCCGGGCGGCCACCTGGCTCAGTGTCAGCCTTATCATCGATAGTCGGCTAGGGTCCTTGCGGCCGCTCATGTCGCAGATCCGGTGCGGCCTCGCCTGCAGCGGCAGCACTCGGCGAGAGCCGAAGGCTGCCACCAGATCCGAGGCCACCAGCCCCATGGAGCCCATGAGCTCCCATAGCCGGCCATCGATCACCAATAGCTCGTCGCTATGCACGTCCAGATCCTAGTACACTCTAGTTGGCGGCTCATCGGTGAAAGGTCGAAGGTCGACCCAATCTTGCCCCAAGTCGATGTCGCGGATGTAGAAAAAGGAGCGCTGCCATTTCTTGAAGGACTCCTTGAACCTCATCTTCAGGAATAGCCGGCCGCCCCGCGTGTACACCACCATGCCACCGCACGAGTACGACACTGTGCCGTGCATATGAGCATGGAAGTAGAAGAAGTAGTGGAAGAAGGAAGTGAAGGGCCAGAACCCGAGATACGCCTCGCACAGCATGACAAAGCACGCGAGGTACAAGACAGAGTTGGGAACCAGATGATGCATCTGGAGCCCATAAAAGTCGAGGAACTGCTAGAGAAAGGGGCTCCCCCGCAGCCCAAAGCCGACCTCGAAGTGCGTCCTGAACATGACGCGCTCCCCGACGAGGGGATCCAGCTCGAGCTCCCGACCGGGCACGCGGGCCTCGACGAGCTATGCGGGCAGAATCTCCGCGTCCTCCGGAGGTGCTCGATCCGCTGCTCCATGATGATCGAGCCCTCCCATGAGCCGGAGGGGAGTGCGCCCATCTCAATCAGCGCCGGTTGTGAGACAGAAAGGAAGATGCGAGAGGGACGACCCCCCAGCGGATCGATCGGGAGGAACCGCTGCAGGCACAAGGAGGAAGGAAGGAGGCGAAGAACCGAGGCCCAAGGTGCGGGAGTTGGGGGAGGCAATGGCGAGACAAAGGTGGACTCGGCCTCCCCCCTCCCCCTTTCAAAGCCCCACGAGGTGAGGGGCGCGTGGGATTGGTTGCGCCCATGACCCCCCACTTCCCTCGATCTCCGCGCATTAAAACACATGGGGAACTCCAACCGACGGCACGTGGCCACAGTAAATGTGCATGTTTGCCGAAGCATGCCAGGCTGGGCCCGTAGCGACGTCCCATCACACAGAAAGTGGCAGGCCCGCCGTCAACCACTGGCCAGCACCTGGTGCACCCCAACCGGCGCCGGAACCAAGGCAACACTGAGGAACCCGAGGCGCCGCGGCGGCCGATTGGGACGCAGCCAGTTACGGCCTTGGACGGTTGCGGTCCGACCGGTTTCTGCTCTAGTCGGCCAGAAGCTTTGCCGCTTGCCGGCCCCGACCGGCCGGTCAATCTCGACAACTCCTTCAGGTGCAGGGGGAAACGTTGTCCCCCTCGCCCAGAGGCCTCCGGACCACATCGGTTTCGGGTGCTACTGAGGGGATACTACCCCTGGGTATACCAAGAGCAGAGATTAGCCGTCTCCAAGACATTTGGAGGCCACCTAGCCCCCCGGGCCGGCTGGCAATAGCCGGCCCATTCGTCCAACGCGTGCCCAGGCCGGCTGGGGATACCATCCCATTCGGCCAGCACATGCCTGGCCGGCTAGCGATAGTCGGCCCACACATCCAATGCGAGCCTGGCCGGCTAGCGACAGTCGGCTCGCTGTCAGCCGGACGGCCAGCTCCCGTCCCATCCGGCCATACCTCTGTACAAAGACAAGATGGGACAAATGATGTTGAGGCCATTCCGGCAGCAGTACGCGCTCACATGCCTAGTGCGGCCACAGCATGATGATCGAGGGGTCAACGGGACTACAAGGCCCATGTCATCATCGATGTTGACCGGGCGGACGGCACTGTAGCCATGATCCCCCCATACGCACGTGCCCCGGCGACTCGGCGCGTCGGCCGCTGATGCACACAGCTGGCAGGCCCCGTGACAAGACTCAACAGTAGGTGGCCCCCGCAGCCATCCCAAGAGGCTGGCAGCCGGCCCCCACCTCCTGTCCTACCCTTACCACTGTATCCCCCTGGCTAGACTATAAAGCCTTACCCTTGCCCACCGAGAGAGGCAGAGAGGCGGAGACACGTTCCGAGAGATAGAGATTCACACGAGAGACACACACACTACTGAGGCAGTGAGACCGGTAGCCAGAGCTCCGTCTCCCACCTCCCAAGACAGCTCAAGGAGCATCCTTTGTATTGTGATTCTCATATAGTCACACAGGTAGGACTAGGGCTTCTACCTCATCGGAGGGTCCTGAACCTGGGTAAATCGTTGTCATGTGTGTTGCGCCTACACCCGTTCCCTGACGCTGCTCGCGCCCATCGGCCCCAAACCTCGAGTTAAGCCACCCCATGGCATCTGTCCCGGAAATACCATGTAACACCCCAAAAATCGGGTCATCGATTTTTGTGCTGTTATTCCTTCCTAGCTTCTCTCTCCCGGATTATTCCTTTGGAATTTGGCAAATGACCAGGTGAACCCAGTCTATCCTCAACTTCTTCGTGCATTTCCCATGTCCTTGTGCCAGTTTGTTCTCGCTGAGAAAACCCCGAACCTCTTGGAAACCCTAGCTCCGAAATATTGGAACTGGGAATCCTGTCGTTGTGTTTTCAAAGGAGCCATCATTTCCCTTGCTCTGTTGGTCCTCCAATTTCTCCCAGAGCTCATTATTCTCTCATAGACCCCAGATGTGCAAAAATATTGCCAAGTCTTATGCAATATTTCTTTTCTAAAATAAATTCATGTTTCTGTCTTTCTGAGGAATTAAATCCAAGAAAATATATATCCATCTCCCAAGGTCATGAAAACTTGCAGAGATATTCTTTGTGATCATATGAAGCTCTCATAAAATATTGGCTATCACTGAGTAGGGAAAAATGCCTTTTTCCTATTTAAAGCCAATATTCCAATTTGGAGCCTTTACAAAAGAACTGCCATTTTGGTAGCGAGGAAAAATCCCAAATAATTTGTGGAGCTTCTCATATGCATATATTCATCATTTCTATCAAGAGATCAAGTTCCCCAGTTCAAAAATTGAGCACAGTATCCCTTTGCAGATTTTCCCCCGATTTTCTGTTTGCAAAGGAAGTGCTTGATTCCTTGTGTCCCTTGAGCTGAAATTTTGGAGAGTAGTTCATTATGATAAATCATCCTTGTCCACCAAAAATTAGCCCCTGCCATCACTCCATTCTTCCTCAGTGAATTATTTAAGATTCTGTCCAGATTCGAGCATTGTGAAGGAAGTACCATTTATATTTGCGCAAATGGTATGAAACTTTGAAAATGTCTTCATATGCCTAAATCATGAGTCTCCTCCAAATTTCAGCCATATCCATTTAGCCATTTGACCACAGCATCATCTTCTTCATTTCTGGTCAGTATGCCAACTTACAAAGGAAGTACCCCTTAGACTTATCAGATGGTGCTGAATTTTGGTCAGCATAGTGCCTTAGTGAGTGGTCAACCTCAGCCAAATAGCATGGCAATAGGTGCACTTTGGTGGTCACGCCACATCACAAACACCTTGCTGTTGAAACCTATTTGACTTTGGTGTGGTCACATCATTGCTCCATAGTGCTATCTGATGCATAGGTCAACTCAGAGAAGTGTGTAGATAACCCTAGACATGATTTGAGAGCTTGTGGGGCAAGGAAAGGCCATGGCCATGTGGTGACCATGGGCAGGGAGTTCCATAACTGAGCTATCTGCGTTTGAAGTGACGAGAGCTTGTCTCCAGCGAGCACCAGCCTGTCCAAGAGTGTCTAGGACGTTCCCCTAGACCTCGTATGCCCTTTAGAACCCTCTTCCCCTCGTCTCCTTGCTCCTGGAGGTGTCTGCCATTGGATTCTTGCCATGGATCTCGGAGCTTCTCCCGGCGTCGCAAGAGCCCTCCCCGGAGCCATTTAAGGAGTGCCCGAGCCCCTCCCCGAGCTCCTGAGCCCCAGCAAGACCCCCTCGCCCCTTCTCGAGGCGCAACCGGGGTTGTGCACAGCGGTAGCCAGCCCTGTCGGCGCCGGCTCCGGCCGCGTCACAGCGGCGGTGCTGCAGGGTGCCTCGGTGGCCCGATGGCCACCCTAGGCGCGGCGAGGTGCGGCGCCCCCTCTACGCACTCCGGCCAGCTCGCCCGCACGGCGGTGGTGCAGCAGCCGTGGCGGCCGGCGCCCTCCCCTCGTCCCTGTCGCGGCTGGGAGAGAGGAAGGAGATAGGCAGGAAAGAGAGAGAGGAAGGACAGAGAGAGATAGGGCGGGCCCCGCCCCGTCACAAAGAGAGGGGGGAGTGGGTAAGGTGGGACCGGGCCGTAAGTGAGAGAGTCCCCGGGCCCGCTCGTTTTAAGTGGAAACGTTTTTTTTGAAAAAGACGTTTTCCTGTTCTCAAAACGTACTCGGCTGGAATACGTTTTCTGTTTTAGCTCCAAGGACCTCTTTGCAGTAATTGTTTTTAGAGATTAGTCCCTGGTGCTCTAACGAGCGTATCTTCGGAACCGTAGCTCCGATTGAGGTAAAACCAGTGCCCACGTCTTCGTCTCGTCGAGCCCGTTTAGATAGTACCATTTTCATATTATGTTTGCACATTATGAACGACTGTTTTGCCCTTGATCTTTGTTTGAGCCTCCCGAGAGGGAAACCTCTCCGGGAAATCCTTCCATTGTTTTATCGCGCTTCATCCCGGAGTATCCGTCGACCCCCAGGCAAGCCAACCTCTTACAATGAGCTCCGGACCTGCTTGATAACTTTGCTTGCACTCTGTGTGGTTATCTGCACCCCCCTGTTAACCTACATTTGCATATAACAGTAACGCCATTAGTAATAGTTCCTGGTACTACTTTTCATCTAAGATATGCTCTCAAAAATTGATGCTCTTACATATTAAATTTATAATTCTTATGTCCGAATAGTGATGTACTGTGTGTGACTTTGACGAACCCTTGCTCGCATTTTCTTCAATAATGGCACCATGCCTGAGCCTGAGTTATTTCCGGCCGTCTGGGGTCGATGCCAATTTTATATTTCTTTTGTCAACAGTTGTCCCGTGTTCTGCGCTGCTTTTTGGCCGTCGCGAGAAACTGTTGGATTTCTTTCCGTGGTGGTGACCCTATGCTCTGAGCTGTTCTTCAGCCGTCTTAGGGAACTACTACTTTCTTCTTATCAACACCTCCTCAGGCTCTAAGCTACTTTCCACCCGACTTGAGTCGAAGTTGAGTTATTCCAGTAACGTCCCAGATCTGTGTTGTAAAGACCGTTCTGGTGGCTACCGATTTATTTGCTGATTTTATGTGAGGGTTCCGAAGGTCCAACTTACAATTATAATCGGTAAAGTAATAGTTTGCCATTTATATTGTACGGTTGAGATTACTGTCTATGATTACTTTGTTTTTCATCCGACGGTTTATGAATATAGTTCAACAGTAGTGGCTTGATCTGATTTTCGGATTGCTATGATGTCGAGGCATCAGCAATGACAGACATATTATTCGGGATAAGATACCTAGTTGGTTGATCAGAGTCACCTGTCCGGGCTCATCAGTGCAACCACATTTGCCGACATGGGACGGCCTTGACTTGGTTTGATTGTGTGACCTTTCATCGGTACCTCCAAAGAGGGAGGGTTACGCACACGTGCTACCCTGATCAAGTAGGCGGTGATATCCCTGTGAGCCAGTTAAGTTTTTTGTGCCGGCGTCCCCGGATGGGACAGTTTAGTTTGGCCACGACGGTGGCAAGTGTCATGAGGACACAGGGCCACCCAACGCAGGACTCCGGGGAAGGATGAATGCCGGTGGTACGATGAAAGAGTCACGGGTCAGGCAAATTTCGTTGGAGTAACGCTGGTCCACCCGAATGGGATCACGAGGTCAGTGCTCCATAGTGTGGGTAAAGTGTGCAACCTCTGCAGAGTGTCAAACCTATTCGAATAGCCAAGTCCACGGTAATGGACTGCCCGACCAGACCTTAGTAGATGGTCAACCATATTGATGTTAGTAATGATGGAAGAACTCGTCTCGTGTGAACATCAGAGGATGTTGCCAACATGATGTGTTAGCCATGAGAAGGCTATATGATGACTAGTCAGATGACTGTGTGATGTGGTTTTGAATCCGTTTAGACTGGATTACGAGTATGTTGAGGGTTGTGGTACAACCCTGAAGAGAGTAAGTTGATATTCGGTGACAACAAGTTGGTTAAGCACTTGTGGTGATCTTTGTCATGCTAGTGAGGTAGATTATAGGTTTAGTCCGTGACATGATATGCTGGATTCATATTTTTTCCTGTTAATTCCATGCCATACTTAGAATAGCTATTATATAACTATTATGCTTGCTTTGTTATCTGCTTGTTTGGATGCCATGTATTTGGTTGTCTTACGAGTACATTCAAAGTACTCACCTGGCCTTGCACGTGGCCAGTTGCACGAGAAGACTCGTCGACCTAGATCGTAACCAGGCTAGTCCTGCGAGTTATGGAGCCCTACCAGGGACGTCGTTGCCGATGTATCAAGACCTCTGCTGCCACTTAGTTAGCCTTGGAGTTGTGTAATATTGTTGTAAGCAACAGTATTGTAATACTCCCTTATATTAATAAAGCCAATTTTGCATGGAATTTCTGAATCATGTCTTTGGCGTGCGTCCGATCCTATCCTGGGGACGGATATGCGTCGGCCCTCTATCGGGGTGCCACAGGATGTGGTATCAGAGCCAGGCTGGCTATAGGTTACCCTAGCACCCAGACCACCTTAGGATCGACCAGTAGTGAGCCCGATAGATTTGAGCCGTCTCTGGCATCTGACATGGCCACTATTGATCAATAGATGGAGCAGTCAGACTGGACATATCCCTACCCAGTTGTCCACCCACCTAGCCACTCTAGATTGGACCGTGACCCTACCCAGTTGTCGGTCGTGCTAGTGTATCTTCCACCCGACACGAGGAGGATCTACGCCATCTTGGTGTGTTCTAGCCCGACTGCCTATTTAAACCCTTCCCACTTATAAGCCGTAGCTCTCCCCACCTAGTCAGTTAGAGCCTTGCAAGAGAACCTAGACCAGTATCCCCAAACCAGCAGCCATGGCCAGTTCCTCCAAGACACCCACTTTCCACAGCCGAACCCTAGCCAAAGGTTATGCTGGCTTCCCGCCCATCCTTTCTAGTATGCTCTCCCGAGCCTTTGGCCTTAGTGAGCCCCCAGTGTATTTGTTGTTCCAGTCGAAACCCGTCCCCCATCTTTGCCGCTTCTATGCAAAGGTGCATATCAACCCAGGAGCCAGCGGCGGATGGGAAACCAACGAATATTCGTGGCCATCCCATGCCCACTCTTGAGTTGGCTGTCCAGATAGCAGCTGCGAAAGCTATCACCCGTCTTGGCTTCAGTTTCCGCAAGTGGTGGAGATGCAGGAACTTTGCTATTGTCCCCCTGCATTGGACACAGGCTGCAATTCCTCCGGCATAGTCAACGACGCAGACCCAGCAATAGCTTGGCTGATCTCGTTTGCTGCTGCCCAGGGATTATTGCTCTTCGGCATTCTTAAAGAGCTCAAGGCCGTGGACCATGGCACCACGCGGGTTGCTGCGGAAACATACCGTGCGGCCCGTCAAGTTGAGCCCCAGTCAACCCAGTCCCTATTGCCAGGCATAGTGCCACCTTCGCAACTGGTGCTACCCTCGCAACCCGTGGACCCATATCAGCCCGGAGACATCCACCGTAACTCCATTCTCGGAGCTACAGGCGACTTCGTCGTTAGGATGTGTTACTTTAAGCTCCCTTTGCAGCTCCAGCAGTTGAGCCCCAACCCATAGAAGTGCCCGAAGACCAAGACAAGAGTTGGCTCAGTCCTCGTCCCCAGGAGAGCCCCAGCAAGAGTAAGCCCATTTGTGGCTTCAGCAGTGAGTGAAGCCAGGAGATGCTGCCAGGAGGTGTGCTGCGAAGACTGTTTCTTCGCCCGCGTCTAGTATTAGGACGCTGTAGTTGGAGTGAGTTGTTAGCCACCCAGTAGGATTGCGTGTTGTTGTACTGCGTGCATTGTGTGTCTGTGTGTTGTTGTAATATTATGTATGCTTATTCGCCATGTGTGCTTGGTTCGTCTGCCCCCACTATTAAGCAGAAATGTTTAACAGAGCTAGCATTGGATTCCTTAACAAGATTTCGATCAGTAGAGCACTTACACCTAAAAACACCGGACTCGCCTAGAGTCCCTAATAAAAAGTGTGTTGGTATAGGTGTATGTATGCCAGGAGTACATACACCCACTAGCATTAAAACACCTTAGTGTAATCGGCTTGTTATGATTCCTTCTTTGCCTGCATTTTGCCATCATGTGCATTCTGCATCTGCTTGTATATTAGTCTAAATAGGTTGTTTGTGTATCATGTAAACAAGGTTGCACGCTAGTTGCAAGCTCGGAGAAATTCTGAGAGATTTTTATTGCAGCATAGATCGTTACAACCCTTCCAGACCAAGACCTAAAACCTAGATGTTACCCTAGTAGCCACTAGTTGTGGACGTTGTTCAGCAAGGAGCAACCAGCCGCGTGGTCACCACACTGCTAGAACTCCACTGACTGCACCACACTAACCCCAGACCCAGCAGCGCCTCTGTCACTATATGGTGTGATGTTGACAGGACGTCTATGCTGCCCCGTCAGCGCTTATTTAGCCGACTTGAGACGGCATAGTTGTCCCTCAGCTATCCCTTTAGCTGCGGCATCGCGACGATCATCAAGGATCATTGCGCATAGTAGCACCGAGCCGCCGACCAGCGCCGCCAGTAGACCCGCCAGGAGGATTGTGAGCAGCTCCGACCCCACGCCCGCCATTAGCGCCTTGCTTCGTGCTCGTGTAACCGGAAAGAGAAGGAGAAGAGGAGGAAGGAGTGAGCCGGATGCGAGGTAGACGAGAGAGGAACCGAGGTTGCTTTTATAGCCCTGGTCCGGTGTACGGTGAGCGAGCTCCACGAGGTCGCGCGCTGCTCGATCACCGGCGTCTAGGAGGGAATCCGAGAGCAGTGCCGACCGGCATTGGCCCGCGATGGTAGTGATCTCTGCGTCGGCCTTGTGCACGCCGCGCACTACCGTCGTAGAGTGCTTTACGCCCTAGGAGCTAGGCGTGCGCAGTGCCTAGCCGCACTCCGAGCGGCGCAGGAGCGAGAGAGAGTGAGAGCCGTTGGCTGGAGAACAAGGAGAAGAAGGCTGTCGGTGGACCCTGGTCCCACTCGCCATCGAGAGGAGGCCACTGTTCATCAGGGTACCCCAAGAATTTTCGGAAAATGGAAATTTTGCTTTTCCTAAAAATGATAGGGCTACCCATCGACCCATTGTGCAGAGTAGATCCCGCGATATTTATGTCTCGATCTGGGTGTACCAGTTTTTGGTGCTCTTAACTCGGTTGTTTTCAACCACAGGGTTAAGACCGAGCCCCGAAGTATTTTCAGAGGCATAGTAGTTGTTGTGCTAAGCTAACCCTGGGAACCTCGAGGACGAGATTCTTCTAAGGGGAGAAGGTTTGTAACACCCCAAAAATTGGGTTATCGATTTTTGTGACGTTATTCCTTCCTAGCTTCTCTCTCTCGGATTTTTCCTCTGGAATTTGGCAAATGACTAGGTGAACCCAGTCTATCCTCAACCTCTCCGTGCATTTTCCATGTCCTTGTGCCAGTTTGTTCTCGCTGAGAAAACCGCGAACCTCTTGGAAACCCTAGCTCCGAAATATTGGAACTGGGAATCATGTTGTTGTGTTTTCAAAGGAGCCATCATTTCCATTGCTCTGTTGATCCTCCAATTTCTACCAAAGCTCATTATTCCCTCACCCCAGATGTGCAAAAATATTGCCAAGTCTTATGCAATATTTCTTTTCTAGAATTAATTCATGTTTCTGCCTTTCTGAGGAATTAAATCCAAGAAAATATCTATCCATCTCCCAAGGTCATGAAAACATATCAAGCATAGCATCATCAGGCATAGTATCAAGCATAGCATCAGGCATAGTATTTAGCATAGCATCATCAGGCATAGTATCAAGCATAGCATCATCGTAAGCATCATGGACAGCAGAAGTAGCATCATCAAGCACAGGCGACATATCAAGATTTCTAGCAGGAGGCGATGTCGCAAACTTACTCAGAACTGAAGGTGAATCAAGTGCAGAGCTAGATGGCAGTTCCTGAGCTCTCCTCGTAGTGGAAGGCAAGATTTTAGTTCTTGGATCTTTCGGATTCCTCATAGTGATCAGTTGACGTCAATCCCATGTGACTCAGAGAATATAGTTGTGCCTCCCCGGCAACGGCGCCAGAAAAAGCCTTGACGTCCCACAAGCGTATGGGATCGTAGCAGTTTTCGAGGGTAGAGTATTCAACCCAAATTTGTTGGTTCGCATGACGGGAAGCGAAAGAATAT
Organism: Hordeum vulgare subsp. vulgare; assembly: GCF_904849725.1. Lineage (NCBI taxonomy): Eukaryota > Viridiplantae > Streptophyta > Magnoliopsida > Poales > Poaceae > Hordeum > Hordeum vulgare. The sequence continues at coordinate 320,854,079 of NC_058518.1, forward strand.
TCTCAAGTATTAGCAGCTGAATATGTCAGATTCAACCACACCTGAAAGATTAGTGTCTACAAGCAAAGTAGCAGTAGCAAAGTAGTATGATAGCAACGGTGCCAGAAATGATCTGTTGACGGCAGACTATTCCTAACTATTGTATCAATGGCGCCAGCACGTTGACGGGGGATTATTCTTAAGAAGAATGCTTCCCCGGCTACGGCTCCAGAAAAATCTTGCAACAAGTAACAGCGGAGTAGCAAGGAACAGCAGTAGTAGCAGCAAAGTAACAGCAATAGCAACAGTAGCAGCAAACTGGCCCAATCCCTCTTGTAGCAAGGGACAAGCCTAGACAAAGTAACGTAGTGAGGACCAGTAGTAAAATACTCGTAGGCAGTGGATCGCTGATGGATGAGTATGACGGATGTGATTCATCATGTAACAGCTATAACACGGAGAGATATGTAACTCGCTCTCGTTCGTTAATCTAATGTAGGCATGTATTCCGTATGTAGTCATATGTGCTTAGGGAAAAGAACTTGCATCACATCTATTGTCCATCCCTCCCGTGGCAGCGGGGTCCTAATGGAAACTACGAGATATTAAGGTTCTCCTTTTAATAAAGAACCGGACCAATGCATTAACACGCGGTGAATACATGAACTCCTCATACTATGGTCATCTCCGGAAGTGGTTCCGGCTATTGTCACTCCGGGGTTGCTGGGTCATAACACATAGTAGGTGACTACAACTTGCAAGATAGGATCAAAAACACACATATATTGGCGACAACATAATAGGTTCAGATCTGAAATCATGGCACTCGGGCCCTAGTGACAAGCATTAAGCGTAGCCAAGTAGTAGCAACATCAATCTAGAACATAGTGGATACTAGGGATCAATCCCCGTCAAGAACTAACACGATTACATGATAGATCTCATCCAACTCATCACCGTCCAGCAAGCCTACAATGAGATTACTCACAAACGATGAAGAGCATCATGGAATTGTCGATGGAGAAAGGTTGATGATGACGATGGCGATGATTTCCCCTCTCCGGAGCCCGAAACGGACTCCGGATCTGCCCTCCAGATGAAGAGCAGGATGTGGCGGCGCCTCCGTATCGCAAAATGCGATGAAACCTTCTGATACGTCTCAAACGTATCTATAATTTTTGATGGTTTCACGCTGTTATTTGTCTTCATTGATTGTTTTATGTACCTTTTATATCTTTTTTGGGACTAACTTATTAATTCAGTGCCAAGTGCCAGTTCCTGTTTTTTCCGTGTTTTTGACTCTTTTCACATCTGATTTTGGAACGGAGTCCAAACGGAAAAAACCCGAAATGATTTTTTTCTCGAACGGAAGAAGATCGGGGGGCTTTGGGCCAGGCCAGGTGGGCTCTAGGGAGCCCACAAGTCCCCACTCCGCCACCAGGGGAGGCGGCAGTGGGAAGGCTTGTGGCCTCCCTGGCCGCCCCCTGACCTAGCTCATTGGCCTATAAATTCCCAAATATTCCACAAAAAATTGGGGGAGCCTCGAAAATACTTTTCTGCCGCCGCAAGCTTCCGTTTCCGCGAGATCTCATCTGGAGACCCTTCCCGGCGCCCTGCCGGAGGGGACTTCGGAGTTGGAGGGCTTCTTCATCATCATCATCGCCCCTCCAATGACTCGTGAGTAGTTCACTTCAGACCTACGGGTCCGTAGTTAGTAGCTAGATTGCTTCTTCTCTCTCTTGGATCTTCAATACAAAGTTCTCCATGATCTTCATGGAGATCTATCCAATGTAATCTTCTTTGGCGGTGTGTTTGTCGAGATCCGATGAATTGTGGATTTGTGATCAGATTATCTATGATATATATTTGAGTCTTTGCTGATTTCTTATATGCATGATTTGATATCCTTGTAAGTCTCTCCGAGTCTTGGGTTTTGTTTGGCCAACTAGATCTATGATTCTTGCAATGGGAGAAGTGCTTGGTTTTGGGTTCTACCATGTGGTGACCTTTCCCAGTGACAGTAGGGGCAGCAAGGCACACATCAAGTAGTTGCCATCAAGGGTAAAAAGATGGGGGTTTTATCATTGGTTTGAGATTATCCCTCTACATCATGTCATCTTGCTTAAGGCGTTACTCTGTTCTTATGGACTTAATACACTAGATGCATGCTGGATAGCGGTCGACGTGTGGAGTAACAGTAGTAGATGAAGAAAGTATCGGCCTATAGATATAATCATTGCATAGATATCGTAACGACTTTGCGCGGTTCTATCAATTGCTCGACAGTAATTTGTTCACCCACCGTCTACTTGCTTTCATGAGAGAAACCACTAGTAGACACTACGGCCCCCGGGTCTATTCACATCCATCGTTTACACCTCCGCTTTTACTTTGCTTTGTTACTTTGTTGCTTTCAGTTCTCACTTGGCAAATAATCTATAAGGGATTGACAACCCCTTCATAGCGTTGGGAGCAAGCTTTTGTGTTTGTGCAGGATCTTGTGATACTCCTCCACCGAATTGATACCTTGGTTCTCAAACTAAGGGAAATACTTACCGTCACCGTGCTACATCACCCTTTCCGCTTCAAGGGAACACCAACGTAAGGCTCCAAGGCCACGGGGGAAATCCTTTGCATACTTGCCTAGGAAGTCCCTTAAGGCGTAGCCGCAGCTGAAGGATTCCTGGTGCCGTCGACATACCAGTTTCTGGCGCCATTGGAAGGACTTTTGTCCATTAGCATAGCTGATATCAGAAGCATTTCTAGCGCTGTTGTCGAGGAGGAGAAATCAAGATCTATCCAAGTAGGTCTCACAAACTCTTCTCTTGCATTTACTTCTCTTGCCAATTGCCTCTCTTTTTCCTCTCCCCCACTTCACATTTTCTGTTTTCATTTGCCTTTCTCCTTCGCCGTTTTCTTTTGCCCTTGCCATTTTCCTTTGTCGGTTCTCTTGCTTGCTTGTGTGCTTGTTTGTTTGTTGAAGTCATCATGGCTGAAAACGCCAAACTTTGCGACTTCTCGAGCACTAATAATAATGATTTTATTAGTACTCCGATTGCTCCCGCCACTAGTGCGGAGTCGTATGAAATCAACGCAGCTTTGCTGAATCTTGTTATGAAGAGCAATTCTCTGGCCTTCCTAGTGAAGATGTCGCATCCCATCTCAATACCTTCATTGAGCTTTGTGATATGCAAAAGAAAAGAGATGTGGATAATGACGTGATTAAGTTGAAACTTTTTCCTTTCTCGTTGCGAGATCGCGCAAATACTTGGTTTTCTTCTTTGCCTAAAAATAGTATCGATTCTTGGGATAAGAGCAAAGATGCTTACATATCCAATTATTTTTCGCCGGCTAAGATCATCTCCTTACATAATGATATCATGAATGTTAAGCAACTTGATCATGAACACGTTGCACAATCTTGGGAGAGGATGAAGCTTATGATTAGAAACTGTCCCGCTCATGGCTTGAGTTTGTGGATGATTATACAAATCTTTTACGCTGGCTTGAATTTCGCTTCTCGCAATATCTTGGATTCCGCCTCAGGTGGAACGTTCATGGAAATCACGTTAGGAGACACTACAAAACTCCTAGACAAAATCATGACCAACTACTCTCAGTGGCACACTGAAAGGTCGCCTGCTAGCAAAAAGGTGCACGCTATAGAAGAAATTAACTCGCTTAGTGCTAAGATGGACGAGTTGATGAATTTGGTTGCTAGTAGAAACGCTACCGTAGATCCTAATGACATGCCACTATCCTCTTTGATTGAGAGTAGCAACGCTAGTTTGGACGTGAATTTTGTTGGTAGGAACAATTTTGGCAACAACAATGCTTTTAGAGGAAACTATGTTCCTAGGCCTTTTCCTAGTAACTCCTCTAACAATTATGGGAATTACTACGGCAACACTTATGGAAATCACAACAAATTACCCTCTGATTTAGAGAGTAATATCAAAGAATTCATCAACTCTCAAAAGATTTGCAATGCGTCCATAGAGGAAAAACTACTCAAAATAGAAGATTTGGCTAAGAGCGTTGATAGGATGTCTTGTGATATTGATGCTTTGAAAGTTAGATGCGCTCCTCCCAAGGTCAACTTGGTTGAAACTTTGAAAGCTATGCGTATCTCCATGAATGAGAGCAAAGAAAGAACCGCCCAAATTTGCGCTAGACATGAATGGTTTAAAAGGGTGCGTTCTAGTAATGCAAATCACGAAGACCTTAAAGTGCTTGGTGTGTCTCCTCTTGAATCTTTGTTTTCGCGTGTCAAACCTACTTATGGCGGGGCTGGATATGAATCCACTTTGGTTGAAAAACGCCCCAATGATTCGGAGTCCACCTATCTTGATGATAAAGGTGTGGAGAGTGGAGTAGAAGAAGTCAAAATTTTGGGTAGTAATGAAACTCCCACTTTGGATTTCAAGGAATTCAATTATGATAATTTCTCCTTGTTTGAATGCATTTCTTTGATGCAATCCATTGCAAACTCTCCACGTGCTTATAGCCAAAGAAAAGCCTTTACTGCGCATATCGTAGATGCTATGATGAAATCTCTTGAAGAGAAGCTCGAACTAGAAGTCTCTATACCTAGAAAACTTCATGATGAGTGGGAACCTACTATCAAAATCAAGATCAAAAACTATGAGTGCAATGCTTTGTGTGATTTGGGTGCTAGTGTTTCCGCGATTCCAAAGTCTTTATGTGATATTCTTGGTTTTCATGAGATTGAAGAGTGTTCTCTTAATTTGCATCTTGCGGATTCTACTGTCAAGAAACCCATGGGAAGGATCGATGATGTTCTTATTGTTGCAAATAAGAACTATGTACCCGTGGATTTCATTGTACATGACATAGATTGCAATCCTTCATGTCCCATTATTCTTGGTAGACCTTTCCTAAGGACTATTGGTGCTATCATCGATATGAAGGAAGGGAATATTAGATTTAAATTTCCTTTAAAGAAGGTCATGGAGCACTTTCCTAGAAAGAAAATAAGATTGCCTTATGAATCTATGATGAGGGCTACCTATGGTTTGAGCACCAAAGATGACTATACGTGATTTCATCACCTTTCGCCTAGCTAAGGGCGTTAAACAAAAGCGCTTGTTGGGAGGCAACCCAACGAATCTATCCTTTTTCTTTATGTTTTGTGTTTCCCACACTTGCATAATTCTGTTATGATTGTGTTTTTTGTGTTTCTTTTTGCGTTTCTGCCCAGCAAAACCGTTATGATTAGTCTTGGGGATGACCGTTTGGTCATGCTGGAAAAGACAGAAACTTTCTGCTCACGAAAAGAATTTTCATTTGTTTTCTGTAAGAGCTTTTGAGTTGATTATTTTTGCGTGATTTCTACACAAATTCTTCAGACTGTCGTAATTTCTCAGATTTTTTGAAGTACCAGAGGTATACGAAATATACAGATTGCTACAGCCTGGTCTGCTGTTAACAGATTATGTTTTTGTTGTGTTGGTTGCTTATTTTGATGAAACTATGGATAGTATCGGGGGTATTAGCCATGGAAGATTGAAAGTACAGTAACCCAACATCAGCACAAGTAGAATTTAATTTGCTACAGTACCTAAGGAAGTGGTGGTTTGCTTTCTTGTACTAATGTTATCACGAGTTTCTGTTTAAGTTTCATGTTGTGAAGTTTTCAAGTTTTGGGTGAAGTTCTTACGGACAAAGAGATAAAGAGTGGAAAGAGCTCAAGCTTGGGGATGCCCAAGGCACCCCAAGAGATTCAAGTATGATGTAAAAGCCTAAGCTTGGGGATGCCCCGGGAAGGCATCCCCTCTCTCGTCTTCAATCCATCGGTAACGTTACTTGGGGCTATATTTTTATTCACCACATGTTATGTGTTTTTGCTTGGAGCGTCTTGTATCGTAGGAGTATTTTATTTTTGTTGTGTCACAATCATCCTTTCTGCACACCTAGAGAGAGAGACATGCACACACCGTGATTTTGTCGAGCTTCACTTATATCCTTTGGTAGACAATTCAGCTCACATGTGATTCACTTATATCTTTTGAGCTAGATACTTTTGATCTATGTGATTCACTTATATCTTTTAGAGCACAGCGGTGCGTGGCTTGGTAGTTGATCTATGCTTTGAAAGTAGTCTCAAAAGGGGTAGTTATCCAAAGGGATACGAAAACTTCCACCTTCATGTGCATTGAATAGTTAGAGAAGTTTGATTCATCTCAATTAGTTTTGAGTTGTGGTTATGGTAATATTGAAGTCATGCTAGTAAGGTGTTGTGGATCTAGAAATACTTGTGTTGAAGTTAGTGATTCCCGTAGCATGCACGTATGGTGAACCGCTATGTGATGAAATCTGAGCATGATTAGAATATTGATTGTCATCCTTTGCGTGGCGGTCGGGATCGCGCGATGGTTTATACCTACCAACCCTTCCCCTAGGAGTATGCGTTGAATGCTTTGTTTCGATTACTAATAAAACTTTTACAACAAGTATATGAGTTCTTCATGACTAATGATGAGTCCATGGTTTAGATGCACTTTCACCTTCCACCATCACTATCTTCTTAGTGCCGTGCAACTTTCGCCGGTGCACAAAACCCACCATTAGCCTCCCTCAAAACAGCCGCCATACCTACCTACTATGGCTTTTTCAAAGTCATTCCAAGATATATTGCCATGCAACTACCACCATGACATGTGCCACCACGTATGCATTGCCATTGCATGATCGTAAGATAGCTAGCATGATGTTTCCATTGATGTCTATGCCATGCTAGATCATTGCCACGGTACACTACCGAAGGCATTCCATATAGAGTCATCATTACTCTAAGTTTTGAGTTGAAAGTGTGATGATTATCATTAATGGAGCATTGTCCCATGTGAGGAAATAAAAGAGTCCAAAGAAGCCCACCAAAATAAAAAAAGAGGCCAAAGAGCCCACACAAAAAAAAGAGAAAAAGAGAGAACGGACAATGCTACCACTTTTTCCACACTTGTGCATATTAAGCACCATGATCTTCATGATTGAGAGTCTCTCGTTTTGTCACCACCATATAGCTAGTGGGAAATTTTCATTATATAACTTGGCTTGTATATTCCAATGATAGGCTTCCTCAAAATTGCCTTAGGTCTTCGTGAGCAAGCAAGTTGGATGCACACCCACTAGTTTTCTTTAAGAGCTTTCACATACTCGTAGCTCTAGTGCATCATGTGTATGGCAATCCCTACTCATTCACATTGATATCTATTGATGAGCATCTCCACAGCTCATTGATATGCCTTGTTAATGTGACTATCTTCTCCTTTTTGTCTTGCAACCTCCACCACATTCCACACCATCTATAGTGCTATAACCATGGCTCACGCTCATGTATTGCGTGAGAGTTGAAAAGGTTTTAGAAAGTAAAGGTGTGAAACAATTACTTGGCCAATACCGGGGTTGTGCATGATTTAAATTCGTTGTGCAATGATGATAGAGCATAGCCAGACTATATGCTTTTGTAGGGATAACTTTCTTTTGGCCTTGTAATTTTGAAAGTTCATGATTACCTTGCTAGTTTGCTTGAATTATTATTGTTTCCACGTCAATAGCAAACTATTGTTTTGAATCTAATGGATCTGAACATTCACGTCACATAAGAGGAATTACAAAGGACACCTATGCTAGGTAGCATGAAAGCATCAAAAATTCATTTTTTATCACTTCCCTACTCGAGGACGAGCAGGAGTTAAGCTTGGGGATGCTTGATACGTCTCAAACGTATCTATAATTTTTGATGGTTTCATGTTGTTATCTTGTCTTCATTGGTTGTTTTATGTACCTTTTATATCTTTTTTGGGACTAACTTATTAATTCAGTGGAAAGTGCCAGTTCCTGTTTTTTCCGTGTTTTTGACTCTTTTCAGATCTGATTTTGGAACGGAGTCCAAACGGAAGAAAAACCCCGAAATGATTTTTCCCGAACGGAAGAAGATCAAGGGGCCTTTGGGCCACGCCAGGTGGGCTCCAGGGAGCCCACAAGCCCCCACTCCGCCACCAGGGGAGGCGGCGGTGGGCAGGCTTGTCGCCTCCCTGGCCGCCCCCTGCCTATATCTTTGGCCTATAAATTCCCAAATATTCCGCAAAAAATCAGGGGAGCCTCGAAAATACTTTTTCGCCGCCGCAAGCTTCCGTTTCCGCGAGATCTCATCTGGAGACCCTTCCCCGCGCCCTGCCGGAGGGGACTTTGGAGTTGGAGGGCTTCTTCATCATCATCATCGCCCCTCCAATGACTCGTGAGTAGTTCACTTCAGACCTACGGGTCCGTAGTTAGTAGCTAGATGGCTTCTTCTCTCTCTTGGATCTTCAATACAAAGTTCTCCATGATCTTCATGGAGATCTATCTGATGTAATCTTCTTTGGCGGTGTGTTTGTCGAGATCCGATGAATTTTGGATGTGTGATCAGATTATCTATGATATATATTTGAGTCTTTGCTGATTTCTTATATGCATGATTTGATATCCTTGTAAGTCTCTCCGAGTCTTGGGTTTTGTTTGGCCAACTAGATCTATGATTCTTGCAATGGGAGAAGTGCTTGGTTTTGGGTTCTACCATGTGGTGACCTTTCCCAGTGACAGTAGGGGCAGCAAGGCACACATCAAGTAGTTACCATCAAGGGTAAAAAGATGGGGGGTTTATCATTGGTTTGAGATGATCCCTCTACATCATGTCGTCTTGCTTAAGGCGTTACTCTATTCTTATGGACTTAATACACTAGATGCATGCTGGATAGCGGTCGACGTGTGGAGTAATAGTAGTAGATGCAGAAAGTATCGATCTACTTGTTTTGGACGTGATGCCTATAGATATAATCATTGCATAGATATCGTCACGACTTTGCGCGGTTCTATCAATTGCTCGACAGTAATTTGTTCACCCACCGTCTACTTGCTTTCATGAGAGAAGCCACTAGTAAACACTATGGCCCCCGGGTCTATTCACATCCATCATTTACACCTCCGCTTTTACTTTGCTTTGTTACTTTGTTGCTTTCAGTTCTCACTTGGCAAACAATCTATAAGGGATTGACAACCCCTTCATAGCGTTGGGAGCAAGCTTTTGTGTTTGTGCAGGATCTTGTGATACTCCTCCACCGGATTGATACCTTGGTTCTCAAACTGAGGGAAATACTTACCGTCATTGTTCTACATCACCCTTTCCGCTTCAAGGGAACACCAACGCAAGGCTCCAAGGCTAGGGGGAAATCCTTTGCATACTTGCCTAGGAAGTCCCTTAAGGCGTAGCCGCAGCTGAAGGATTCCTGGTGCCGTCGACACACCTGTTTCTAGTGCCATTGGAAGGACTTTTGTGCATTAGCATAGCTGACATCAGAAGCATTTTTGGCGCCGTTGCCGGGGAGGAGAAATCAAGATCTATCCAAGTAGGTCTCACAAACTCTTCTCTTGCATTTACTTTTGTTGCCAGTTGCCTCTCGTTTTCCTCTCCCCCACTTCACATTTGTCGTTTTCATTTGCCTTTCTCCTTCGCCGTTTTCTTACAATAATTGATAAAACTTGTCAAGGATTAAAATTAGAAAAAGCTAAGTTTTTATTTGGTCAATTACTCTAATCACCACCCCCCCTCTAGACATACTTTTAGTCCTACAACCGGCTCCTACATGTGGTGTGTACGGGTTGTGGGCTCAGCGGCTTCACGCATGAGAAATTGTAGGCAAGCGCGAGAGGTGTTGTGTTGGGCTACACTACTGGACTTGATGTTCGGTTGTGAATCTCTCTCTCTATCTATCTATCTATCTCTATCTCTCTATCTATCTCTATCTCTATCTCTCATTTTACTTTTATTTTTATTTAAAACGGAAAAGAGAGAAATGCACAGGGAAAATACAAGAGGGTTTTTGGGTGAGACAAATATAGTTTTGGAGTACAAAACTATGCATTATTTGAATAAATTGCAGTGTCGTTATTTAAAGAAAAATAATAATTCAAGTTTGAATAAAATTCAAACTTGAACCATTTTTGAATATGTGTAGAACAATTTCAAAATTGATGAAACTTTCATAAGGGGATCTAGGCATGGTCTAGGCAATTTAGAAAAATGGTGGACATTAATTTGGGACGGGTGAAAGCACATATGCTCCCTTGGTGGTTTTGATAATTCATGACAACATACATTGTATCTTGGGCTAACACTTTTACCTAGTCTATTTCAGGTTTAGTCCAAAGAAAGCATAGGCTAAAGGATTGTGAGGAGAAGCCCCTCGATGAAGGAAAACAATAGGATTGGCTCAAGCTTCAAGCTAGAAGACTCTGCATTTTACTTTTGTGAGAAATCACTTTTGAGTCATAGGAAAGCTAATACTATTAAAAGGGGATCACGTATTAAGATGAATTGGTTGCTCAAGTGCTCAGAGATATCCACCAAAAATACTCAACCATTCTCCCACATAACACTTCTGCCCAAGCCAAATATCCGAAATCTGTGCCACCAAGTTTTCAGATTCGGCCCTACCGATTTTCATCCCAAACAAAAATCTAGCCAAACCCTACCATTTTGGTACAACCGATTCTGCATCGGTGCTACCAAGTTCAGGTGACCAACCTTATGTTGCCTCGATACACAAAATCGTAAATTCCGAGTTTGAGTATTGGTGTCACCGAGTTGTGTCATCTAACCGTTATCCACATTTCCGGTTCTACCGAATTGTGTATATCGGTTCCACCGAGATTCAAAAGTTGTTGCTTTTGACTAAGTCGGTACCACCAAGTTTATAACTTCGGTGTCACCGAGTTGGTCATTTTATGTGAAACGGTTGGATTTCGGGGGCTGCCTATATATACCCCTCCACCTACCTCTCATTCGTAGAGGAAGCACTCAGAACACACATATCATTGCTAGATCCATTTTTCTGAGAGAGAGACACCTACTCATGTGTTGAGATCAAGAGATTCCAATCCGACCATTTGAAACTTGATCTCTAGCCTCCCCAAGTTGCTTTCCACCAAATCAGTCTCTCCTACCCATGCCAAATCTGTGAGAGAGTGATTGAATGTTGAGGAGACTATCTTTAGAAGCACAAGAGCAAGAAATTCATCGTTCTACCACATCTATTAACTTTTGGAGGGCGGTGCCTCCTAGATTGGTTAGGTGTTGCTTCGGAGCCTCCTACTTCGTGTTGTGGAGTTGAAGCAAGATGTTTGTAAGGGAAAGGAGATCACCTACTTCGTGAAGATCTACCGAGAGTGAGGCTAGCTCTTCGTGGGCGAAAGCCGTGGTGGAATAGACAAGGTCGCTTCTTCGTGGACCCCTTGTGGGTGGAGCCCTTTGTGGACTCTCGCAACCTTTACCCTCTGTGGGTTGAAGTCTCCACTAACATGGATGTATGATAGCACCACCTATTGGAACCATGCCAAAAATCTCCGTGTCAACCTCTTTGCGTTTGATCTCCTAAACTCTACTCCTTACTACATGTGCACGTTTGTACTTTTTAATGCCATATATGTTGACTAGCATGTGTAGGGTGCACTAGACTTGTCAGAATTGCTAAAATCTGCCAACCATAAAATTGGAAAAGGCTAGTTTCTTAATCTTGTCAAGTAGTCTATTCACCCCCCCCATATAGAAACGTCTTCTATCGATATCTCAACTGGTATGAGAGCAATGTCTCCAAAACCTTGGTTTAATCATCGTTGGAGCAAGATGAATGTGACTAGTTTAGGGATTTTTAGTTGAAGAATGCCCATTCTCAATGGTAAGTATTTTAGACAATGGAAAGATGAAATGCTTGATATATTTGATGAATTCCATTTGTCCAAGTATGTTGAATATCCATATGCGTCTCCCATTGATTTCGTACATCCTTCTCATGATGATGAAATTGATATGTTTGGTAGTCTTAACATTGTTAATCTAATTGAGGGATTCCGGGACTAATGGGTCCTCGGGCAGCTGGCTTAGTCTGTGCCGGGCTGGCTTAATGGGTCGTGCTATTGAAGACGAGGTCGTATGCCGACCTCTACTCATAAGGGAATGTTTCAAAGATTGGCTTGTACTCCAAGCTTAGAAGGACTAGGTCGGCTCACCTACCCTCGACTATGGTCGGTAACTTGTAAACCCTAGGGTCCCTAGTGTCTATATAAACCAGAGGGGCCTATCCAAGTAGTAAGGGTTGAATCATCTAGGGTTTAATATACACGATCTCGAGGTAGATCAACTTTGTAATCATCTTCATCAATATAATCGAGCAGGACGTAGGGTATTACCTTCATAGGAGGCTTGAACCTGGGTAAACTACTGCGTCCCCCTTCTTCCCACAAACCATCTATCGGTGCACTAAAGACTGGGGTCCCTAGTGCCCCAGACTTGTGCACGGGCGCAAAGAACCCCTGGCGGCAGGGCATGGCGGGTCCCAGACAAGATGCACCCCCGAGATTACCAAGGCCCCGGCAAGCCTGCCTTGCCAGTAAGATAACCAAGGCCACGCCCATTTAGTGGGCGTGATGAACTCACCAAGTACAAGACCTCGGCAAGCCTCCCTTGTCGGGACGACAACCGAAGCCCTCGGCAAGCTCCCTTGTCGGGACGAGGATCCGAGGCCACGGAAAGCCTCCCCCTGCCGGGATGACAGGGCGAGGCATTGGAGGGCGACCGCCCTTGCTACAGTGCCACCGCCCCCCAAGTTCTAGCGCATTTCACATGCGCCAGCGCAATGCCCGGGTGTCGAAACACCGGGACACGTGTCTTCACCAGCACATTGCTGACAAGGACAAGACGTGCATTTAATGCACCTGACAGCGGTAGATGGATAAGCACCGCCCTAGGTTCACTATAAATTCTCGTGAACCTACCACCGAGCATTGTAGGTGACCCCTTTGCCTATAAAAGGAGGCCCTTAGCTCATTCACAAGGGGTTAGACTCTTTGGACAATGGCCAGAAGACGGTTATAATTAGTCACTGTAACAAACAACAAAACGCTTAATACGACCAGACAAGCAGGACGTCGGGTTTTATGCGTAAGCGGCTCGAACCTGGGTAAAAAGGCTTGCCGGGTGTTGATCGTTAGCTCTGCTCTTGACGTCGTCTTTCCCCGCCCTACGATCACAAGGGTTTTACGTTGATTCCCATAGGTGTCGACCTAGCATCGTCGACATCTTCGGCACGCCAGGTAGGGGGTGCGGAGTTGTGCGCGAATCAAAGCAAACTCGACACCGGATTCTTTGAAGTTTGGGCGCTACGCCGCGTTCCCCCAGAAATGGGCTACCGCGGCGGATGCTCTGTTTTGCTACGGCTTCCCAAGGTCTGCACGAGCACGCTGCTACACGCGCGCGCGGGGCAGAGAGGCAGAGGCTCCAAGAGCGGCGCCGTCAGGCCGATGCGTCGCTCAGGGCCAACGTGCAGCTGTCGAGGGCGTGCCTCGGTGCTTCACAGAGGCCCCGACGCATACTCCGGCGGACGCACCTCTACGGAGCGATGCATAGTCGTTGAGGATGCGCCACACGGTCCCGAAGCCCCGGCGCACACGCCAGTGCGAGTGTTGTGCCCCTGAGAGCGTCACATCGTCGCCCAAATACGTGCTCGGGGGCTCCGCAATCACAGCCTAGAAAGAGAAAAGTAAAGGGGTTACACCCTGGCCGGCTTTTCCTCCAAACAACGGTCGCGGATCGTTGGCAAGAAGACTTTGCTGGAGTAAAAAGCCGCTGGGAGCGGTGATTCCCTGCTTGCCGAGGGCCCCGACGCCCTGGCAAAACACTCAAACACCATGCAACCACGGCATGAGGAGATAAGTTTTTAAGTTTAAGATTCAGATCTGAAGTAGATAGATTCTTTTCTTCCCCTTTGAAAGTTTCCAATCTTTGTGTGTGGAGTTTGTGCATACTGGGACCTTCCCAAAGATCAGTGCACCTTGTCTTTGTTTCGAACTCGTTCAAAGGACCTGAATGGCGACAGAGCACCTTCAAACAGTTGCGAACATGATCAACAGAACAAGCGGCTATGTAGCACCCAATTTCGTCTCAAGCTGCGATTGGCGATTTCCATGGTTGCACTGAACGCGGCAAGGAGCCTTGCCGGTAGTTGCCGGCATGCTCCCAGATTATGCAAAGGCGAATCATACAAAGAACGGAATCGGAAAAGGGGAAAAAGTCTTTTCATTCATCTGAATGGATACATTTGGCTTTGCTTACAAAGCGTCGTTTTCCTAACCTAAAGACTATGTCTTTTGACGAGCATCGACCTACTTGGAGGAGCGAAGTACAAGAAGACAAAAAGGCAGAGCCCGCGACGCGGCCAGGGCTGGCCTCCGAGGGCCAGCACTGTGCCGACGAGAACAGGACCGCCCCCCGACGAGCGTCACCTTGCCCCCTCTGGACGAGGTGTAGAGGGAGGCACACACGAAGGGGCGAAGGATCCGGAGCCCACGGGCGCGCCTCCTCCTGGAGCCGGGGAGCCAATGCCCGCTCCGGTGAGGTGGCCCAAGCAGAGTACCTGGAAAAGTCAGAGATGGCAGAGGTGCCTCCTCCTCAAACACGAGGCACCGACGCGAGCTCCGGCAGGACGCCCCTGCCGGGAGGGGCGAGCCGTGGGCTAGCCGCGGTGGTGCGGTCTACGTCCAGTTGGGGCCCGGGGAATCGGCATCCAGTTTGACACCCCGTGGCCCTAACCCAACACGGACCTCACCACCACCGATGTCCTCCTCGTCGCTATCGCTTGAGGCAGGACAACCGGCATCGCTCAGGCTCTCTTCGCAGCAGTCGAGAAGCACACGTGGGGGCCCGTAAAGCAACATGGAGGGTCGCCACAGGAGCAAGCCACGGGGAAGGCGGAGGCGTTGGAGTAGCGCTCTGCCTCCCCCGGCCTCGACCTCCACAGCGATCGTGGCCCCTCGCCCTTTCTCCGCCACGGGCACTCGGGCCGTCTTCCGCCGTAGTGCCCCCAGAAGTTGTGGCATGATTCGAACAGGATCCCCTTGCCTCCCTGGCGGCCGACAGTGGCCGACCTCGTCCCCTAACCATGGTTAGGGGTGAGTGCCACCTACAGACAGAAGAAGATTCTGAAGACCAAGATCGAGGAGTTGGTGGATTCAGGGGGAGCTGGGTGAGCAAAACCCCTCGTTCGGCAGCATCATGCTATGCGCACACTTAACCGACCGCCTTGTCCAGATCGGAGGTATTGTCCCCAGCCAATAAACAACGTTAGGGAATATCGAATTCCCAACCAATCCGCGGGGCGATCTGGTACCCAAAAAAATCTTGGCTTCAGCCGATAAGACCAAAAACTCTGAAGCTTTAACTTCGGGTCCCGCATCGGACCACGTCCTTGGATCCCTCTCTTTTGAAGAGTTGGCCCCCAGATCGGACGCGACCTCGACGCGTGGATCACAGCAAGCGGTTGGTGTTGAACACGTCTTCCTCACGGAGGCCTCGAATGTCAACTTCGAAAACCATCCAACTATGTACGAGGACGATCTCTCGGTGTTAAACGAGATGCTCAATCAGATCCAATCGTTGCACATCTCAACCAGTTCTACCTACTCACAGTACGACTCTGAGTCGGAATATGGGGACTTTCATGGCCCACCCACCACCCACTTGGTAACCACCATCGAAGACTTAACTGATGTGTTAGACTACGGCTCCGAGGATCTTGAGGCCATGGACGACGAGGCCAATGAACCCACTCCCACAAACACAGGGCGGTGGATTGCAACTTCCACTTACGATGTCTACATGGTGGACACGCCCGGGGACAACGGCGATCTCACCAGCAAGACGACAAATCTAGGGAGGAGCCATCAAAGCGTCAAAAGTAGTGTAAGCGTATCAAGGCAAGCAAAGGAAAGAGTTCCGCGCAGGGTACTCGGGAAAATAAAGCCTCAAAGGACCGCAATCACCCCGAGAATCCAGAACATCCTCAAGAGGATTCAGACTAGCCCGAGGAGCAGCACGACCCCGACGATGTCTATAAGTAGAACGATGATAACTACCTCCCTCCCGTCGACGGTGATATGGAGAACGAGGACTTTGCAGTCCCCGAACGTGTCGGGGATCAGGAGGAGCTTCAGCAACTTCTCTTAGACACTGCACGAAGATTAAAAGCAAAGGAACGACAGCTCAAGGCCGAACAAGATACAATAAACAACAGGTGGAACAAGGTATTAGCCTCCCAAGAACAAGACGGCATTGAGTGGTCGGATCAAAAGAAGAGCTACCCGCGTCGCCGCCTACTTCCGCAATTCGATGATGAGGCCTTGGAGCTCACATCCCCAAAGCGCACGGATTATGAGCAACCCGACCGCCCACCTCGAGGGCATGACAGAGTGGTTGCGAAGCCGATTACAACCCCAGATCTCCTCGGAGAAAGTGTACCCCCCGGGCGGACAAGACCTGTGGTATAACCCGGACAAAAGGACGACCCGTAACAGGTCTATCTATGGATCCAGGAAATACTCCCCTAGTAGATGGGATGGAGAGCCACCCCGTGTCTCCTACTACAACAGAGACCGGGACTCATACAGGACTCAACCCAAAGCTGATCTTAGGCACAAGATAGCCCAGACTAGAGGCTCCGCACACCCACTATGCTTCACAGACGGAGTAATGCAGCATCAGTTTCGGAAGGGATTCAAACCCGTCAACATAGAGCAATATGACGGGACTACAGATCACGTCATGGATAGAAGACTTCCTTCTCCACATTCACATGGCAAGAGAAGATGATATCCATAGCATTAAATACTTACCCCTCAAGCTAAAAGGGCCCGTGCGGCACTAGTTAAATAGCCTGCCCTAGGACTCGATCGGAAGCTGGGAAGAGCTCGAGGAAGCATTCTTGTCCAACTTCCATGGGACCTATGTCCGACCCCCAGATTCTCCGACCTAAGGAACGTCGTACAAAAGGCTCCTGAATCGGCTAGAGAGTTCTGGAAGCGGTTCTTAATAAATAAAAGTCAAATTGTGGACTGCACGGACACTGACGCAATGGCCTCTTTTAGGAAAAACATCTGACACGACTGGTTGGCTTGCCAGCTCGGACAGGACATGCCGAGGACAATTTAGGACCTCACATCCCTCATGACCCGCTTTTGCGCGGGCGAGCACAATAGTCTTGCTTGGCAGAGCCACAACTCGGACGACCTTGGAATCTCTGAGGTTCAGGACAGAAACGGCAAGCCGAGGACAAACAAGAACAAGCACCGCCTTCGTACTGGTGATACCGAAGATACATCAGTAAATGTCGGATTCCGCAGCTCCAAACCGGGATAGCGGAAGAAACCCTTCAAAGGGAACAAAGACGGGCCAACCCAATGAGAAAAAATCATGGAACGACCCTGTCAAATCCACGGCACCCAAGACAAGCCAGCCACTCACACGAACCGTAATTGTTGGCTATTCCAACAGGCCAACAAAGTTGCTACCGAAGAATAGGGCACGAGCCCTTGAAGCGAAGACGACAAGGAGCCTCGTGGCCCGAACAATGGGGGACAAAAACAGTCCCCTCTCAAGGTAAAAACGGTAAACATGATTGACGTGACTCACATACCCAAGAAGGAGCGGAAGCGAGCCCTCTAGGAAGTCTACACCGTAGAACTTGTAGGTCCAAAGTATAATCCATGGTCGGCTTTCCCGATCACATTCGATCGCAGGGATCATCCGACCAGTATCCGTCATGGAGGGTCGACTACCCTCGTTATAGATCCCATCATAGATGGATACCACCACACCAGAGTCCTCATGGACGGAGGAAGTAGCCTTAATCTGATTTACTTAGATACGGTGGAAAAGATGGGCATTGACCCATCTAGAATAAAACCAAGCAACACTACCTTTAAAGGAGTGATCCCAGGTGTTGAAACCCGCTCCTCGGGTACTATAACGCTGCAAGTAGTGTTCGGATCACCCAATAACTTCCGCGGTGAAGACTTGATCTTCGACATTGTCCCCTTTCGTAGCGGGTACCCTGCACTGCTCGGCTACGTCGCCTTTGCCCGATTCAACGATGTGCCTCACTATGCATATCTCAAGCTCAAGATGTCGAGACCTCGAGGACTCATCACCATCAACGGCAACACAGAACGCTCACTTCGGATCGAAGAACACACCGTCGCTTTAGTATCCAAATGCGAGCATGATAGCAAAAAGTCAAGTCAAAAGTCGATCAAGTCAAGACAGGCTGGTAAGTGATCTCGAGCTCAATCAGCCCCCCCCCCCCGAGAGTCGTCCTCGCCTCCAAGTACATAGGGGTACGCCTCCCCCCCCCCATAGCATGTCTCGAGCACCTTCAAAGTATGTCCCTCGCATACAAGATTTCATTCTCTGAATACCATGGGCGGTTGTGGGGGCCTTCCAACAAGTACCATAGCTTGGCTCGACCAAACCATGCTACCAACATCTTCCTGGACACATAAGGGATATTGTAAAGAAACTCCCAAGCATCAAGCTCTACGTCATCGGCGGCTTCTCATGGCTCTTTGTTGAAAGCTTGTCTGCCATCTGCAACAACCTTTTAAGGACTAAACCCCTCCCCCTTTAACGATTTGGAGAGTTAATGCAGCCAGGAGCCACGTGTATGTCAAGTCACTTGCAAAAGGCTGCAGGGGAGGCTTTTCTTAATCATGTTGCTTAGAATTATGTAGTTTTTAAACTCAATATTTTCTTGTACATGGCGGCCTTGGTACCAAATAAATATAAAAAATCCTTGCTCTTATCTGTCACAGATGCCCTTCTTTACCTTTTACTTTACTTATTTTTATGCATGTTTCTCTACAACGTGGCGCTAACAGGACAAATCTATTTCATACTCACCAAAGTGCGACCGTCTACTAAACCAGAGGCTGGGATAAATTCACCACCCCAAGCACTACACCGTCACTATTTCTTTTACATATGTGTTTGGTTTCTCGGGATTTTGCCTTATATGCATCAGTTCTCAATTATGTCTTGGGTCTACAGTTGGATTGCCCCGCTCTTGTGCTTACCCCCTTACATTCCGCTAGTTCGGCTAAAGTGGTAAAGGGAGAACCTCTTCAATTGTATTCCCAGCTTACCTAGTTTTGAAATAGCTCAGTCGAGAAAGCCGAAAACTGGCCGTCATAATGAGCGAGAACTCGTCTATAATCCGAGATTATTTAGTCGATAGAGGCTATTATGTGTCACACGAACGTGTTTCTATTTACACAAACCCCGCGGTAGTCATTCCGGTCTTTGGTTTGTCCGGTTACTACAAAAAGGGTTGGGGCTTGTCATTAGCCCGTGCATTACAAAATTCATAAGGCTAAGTGAAAGCGATAAAGCCTCATAGTCTGATTGCCTCGTTTCCTTCCTACACTACCACCTTCGGGCACCTATTAAATCAGCGAAAGGATATGTGCGGATGATGAAACACCCCAAGTAGTGTCTACATGGGGCTGAAGCCGATGACTCGTAACTTTCAGATTCAAACGGCCGCAACAGAAATTAAAATAATACAAAGCATACTTAACTTAGAACATGCATTGCTTAAAGGCAGATTGTTCTAAGGGACATCAACATATGTTTATTCTAATATTATATCCTTGGAACATTGGGATTCGATCACCCGAGCACCTTCCACGGCGGACGAGAAGTACAACCCGGGGCGCCTATGCTCCTTTCCGGCGGGCGGCAGATCACTAGCCATCTTCAGGGGCTTTATCCTCGGCAAATGGACCATCATCCACGCAAAGGCCATCCGAGCCCCCTCTATACATGTAGAGCGCTGCAGGGTCTCCATCCGAGGCGTGGCGTCAATCATCTTCCGCACCAGGGTGAAGTAGTTGTTCAGCAAAGGCTCGGTAGGCCACAACCGAACACATGGGTCCTTCATAGTCGGCTCGGCTATCCTGTGTAGCTCCAGGAGTTGCTTCATCTGGTAGCTCAAACTGGGGTTAGCCTCAGGGGTCTCAAATTAGGACCAGAATAGCCGCTGCTCGGCGTCCCCGTCGTGAGTCGCAAAGTACTTGGCTGCATCCGCCGCACTCTGCGGTAGGCTGGTGAAGGCGCCTGTGGAATGCCATATTCGCATAAGAAATGCAAACATGTTTCCGCCAAAGGCACACTGCAGTAAGTACGTCCTACCGTTTGCCATAAGCTTGGCCTGGTGCACTTCTTCTTCATAGAACCTCTGCTCCACCCATTCTGATTGTAGCTCGGCAGACGGCTTGGTGTGCTCGGCCACATGATCTTTGGCTTTCTACTCCGAGGCTTCGCACTTCGAGCTTGCCTCCAGCTCTTCTTGTACCTCCGTCACCCTGGCCTCATGTTGCATGCTGACGTTCTTAAGGGTGTCCAGCTCAGCGGGCGCTTGTTCGGTCGCCGCCTTGTGGGAAGCGGCCTCTTGTTTGACCCTCTCCACCTCGGTCGTGAGCTTTTCAAGCTCTTGATCTTGGGTTGTTGATCAAAATTAAAATAACAAAAGGTCAGACTGCATGTACAGGACATTCCATCAGATATTACTAAGGGACAGTGCCCTCACAGAACTTACCCTGCTTCTCATCAAACCGATCATTGATGCGGTCAAGCTCTTCATTAGACATTTGAAGTTTCCGATTTAGTTCGGCTATTTCCAAAGCATTAGCATTGGCAGCCGAGGATGAGGCCTACAAAGTGCACAATCCATCAGCATGGTTTTCGACCTATTGAGCTAACCTTGCTCGACCAAGTTTTTTTAATAAACATGCGGTCTAAGCAAAGTCTTCGGGCAGATTTTTACGCTTTCGTTTTCTGATCCACGGGTGAGCTTTTCGTCTCACCCTTGGCTCGGGGGATGTTATACCAGTAAAGGTATAGTTTAAATAAATAAATACGATATTGACAAATGGGTGGTTTACCTTAAAGCCCTTCAATAAGTCGGTGAAGGTTTCATTCAGTCTGCTGTTAACAGACTGAATGCTCCACAAAACCACACCCATTAAGGTGTGGTGCTCATCAGCAATGGAGGAGTTGGCTAGGATCTCCTCCATTATTGTCGATCCCTTGATCGTAGCCCCTTCTGGCATGGGCAGCGCTGAGGGAGGCACCGAAGACGTTGGAGGTAGCTTGGGCGAAGATCAACCCTCCCTTCCACTTTTGAAGGGGCCGATCTCCCGAGCTGCGACGGCCGAAGAATTGGCCATAGCCAAAGCCTCGTGGTCTTCGATGGCTGGTAGGTCATTGGTAGTCGGGACCTCGTGGTCCTCGGCATCTGAGGTATTTGCCTCGGCCATCACCTCCCGCCCCTTGCATCAGGCAGGGCTTGATGGGAAGTCACCTCCACGGACTAATCAGAGGCCTCGGGAATGGAGGTGCGGGACGCATTCCCGCTCTCCGCCAGCTCGGCTGGCAGCGAATCTCCATCCAAGACCTGGTCTATTGGCAGATCTCGAACGGGGTTGTGACAAATAAAGGCACATGCCGACTAATTAAATATAGAACTCGGTATGATTTTACTCGATAGAAATGTCATCGGATTTATTACCTTCAGGCCGGGGGCTTAATCTTGGGGGCTCGGCGGGGAACCATCTCAAACTCCCCGACCTCGTCATCGGAATCCAAACAGTTGCCTAGAGAAAGGACCTTGCTTTTGCGAGGCCTCTTCGGGGCCCTAGGAGGTAGGGCTTCTTTAGGCACCTCCTGCAGGCTCCCTTCTGGGATTAGGAGGAGTCCTTCTCCTCCTCGTCCACGTCCTCCACCTCTCGGGTAGAGAAAACACGCATGTCCCCGGACTTAGTGTCCGGGGGACCTATGGAACGGAGACATTCACGAGTCCCCTTCTCCTTCTTTTGCTCCGGCGCCATATACGGCATCGGAACAAACAGTGTGGTCAGCAAATCTGACCAAGGCCCTTCAGAAAGAGGGGTTTGTTCATTGATGTTCTTGGCCTTGGCCATCCACTCTTGTTGAAACAATTTGGGGAAAGTGAGACTTCTAAAAGAAAATCGGTACTTTGGGATGAAAACAGTATTCGGACATACCTTGCGTGGGGGTGTCTTGTCGTCCAGGCCAATGTATTCATCCTCGGCTAGCCACTCTTGTTGCGGCTTGAATAAAACCCTCCATATGTCCTCGCACGTCGTGCGGAAGAACTCCTTTATTACCTTAGGCTCATTGGGCTGGTAGACCCACATCGGATTGACCCGATGCTGACACGGTAGGATGCGCCGATGAAGAGCGGCTTTGATCACATTGCTCAGATGGATGTTTGTCTCCACCATCTGTTTAGAGGCATTTTTGCGTCATTTATATGTCCATAGGAGACTCCTAGTCTATGCCTTTCTTGATCCAGGAGGTTAGCCTCACTAGAGGGTCGGACTTCAAATCGGTGGGCGCTCCCCGGTCCGCCTCACGTGGCTTAATGATGTAGAACCACTCCTTCTGCCAACCCTTGATAGTGGTTATCAAGGTGCCCTCCATCCATACCACTTTACAAAGCTTGTTGATCACAGCCCCACCGCAACCGGCATGTTGACTGCTCATCGATTCCGGCCTGACATTGAACATCTTGAGTCAGAGCCCAAAATGCGGATGAACCCGCGAGAAAGCTTCGCACACTATGATGAAGGAGGCGATGTGTGTGATGGAATTAGGAGGGAGGTCATGGAAATCTAACCATAGTAGAACATGAGGCCCTTGACAAAAGGATTGGAGGGGAAAGCCGAGGCCCCGGAGGAAATGAGGAATAAACACTACCCGCTCACCCGGCTTGGGTGTACGAATCACCTGTCTTGCCTCCGCCGCCCGGTGAGCGATGTTGGTAGAAATATACCTGGAACGCTTTAGCTCCCGGATGTCTGCGTCGGAGACAATCGACACCTCCCACTTGCCCTGAGAGCTGGCCATGGCACGAGCTTGGAGACAGCGACGTGAAAGGAGAGCGGAAAGGGGATTAGATCTGGGCGCTCGATCTTGGAAGAGGCGAGATGAAGCCGAAGATGCAGATGAAAAGATTTGTGGATCTTTGTTCCTTTTATAAGCCACTATAATACCAAGGATCCCCCTTACTGCTCCCGTTGCTCCGACACTCCCCAAAAATTATCGTGCCAATGCGCGCGTGGGTGAGCCTATGCCGTTATTCGTATCCCAGTAAATCTGGAGGCACGATCTCCTCATTGAGAGGATGTGCCCCCTTGAAAAGTGGCCTCCAGTCGTGGTTCAAGTCGACCTTTCGTCAGAAAAACCTGCCAATTGAGGGACTATTCACACTTAGGATTTTAAAATGCCTTTGCTAAAAAGATGTCAGTTTTAGAGACATGCAGGTTACTGGAGCGACCAACTCAAAGTCAACCGAGCATGAAGGGAACTCACCTTGAAAGCCGATTACAATTGGTGTGCGGTGCAGCTGAAGAGTGAGCGCCCTGGCGTTGAAGGCTAGTTCGAGGGCTACTGAGGGAGTCTGGGACTAAGGGGTCCTCGGGCAGCTGGCTTAGTCTGCGTCGGGCTGGCTTAATGGATCGTGTCGTTGAAGACCGGGTCGTATACCGACCTCTACTTAGAAGGGAATGTTCTGAAGATTGGTGTGTACTCCAAGCTTACAAGGACTAGGTCGGCTCACCTACCCCCGACTATGGTCGGTAACTTGTAAACCCTAGGGCCCCTTGTGTCTATATAAACGAGAGGGCCCTATCCGTGTAGTAAGGGCTGAATCATCTAGGGTTTAGCATACACGATCTCGAGGTAGATCAACTTTGTAATCATCTTCGTCAATATCATCGAGCAGGACGTAGGGTATTGCCTCCATAGGAGGGCCCGAACCAGCGCAAACTACTTCGTCCCCCTTCTTCCCACAACCCATCAATCCTAGGTCCATAGTTCAGGACCCCATACCCGAGATCTGCCGGTTTTGACACCGACACTAATCATTAGAGGTTGACCCAGAAATGTGCTTAATTAAATGCAAAACTTTGAGTGTGCTTATACTTTGTGGAAAAACTTAGAAGAAAGATATCCAAATTATTCCTTGAAAAATCTTGATGTCATTGTCACAAATGTATTGCCTTTCACAAAATGAAGCCAAATGATCCTAATTTTGATAAATGTCTATTTGAGCTTCGTGACCTCATGCGTACTAAAGGAGATGTCATTACTATTAACAATATCATTATTGAAGCCATTCTCATGCATAAATATGAACATTGTGATAGTCAAATATCTGATGAAATTCTTGTTTCTTATGACGAGGGAATTTCATCCGATGATGACTATGTGGAGCATTGCTACTACGATGAAGATGAGGAGTTTGACATCGAGTGTGAGAAGAGTATGAGGAGCCTTAGTCTTATGGCGAACCTTAGAGACTACATGGCTGGTGGAAAGGAATGGATACTTGACAGTGGATGCAGCGGTCACAAGACTGGAGATAAAGACATGTTCCATGAGCTCACACCAAACCGTGGACCTCAAAGGTATATGACCTTTCGAGATAACTCCAAGGGTAAGGTACTTGGTCTTTGTAAGGTGGCCATATCTCATGATAGTTACATTCAAAATTTCATGTTTGTCAAATCCCTTGGCTACAATCTTGTTTCCGTATCTAGACTAGCAGACTTTGGTTTCGATGTGCTATTTACGAAAGTTTACTGTCCAGTGTTTCGTAGAGACAATCATACGATCGTCTTTACTCTTTCCATAGAGGTGATATATACATTATCGATTTCACTAAGAAATCCAAACCTCGTACAACGTCTTGTTGCCAAATCTTCTAAAGGTTGGTTGTGGCATAGAAGGTTAGGACATGTTGGTATGCGTAATCTTGATAAACTTATCAAAGGTGATCATATTCTTGGTGTTAAAGATGTTATTTTTGACAGATATAGACTTTGTAGTGCTTGTCAAGAAGGAAAGCAAGTCGGTGGAAGTCATCATGTTAAGAACATCATGACTACAAGAAGGCCACTTGAGCTACTTCACATGGATCTTTTTAGTACTAATGCTTACAAGAGCCTCGATGGAAATTATTATGGTTTAGTCATTGTTGATGATTTTTTGAGTTTACATGGGCATTCTTTCTTGACGATAAGTCACACGTACAAAAGATCTTCAGGAACTTTGCTCAGAAAATCGAAAATCAATTTGAAGTAAATATCAAGAAGGTTCAGAGCGACAATGGAACGGAGTTGAAGACCACAAATGTGGATATTTTACTTGACGAATAGGGTATCTCACATGAATACTCGGCAACGTGCACACCTCAACAAAATGGAGTTGTTGAGAGGAAGAACAGGACTCTCGTAGAGATGGCCATAACGATGCTTGACGAATACAAGACGCCAAGACACTTTTGGGCAGAAATCGTGGAAATAGCTTGACATGCCATAAACCGTCTCTACCTACACAAGATTCTCGATAAAGCGGCATATGAGCTACTCACCGGTAACAAACCCCAAGTTGGATACTTTTGAGTATCCGGCTCTAATTGCTACATTCTTGATAAGCATCGTCGCTCTAAATTTTCTCCTAATCTTATGAGGGTTTCCTACTTTGTTACGAATCAAACTCTCACACTTACTGTGTCTACAATAACTTCACTCGAAAAGTTGAAGAGACGGTATATGTGAAGTTTGATGAATCTAATGGTTCGCAAGTCAAACAATTTCCAAATGATGTAGGAGATAAGGAACCTTCAAAATCCTTCCAAGATGCATCCATTGGAAAGATTTGTCCCATGGAAGTGAAAGAAAGTACTTCATCAACTCAAGTGGAAGCTCCTACTTCACGTCAAGGCGAACCACAAAACGACATGGAAGCATCCACAAGTGGTACACAACATGATGAAGAAGAGGAAGAAGTACATCATGATAATTCACCTCAACCTTCCTATAACATCCAATATGCGATCATATCCTTATTTTGGCGCGAGGGCCTCGAGAGGGATAGAAATGCATCTCTTCGTTTCGCAAGAATGGATATCGTTACAAGTACATTTACTGAACAGATGAGTATAAGGAGTTGGCTTACACTCGCCACAAGCTACATCAAGATCACATCAATACAATAACATAATCAATCGTCATGAAGAAGAGCAGGGTCCGGCTACGGATGAAAACAAACAATAAAAAACGATGTTCGTCCTTGCTATCCTAGGCTGTCAGCATGGAACCCATCCTAGATCAATGAAGAAGAAGATGATGAAACTCCAAATAGGACAATCATCGCGCTCACGTCAAAGTAACTCTTTACTTATACCTGCAATTGTTGTTGTAGTAATTTGTGAGCCACAGGGACTCACCAAAATCATTTCCAAAGGCATCAAAGCTTAATGGGTGAGGTATGGTTAAGTGGTGAGGCTGCTGCAGCAAGTGACTAACCATTTATTTGAGGTGGCTAACTTACGAGTACAAGAATAAAAGAGGGGGATGATCTACGCATAAACGGACGTGGACTACTGATGATCAAATGAATGATCCTGAACACCTACTTACGTCAGACATAACCCCATCGTGTCCTCTTCCAGATATAGAACTCACGAGTAGAGACAGTCACGGTTACGCACACAGTTGGCAAGTTTTTAATTAAATTTACTTCAAGTTTTCTAGAACCGGATGTTAAACAAAGTTTCCAAATTTTCCATATAACCGGGGGCACGGCTTTCCGAAAGATTTAACCCTGTAGCGGTCCTCCAACTAGTTCATCACAAACTACCACACGCTGCGCTGGAATGACCTCGATCAGGGAAAACCCATAATCTCCTCGGGTTCCTATCAGAAAACCTCAACCTCGAGATAGCCCAAAGTATCCTTGGAATCCCACGCACGAGACACTCGAGAAAGGTAAAACAAGTCCAGCAAGGCCGCCTAGCGTGTCGATGACCCCGATAGGAGCCGCGTATCCCGTTCTCAGGACACGACGGATAAGCAAAGCGTACGGTGGACTGATAGACATCTCCCGGGTTGGCCCCGCACGGTGCTCTATTTTGGACCAGCACCAGCAGCACTAGCCCCCAGTATTATGTTGAATTACTCCTCGGGTTCATGACACCCCATGTTTTTTGGTATTATTATGTTGGGCAAATATAGTACCAATGTTGGGCCTTGCCAAACGAGTTTTATCCCAAAATGAAAGTCAAGCGGGTCCCCATAATAACCCCAAGCATGTTAGTAGCGCTCATTCATGGAATATAACACCGGTAGCCGAAACTAAGGTGGCAAAGGTGGAACAAAACACCAGGCTAGAAGGACAAGCCTTCCACCTTTTACCAAGTATATAGGTGCATTAAATTAAATAGTAGTTATATGGTGATATAACAAGGAACTCATGTTGGCACATGGAAAGCAACTGCAGCTACAACTAGCAATGCTATAAGAAGGCTGAACAAGCGGTAACATAGCGAAATAGTGGTTTGCTGGTTGGTGGAAAGGTTAGAGGTTTTCGTGGCAATGTTGGGAGGCTTATTAAACAGGTGGTAGGCAACGAGGCATAGCGAAAGAAACGAGATACCTAGCATGGCAATGATAGTAATATCTAGGGCAATGATCATCTTGCGTGTGATCCCTCTTGGAAGAAGAACGAATCCGCGAAGCAGACGAACCGACGTAGTCGAATGAATCCTCACATTCCAACACGCTTGCGGAACTCTATCGAGAGGAAGCCAACCAGAAACAAGAATCAACACACCATAACACCACAACACATGCATGACATGATGCACACCCTAATATGATGCATGTCCATTTCAATTATGCAAGGTCTCACATGGCAATTCGCAACAATCAAACACTGCACATTAAGTGAAGCTCAATATTCAACGAGTTGTATATTGACGAAACTCCACATATGAATTATCTAGTTCACTCCCGTTTAGGTACACGGCAATATTAAATGTTGTTTAAACATGGCAAGAGGTGAAGCATATGATTCTACACGTCATTCTAGTCGGTTTACACATATAGCTCATCTCCAACGGAGTTACGTCCTAAGAGATACGAGCAACATAAGATCATACGACATGGATGCAACATGCATGCAAATGTCAGTCACGACACGTTCCGGATCCAATAACTTGACGGGATACCGGTGCAAACGAATTGGGAGTGTGTCAACTCGTATGGGCCGAAACCTACTGCTACTCGTTCATCAGATCTAAGTGCAACATCACTAGAGGAGAAAAAAATGAAAGAACCAAAATAATGGGGTGATCTGGGATCGAACCCAGGACCCCATACATGTGGCGTAGATGTGCTAGCCAAGTCGGCTAGGAACGGAGCTTGACCAAAAGGACTCGACCAAGTATATAACAAGGCACGGGCTGGTCCTTTGGCAAGGCGAAAAAAGGCAAAATAAAACGGAGTCGTGGGGATTCGACCCGTGGTCGTCCGGGTAGCAACAAGGAGTGCTAGCCACTGTGATGCGCTACAATTTTTTATGCAAAGGAGAACTTTCAAAGATGAAATAACATGCAAACGCGAGTCTGAATCAACGCGACCAAAAGAATGGAGACAGCTTCCTCCATTACCGTGGCTCGGCACGTACATCGGCGAGGTTCCCTCGGATCCCGTGCTTGGGCTGGTCAACGGCGACGTCTAATGGCATGGGGGTGAACAACGGCAAGCTCCGGGCTGCCATGGCGCTGCTGTAGCCTGAAGAAAGAAATAGACAGAGAGAGAGAGTTCAGAGAAGAAACATGGGAAGGAAGAAGAAAGAGGGAGAGGGATTTAGGCATGGGAGGTAGAGCGCTGGCCTAGGCGGTCAGGTCACCGGCGGGTTGCTCCAGCGAGCGGTGGCGCGCGGGACGAGGCCGGGGCCGGCCTGCAGGGGCGAGCCAACGGAGGAGTTGTGGCTTGGCGCGGCCATGGCGCTCGGGGCCGGTGGCGCAGAACGTGGCGAGGCCATAGGGTCGGCTGCGTGGCGGCTCTCTGGTGGCCGGTGGGGCGGCAAGGTGTGGGAACGGCGGCGGCTCGGCGACCGGCGCGGGAGACGAGCTCGGGTGTTGTCGTGGACTTTGCGGTCGCTACCTGCACCTGAGAGAGAAAAGAGAGAGAGACAAAGAGTTGAGATGAGAGAACGGGAGGAGTAGTGGAAGAAGGAAAGGGAGGGGGAAGGAGAGAACAGCGTGGTGGGGCACTGACCTGGGTTGGTCGCCGGTGGCGCTGAGCTGCAGGGGAGGACGAGCCGCTCGTGTTCCCATGCTCGGGCATGAGAGGAGGTAGCAGCCTCGATCTAAACTGGATCGAGCGGTGGCTGTGGCTGGATTCGGGCACGCGGATGCGTGTGCCTGCGGTGGTTGGACGCGTCCAGGGACAGGGGAACGGGTGGAAGGGGTGGAATCGCGAGCATGCTCGCGGGTTGGGCTGGGGATGAAACTGAGGTGGATTGGATCGGATCCCAAGGAAGAAGAGGCTGGTAGTGCAACGCGTAATGGGACGATGGGACAGATCCTAGGGTCTAGGGTTTGCCCATGTTTCGCATAAAATAACATGGTTGGATGGGTTTGGACCCTCCGGTCTATATCGAACGGTCGTGGTTAAATAGGTTAGGGGAGCCCAATAGACACACCGATGACATTTTGGAGTACTACGGGGTTGATCCGGACCCAACAGTTCCGACCATAGGTTTCGGGTGGAGTTTCGTGCTAGGTTGCGCGTAGGGTCGGTGCACTGTGCCGAGGGGCTAGGCATAAAAGAGAGGGAAAACAAGAAACCCAGCGACAGAGTTTAAAATACAGAAACGTCCGACGTTTGTCCGGCTATAGTACCGCTATAGGTTTAACGGTTCGGGTATCAAACGAACTCCGACTGTGACGAAATTTGGCAGGAGGCCTACCTACATTAAAATAAGACCGCACACCAAGTTTCAACCCAATCCGAGAAAGTTTTATACACACTTTTAAAAACAATATTTTAATGATGTCGCGGGCGCGGCCGTGTGTGGTTGGTCTCGAAATGGTCAACGACCTAACGGAGAGAACTAACAACTAATAACGGATGCAAGTTTCAAAAAATCTGACGCAACGGAGTGCCGATACAATGCAGATGATGCGATGATGAATGCGACAAACAATATAATCACATGGCGGCAACAGAATAAAAGGGGAATCTTCTGAAGCGTCGGTCTCGGGCTGTTACAACTCTACTACACTACAAGAGATCTTGCCCCAAGATCTAAGAATGAAAGGGGAAGAGTAAGAGATAAAAACTTAGTTGCTTCTTTGACAAACGAGTGAAACCAACGATCCTGGAAGGTTGCAAAGAGGTTGAAGAATGACATGAAGAACAAGCAAGAATTCAAACAAAATTTTGGTAGCACTTCGGTGGGAAATTGAGGCAAAAAATTGATAAGATGGAAAGATGTTGACAAGATTCACAACAAACTAACTAAATTGATAAGCAAGGAAAGAACATGATCTTGACAAGCCGATATGATTGATATAAAAAAAGCAACATCACAATATCTCCGGAACAAGAGAATAGAAACTAGAGCATTGAAAAGAAAAGAAAAGAAGGAGAAGAAAATGGCACATTCTACCACAATTGAACTTGAAGAGCACCCTTAGAAAGAATAATTGAACGATGTTCTTGGAAAACCACAACGAAAAGAACAAGCTTGTTGTGGGCTTATGAAAACCATTTCAAAATAATGAGGTGACAACCAGCCACTAACAGAAACAAGTATTGGTTGGATGCGGCAAGAAAGGCAAAACTTCTTACACCAAGAGGATATTGAGAACTTGGGTCAATGATAATCATCATAATAACAACAACCCTTAGGAAAAGTTTTAGGTGAAATCCAAACCAAACTAGCACAATGGAAGAAAAGATGGGTTGAAAAAAATCTCATGATCAATGAATTGGTGGATTTAAATATCTCATTCTTGAAATAAATTCTCTTCGAGACTTCTCATGAATCAAAATGCTATAACACAACCACAAAGGATAAAGGAGGAAGAATTGCACTTTGAAATGCAAGAGAAAGAATACTTGAGGTTCTCCAACAAGAATCTTGAAGAACACTTGAGAATGAATAAATCCTTGATGAACCACCATGAAGAACCACTTGGAGAACATCAGAATGAAATGGTGATAGAAAAGAATTGAAGGTTGAAAAGAATAAGATTAAATCCTTGCAAGATTTAGATGAAGCTTTATGAAAAGAAACTTGAGAAAAACTTGGAACTCCGGAAAAGAAAAGATAATAACACTTGGTATAAAGAATTGATATCATGAGCCACTCCGGAAGAAGAATTCGAATCACCTTGACGAAACAAGAATAAGAATTATGTTATGCTTATCCTTCATCAAGTTAAATTGATGACAAGCAATGTATTTAGCAAACCACTTATTCTTCTTGAAAAAAAGATTGAAGAGAGAGATAGATAAGGCACCACTTGAAGAATTCTTGAAAGAAACACCGGTAAGAATTTAGAATGGATGAGGATAATACAAATGAACTAGGCTACATGAGGACAAGAGAGCATGATTCGATTAGAGAATGCATGAACAAGCCACCGGTAAGAATTTACAAATGAATGAGGATATCAAGAATGAAATAAGATACATGGGAACGAAGAGATGATGATCAACCTAACAAAAAAACTTGAATGAGGCACCGGAATAGTTGAGATACGAACGAAGAGACAACAATTGAGAAGGAATTGAGAGCGAAAGTTGAAAGTTGAGAACGAAGAAATCTTATGAAATGATGGCCTTCGGAGAATCAAGAAATGAAAACAACACTGAGATGCACAGGTTAGATATGGAAGGAATTACTCATGATCGAAAACAATTAGAAAGAACAGCACCAAGTTGAGATGACAATTGAGAAAAATAATGGAGAAAGATTAAGAGGAACCACTTCTTCCGTCTTCAATGTAGGGAATGATGGCAAGAAGCACCATCACAAATTACTGAGACACTCCGGAATAATGAATAAGGAAAAGTTGAGCCAATGATGAGAAATAAATTTGAAGCAATCTTGAAGAAGGAATATGACTGATGGGATTCAGACTTACATCATAATGAAAAAGAATTAGAGATCTTCGGCAAAAGATTAAAAGAGATAGGAAAGATCCTGGGAAAACCTCTGGGTTATGGGCCCACTCAAAAAAAACCACCGTTGAAACATTTGATTAAAAAAGAAAGATTGCATCGGTATAAATGAAAACATGATGAGGTTGAGAACCTCGAAATAATTGAAATGATTGAAAACAGGAAACTTCTGAGAAATCTTCAACACTCCAGATAGAATAGAAATGGATCAAAAAACAAGAGAGACTTGGATAAGAATTTCCAACACGGGAAAGCATTTAAACTAATGAAAGGATATGATGAACACCGAAATCTTGAATTGAATCCGCCGGAGGGAACAAGAATGAAGGATGATGAACTCGAACTCCTCAGGATCATCACAAACAATCACCGGATACAACACATAAGAGAAGATAGAGAAACCAATAATGAAATGAAAGGCACTTGGATGATAATTGAATCATGGAAGAAAAATGGAGGGAGGGCGGGGGAAAACAAAGACAACTTGGGACAGATGAGAGGAACTCCTGAAACAAATGAGAGATTGATCTTGCAATTATTGGAAAGGATTGAATTCATGTGAAGAGAAGCACACCGGTCGAAAAGAATTGACATGACAACTCCGGTTGACAAGAATTGGTAAGACAACTTGATTGAGGAAAAGAATTAATTAGCACTCCCATATACATATGAGAACGCCACTTGGAAAGATATGAATTCACCACTTGACATCGAAGCAACTCGAATTACCATACTCCAACAAAACAAAGGATGGGGCTTACGGAACAAGCCAGAACAAGTTCATGGCAGAGATTTTGCTCGATACTTTCGTGGTAAGGTTCGCACGGGCTCGATCGTACATTGGATTGTCATATTGAAATGACGCTCGCATATGCTCCCTAGGCGTATCAAACTAAAGGCTTGTCGAAGCATAATGATGACATATATCGAGACTGTCCTTTATAAAAACGACAGTGAACAAACAAATCCACTAGATGTCGAACCCCAACCTCACATCATGCATCTGTTGGAAGATTGTCCTATAAGTGACTACTTGAATTCCCACCTAAGAACTCCCGAAATTTTCTGGTCATGCAATCGGGTCCACGGATACAAGGAGTAAAATCCATCACTCAACTCCTAGCAATAACTCTCCCCATCCAGTGTATCACATCCGTCAACACATAACAAGAGATCTCGGAAACTCATCTATCTCAGACCCTTGTAATCACAACGATACTAAGTATGGTAGTACATCCGGACGCTCTCCACCAGTACTGGGGATGCCGGACTCCTCTCACCACTACTAGTATTGAACCAATTTCGAGCATCCTCCGTCGTGAGAAACTAAGAAATCTGAATGATAACGATGTGCTCAAGAATCACGTGGAGTTCAACTCACCGGAATAAATCAAGTCAGACAGGAGGCACCAAGACAGAAATTGTGACAGCCCGATGCCGACGTTCCAGAAGATTCCCCTTCTATTCCGTTTTCGTCGTGTGGTTATATTTATTTGTTGCATCATCATCGCATCATGCGCATCATCAGCATTGCATCGGCATCTCTGTTGCCACCAGTTTTCAAAAGTTGCATCCGTTGTTAGTTCCCGGTTCTCGTCGTTGTCCGTTCTAAGCCCGACCACACACGCACGCGCCCGCGGCATCGTCTAAATCCTTGCTTTTAAAATTGTGTATAAAACTTTCTCTGGTAGGGTCGAAACTTGGTGTGCAGTCTTATTTTAATATAGGTAGGCCGTATGCCAATTTTCATCGCTATCGGAGTTCGACGGTACCCGAACGGTCGCGCCGTAGCGGCACCGTATTCGGTTACCGTCGGACGTTTTTGTTGTTTTAAGCCCCGATGTCGGGCCGCCCGTTTACCCTCTCATCTCTGCCTCACCCCTCTCCACAGTGCACCGACCTGCGCGAGGCCTAGTCCGAAAACCTCTCGGGACCCGAACCGGGCGGTCGTGACTGTTGGATCCGGATCAACCCCGTTTTACCACAAATCGTCATCGATTTGTCCACTGGACTCCCTAACCTGCCTATTTTCGACCGTCTAATTAAATCGAAGGGTCCTGAGCTAGTTTATATATATATATATATATATATATATATCAACCGTGCCAACCCTAAAATTTAGGGACAAATTCCCCTGTCCCATCCGCCGCCGCCGCACACCACTTGGTCTCCTCCTCTCTCAATTTCCCCCACCGAGCCAATCCCCTCCATCTCGCATCAGCGCCGCGCCGCCACCTGCTGTCTTCTACCTCGGGATCCCCAGATGCAGCCAAGCCATCCTCCATGCCGAGCCATCGGAGCCATGCCCCGCGCCCGGCAGCACCCATGCGCCCGAGCCTCGCTCGAGCCACGATGCTGGAGCCCCGCCTTCGCCCGCATCCGGCAAGCTCTGTCGGAGCGCCCCGGCGTCCTTAGTCCTTGCCACGGTCGGTTCCACATCGACCCCTACCCCGTGTACGAGGAGCTCCTCCAGCTGCAGCGCCGTCTCAAGCATGGAGCAGGAGCAGCAGCATCCGGCGCCCATGGAAGCCGCGCCGCAGGTCCATGCCATGCCCGGTCTTCTCCTTCCTCTGTTTATTTCCTCTCTTATCTCCCTAATCCCTCTCTCTCTAGGGAACCAGCTGCGCTAAGAGCTCCTCCTTCCCCTGCGCGCCTAGTCGCGTCCGCCCGCGCGAGCCCGCTGCTCTGCACTGGTGTAGCTCGCAGGAACGTCTCCTTCTGCAGCAAGCGACCCCACCCCGAGCTGCCTCATGTGCCTCATTCTGAGCCATCCGTGCATGAGCCCCGCAGCCCCGCCGCCTCGTGCCCTCGCCGTAGGTCGGAATCGGCGACCCCGCGCCGCTAGAAGCCGCTCCAGGCCATAACCTCTCTCGTTCCCCTCTCCTTCCTGCTCTCCTTCCTCCTCTTGTTGATTCCCTCTCTCTCTCTCTAATCTTTTTCTCTGAACTTGTCTGAACCAGGAGTAGCAGCCCCAGGGACGCCATGGATGGCCGTCACCGATGGATCCCGAGCCGCCGGAAGCTTCTCCAGCCCTAGGAACGGGACCCCCTCGACCGGATCCGTCCATCCCGCTGACGCCCCGCCGAAGCCAGCGGCCAACCCGCAACCGCCCCGACCTGCATCCCCGTTCTGGCAGACAGAACATATATGTCTTTGTTTTCAATTTCGTCAGTTAGCGCCTGGTATGATTTAAGAAGAGCAAGGATCCTTTTGTTATCATAGTGCTAGCGTAGCCCAGCTTGTTAGCTCCTTGGTTTGCAGCAAGGAGGTCTTGGGTTCGAAACCCCACGGCTGCACATTCTTTTTTATGCATTTTCTCCTTCGAGGATGAGTTGATGCGCAGTTTCATTTAGGTAGAAGCCCAGTTATTTCGCGTGTAAGTAGCCAGCCCAGCTGGTTAGCGGCAGGCCTTATATCCATGAGGTCATGGGATCAAATCCCATCTGCCCATATTATTTTCATTTTTTTAGTTGTACTATGTTTTAGAACGTCCGTACCTGTTAAACCGTGCCTTGGATTAAAATGATTTCAACATGTAAGTTGCTTAGAATTTTCTGTAGTTTCACAAAAACCAACTCTCATGCATAATTAGATCTGTTTAGTGTGCTGCTTACCCCGTTTTGCGTGTCGACATGTTAAACAGTTTAGCCCATAGTTTTTAAACCGTAGCTCTGTTGGAGATGTGCCATAGATGTAAATGGGCTAGAACGACGTGTAGAATCACATGCACCATTTTGTTTTGCCGTTTAACAAACCTAAAATATGATTAGGACAAATCTGGACAGAATTAAGATTTAACACGTGGGGTCGTTTCGGAGACGCTATATGTCGTTTCCGGTCTCATTTAAAATGCATAGCTAGGTAGATTAATTTGTGCTTCACCATCTTGCCATGTTTAACCACATTTAATATTTCCGTGTACCTAATCGAGATAGAACTAAATAATTCGTATGTGGAGTTTCGTCAATATGCAACTCGTTGCATATTGAACTTCACTTAATGTGTAGTGTTTGGTTGTTGTGAATTAACATGTCGTGACTTGCATGATTTCAGCTGCTCATGCATCATATGTGTTGTGCATCATGTGGTGTATATCGTGTGTTGATTCTTGCTTCTGGTTTCCTTCGTCTCGATAGAGTTCCGCAAGCGTGTCGGAAAGTGAGGACCCGTTCGACTACATCGGTTCGTCTTCTTCATGGAGTCATTCTTCTTCCAAGCGGGATCTCAGGCAAGATGACCATTTCCCCAGATACCATTACTATCATTGCCATGCTAGTTTTATCGTTTCTGTCGCTATGTCTCATTGCCTACCACTTGTTACATATCAGCCTCTCAACAATGCCATGAAACCTTCAACCTGTTCGACCTAGCAAACCAGTGATTGGCTATGTTACTGCTTGCTTAACCCTGTTGATAGCGTTGCTAGTTGCAGGTGAAGTTGCTTCCATGTGATAACATGGGCTCCTTGTTATATCACCATATTAATATTATATAATTTAATGCACCTATATACTTGGTAAAAGGTGGAAGGCTCGGCCTTTCTAGCCTGGTGTTTTGTTCCACCTTTACCCCCTTAGTTTCCGGCTACCGGTGTTATGTTCCATAATTGAGCGCTCCTAACACGATCGGGGTTGTTATGGGGACCCCCTTGATAATTCGTTTTAGATTAAAGCTGGTCTGGCAAGGCCCAAGTTTGGTACTACATTTGCCTAATTACCTAATAAAATTGCATAGGAATTTTCCGGACCCCGAGGATAATTTAATCAACCCCCCGGGCCAGTGCTCCGCATGAGTGTTGGTCCACCCACCTAGCAGTTGGCGGTGCCACCTCGGGGCAACTCGAGGTTTGGCTACCGTCCACTATGCATAGACGGTGTGTCCTGAGAACGAGATACGCGGATCCTATCGGCTTCGTCGACACACCGGGTGGCCTTGCTGGATTAGTTTTACCTTTGACGAGATATCTTGTGCATCGGGATTCCGGTGATGCTCTGGGTAATCTCAGAGTTGAGGTTTTCCATTAGGAAATCCGACGAGATCGCGAGCTTCGTGATTGAGGGTTTCTATGCGGCTTGTGGTAATTTGTGATGGACTAGTTGGAGCACCCCTGCAGGGTTAAATCTTTTCGGAAAGTCGTGCCCGCGGTTATGTGGCAACGTGGAAACTTTTTTTAACACTGGTTCTAGATAACTTGAAGTTAATTAATTAAAAACATACCTACTGTGTGTGTAACCGTGACTGTCTCTTTCGTGAGTTCCTTCTCCGATCGAGGACACGGTGGGGTTATGTCTGACGTAGGTAGGTGTTCAGGATCATTCATTTGATCAACAGTAGTTCACGTCCGCTATGCGTAGATCTTCCCTCTCTTATTTCTGGTACTCGTAAGTTTAGCCACCAAATATATGCTTGGCCGCTGCTGCAACCTCACCACTTAACCATGCCTCACCCATTAAGCTTTGCTAGTCTTGATACCTTTGGAAATGAGATTGCTGAGTCCCCTATGGCTCACAGATTACTACAACACCAGTTGCAGGTACAGGTAAAGGTTACTTGACGCGAGCGCATTGATTGTTCATTTGGAGTTGCTTCTTCTTCTTCTTCATTGATCTAGGATGGGTTCCAGGCCGGCAGCCTAGGATAGCAAGGATGGACGTCATTCTTCTTTTCTTGTTTGTTTTCGTCCGTAGTCGGACCCTGCTCTTCTTCATGATGATTATGTATTGTATTGTTGTGACTCTGATGTAGCTTGTGGGAAGTGTAAGCAAATTCTGTATATATATCTTTTCTTTTCAGTACATGTACTTGTAACGATATCCATTCTTGCGACACGACGAGATGCGCTTCTATCCCTGACGAGGCCTTCGGGCCAAATTGAGGATAGGGTCGCATCTTGGGCGTGAAAAGTTGGTATCAGAGTAGTACCGACCTAGGAGCCCCCTTGATTGATCGAACTTGGCCGAGTCCAGTCTAGTGAAAAACTGCTTTGAGTCTAGTTATATATCGGAGAGTGGGATTCTTTTTTCTCCTCTTCTATGCTCTCGTGAGGAATCTTGACGTAACAATTTAATTCTACTCCTCTTCTCACTCAAAAAAATTTAGGATCATGCGGATATTTTTGGAATCTATATGATGCCGATGTGACGGAGTTCTGTCTTGGTGCCTCCTGTCTGCTTTGAGTTTCAGGGGAGTTGAGCTTGAGGGGATTCTTGAGCACATCTTTATCATTCAGATTTCTTAGTATCTCAGAACGAAGGATGTTCGTAATTGCTTCAATACTAGTAGTGGCGAGATAACCCCGATGTCCCCAGTACTGGTGCAGATTGTTCGGGAGTACTGCCATACTTTGTATCGTTGTGATCACGAGGGTCTGTTGTAGATGAAGGTCTGAGATTCTGGTTGTGTGTTGACGGATGTGATACAGGTGACGGGTTAGTATAAGAGTTGTGTGTTATTACTCCTTGTATCCGTGTACCAGATTGCATGACCAGATATTTCAGGAATTCATAGGTGGGAATTCAAGTAGTTGCTTATAGGACAATCTTCCAACAAATGCATGATGTTAGGTTGGGGTTCGACATCTAGTGGATTCGTTTGTTCACGGTCGACTTACAGCGGTACACGTTGTGTCTTAAAGAGTCCTTGTAGCTTGCTACGACTCGGGGACGCTTCGTATGTCGGGTGCACTGCCTTGCACTTGATGGCTACTGTAAAATCGAACCCATGCGATCCTGTCCACGAAAATATCGGACGAAATCTTTCTCATGAGTTTGTTCTGGCTTGTTTCATAAGCCTCATCCTTTGTTTTGTTGAATATGGTAATTCAAATTGCTTTGATGTCTAGTGGTGATTTCAGATCTTTCCTAAGAGGTGTTCTCATATTTTTATGTGAATGCTAATTATTTTGTTCAGTCAGTT
Organism: Hordeum vulgare subsp. vulgare; assembly: GCF_904849725.1. Taxonomy (NCBI): domain Eukaryota; kingdom Viridiplantae; phylum Streptophyta; class Magnoliopsida; order Poales; family Poaceae; genus Hordeum; species Hordeum vulgare. The sequence continues at coordinate 320,892,923 of NC_058518.1, forward strand.
GTCTTATCAATTCTGGTCAACCGGAGTCGTCGTATCAATTCCATTTTACCGGTGTGCTTCTCCTCAAGTGAATTCAATCCTCTCCAATTTTGCAAGAGCATTCTCTTATTCATCCGGAGTTCATCTCATGTAGCCCAAATTGTCTTTATTTTTCCCCACCCTCCCACCCTTTTTATTCAGTGATTCAATTTTCATCCAAGAGTTTTCTTTTCATTGTGCTTCTGTTGTCTGTTCTTTTCTCTCTTACCCGGTGATTCATTGTGAAGATTCTCACGAGTCGATTTCATCATTTCTTCATTTTGTTCTTTTCCGGTGAATTTAATTCAGTCGTCTATGTTCATCATATCCTTTTCATCCTTGTAAATTCTTCCCCATGTTGGAGATTCTTATCACACTTTCTTGTTGTCATTTCTCTCTATTCTACCCGGAGCATTGAATTTATTCTAGAAGTTTCTTGTTCTCAATTCTTTAATTATTTCGAGGTGCTAACCTCATCTAGTTCTCTTCATACCGGTGCAATATCTCTCTTCTAAGCAATCTTTTCTAACAGTGGTTTCTTCGAGTGGGCCCATAACCCACAGGTTTTTCCCAGGATCTTATATGTCTCTTCTAATTTTTTCCGGAGATCTCTAATTATTTTTCAACTATTACCTAAGAATGATTTCATCAGTCATATTCCTTCTTCAAGACCTATTTGAATTAATTCTCATATTAGCTCAACCTTTCATTCTTCTATATTCCGGAGTGTCTCAGCTATTCTTGGTGTTGTTCCTCGTCATCATTCTCAGCTTGCAAATTCGAAGGAGTGTTCCTCGTAAATCTTGGTCCATTCTCTTGGAGATTGTCGTCTCAGCTTCGTGCTATCCTCTCATTTGTTCCAATCATGAGTATCCCTTTCTTGCTATCCGGTGCATTTCTGAGTTGTTTTTATTTCTCGTTCCTCCGAAGGCCATCATTTCAGAAGACTTCTTCGTTCTCAGCTTTCAGCTTTCGTTCTCTAATTCTTCTCAATTGTGGTCTCTTCGTTCGTCTCTTGGTTATTCTGGCTCCTTGTTCAAGTTTTCTCTCAGCTGACTCGTGAGCTCTTCATTCTCATGTATCTCCATTAATTTGTGGTGTTCCCATTCAATTGTGAATTCTTACCGGTGCTTTCTTCAGTCATACTTCAAGTGGTGCTTATCTCTCTGACTCTTCAAGATTCATTTCAATAAAAATAAGTTGTATGCTAAATCTGTTGCTTGTCATCAATTTAATTTGATGAAGGATGAGCATAACATAATTCTTATTCTTGTTCTTCCTTCTTCCAAGAGATTTCAATTCTTCTTCCGGAGCGGCTCATAATGTCAATTCATTCTCAAAGTGTTCTTCAAGATTCTTGTTGGGGAACCTCAAGTATCCTTTCTCTTGCATTTCTATGTGCAATTGTTCTTCCTTTATCCTTTGAGGTGGTATTATAGCATTCTTGTTAGTGTAGGAGGCTCGAAGAGTTTTCCTTTCAAGAATGACATAATTAAATCCACCAATTCTATGATCATGAGATATTTCAACCCATGATTTCTTCATTGAGCTATCTTGGTTTGGATTTCACCTAAAGCTTTTCCTATGGATTGCTGCTATCATGGTGTTTATCATTTATCCAAGTTCTCAATGTATCCTCTTGGTGTAAGAAATTGTTCATATCTTGTTTCTCCCAATCAATCCTTGTTTCTGTTAGTGGATGGTTGTCACTTCATTAGTTTGAAAAGGTTTCCATAAGCCCACTACTATCTTGTTCTTTTCATTGTCGTTTTTCCAACAACTCCGTTCAATTCTTCTTGCAAGGATGCTTGCCAAGTTCATTTGAGGTAGTAGTTGTCATTCTCTCTTCATTCTCTTCTTCCGTATGAGCTAGTTCCTATTCTATTGTTCCAGAGGCTTTGTGATGTTGCTCTTTTGGGTCTATCTTGTTGTTCTATCAGGATCATGGTGTTCCCTTGTTTTATTTAACTGTTTGTTATGAATATTGTCTATTTCTTCCATCTTATCGAATTTTTTGTCCCATTTTCCTACCGAAGTGATGCCGAAATTTTTCGTGATTCTTGCTTCTTTCCCATATCATTCCTCATCTCTTTGCAACATTCAAGGATCGTTGGCTTCACTCGTTTGTCAAAGAAGCGACTAAGTTTTTACCTCTTGTTCTTTCTCTTCCTCTCCCCCTTTTCATTCTTGGATCTCGGGGCGAGATCCTCTTGTAGTTTAGGAGAGTTGTGACAGCCCGATGCCGACGTTCCAGAAGATTCCCCTTCTATTCTGTTTTTGTCGTGTGGTTATTTTTATTTGTTGCATCATCATCGCATCATGCGCATCATCAGCATTGCATCGGCATCTCCATTGCCGCCAGTTTTCAAAAGTTGCATCCGTTGTTAGTTCCCGGTTCTCGTCGTTGTCCGTTCAGAGCCTAACCACACAAGCACGCGCCCGCGGCATCGTCTAAATCCTTGTTTTTAAAATTGTGTATAAAACTTTCTCTGGTAGGGTCGAAACTTGGTGTGCGGTCTTATTTTAATATAGGTAGGCCGTATGCCAATTTTCATCGCTATCGGAGTTCGACGGTACCCGAACGGTCGCGCCGTAGCGGCACCGTATTCGGTTACCGCCGGACGTTTTCGTTGTTTTAAATCCCGATGTCGGGCTGCCCGTTTCCCCTCTCATCTCCGCCTATCCCCTCTGCACAGTGCACCGACCTGCGCGCGGCCTAGTCCGAAAACCTCTCGGGACCCGAACCGGGCGGTCGTGACCGTTGGATCCGGATCAACCCCGTTTTACCGCAAATCGTCATCGATTTGTCCATTGGACTCCCTAACCTGCCTATTTCCGACCGTCTAATTAAATCGAAGGGTCCTAAGCTAGTTTATATATATATATATATAGATCAACCGTGCCAACCCTAAAATTTAGGGACAAATTCCCCTATCCCATCCGCCGCCGCCGCCGCACACCACTTGGTCTCCTCCTCTCTCAATTTCCCCACCGAGCCAATCCCCTCCATCTCGCATCAGCGCCGCGCCGCCACCTGCTGTCTTCTACCTCGGGATCCCCAGATGCAGCCAAGCCATCCTCCATCCCGAGCCATCGGAGCCATGCCCCGCGCCCGGCAGCACCCATGCGCCCGAGCCTCGCTCGAGCCACGATGCTGGAGCCCCGCCTTCGCCCGCATCCGGCGAGCTCTGTCGGAGCGCCCCGGCCTCCTTCGTCCTCGCCACAGTCGGTTCCAGATCGACCCCTACCCCGCGTACGAGGAGCTCCACCAGCTGCAGCGCCGTCTCAAGCATGGAGCAGGAGCAGCAGCATCCGGAGCCCATTGAAGCCGCGCCGCAGGTCCATGCCATGCCCGGTCTTCTCCTTCCCCTCTTTATTTCCTCTCTTCTCTCCCTAATCCCTCTCTCTCTAGGGAACCAGCTGCGCTAAGAGCTCCTCCTTCCCCTGCACGCCTAGTCGCGTCCGCCGGCGCGAGCCCGCTTCTCTGCACCGGTGTAGCTCGCAGGAACGTCTCCTTCTGCGGCAAGCGGGCCCACCCCAAGCTGCCTCATGTGCCTCGTTCCGAGCCATCCGTGCATGAGCCCCGCAGCCCCGCCGCCTCGTGCCCTCGCCGGAGGTCGGAATCGGCGACCCCGCGCCGCCAGAAGCCGCTCCAGGCCATAACCTCTCCCGTTCCCCTCTCCTTCCTGCTCTCCTTCCTCCTCTCGTTGATTCCCTCTCTCTCTCTCTAATCTTTTTCTCTGAACTTGTCTGAACCAGGAGCAGCAGCACCAGGGACGCCATGGATGGCCGTCACCGATGGATCCCGAGCCGCCGGAAGCTTCTCCAGCCCTAGGAACGGGACCCCCTCTACCGGATCCGCCCATCCCGCTGACGCCCCGTCGAACCCAGCGGCCAACCCGCAACCGCCCCGACCTGCATCCCCGTTCTGGCAGACAGAACATATATGTCTTTGTTTTCAGTTTTGTCAGTTAGCGCCTGGTATGATTTAAGAAGAGCAAGGATCCTTTTGTTATCATAGTGCTAGCGTGGCCCAGCTGTTAGCTCCTTGGTCTGCAGCAAGGAGATCTTGGGTTCGAAACCCCACGGCTGCACATTCTTTTTTATGCATTTTCTCCTTCGAGGATGAGCTGATGCGCAGTGTCATTTAGGTAGAAGCCCAGTTATTTCGCGTGTAAGTAGCCAGCCCAGCTGGTTAGCGGCAGGCCTTATATCCATGAGGTCATGGGATCAAATCCCATCTGCCCATATTATTTTCTTTTTTTTAGTTGTACTATGTTTTAGAACGTCCGTACCTGTTAAACCGTGCCTCGGATTAAAATGATTTCAACATGTAAGTTGCTTAGAATTTTCTGTAGTTTCACAAAACCCAACTCTCATGCATAATTAGATCTGTTTAGTGTGTTGCATACCCCGTTTTGCGTGTCGGCGTGTTAAACGGTTTAGCCCATAGTTTTTAAATCGTAGCTCCGTTGGAGATGTGCCATACATGTAAATGGGCTAGAACGACGTGTAGAATCACATGCACCACTTTGTTTTGCCGTTTAACAAACCTAAAATATGATTAGGACAAATTTGGACAGAATTAAGATTTAACACGTGGGGTCGTATGGGAGACGCTATATGTCGTTTCCGGTCTCATTTAAAATGCATAGCTAGGTAGATTAATTTGTGCTTCACCATCTTGCCATGTTTAACCACATTTAATATTTCCGTGTACCTAATCGAGATAGAACTAAATAATTCGTACGTGGAGTTTCGTCAATATGCAACTCGTTGCATATTGAACTTCACTTAATGTGTAGTGTTTGGTTGTTGTGAACTAACATGCCGTGACTTGCATGATTTCAGCTGCTCATGCATCATATGTGTTGTGCATCGTGTGGTGTATATCGTGTGTTGATTCTTGCTTCCGGTTTCCTTCGTCTCGATAGAGTTCCGCAAGCGTGTCGGAAAGTGAGGACCCGTTCGACTACATCGGTTCGTCTTCTTCGTGGAGTCATTCTTCTTCCAAGCGAGATCTCAGGCAAGATGACCATTTCCCCAGATACCATTACTATCATTGCCATGCTAGTTTTACCGTTTCTATCGATTATGTCTTGTTCCCTACCACCTGTTAAATGTTAGCCTCTCAACAATGCCATGATCACCTTCAACCTGTACGACCTAGCAAACCACTGATTGGCTATGTTACCGCTTGCTTAACCCTGTTGTTAACGTTGCTAGGTACAGGTGCAGATGCTTCCATGTGAAAACATGGGTTCTTGTTATATCACCATATTAAATGCTATTTAATTTAATGCACCTATATACTTGGTAAAAGGTGGAAGGCTCGACCTTTCTAGCCTGGTGTTTTGTTCCACCTTTGCCCCCTTAGTTTCGGCTGCCGGTGTTATGTTCCATAATTGAGCGCTCCTAACACGATCAGGGTTGTTATGGGGACCCCCTTGATAATTCATTTTATATTAAAGCTGGTCTGGCAAGGCCCAACATTGGTACTACATTTTCCCAACATAATAACTTGTTATACTGAAAGCATAGGGCGTCATGAACCCGAGGAGTAATTTCACATAATACAGGGAGGGCCAGTGCTGGTCCAAAACAGAGCACTGTGCGAGGCCACCGCGAGGAAACTCGAGGTTTGGCACTCATACACTTCGCTTATCCGTCGTGTCCTGAGAACGAGATACGTGGCTCCTATCGGGATCGTCGACACGCCGGGCGGCCTTGCTAGATTAGTTTTACCTTGGCCGAGATATCTTGTGCATCGGGATTCCGGTGATGCTTTGGGTAATCTCAGAGTTGAGGTTTTCCACTAAGGAATCCGACGAGATCGCGAGTGTCGTGATTGAGGATTTCTATGCGGCTTGTGGTAATTTGTGATGGACTACTTGGAGCACCCCTGCAGGGTTAAATCTTTCGGAAAGCCGTGCCCGCGGTTATGTGGCAACGTGGATACTTTGTTTAACACTGGTTCTATATAACTTGAAGTTAACTTAATTAAAATATGCCAACTGTGTGTGTAACCGTGAATGTCTCTTTCGCGAGTTCTTACTCCGATCGAGGACACGCTGGGGTTATGTCTGACGTAGGTAGGTGTTCAGGATCATTCATTTGATCATCAGTAGTTCACCATCGGTATGCGTAGTTCACCCCCCTCTTATTTCTGGTACTCGTAAGTTTAGCCACCAAATATATGCTTAGCCTCTGCTGCAACCTCACCACTTAACCATACCTCACCCATTAAGCTTTGCTAGTCTTGATACCTTTGGAAACGAGATTGCTGAGTCCCCTGTGGCTCACAGATTACTACAACACCAGTTGCAGGTACAGGTAAAGGTTACTTGACGCGAGCACGTTGATTGATCATTTGGAGTTGCTTCTTCTTCTTCTTCTTCATCGATCTAGGATGGGTTCCAGGCCGGCAGCCTGGGATAGCAAGGATGGACGTCGTTCTTCTTTTCTCGTTTGTTTTCGTCCGTAGCCGGACCCTGCTCTTCTTCATGATGATTATGTAATGTACTGTTGTGACTCTGATGTACCTTGTGGCGAGTGTAAGCCAATTCTGTATATATATCTTTTCTTTTCAGTACATGTACTTGTAACGATATCCATTCTTGCGACACGACGAGATACGCTTCTATCCCTGACGAGGCCTTCGTGCCAAATTGAGGATAGGGTCGCATCTTGGGTATGACACATTGTTGGACCTTGCCAGACGAGTTTTATCCCAAAATTAAAGTCAAGGGGGTCCCCAACCCCAAGCATGTTAGGAGCGCTCATTTATGGAACATAACACGGGTAACAGAAACTAAGGCGGCAAAGATGGAACAAAACATCCGGCTAGAAGGCCAAGCCTTCCACCTTTTACCAAGTATATAGGTGCATGAAATTAAATAGCAATTATATGGTGATCTAGCGAGGAATCCATGTTGGCACATGGAAAGCAACTGCAGCTGCAACTAGCAACGCTATAAGAAGGCCGAACAAGCGGTAACATAGAGAAACAGTGATTTTCTCGGTTGTGGACAGGTTAGAGGTTTTCATGGCAATGTTGGGAGGCTTATTAAACAGGTGGTAGGCAGTGAGACATAGCGAAAGAAACGAGACAACTAGCATGGCAATGATAGTAATGATATCTAGGGAAATGATCATCTTTCCTGTGATCCCGCTTGGAAGAAGAACGAATCCGCGAAGCGGACAAACCGACATAGTGGAACGAATCCTCACATTCCAACACGCTTGCGGAACTCTATAGAGAAGAAGCCAACCGGAAACAAGAATCAGCACATGATAACACCACAACACATGCACGACATGATGCACAGCCTAATATGATGCATATCCATTTCAATTATGCAAGGCATGGCATGGAAATTCACAACAATCAAACACTATACATTAAGTGAACCTCAATATGCAACGAGTTGCATATTGATGAAACTCCACATATGAATTATCTAGTTCACTCATGTTTAGGTACACGACAATAGTAAATGTTGTTTAAACATGGCAAGAGGTGAAGCATGTGATTCTACATGTCATTCTAGTCGGTTTACACATATAGCTCATCTCCAACGGAGTTACGGCCTAAGAGATACGAGCAACACAAGATCATATGGCATGGGTGCAACATGCATGCAAATGACAGTCATGACACATTTCAGTTCCGATAACTCGACGGGATACCGATGCAAATGAATTGGGAGTGTGTGCGTGTCATGCCAAAGAATGATGGGGTGATCACGGTTATCGGGTTCCCATGGGACGGAAGCATGAACATAGGGTATGTGCAACTAACATCGCATCTATGAAATGAACAACTCGCATGGGTCGAAACCTACTGCTACCGGTTCATCACATCTGAATGCAACATCACTAGAGCAGAAAAAAACGAAAGAACCAAAATAATGGGGTGAGCTACGATGAAACCCAGGACCCCATACATGTGGTGTAGCTGCACTAGCCGACTTGGCTAGGAATGGTGCTTGACAAAAAGGACTCGACCAAGTATAAAACAAGGCACGGCTGGTCCTCTGGCAAGCCATAAAAATGCAAAATAAAACGCAGTCGTGGGGATACGACCCGTGGTCGCCCGGGTAGCAACAAGGAGTGCCAGCCACTGCGATGCGCTACAATTTGTGATGCAAAGGAGAGCTTTCGAAGATGAAACAACATGCAAACGCGAGTCTGAATCAACGCGAACAAAAGAATGGAGACAGCTTCCTCCATTACCGTGGCTGGGCACGTACATCGGTGAGGTTCCTTAGGATCCGAGCGAAGGGCGGTGGAGTGGCGCGCATCCAGTGCTTGGGCTGGTCAACGGCAAGGTCTAATGGCATGGGGGCGAACGACGGCAAGCTCTGGGCTACCATTGCGCTGCTGCAGCCTAAAAAAGAAATAGACCAGGAGAGTTCAGAGAAAAACAGGGGAAGGAAGAAGAAAGAGGAGGGGGATTCGGGCATTGGAGGCAGAGCGCTGGCCTAGGCGGTCAGGTCACCAGCGGGTTGCTCCGGCGAGCGACGGCGCGTGGGATGAGGCCGGGGCCGACTTGCAGGGGTGAGCCGACAAAGGAGTTGTGGCTGGGCGTGGCCATGGCGCTCGGGGCCGGCGGCGCAGAACGCGGCGAGGCCAGGGGGTCGGCTGCGCGGCGGCTCTCCGGTGGCCGGTGGGGCGGCGAGGTGTGGGCACGGCGGCGGCTCGGTGAGTGGTGAATAAATATGCCCTAGAGGCAATAATAAAATGGTTATTATCATATTTCCTTGTTCATGATAATCGTCTATTGTTCATGCTATAATTGTATTAACAGGAACCAGTAATACATGTGTGAATAAATAGATCACAATGTGTCCCTAGCAAGCCTCTAGTTGGCTAGCTCGTTAGTCAATAGATGATCATGGTTTCCTGGTCATGGGCATTAGATGTCATTGATAACGGGATCACATCATTAGGAGAATGATGTGATGGACAAGACCCAATCCTAAGCATAGCACTAGATCGTATTGTTCGTATGCTAAAGCTTTTCTAATGTCAAGTGTCTTTTCCTTCGACCGTGAGATTGTGCAACTCCCGGATACCATAGGAGTGCTTCGGGTGTATCAAACTTCACAACGTAATTAGGTGACTATAAAGGTGCACTGCGGGTACCTCTGAAAGTGTCTGTTGAGTTGGTACGAATCGAGATCGGGATTTGTCACTCCGCGTGACGGAGAGGTATCTCTGGGCCCACTCGGTAGAACATCATCATGAGCTCAATGTGACTAAGGAGTTAGTCACACGATGACGTGCTATGGAATGAGTAAAGAGACTTACCGGTAACGAGATTGAAGAAGGTATAGGTATACCGACGATCGAATCTTGGGCAAGTTCTATACCGACAGACAAAGGGAATTGTATACGGGATTGATTGAATCCTTGACATCGTGGTTCATCCGATGAGATCATCGTGGAGCAAGTGGGAGCCACCATGGGTATCCAGACCCCGCTGATGGTTATTGGCCGGAGAGGTGTCTCGGTCATGTCTGCCTGTCTCCCAAACCCGTAGGGTCTACACACTTAAGGTTCGATGACGCTAGGGTTATAGGGAATTGTTATACGAGGTTACCAAAAGTTGTTCGGAGTCCCGGATGAGATTCCGGACGTCACGAGGAGCTCCGGAATGGTTCGGAGGTAAAGATTGATATATAGGATGGATGGTTTTGGACAGTGGAAATGTTTCGGGCGTCACCGGTAATGTACCGGGACCACCGAAATGGTCCCGGGGGTCCACCGGGAGGGGCCACCAGCCCCAAGAGGTAGCATGGGCCAAAAGAGGGAGGGCAACCAGCCCAAAGTGGGCTGGTGCGCCTCCCACAAGGAGGCCCAAGGCGCAGGAGGTGGAGAGGGGGGGAACCCTAGGCGCTGGTGGGCCTAAGGCCCACCTAGGGGTGCGCCACCCCCTCCCCCTGCCCTGGCCACCGCACCTCCCATCTAGGGGGGCTGCCGCACCACCTAGGGTGGGAACTCTAGGGGTGGCACCACCCTCCCCTCCTCCTATATATAGTGGGGGTTTTGGGGCTGTTTTGCACATAGTTTTCCCTCTCCCTCGGCGCAGCCCTGCCCCTTCTTCCTCCTCTCCCACGGTGCTTGGCGAAGCCCTGCCGGGGGACCTCGTCTCTCCATCGACACCACGCCGTCGTGCTGCCGGAGATCTTCCCCAACCTCTCCCTCCTCCTTGCTGGATCAAGGTGCGGGAGACGTCACCGGGCTGCACGTGTGTTGAACGCGGAGGTGCCGTGGTTCGGCACTAGATCGGAATCACACCGCGATCTGAATCACCGCGAGTACGACTCCATCAACCGCTTTCTAGCAACGCTTCCGCTTAGCCATATTCAAAGGTATGAAGATGCACTCACCCCTCTCTCGTTTCTGGTCTCTCCATAGGAAGATCTGAATATGCGTAGGAAATATTTTGAATTTATGCTACGTTACCCAACAGTGGCATCCGAGCCAGGTTTTCTATGTGCAGATTATATGCACGAGTAGAACACAAAAGGTTGTGGGCGATGATTTGTCAATTGCTTGCCGCTACTAGTCTTTTTCTTTTCTGGCGGTATTGTGGGATGAAGCGGCCCAGACCGACATTACACGTACGCTTACGTGAGACTGGTTCCACCGACAAACATGCACACCGTGCATAAAGGTGGCTAGCGGGTGTATGTCTCTCCTACTCTAGTCGGATTGGATTTTATGAAAAGGGTCCTTATGAAGGGTAAAAAGCTTTGGCATGTCATCATTGTGGCTGTCACGTAGGTAAGAAAGCATTCTTGCTAGAAACCCAAATCAGCCACGTAAAACTTGCAACAACAATTAGAGGACGTCTAACTTGTTTTTGCAGGGTTTGACATGTGATGTGATATGGCCAAAGTTGTGATGTTGCATGTATGATGTATGAGATGATCATGTTATTGTAATAGGTTTCACAACTTGCATGTTGATGAGTATGACAACCGGCAGGAGCCATAGGAGTTGTCTTAATTTATTGTATGAGATGCAACGCCATGTGCTTACTACTTTTACTTCATTGCTAACGGTTAGCTATAGTAGTAGTGATAGTAGTAGTTGGCGTGATGACTTCACGAGACACGATGATGGAGATCATCATGATGGAGATCATAGTGTCACACCGGTGACAATGATGATCATGCGATGCCTGAAGATGGAGATCGAAAGAGCAAAGATGATAATGGCCATATCATGTCACTATATGATTGCATTGTGATGTTTATCATGTTTTTCATCTTATTGCTTAGAACGACGGTAGCATAATAAGATGATCCCTCTTAAAATTTCGTGAACTTATTCCCCTAAGTGTGCACCGTTGCGAAGGATCGTTGTCTCAAAGCACCACGTGATGATCGGGTGTGATAAATTCTAACGTTCGCATACAACGGGTGTAAGCCAGATTTACACACGCGAAACACCTAGGTTGACTCAACGAGCTTAGCATGTACAGACATTACCTTGAATACAAGAGACCTAAAGGTCGAACATGATTCGTATGGTTGAATATGATCCGCATGAAGTTGCTCACCATGGTGACTAGTCCGTCTCACGTGATGATCAGACACGGGTTAGTCAACATGGATCATGTATCACTTAGATGACTAGAGGGGTGTCGATTTAAGTGGGAGTTCATACTTAATTTTATTAAATGAACTTAATTGTCATGAACTTAGTCTGATAGTTGTCTTTATAAATATTGTAGATGGCCAACGTCAACCTCAATTTCAACGCATTCCTAGAGAAAAACAAGCTGAAAGATGATGGTAGCAACTATGCGGACTGCGTTCGCAACTTGAAGCTCATCCTTGAAGCAGCTAAAAAGGCTTATGTCCTTGATGTGCCGCTAGGTAACCCTCCCGCTCCCGCAGAAGCCCAAGACATTCTGAACGTCTGGCAAACGCGGAGTGATGACTACTCTCTGGTTAGGTGTGGCATGTTATACAGTTTGGAAACGGGGCTCCAAAGGCGTTTTGAGCAACACGGTGCATATGAGATGTTCCAAGAGCTGAAACTAGTTTTTCAAGCTCATGCCCGTGTCGAGAGATATGAAGTCTCTGACAAGTTCTTTAGTTGTAAGATGGAGGAGAACAGTTCTGTCAGTGAGCACATACTCAAAATGTGTGGATTACACGGTCGTCTCACTTCACTTGGAGTCGAACTTCCGGATGATGCTATAATTGACAGAATCCTCCAGTCTCTCCCACCAAGCTACAAAGGTTTTGTGTTGAACTACAACATGCAAGGGATGGAGAAGACCATTCCCGAGTTGTACTCGATGCTCAAGTCTGCAGAAGTAGAAATCAAGAAAGAGCATCAAGTGTTGATGGTCAACAAGACCACTAGTTTCAAGAAGGGCAAGGGTAAGAAGAACTTCAAGAAAGACGGCAAAACCGTTGTCGCGCAAGGTAAGCCAGATGCCGGGAAAAAGAAAAGAATGGACCCAAGCCTGAGGCTGGGTGCTTCTATTGCAAGGGAAAAGGTCACTGGAAGCGGAACTGCCCCAAATACATAGCGGACAAGAAGGCCGACAACGTTAAAGGTATATGTGATATACATGTTATTGATGTGTACCTTACCAGCGCTCGTAGTAGCTCCTGGGTATTTGATACCGGTGTTGTTGCTCACATTTGCAACTCAAAGCAGGAACTGCGGAAAAAGCGGAGACTAGCCAAGGACGAGGTGACGATGCGCGTCGGGAATGGCTCCAAGGTCGATGTGATCGCCGTCGGCACGCTACCTCTACATATACCATCGGGATTAGTTTTAAACCTTAATAATTGTTATTTAGTACCAGCTTTGAGCATGAATATTGTATCAGGGTCTTGCTTAATGCGAGACGGCTACTCATTTAAGTCAGAGAATAATGGTTGTTCTATTTATATGAGTGATATGTTTTATGGTCATGCTTCGCTGGTGAATGGTTTATTCTTGATGAATCTCGATCGTGATGTTACACATATTCATAGTCTGAGTACCAAAAGATGTAAAGTTGATAATGATAGTCCCACATACTTGTGGCACTGCCGCCTTGGTCATATCGGTGTTAAGCGCATGAAGAAGCTCCATATTGATGGACTATTAGAGTCTCATGACTTTGAATCATTTGACACATGCGAATCATGCCTCATGGGCAAGATGACTAAGACTCCATTCTCAGGAATAATGGATAGAGCAACCGACTTATTGGAAATAATACATACTGATGTGTGTGGTCCAATGAATGTTGAAGCTCGCGGTGGCTATCGTTATGTTCTCACTCTCACCGATGATTTGAGTAGGTATGGGTATATCTACTTGATGAAGCACAAATCTAAGACGTTTGAAAAGTTCAAGGAATTTCAGAGTGAGGTCGAGAATCAACGTGACAGAAAAATTAAGTGTCTACGATCTGGTCGTGGAGGAGAATATTTGAGTCACGAGTTTGGCACACACCTAAGGAAGTGTGGAATCGCTTCACAACTGACGCCGCCTGGCACACCACAATGCAACGGAGTATCTGAACATCGTAATTGCACTTTATTAGATATGGTACGATCTATGATGTCTCTTACCGACTTACCGCTATTATTTTGGGGATACGCATTAGAAACTGCAGCATTCACTTTAAATAGGGCACCGTCTAAATCCGTTGAGACAACACTGTATGAACTATGGTTTGGCAAGAAACCTAAGTTGTCGTTTCTTAAAGTTTGGGGCTGCGATGCTTATGTGAAGAAACTTCAACCAGAAAAGCTCGAACCCAAAGCGGAGAAATGCGTATTCATAGGATACCCTAAGGAAACTATTGGTATACCTTCTATCTTAGATCCGAAGGTAAAACCTTTGTTGCCAAGAATGGATCCTTTCTAGAAAAAGAGTTTCTCTCGAAAGAAGTAAGTGGGAGGAAAGTAGAACTTGATGAGGTAATTGCACCCCCTCTCGAACAAGAAAGTAGCTCATCGCGGGAAATTGTTCCTGTGGCGCGTGCACCAACTGAAGAGGAAGTTAATGATAATGATCATGAAGCTTCGGATCAAGTTACTACTGAACCGCGAAGGTCCACAAGGGCACGCTCCGCACCAGAGTGGTATGGCAACCATGTGATGGAAATCATGTTGTTAGACAACGGTGAACCTTCAAACTATGAAGAAGCAATGGCGGGCCCGGATTCCAACATATGGCTTGAAGCTATGAAATCCGAGATAGGATCCTTATATGAGAACAAAGTATGGACTTTGGTGGACTTGCCCCATGACCGGCGAGCCATAGAAAATAAATGGATCTTCAAGAAGAAGACTGATGCAAACGGTAATGTAACCATTTATAAAGCTCGACTTGTCGCAAAGGGTTTTCGACAAATTCAAGGAATTGACTACGAAGAGACTTTCTCTCCCGTAGCGAAGCTGAAATCAGTCTGAATCATGTTAGCAATTGCCGCCTTTTATGATTATGAAATTTGGCAAATGGACCTCAAAACAGCGTTCCTTAACGGGAACCTTAAGGAAGAGTTGTATATGATGCAACCAGAAGGTTTTGTCGACCCTAAGGGTGCTAAAAAGTGTGCAAGCTCCAGCGCTCCATGTATGGGCTGGTGCAGGCATCTCGGAGTTGGAATATTCGCTTTAATGAGGTGATTAAAGCATTTGGGTTCATACAGGTTTATGGAGAAGCCTGTTTGTACAAGAAAGTGAGTGGGAGCTCTGTAGCTTTCCTCATACTGTATGTGGATGACATATTATTGATGGGGAATAATATAGAGATGTTGGAGAGCATAAAGGCCTATTTGAACAAGAGTTTTTCAATGAAGGACCTTGGAGAAGCTGCATACATATTAGGCATCAAGATCTATAGAGGTAGATCGAGACGCCTCATAGGTCTTTCGCAAAGTACATACCTTGACAAGATATTGAAGAAGTTCAATATGGAAAACTCAAAGAAAGGGTTCTTGCCATTTTTGCAAGGTATGAGATTGAATAAGACTCGGTCACCGACCACAGCAGCAGATAGAGAGAATATGAGTACTTAATCAAGAAGTTCAACATGCAAGAGTGCAAAGGTATGAGAACCCCCATGCCAACTAGTGGACATGTTGACCTCACTAAGGAGGACAAACCAGATGATCAAAAGGTTTATCGATCAATGATTGGTTCATTGCTATATCTATGTGCCTCCCATCCTGACATCAAGTTGAGTGTTTGCGTGTGTGCCCGATATCAAGCAGCACCTAAAGAGTGTCATCTATTGTTTGTAAAAAGAATAGTGAGATACCTCATACATACACCAAACTTTGGCATATGATATCCCAAGGGATCCTCATTTAATCTTGTTGGCTATTCCGACACGGACTATGTCAGGGACAAGGTTGATAGAAAATCTACTTCGGGTACATGTCAATTTATTGGGATATCTCTTGTGTCTTGTTCATCCAAGAAAAAAAACTCGGTATCTTTATCTACTGCCGAAGCGGAATACATAGCCGCAGGATCATGTTGTGCGCAATTACTATGGATGACTCAAACTCTTAACGATTATGGCATTCATGTTAGAAAAGTTCCATTGTTATGTGACAATGGAAGTGCTATTAAAATTGCCTATAATCATGTCCAACATTCTAGAACAAAACATATTCAAGTGCGACATCATTTCATTCGTGATCATGTTTGCAAAGGAGATATAGATCTCAAGCATGTTCATGCTGACAAACAATTAGCTCATATCTTTACCAAACCACTTGATGAGAAAGTTTTTGTCATTTTAGGAGTGAGTTGAACATCATTGATGCTTCAAACTTGAGCTAGACTCACTCGGATGCATGCAAGGGCATGAGCTTGATTGTCTATTCCATGGTGCTATTTATATGACTATCCTATATTCTGGAAAACTATGCTCCCTTGTTTTGCGTCTATTCTTATGTAGGTACTTGGAAGAACTACACTCCACAAGATTTCCCTCAACTCCCATCAAAAGCAATCTTGACATGGCCAAGTATCAACAACCCCTTCTTCGGAGATGAAGGAAGAAGACAACAAAATCATATCCTTGACAACCATTTGTTGAATTCATTCACTCGTGTCATTTGGATATATTATGGTCTTCCTTGCATGACTAACAAATGTAGGTGGAAAGTGAAGGTAAGAGATAACCACAAGTGGAACCGGTGGAGACGAGGATGTGTTACCAAAGTTCCTTCCCTTGGACAAGAAGTGTGTCTCCGTTGGAGCGGTGTGGAGGCACAATGCTCCCCTAGAAGTCACTAAGGCCATCGTATTCTCCTCACGCCCTCACACAGTGTGAGATGACGTGATTCCACTAGTGGTGCCCTTGAAGGCGGCAACCGAACCTTTACAAACAAGGTTGGGGCTATCTCCACATAAAGCTTGGAGGCTCCCAACAAGACCATGGAGCATCACCATAATGGAATGTGGCTCTGAGGTAACCTCAACCGTCTAGGGTGCTCAAACACCCAAGAGTAACAAGATTCGCAAGGGATTAGTGCGAGGAATCAAATATCTCTTGGTGGAAGTGTAGATCAGGGCCTTCTCAACCAATCCCTAGAAAATCAACAAGTTTGATTGGCTAGGGAGAGAGATCACGCGAAAATGACCTTTGGAGCAACAATGGAGCTTGGGGAGGTAAGAGGTAGTCTTCTTGGGGAAGAAGACCCCTTTATATAGTGGGGAAAGAATCCAACCGTTACCCCCACTCTCAGCCCGAGCAGAGCGGCACTACCACTGCTGGGAATGGTACTACCGCTGCTAGGAGTGGTACTACCGCATGGTAGATCCACCAACCACGGAAGTAAAAAATTACTTCCGTGCCTACCACCGTTGAGGCAACGGTTGTGCAAAAGTCTGACCCAGTAGTACCGGACGGTACTACCGCCAGAGAGCGGTAGTAAAAAACTTTCCGAAGCGGACCTCCTCTTAATAGTATGGCTTTCCTATGACTCAGATCCGCCGAAAATAAACGTAGAAAGAAACCGTCTTTGATAGACTCTGAGGGGACCGAATCGTCTTGTGCCTAGACATGAATTATTTGTAATGCTCAAGGCACATGATTAGTCCGCACAGGCATTGTCATCAATCACCAAAACCACTTAGGGAGAAATATGCTCTAACAATCTCCCCCTTTTTGGTGGATTGATGACAATACAGGATTTGCACAAAAGGATATGAAATTAACATATGCAAACCCAAAATATATAATCTAGAGACAGGTGATGTCCCACAAGCGTATGGGATCGCAGCAGTTTTCGAGGGTAGAGTATTCAACCCAAATTTGTTGATTCGCCAAGACGGGAAGCGAAAGAATATTCTCAAGTATTAGCAGCTGAATGTGTCAGATTCAACCACACCTGAAAGATTAGTGTCTGCAAACAAAGTATCAGTAGCAAGGTAGTATGATAGCAACGGTGCCAGGAAAAGCCTTGCTGATAGGATGTAAGTGCTGCTTACCTAGCCCAGCAACGGCGCCAACAAAGTCTTGCAACAAGTAACAGCAGAGTAGTAAGGAACATTAGTAGCAGCAGCAGCAAAGTAACAAGTAACAGCAGTAGTGACAGCAGCAGCAAAGTGGCCCAATCCCTTTGGTAGCAAGGGACAAGCCTAGGCAAAGTAACGTAGCTAGAACCAGTAGTAAAAGACTCATAGGCAGTGGATCGGTGATGGATGAGTATGACGGATGTGATTCATCATGTAACAGATATAACACGGAGAGATATGTAACTAGCTCCCGTTCATCAATCTAATGTAGGCATGTATTTTGTATGTAGTCATACGTGCTTAGGGAAAAGAACTTGCATGACATCTATTGTCCATCCCTCCCATGGCAGCGGGGTCCTAATGGAAACTATGGGATATTAAGGTTCTCCTTTTAATAAAGAACCGGACCAACGCATTAACACGTGGTGAATACATCAACTCTTCATACAATGGTCATCTCCGGGAGTTGTTCCGGCTATTGTCACTCCGGGGTTGCCGGGTCATAACACATAGTAGGTGACTATAACTTGCAAGATAGGATATAAAACACACATATATTGGCGACAACATAATAGGTTCAGATCTGAAATCATGGCACTCAGGACCTAGTGACAAGCATTAAGCATAGCGAAGTAGTAGCAACATCAATCTAGAACATAGTGGATACTAGGGCTCAATCCCCGTCAAAAACTAACTCGATTACATGATAGATCTCATCCAACTCATCACCGTCCAGCAAGCCTACAATGATATTACTCACGAACGATGAAGAGCATCATGGAATTGTCGATGGAGAAAGGTTGATGATGACGATGGCGACGATTTCCCCTCTCCGGAGCCCAAAACGGACTCCAGATCTGCCCTCCAGATGAAGAACAGGATGTGGCGGCGCCTCCGTATTGTAAAACGCGATGAAACCTTCTCTCTGATTTTTTTTTTTCAGGCGAAACGGAAGATATAGAGTTGAGATTGAGAGCGGTGGTGCCACGTGGGCCCCATAAGCCTGCATGGTGTGGCCATAGGGGGTGGCCGCGGCCTGTGGGCTTGTGGCCCACTGGCACGCCCCCTCCCGTGGATCTTTGTGCAGGTATTTTTCTTTTA
Organism: Hordeum vulgare subsp. vulgare; assembly: GCF_904849725.1. Lineage (NCBI taxonomy): Eukaryota > Viridiplantae > Streptophyta > Magnoliopsida > Poales > Poaceae > Hordeum > Hordeum vulgare. The sequence continues at coordinate 320,911,546 of NC_058518.1, forward strand.
TTCCAGAAAAAATCTCCGTAAATTTTCAGGACGTTCCGAGAACTTTTATTTCTGCACAAAAACAACACCATGGCAATTCTGCTGAAAACAGCGTCAGTCCGGGTTAGTTCCATTCAAATCATGCAAATTAGAGTCCAAACAAGGGCCAAAGAGTTCGGAAAAGTAGATACGACGGAGACGTATCAACTCCCCCAAGCTTAAAGCCTTGCTTGTCCTCAAGCAACTCAGTTGACAAACTGAGAGAGACAAAAGAAAAACTTTGACGAACTATGTTTGATCTTGTTGTTGCAACTATGTCTAACTCATAACCAGAATTTCAGCAACATCACAAGAAAACCACATAAGCAAATGACATCTAGGTCTCACGGTAAACTCATATCAATGGCATAATCAACTAGCGAGCAAATAATAATAAGCCTAAAATGTCAACACTTCAATCAAAACAACATGAAGCAGTACGAATAGATGGTATCTCGCTAGCTCTTTCTGAGACCGCAAAACATAAATGCAGAGCACCTTAAAAGACCAAGGGCTCACTAAACATTGTAATTCATGGCAATGAAGATCCAGTCATAATCATACTCAACACAGTTAAAAGCAAAGCATAAAAATGATAGAGGTTCTCTCTAATTGGCGCTTTTGTAAGAAGAGGATGACTCAACAGAAACATAAATAGGCAGGCCCTTCGCAGAGGGAAGCATTGATTTGCAGAGGTGCCAGAGCTCAAGCTTTTGAAAACAGAGATAATAATTTTGGGTGGCATGCTTTCATTGTCAACGCAATGACTAAGAGTTCTCAACATCTTCCACGCTACACATGCTATAGGCGGTTCCCAAACAGAAAAGTAAAGTTTGACTCCCCCACCACCAATCAATCACACTCCACGGCTAGCCAAATCCTCGGGTACCGTCCATACCAACAACAATCCTGGGGGAGTTTTGTTTGCAATTATCTTTTCGATTTGAGAATGGAACTGGGAATTCCAATTACCGGCCCCTTTCTCGTGAATGATAGAGAATAAACACATATCGAGGATAACACGCCTAGCATGGAAGATACCAATAGCCCCCTGTCACCACATGAGAGGTTCGGGCATGTAAAACAGATTATTTCTTGAAGATTTAGAGAGTGGCACATGCAAATTTACTTGGAACGGCAGGTAGATACCGCACATAGGTAGGTATGGTGGACTCATATGGCACAACTTTGGGTTTATGGAAGCGGATGCACAAGCAATATTCCCGCTTAGTACAAGTGAAGGCTAGCAAAATACTGGGAAGCGACCAACTAGAGAGCGACAACAGTCATCAAAATGCATTGAGAGTAACTAACATTGAGTGCAAGCATGAGTAGGACATAAATCACCATGAACATGAACATCATAGAGGCTATGTTGATTTTGTTTCAACTACATGCGTAAACATGCGCCAAGTCAAGCCACTTGAAACATTCAAAGGAGGACACCATCCTATCAAACTACATCATAGTCATCTCAACATTCATGTCGACAACCAAGACAGACCATTATAAGCTCCTAGCTAAGTAAGCACGGCATAAGCAACTATGATCTCTAAGTTATCATTGCAAACATGTTTCTCTCACAACAAAGCTGAATCAGGCATGATGAGCTAGTCATATTTACAAAAACAAAATAGATCGAGTTCATACCAGCTTTTCCAGGCTCAGTCACTTCATCATATATCGTCATTATCGCCTTTCAATTGCACGACCGAACGATGTGAACAATAATAAGAGTGCTCGTGCATTGGACTAAAGCTGGAATCTGCAGGTAAACACAAAGGAGAAGACAAAGTAATATGGCTCTTTGAAAGCTAAACAGGTATGCATGCAAGAGCCACTAAACATTGTAACCAATATCTTCTACCTTGACCCAAAGAAAAATAAAACTATCTACAAGGGAAAGCTCCCAACAAGTTCCCAACTAGACAGACACACGAAAAGAAAACGAGAAAAAGAAAATAAACTAGCATGGATGATACAGTGGCAAAGTGTGAACACCGGCTAACAAAGTGAAAGCATAAGCAAAAATGTAAAGTCGGTGAGAACACGTACTCCCCCAAGCTTAGGCTTTTGGCCTAACTTGGTCTACTCCCAAGGATGGTCCTAGCGAAACCCAAAATCATAATGAGGGTTATACGGGAGTGCTGCAGCCACTGCCTGAATAGCTGCCTCACAAAGACGGGCAGCCTTTGCCTCCCTCTCATACTCCTCTGCCTCTCCTCTGGTTATATAATAACTCCATTTTACCTGAAAGTCAAAGAGAGCAGGAGCAGGAAGGGTAACATGGAAAACACGCTGCCGGTTAAATATCAAATGGTATAGGAGGGATTCATCATCCCTCTCAAGGAACTGGTAGCGTGTCAAAGCGACACGGTCAAGGAAAGTTGTATGGAGCGGGGGATCTCCTTTGCGGATGGGTACTCCAAGAAAATTTTCTATGCAAGTGGCATAGATCCCACCAAACAAATCCCCTTCAATAGCATTCTTATTCAGCCTCCTTGCTATAATAGCTCCCATGTTGAAGCTTTTGTCACCCGTCACTGTGCTCTTAAGGATACTAAGGTCAGGTGCGCAGAGGTGACAATGCTCAATCTTGCCATTAATGCATCTGCCTATGAAGAGGGCAAAGTAATGCAAGGCGGGAAAATGAATACTCCCCATGGTAGCTTGCGTAATGTCTCTAGTTTCTCCAACCGTAATACCAGCACAAAAATATCTAACCGAAGATTTAGGAGGATCACTGAGGCTACCCCAAGTAGGTATTTTGCAAATTCTACTGAAATCCTCTAAATCCATGGTATACGATTTATCATAGAGATCAAATAGTACTGATGGCTCACGGCCAGCTGAAAATTTGAATCTACGAACAAAAGAGGCAGTGAGAGCAACATACTGTTCACATTTATCGGAGATGAATTCTTCGAGTCCGACGTTGCGAACAAGTGCATCAAACTCATCTTTGAAACCTGCCTCAATCATAAATTCATCAGAAGGCCATTCACACGGTTGTACCTGCGCGTCCCTAGGTTGGTAAGGATCAGGTTCCCTAATCGCCATACGAGGACCTCTCTTGCTTGAGTAACCACCATGAAAGCTTCTCCTGAACATCTTCCTTTTCGGAAATTTTCAGTGACCCAAAGGGAAGGTGAACAAGGTTCAACTAAACTTGTAGCAACTACTCCAACAAGTGCCTAGAGACCATATTACGCATCAAAACTACTTGGGGCCAGCTAAAATCAGCATGCAAAGCTCAAGAACATGGTCACCAAGGCAACAAAAATACACGGAGTATAAGGCACTAGAGCAAAAACTAATTGGACCAATGTAGGAGTCACTTACCAAGGAGTAATTTCCCCCAAATAGTTCGGAGAACGGTGATTTGAGCAAAGAGATCGAAAATCCCAGCAAGAGGAGCAAGAACACGGGTTTGAACTGCGAAGCGATTTTTTGGAGGTACGAGAAGCGGATGAGAGCAAGAATGAGAAGAGGGGGTGCCTGTGGGCCCCACAAGCCTGGGTGGCACGGCCAGGGGGTGCCCGCGCCCCTAGGGCTTGTGGCCCCTAGACAGACTCTTTTTCCCAGAATTTTTCAAAAATTCCAGAAAAAATCATACTTGATTTTCACAGCGTTCGGAGAACTTTGATTTTCGAGGTATTTTTCCACCGGACGCTAAAACAGAAAACAGGGAAAACTAAAGTAAATCTATCATTTTTCTTCTAAGCAACGGAAGGTGAAAGCTTGGAACATAGGTTTGTGACTCCTCGATTCATCCATCTCATGGTCATCGAAAGAAATCCGTCAATGGGGTTGATCAAATCCCCTCGACAAAACTTTTTCGAATCGCAAAAGAGAACGGAGAATTTTTCGAATAGTCACTAGGTCACCTCAATGGGGATGTGTATCTCCCCAACAAGCAAATCATATTTCATCTTGACACGAGGAATAGGGCATTAAAAGATCCCAATAAGAATCGATGAAGTCTTTTCGATAGCATTGATGCAATGTACTCGACATTGTTTCTTCGAAAAGTGCACCGTATGCTCATTACCGTTGACATGGAAAGTGACATTGCCTTTGCTGCAATCTATAACAGCCCCTACAGTGTTTAAAAAGGGTCTTCCTAGGATGACAGCCATGGCATCGTCCTCGGGAATATCCAAGATAACAAAGTCTATTAAGATAGTGGTGTTAGCAACCACAACAGGCACATCCTCGCAAATGCCGATAGGAAAGCAGTTGATTTGTCGGCCATTTGCAGAGAGATTTTAGTGGGTGTCGACTTATCCAGTTCAAGTCTACGATAAAGAGAGAGAGGCATAACACTAACACCGGCTCCAAGTCGCACAACGCGGTTCTAACGTAGTTGCCTTTAATGGAGCAAGATATAGTGGGCACACCGGGATCACCTAGTTCCTTTGGAGTTCCACCCTTGAAATTGTAATTGGCAAGCATGGCGGAAATCTCAAGATCAGGTATCCTCCTCTTATTAGTCACAATATCTTTCATGTACTAGGCATACAGAGACATCTTGAGAATATCAGTCAAACGCATCTGCAGAAAGACAGGTCTGATCATCTCAACGAAGCGCTCAAAATTCTCATCGTCCTTTTTCTTGGATGGTTTGGGAGGAAGGGGCATAGGTTTCTGAACCCATGGTTCCCTTTCTTTACCATGCTTCCTAGCAGCGAAGTCATTCTTATCGTATCTTCTAGTCTTAGGCTATGGGTTATCAAGATCAACACTAGGTTCAATCTCCACATCATTTCCATTGCTAGGTTGATCATCAACATGAACATCACTATTGATATTATCATTAGGCTCATGTTCATCACCACATTGTGTTTCAGCATCAGAGACAGAGGCATCGTTTGGACTCTCAGGTGTAGCAGCAACAAGGTTGCTAGCGTGCAGGTTCCTATCATCTTTCTTCTTCTTTCTAGGATGACTAGGTGCATCAGTGCTAATTCCTTGAGAATCTTGTTCAATTCTCTTCGGATGACCCTCAGGATACAAAGGTTCCTGGGTCATTCTACCGCCTCTAGTGATGACTCTGACAGAATTGTCATTCAACTCATTGAGCAAGTCATTCTGAGCTTTAAGTACTTGTTCTACGTGAGTAGTAACCATAGAGGCATCTTTACTCAGAAGTTTAAGTTCATTGACGTTTCTGTCCACACAAGCACTTAAATGACTAAGCATACGAGCATTCTTTTCCAATTGTCTGCTAACATAATCATTGAAACTCTGTTGTTTGGCAATGAAGTTATCAAATTCATCCATGCATAAGCTAGCAGGTTTATCAAAAGGAATATCACTCTCATCAAACCTACGCAGAGAATTTACTTCTACTACCTGTATCGGGTTATCGAGACCATGGATCTCTTTGATAGGTGGTAGATTTTTGACATCTTCGGACTTAATGCCTTTCTCTCGCATAGATTTCTTGGCATCTTGCATATCTTCAGGACTGAGGAATAGAATACCTCTTTTCTTCGGAGTTGGCTTAGGAGGTGGTTCGGGAATAGTCCAGGCATTCTCATTGCACAAGATGTTATTCAACACAATCTCAGCTTGTTCTACAGTTCGTTCCCTAAAAACACTACCGGCACAACTATCTAAGTGGTCTTTCGAAGCATCGGTAAGTCCATTATAGAAGATACTAAGTATTTCATTCTTCTCAAGAGGGTGATCAGGCAAAGCATTCAGTAGCTGGATAAGCCTCCCCCAAGCTTGTGGGAGACTCTCTTCTTCAGCTTGAGCAAAGTTGTATATTTCCTGCAAGGCAGCTTGCTTCTTATGGGCAGGGAAATATTTTTGAGAGAAGTAGTAGACTATATCTTGGGGACTACGCACACAACCAGGAGCAAGAGAAGTGAACCAGGTCTTAGCATCATCCTGTAGCGAGAAAGGAAACAGCTTGAGCATGTAGTAGTGGCGGATCTTTTCCTCACTAGTGAATAGGGTGGCTATATCATGCAGTTTGGTAAGATGGGCTACAACCGTTTCAGACTCATAACCGTGAAAAGGATCAGATTCGACCAGAGTGATTAACTCGGGGTCGACAAAGAATTCATAATCCTTATCGGTCACAAATATAGGTGAAGTGGCAAACTTTGGGTCGTATTTCATCCTAACGTTCAGAGATTTTTCTTTCCACTTGCGCGGAAGTTTCTCAACATCATAGCTATCCTTACATGCAATAAATCCTTAGCTATCTCTCCCTCCATAACATAGCGCGTATCAGGCATAACAGGCATAGTGGCAGGTTCTACTTCAATAGTATCAGCAGTTTCAGAAGTATCATCACATCTAGCAGCAATTCTAGCAAGTTGTGCATCAAGGAATGCACAAAGTGGCAAAGCAATATCAGGCATAGCATCATCACGCATGGCATCATCAGGCATAGTATCAAGCATAGCATCAGGCATAGTATCTAGCATAGCATCATGGACAGCAGAAGTAGCATCATCAAGCACATGCGACATATCAAGATTTCTAGCAGGAGCTGAAGTCGCAAACTTACTCAAAACTGAAGGTGAATCAATTGCAGAGCTAGATGGCAATTCCTTACCTCTCCTCGTAGTGGAAGGCAGGATTTTAGTTCTTGGATCTTTCGGATTCCTCATAGTGATCAGCAGACTTCGATCCCAAGTGACTCAGAGAATATAGTTGTGCTTCCCCGGCAATGGCGCCACAAAAAGCCTTGATGTCCCACAAGCGTATGGGATCACAACAGTTTTCATGGGTAGTGTATTCAACCCAAATTTGTTGATTCGCCAAGACGGGAAGCGAAAGAATATTCTCAAGTATTAGCAGTTGAATGTGTCAGATTCAACCACACCTGAAAGATTAGTGTCTGCAAGCAAAGTATCGGTAGCAAGGTAGTATGATAGCAACGGTGCCAGGAAAAGCCTTGCTGACAGGATGTAAGTGCCGCTTACCTAGCCCGGCAACGGCGCCAACAAAGTCTTGCAACAAGTAACAGCAGAGTAGTAAGGAACAGTAGTAGCAGGAGCAGCAAAGTAACAAGTAATAGCAGTAGTGACAACAGCAGCAAAGTGGCCCAATCCCTTTGGTAGCAAGGGACAAGCCTAGGCAAAGTAACATAGCGAGAACCGGTAGTAAAAGACTCGTAGGCAGTGGATCGGTGATGGATGAGTATGACGGATGTGATTCATCATGTAACAGCTATAACACGGAGAGATATGTAACTAGCTCTCGTTCATCAATCTAATGTAGGAATGTATTTCGTATGTAGTCATACGTGCTTAGGGAAAAGAACATGCATGACATCTATTGTCCATCCCTCCCGTGGCAGCGGGGTCCTAATGGAAACTACGGGATATTCAGGTTCTCCTTTTAATAAAGAACCGGACCAACGCATTAACACGCGGTGAATACATGAACTCCTCATACTATGGTCATCTCCGGGAGTGGTTCCGGCTATTGTCACTCTGGGGTTGCCGGGTCATAACACAGAGTAGGTGACTACAACTTGCAAGATAGGATCTAAAACACACATATATTGGCGACAACATAATAGGTTCAGATCTGAAATCATGGCACTCGGGCCCTAGTGACAAGCATTAAGCATAGTAGCAACATCAATCTAGAACATAGTGGATACTAGGGATCAATCCCCGTCAAAAACTAACTCGACTACATGATAGATCTCATCCAACTCATCACCGTCCAGCAAGCCTACGATGAGATTACTCACGAACAATGAAGAGCATCATGGAATTGTCGATGGAGAAAGGTTGATGATGACGATGGCGACGATTTCCGCTCTCCGGAGCCCGAAACGGACTCCATATCTGCCCTCCAGATGAAGAACAGGATGTGGCGGCGCCTACGTATCGCAAAACGCGATGAAACCTTCTCTCTGATTTTTTTCAGGGGAAACGGAAGATATAGAGCTGAGATTGGGGGCGGTGGTGCCACGTGGGCCCCACAAGTCTGCATGGCGCGGCCATAGGGGGTGGTCGCGGCCTGTGGGCTTGTGGCCCATTGGCACGCCCCCTCCGGTGGATATTTGTGCATGTATTTTTCTTTTATTCCAGAAAAAATCTCCGTAAATTTTCAGGACATTCCGAGAACTTTTATTTCTGCACAAAAACAACACCATGGCAGTTCTGCTGAAAACAGCGTTAGTACGGGTTAGTTCCATTCAAATCATGAAAATTAGAGTCCAAAGAAAGGGCAAAAGAGTTCGGAAAAGTAGATACGACGGAGACGTATCAACAAGCTCCCCCTAGATGTGTGCATACTTATAGAAATGCCATGGACTGCAATGCACACAACCTAGGAATAACACTCCCCCTAGATTTTATAGACGAGGCATTCCTTGCAACAAATTGATTAACACTAAGCATGGAAGCAAGGCATAGCATGTGAGCATAAAGATAAGGGCACATAGTAAATGGACTCACAAGATACTATCATACTGGACAATAATGAGACAACAATGAGAGAAGAGTGATAGCATATGTCTCACACAATATGATAGAAAAAGTCTCTTGGTCTCACACACAAAATAAAACCAACCAAAGCAACGACGAAGGTTCAACAAACAAGGAGACACTGAAAACGAAAGAACTCGCAAATCATACACTCTGTACCCCTTTGGCATCGGGACACCAAAAAGGCAGGGAGGACACCTAAGACACAGATGGTAGATCAAAATGCAGAGTTACCAGCCATCGGTCTCCTCATCAGACTCCACGTCACACTTGTCCCACTTAAGGTTCTTCTTCTCCATCCACACAGCTTCACGAGTAATGTCCTTCTCAGATCCACTGGATATGTGCACGTCAAGCTTCCTCAAAATCAGCTTGTCGCGATGACGGCTCTCCTTCTGAGCAACATGGGTCGTATACTGCCCCTTTGCCTGCATGCAAAACAAAGTCTTCATCCCGTCCTTGAGCTTCTTGGTCCAAGATGGCTCAGCAGAGGAAGGCACATGTATCTCTAGACCGCCCTCATCCTTAGCCTCATCCTCATCCTAATCGGTATCCATGTTGGTAGCAGCAGGTGTATCGGTAGTGTTGGCCCACTTGTTCTTCTGACGCAACTTAATAGGCTCATGGCGGATCCAGCCAAGAGCATGAAACACCATTTCTGGAAAGGTCACCGACCACCTCTCCCGGATAAAGTAAAACAAATAAGGTCCATAGATGGGAACCTTACGGTGAAACACGGCCATCTGAAACTCACTCCACATGACGTGAGACACATCAAGACGTCCAAGAGCATGAGCCCGCCCTTTCTCACACATTAGAAGCATATCCACAAGATAGGAATGCACCTCGTCCTTGTTGCCAACTCGAGGAAAGAGAGTGTTGCGAAAGATTGGGTGCATGACATCAAGGAACGGGTTCAGCACATGAGAGATTTCACCAGTTGAGGACACCTTCTCAATAAAGTAGGGCGACGGCTTTTCCTTGGGTGCAGCAGATGGCTTTGCGTGCGGGCGCAAACCAAATGGGTGCTCAAGCCCCTCATCGTGAATGTGCAGAAGATCCATGAACTCCTTCCAGGTTGCAGACAGCCTCTCCCCATTGGTCATCCAAGTCATTGTACGCTCCGCATCAGTGTGGAAGTGGACGGTAACAAAGAAATGAGCCACAATCTCAGGATCAAATTCAAGCTGAAATGACATGATCTTCCCAATCCCAAGCTGCTCCACCATGTCCAGAGGCTCACCGAAGTATGTCGGGTCCTTCTTGAGATGATCCATGTCAACCCACTGAACCGGTACATAGATGTTCTTCTTGGTCTTGATCACATCTTCATAGATAAGAGCCTGTTGCTTGGACCAGAAAAGTTCACAGCCCTTGAGATGAACCCTATCGATGACATAGGGGTCGCGCTTCCGGCGAATATGAAAGTGCTATGTGTTCTTGTTTGCAAACCACTTGAAGTTACGCTTCGGAGCCTTGGATCCCTCGGGTGCCTCTTGATTGCGAAGGCTCTTGGAACTGGTACCCCGAGAAGGGTTCGAGCGCCTCGAGCTGGAACTGGAGCCACCAATTATGACACACAACACAAACACAAGAGAACGACGAAAGAAGTGAAGGCAAAGACCAAAGAAAACCAAAGAACCCCAAAGAAATGAGAATTAGTAGGACAAAACATGTGAATTCAAGGTCGAGCGGTAGTACCACAGTTCAAGCGGTAGTAAAATTTTACTACCGCGCTAAACGTGGTAGTACCGCTCCAGGGTGCGGTAGTACCGTAGTTCAGGCGGTAGTAAATTTTTACTACCGTGCTGGCCGTGGTTGTACCGCTCCAGGAGGAGCGGTAGTACCGCACGGGGCGAAAAATGCAAGATCTGACACTCCAATCTTCAGATCAGGTACTACCGTAGACCAAAACTAACATGTTGTATCCAAGTAGCATTTCTACCACACAAGCACTATCCAACCATCCATTTATGCAAAGATTGTGCCACAAAACGAAGAAACCTAACTCATATGCCCCCAACCCTAGATCCAACAAAATTGAAGCAACGAGAAGAGAATTAGGGGCAATATCGGGTTCCATGGCACGAGGGAGAGGAGGGAGACGATCCCATCAAACGAAATGGGAGGAGAGTGGCCGGAGCGGGAGATCCGGCGAGATCTTCCGGTGCCGTTTCTTAAGAGGACAGAGAGAGAGCCACGAGATGAGGGTATGAATTGGTATGGGGGAGAAGAAACTGCCCCCTGTCCAATTATAACCCCTTGCGGCCCCGACGGCGTGGTAGTACCGCGGTCATCACGGTAGTACCACTTGGCCAGCGGTAGTAAAATTTTACTACCGCTCGCTGAGTGGTAGTACCGTTCGTCCAGCGGCAGAAGAAAAATATTGCCGCATTGGATGTGGTAGTACCGTGCCCTCTCCAGCGGTAGTACCGTGCCTATGCACGATAGTACCGCTCAACCAAGAAAAAGACAAGATGGCCTTTGCAAGAAAAGAAGAAGAAACACAGCACATCTTCAAGCGAACGGCAAACAAAGCAAATCCAAACACAACCAACAAACACTGAAATGATTCTCCTTATGAAGAGAGGGCGGTGACCAGATCCAGCTATGTTTGAGACAATTAGTATGACACCGCGAAGAATTATCCTTGGGTTCATGACCATAGCTCGACTTTGAAGCACAAGTGTCGTCAACAATGGCTAATGTGAAAGACGTGATTAATCTATGCATGATGGGGGGAGGGAAAGTTCATTGAGAGAACAACACTCCCCCTATGTCCATGCCTACACCTAGAGCTAGATATAATGATGAATGTGGTGCGGTGTGCCTAGTTTCAATCCACATTGCTCGAATCAATGATATTTAGCTCATGCCTTAACTCGCGAAACCTTGCTTCATATAGAGGCTTTGTGAAAATATCTGCAAGTTGCTCTTGAGTGTTGATGAAGAGGACCTCAATATCTCCATGCTTGATATGATCTCGAATAAAATGATGACGAATATCAATATGCTTGGTCTTGCTATGTTGCGCTGAATTGAGAGATATCTTGATAGCACTTTCATTGTCACATAGAAGAGGCACTTTATCACAAGTGACACTATAATCCTTTAAAGTTTGCCTCATCCATAGTAATTGAGCACAACAACTTGCAGCAGCTACATACTCGGCCTCAGTGGAAGAAAGTGACACGCAATTTTGCTTCTTTGAAGACCACCTTACCAAAGAGCAACCAAGGAATTTCATCCTCCAGAAGTTGACTTCCTTCCGACACGGTCTCTAGCTCAATCTGAGTCAGAGTAACCTACTAGATTAAAGCTTGCTCCTTTAGGGTACCATAAGCCAAAGTTTGTGGTATGAGCCAAATATCGAAAGATTTGTTTGGCTGCTGCATAGTGGCTTTCCTTTGGTGCGGATTGAAATCGTGCACAAATTCCCACACTCAACATGATACCTGGTCTAGATGCACAAAGGTAAAGCAAGGATCTAATCATGGAGCGATATACCTTTTGATCCACTGCTTTACCATTGGGATCACTGTCAATCTTGCATTTGGTTGGCATGGGAAACTTTACTGGCTTGACGTCCTCTAGCTCGAACCTCTTGAGCATGTCTTGAGTGTACTTGGCTTGTTTGATGAATGTTCCTTCTCTTCCTTGCTTGACTTCAACCCAAGAAAGAACTTCAACTCTCCCATCATAGACATCTCAAACTTCTCGGTCATTAGTGCAACAAACTCTTCATTGAAAGATTTGTTAGGAGAACCAAAAATAATATCATCAACATATAGTTGGCATATGAACAAATCCCCTTTGACCTATTTGGTAAAAAGGGTGGGATCAGTTTTCCCAATTTCAAACCCACGATCTTGCAACAACTCGGTAAGGTACTCATACCACGCGTGTGTGGCTTGTTTAAGGCCATAGAGTGCCTTCTGGAGTTTGTATACATGAGTGTGGAGCTTCGGATCCTCGAATCCCGGGGGTTGTTTGACATATACCAACCCATTCAAGGCACCATTAAGAAATGCACTCTTCACATCCATTTGTTGCACTTTGAAATCATGATGAGATGCAAATGCAAGCAGCATGCGAATAGATTCCAGACGAGCAACAAGGGCAAGTTTCGCCGTAGTCAATACCCTCAACTTGGTATTAGCCTTGAGCCACTAGTTTTGCCTTGTTTCTAACAACAACTCCATTTGCATCTTGCTTGTTCTTGAAGATCCATTTGGTTCCAGTGACATTATGTTCCTGCATTGGCCTTGGCACTAATTCCAAAACTTGATTGCGCTCGAAGTTGTTAAGTTCATCATGCATGGCTTCAAGCCAATCATCATCATAGAGCGCTTCATGTACCTTTTGGGGTTCAACACATGAAACAAATGTGTGATGCTCACAAAAGTTTGATAATTGTTGATGAGTAGTTACCCCCTTATTGAAGCTTCCAAGCACATTTTCCAAGATATGTTGTCGACGCTCGAGCATGGAATCCACTTTGACGGCGTGGCTCTCTAAGAGTTCCTCACTAGGTAATTGAGGATCGTCATCT